>NC_083767.1:46990375-48190375 GCF_963514075.1 Conger conger
TGAAATGAGCTCGCTGTTTAAAACATGCGCGATCCCTCAGTAAATGTTTATAAATGTTCGCCGTGTAAGTAATGGCCGAGGGAATCAGAAAGGGTAGTTAAAATAAAAGGGCCTTCTTTTCCCTCCTCGGGATTCAGGAAGCCCTGCTTAAGTTACACTGACGGCCGGCGGACAATAACGGGGATTGTGTGCGAATGCGTGGCTGAAAAGGTTGACTGGTGGAGTTGGCTCGCGCAGGGAAAGTGCGATTTGGGGCCGGAGGGATAGAGAGCGTCTGGCCCCGGGGTCTGGCTGTGGGGCCCGCTGGTAAAATGATATAAACTCATACGGAGGGGTCTGAAAGGAGGCCGGCTGAATTTGTGTCCATGGTAATGGGTCTGGGACGGGAGGAAGTCGCGGTGGCCAGGGGCCATGAGGAGGTCCGCTTGTTCTCCGGGAGTCAGGTTCGATGCGTCCTGCATGCTGATTGGGGCCTTGTTCCAGTCCGGTGCTCTGATTGTGCGGCGGATGGAAACCGTATATCACCGCTGGATCGGGGCAGAATGGTGATTGTGTGTAGGTTTTAGGTCCCCAGCAGGTGACTGTGGATTAATATGGCAGAAACACTGCCTGGCTTTGTGGGAAACTCACGAGGTGATCATGTTTCCGTTTTATACGCATTTGTGCGTTTGGCCCTCATCCACAGAGGAGGAAATGGAGGAAATGAATCATGGTGTTCGTTTTCATTCTCTAATCAGGCAGGTTTAATTCTGACCTTAATGACACATGCACTTTTATTCACACATGTGTATGCGCGCACACGCATGCGCACACACATACGCACACAGACACACGTGTGCACACTCACACACACATGTACGCAGGCACATACCCACATATACACACACATGCACACACACACAAACACACACATACATGTACGTGTGCACGCATACACACAAACACATGCAAGTACACACACACAATTTCCAACACAATTTGTGCGTTCAGCTTTTTTCTACATACTACAAATACCTCTGCAATTATCGGTGGAGTGGATAAGCTGTCATGGTGCAGAGTTAAGACCCACTTTAAGGATACATAATTAGAGTGGAAGGTGTTAGCCAGCACACTCTCTTACATGGCTTCTGCCCCTCTTCTGTTGATACAGGCCTACCCCTCTGATACTGCCTCATCAGCCCACAATAGACTGGCTGCCTGATAGTCTGCCAAACCTAAGGACAGCGTGTTGACTTTAGGACTTTCCCAAGTACAAGTTTTCTGTGTTTGAAACTGTCACTCCTGATTCACAAGCCCACTATAATTTTGGTTACCGTCTTTGAAACCTTGACTTCTTGTGATTTGTCATTTTGGAAAGGGACTGAAAATGTTTTCTCTGTATCTCGGGCAAATTCTCAGCCAGACTATTCCAAAGGGTGACGCAGAGTGCTTCTATTTCAGAAAGACCTAATTCTCTTCTTGCAGAATTATGTTCTATTTACCTTTTTGTTATATTGTTGCAAGGAAACAGCTGGGCTTCAGTTAACTTCACGGTAAATCGGCAGTAAATTATGTTCGGGGGAGAATGGACGATTGTTCTCGACACAGGGCCACAGAACTGCTGGCTGTTCATGTTTTTATGCAAACAAGTATTGCAGGAAAAACAGTATTTATTCTGTCATGGGTTTTAAGCCATGCATTCCCTTGTGTATATACTGCATACAGATTCCAGAACCTTCTCAAGCTTTGATGTTGCTCTAACCACTTCGGCATCTTTTCTTTAAGTGATCTTGATTGCCTGCTGGCTGTTGTGCTAGTAGTCTAGCTGCTGTGTAGCCGGCCTACATCTGATCTGCTATGGGGGTTGAAGTGTCGCTGGCGTCTCTCTCTCTGGAGATTCGCCTGCGTCAGTCCTGTCCCACTGTAGATGTTTGTGTTCACTCTCACCTTGCTCAGAAAGCAGAGAGACCTCACACAGACAGCCCTGTGAACAGACGCACGTGCACACACACATGCCCGCACACACATGTTCCTACTCGCTCATTCTCCCAGGCACACATACTGCTCATACAGACTCATAAATGCATGTTCACATGCAGACACCTCCTCCCCCCAGGCCATACACACTCATTTTGGTGGGCCTCTCGCTCCTTTGTGTTCTGCCGGGGCTCATGAGAGCACTTATTCTGAGATATCCATGAGACCCGGGCCACTTTTAGAAAACACAACTGGAGATGTGTGTTTACTTTAAACAAACCCCACAAGGGTGCACTCAAACAAGCAGTGGAGATTAACCAGTGCCTTATGTACTGTTTATAATACAGTTCATGCAACAATGTGGGAGAGAGACTGCATCCTTAATGCCTCTGCTCTTTTGAATCATTTCAGTCAAATACATGGGATCCTGACAATGTACAGAATGTTGGCATGTTCAGTCTGGTTTAAGGACAGGTGCTCAAATGTCCCAGGGTAATGTAGTTAGACATACAGCTGTGAAAGGAGAACAATATGGCCTTAATGTTCAAGTAATGTGAGAAACAGGGAAAATAGAAATTCCCTGGAACAAAATCAATGTTTGTGTGTGCGTGCGTGTGTGCACGCGCACGTGCGTGTGTGTGTGCGTGTACGTGTGTAAATCCCAGCTGTCCTAGTGTGTTAAGCCTTCTTCCGTCAGCAGCCAGTAAATTCTCATGGTTACAGTATGTCATGATTTTGGTGGCAGAGCCAACAGCTGGATTGTAATGTATATGGATATCTGCAGATCCACAATGCTGTCATTCATGTGTTATGTCCAAGGCAAATTACACATTGTGCCATTGTTTAAAGTGCATGATTTTCCCATGGAGATTATACACTGCTGGATTCTGAGGAGCAGCAGAGTCCAATATAGGATTTGACCTGGCAGATCCCCTGTCAGTTGTAGCCATATGTCTTGTCATACTGCTGTGTTTCATACAGTTCTGTCGTTCTTGGGGACAGCATTCCCACACTTTCCTGGGAATTTGATGTTCGGTATAGGGGTCTCTCTGGCATTGGATACATGCTGATTTGACATTGTGGATGGATCATTTACCACAGCCACATTGTTCTCCCAGGCTCTCCCTATTGGTAAAACGTTGGGTGCTTGGCATGTTCCCCACAGCTATCTGAGTAAATTCAATATAATCACAATACCAATACCAATACCAATAGAAAACATACCACTTCCAGCTGTGGAACCTGTGTATGTCTACACTATGAAGGAAACTGAATCTGTGGTTCAACATTAAGTCTGTGCACCATCAGTGGAAAGGGTAAATGTACTGGTGTTTCTATGTGACCTTTAAACCCTATACTGTACACTGATGACCATGATTGTTTCTTGTGAGCATGATGTTTCTGTGTGAAACCTCTACACGCTTATCATAGTGTATCATCTTCACTACGATAAGCAAATATTTGTCAAATGCATTTTAGTTGGCAGGTGCTTTTATCCAAAGCAATAAGTGCATCCCAAATGTCTCTGGTTTATAAGTGCAAAACCTGCTGCCAGTGAGGCAGGGCCAACTAACCCAGATTCATTCTTAGAGCAAAACTGAAATGTGCATAACTAATTTCATTACTCTAAAATATGGCTAAAATTGTCTCGTCTGTCAGTGCTGCACCTGGAAGTTTATGTCCCTTTTCTCCAACCCTGAATTAAAAATCCTACAAAATTAACGAGAAACCAAAGACCTGACAGACTCAGCTTTGTGAATAGAGTGAAACACAGCACCATCCCTGCAAATACACAATTAAACAGGAAACAGAAACAGGAAGTTGGCTGCTACGATTAGCTGCTTGTTGAGGTGCTCCATGTTAGCAGGGTATAATTGGTCTGAATGCATTAACCTAAGCCTGAAATGACCAACCGTGGTATCAAGTTTTGAACACCAGGTTGTTCAATGGTACCCGAGTAGTGCTTGACTGTGGAGCTCCTGAGTGTTACGCCGGGGGGAACAGAGGAACCAAAAGCAGACAGGGGTGAAGGAAAAAAAATGGCAGATTTAATTGGAACAGCAGGGGCAGACAGAGCGGAGTCAAAAAAACAGGCCAGGGTCAAAAATCAGGGGCAGAGGTACATATATCCAACAAGCAAAGAAGAGTCCAGGGAAGCAGGCAGGGGTCAAAACTGGAAATACTGAAAAACAAGGGCAAGGACCCGGGAACAAGGAGGCTACAACCAGGGAAAGGAATACAGGGCTCGGGACTCAAAAGACAGGACTAGACGAACTAGCAGCGTGCAACTGAAAAGGACAGGTATAAATACACAGGGGAATGAGACAAACTAGGCGGGGCATGGGAGTGAGGGCGGTCTAACAAATAAACATCAGGTGAGACGCATGAAAGGGTAATAGGACAATAACGAGGGGGAAACGAAAACGCGGACTGGATTCACAAAGACACACATGTAATACAAACGGCTCCAGACTAGAGAGTAGACAATTGCAGAGAATCAGGAGATGCAGAGATAAGGAGAGACAGGTGCAAATACTTCGCTGAAACTAAGCAAGTAATCAGTGATAGAATAGGAAGGCGGAGTTACAGAACAGAATTGAAACTGGAGATGCGTTAGTAAGTTAGTTAAGTGATTTAAATTACAAATACCCAAAACTAGTGAATGTTAGTTTGTTAAATTGACAAACATATTAGTGTGTTAGTATAATTAGTACTGTACAAATTCTATGTTAGTTGGGATTAGTATATTAGTGCTATGTACAAACATGAAATGGAGAGAAAGCAGGGAGTAAGGAAAGATTGGAAGGAAGGTTTAAACCCCGGAACTGCCGTAAACACCTGAATAGTGGGGCACGCAGACTGGGCTAGTAAACATTCAGACTCAGACATCACAGGGGAAGACGAGTGCAAACTAATGACTATAAACAGAACACAAGACATAAAATATGAAAAATAATAATGAAAAAAAAGAATAATGAAAATAAACAATGAACTAACACAGGACAGAACACAGGAACATAACACTGAGGAGATGAAGCCATTTTTGAGCTAGTGTCAGTAATAACTGTACTAAGGTAGTAAGGTAGTTCTCCCTCTTTTGTTTCCAGGAAGTGTAATCTCAAAACTATGAGGTGACTGCAAAATGAAATGGTCAAAATTTCATAAGCCCTTGTTGAACAGAGCTATATTTATAGTTGCAGTTTTCCTCATTTTAAAATCTGAAGTCTTATAATTGCACCTTCTGGACTGAAAGCCATTTGAATGTGTTTATTATCTACTCACCCAGCAAGAGAGGACCTCTTTTAGCAAATGGTGTTCAGGTGTTGAAGATACAACTAAGTATAAACACAGCACCATTAGAAAGTAACATCTCAGCCCAACTGTCATTTATTTTGCTTAATTCCACCCACACTTAGCTGGGTATTTCAACAGAAACGTTGGGGGAGTGTTATAATGGCTGCTTGTTTGAAGTGAAAAAGAAAAAGGTGCACTTTGTTGGTGGGGTGCAGACCAATTAGTTTTAAGTAATGACTGTTGTTATCAGTGACTATGGGCTGATGGCTAATTAAGTGAAAAGGCTGCTGGAGTATTTCCTCTGTTCAGCTCTTAGCTTAATCATTTCGGTGTTGGTCCCGGAGAGCAAGAGCGTTATGGGTAAACTGCCGAGGGGTGAAACATGACACAGTACTGAGATGAATGGAATCACTGCTGGACCCAAGATTGGATGGAGAAAATAACATGCACACACCTACACTCAGTCACCACAAAGAAAACTTCTCATTGTTTCCAACAATGAATTGCTTAAACATGAAAGTGTTTGCATGGGACCAGGTGTTCCATGCCGAGGTGAGAGAGAGAAATAGAGACAGAATAGAGACCACTAAGTGGATGTTTCTGTGATAATGTCTCATTGACGTCTCTTTGCGAGGAGGCTGAAACAAAGTGGTTGCTGATTCTCTATTTCCTACATGGTGCAGTTTAATTAGAGCTCAACAGGCATGGTGAAATCGATTAAGTTAGAACTGAGATGGACCATAGTCACAGATTTACCCCAGATTTGTCTCTTTCAGCGTGAGGCTCCAGAAGAAGTGTATTGTATTATCAGGATTGTGATTGTACTGTTAATGAGGGGTAACATTGGTTCAGGCAGTAAGAGCAGTAAGCCTGACCATTGGGACAAATGTAAACAGGCCTTACAGCATACAGGCACAGTCTGTATTTTACTGTCAAAAAATTGATACTATGTAGAAAACTTTTCCACACTAAGGAGAAAAAAAATTCCACACTGTATGATAAAACATTCTCAATAATAGCTACCATTCATGCATGTACTGCTACATGCACATCCAAGCTGTGCTGTATAGACTCAGGGCCAAAAACACACAAAAACACAAAAGCAGTGAAAGAAAGGCCACACACTATTATGAAGGGATACATAATTAGAGAGGAAAGTGTTAGCCAGCACTCTCTCCTACATGACCTCATCGACGGACAATAGGCTGGCTGCCCAAATTTGAGGAGAAGTTCTATTGGTGCAAACAGGCGAGAGTCTCGTCAGGATGTTCACAAGTGTGCCGCTTTGATCAGCAGGCCGCACGGAGCCGCCACCAAATTCTGGGACGAAACGGAGCCTTGCCACTGCTTAGTAATCTCCTTATTCTCCACTTCAGATGTGCCTGTGCCCTTTGCCTTCATTACTGCTCGCCTCTTTCTGCTTTTGTCTGTCTGTTCTTCCACTGCTCTTTCTTTCTTTCTGGTGGTGGTGTTTCTGGGAACAGCTGGCCGAACACCCACAAACTTCTTCTGCCTCTCAAAAGATGAATTACAGCTCATTGGTGTTCATTAGAGCACCAAGCTCCTCACCTCAAAATGATTGCAATATTTCAGCATAGATGTACCAGCATCGGTCATTACAATAGTAATAGTTATCATCAAAGCTAAATTGAGTCAAAATCACACACCAGGTCTTCCAGCTTAACTCATCAACTATGAGTCAGTACATTGCAAGAAAGGGAACAGAGCAAGTCAGGTAAAAAGAAAGAGGACTTGGTGGAGTATGAGTTTCCAGCTGAATAACCAAAATGCCAACACAGAGACAGTGACTCAGAGACTCTTCTGGCCTGTCATTTTTAATGTCATCTTTAGTTATTTCCAGTATGCCTGGGCTCCAGAAAAGGAAAGCTATATCCTTAAAGATGTATGGTCTCACTGTACACCACATAATTACTATGGTATATTATGAAAGCCTTTTCCAGCAGAATGTGTGACTCTATTTAGAAAGACCAGAGTAGGCTAATCCATAGATTATCTTATCCCGGTCAACAATGGTCTTGTCCTGTGGTGAAGGAGGTTGACAACATTGCACAAATGTCACGGCAACATTGTGAGCTCATTTCATGTCTACTGGATGAGTCATCCCTGCCCACAGCATGGCCCAGAATCAAAACCCTAAAAAACGAACAGATTCTGTATGTAAATTAGACATTTTCATCTGACAGTTATTGTTCATAATAACCTGTAACTGGGGCTTTATGAGCTCTGCATAAATTAATAATCTACAGAGCAGATTTTAGTTTTATTATTGCTGTCTATTGTGGCGTCTTATTTCAAATTGAACAGAAGGAATTTCAGTGTGTGTTTTCTGTCACTTGTTTTGGAGATGGTAACACTCATGCCCATGTTTTCGTTGTTTCTATTCAAATCTGGTACTGTATGCATTAAGGCTTGTAAATGAAATGTCTCCTCCCCATTAATTAGGATACAATTAAGTCAATTAAGTCCTCTTAAAATTGATTGTTCAGCTTTCCAAGTAATTTGTAGTTTGATAATGTAACATAATGATTGGCGTTATAGTGAACCGTGTCTGATGGACGTTTCCACAGACAGCTTTACATATGTGGCCATTTCCAGCCCAGCGTGAGGGTAATGAGGTGAAATGGCTGATCTGAATACAGCAGGTGGTAGGGCTCCGCTTCTCCTGTGCGTGTGACCGTACATCTCCATATCCGCCGCCTGTCTCTGGAGAATGCGGATGGCGGATGGCGTTTTGTTTCCATTTTGGTTCCGGGTGCCTCATATTTGTCCATTGAGAACAAGCTCACATTGACAAGAGGCTTCCCATTCATCACATTGTCATTATCACCCTTATTTATTAAACATAATGGGGGAAATGAGAGGGGGTTGGCTTTGTTGAGTTGTATGAATGAAGATACCAGACGTCTGTCAGTGTGTCACACTACAGAGACAAAGGATAATGCATCGTTCTTTGCTGTTCTTCAATTTCAGATCCGATTCATACTAGTAAAAATGTATGACTTGTAAATCAGTATTTTAGTAAGTAAATTATTTAAAGTAAGTAATATTGAGATGGATTTTAATAGTGAATTGAAAATAATAGTGAGACAAATAGTATGATTATTATTCTGTAGTATTAATGCGTACAGGTAGATAATTACTGCAGTGGTGGATTTACTCAGAACTAAACTGAAATAAAGTCTGGATGAAGACTTCTTCCTGACTTCTTCCATAAAAAGTAATCTTGTACTTTTCATCTTGGACTGTCACATTGTGTTTGTATCTATCTTGCTGCTGTAGTTGTTTACTGTATCTATTATATCATGCCTGCTTCTAGTTTGTATATGCCATACTTACTGACTTGGCCTATATTTACCATGTGAACTAGACTTGATGTTCATGGCTGGAGACAACTGATACCGTATCTTAATTGTACCTTATCTGACCTGTTCTCTAGTTGTTTGAATGACCAGTATTGTACATCACTTTGGATGAAAGCATTTGCTAAATAAATGTAATATAATGTAATGTAAAAAACATAAAAAATAAAGGCTTCCTGACAGTACATATGCTACTTTTCTTGTCAGGGTGAATCCTCCAAAAACACTGGCTTAGTTCACAAATATTCAGCGTAACTTAATATAAGCCCTAGTTTTCCGGGAGAAAACCTCCATAAAACTGCTTTTTTGGAGGTTTCTGGCAGAGCTCATTGTTGAGTGAGCTTGTATTGTTCAGTGCCTCAGCTGTGGCACAAAAGGAGACTAATTCCCCCACCTGCTTTTGTTCTTTATGTTTCAGCTGAAGTGGTGCACGGATACTTCAGAACCCAGCGCAAATTCACAGAGGACATTGACTGGTCCTACGCTGGTAAGCATGGCTCAGCTGATCCCAGATCAGTCTGTAGGAAAGCACACCCAGCCACCTGCTATCTTTTGTGCTTACGGTAGATTCACTTTCTTTCACAAGCTCTGTGAGGCCCCTTCAGGGCCAACAGGTGAGGTCTGAGTCTGTTTGATCATGCTTAGTTTTGTTTATTGAGCTCTGTTTATTGAGGTAACAGTTGAGTGTTTGGCATAGTAAATAGCCTGCCACCTGTATTTATTTATTAATACGCAATGCTGCCTTTATTGTTACTGTCAATCATAATTTATTACAGATGTGATTGTGAAATCCCACATAAAATGCACCAGGGATCAAGCAGGGAAAAATCACTACACTCAATTACACAGGCAGCATTTAACAATATAGATAAGGAGATCATTTCAAATGGTCTATAAATTTGAAAATGACTTTGAGGTTTTATATATTTAACACAAGCCTTTTGGTGAACATGTCAGTCTAACAAAACCAGCCAAGTGGATGGCGGTTGATGCATGCCTAGTACATCCAACCAAACCATGCCCTTCAGATGTACATACTTCATATAGTGCTTTCCATGATCTCAAAGCACTTATCAGTGAAGGGGGGAAACCACTTCAGCCACCATCAATCAGCTCCTGCCTGGGTTATGCATTACACGTCCCCTGAAGTGGAAAGGGAGGGATTTATCCGGCCTGTTAAAATGTTTTTAAAAGGAACCATTATACATATTTTCTTTAGCTGCTCTGTGTTTTTAAGGGTTAGATTTTATCAAAAAATATATTAAATATACATTTATTTCACATTAGCTCTAACCAACTTCCTGCTACATGTTTTTATAAACAATTTGTAGAAGGTCAAATTCAGAGATGTCAAATAAAGCCAGGAATTCAAATGTCAGCTTTCAAACTGAGTTAACTGTGAGCTCAAGTGGAATAATGCCAGCCAGCAGTGTGACCTCAGGCCAAGATTTGGGTAAAACTGCTCCACACAGCTATTGCTGTGTCCAGCATGTGGGCTAGTGGTCTCTGTTTCGGAAATATAGCATTGTCTCAGTGGTCTGAATGAGCGCTAGCAGAGCTAAGCTTATTGAATCTGTAACCATAGTCTGTGGTCCTGTCAGTGCATGCACTGCTGAGCATGGAAGATTAGGAATATTCTTTATTCCTTTACAAAACGAGCTGTTGCGGCATCAAAAAAAGTAATTTAGACTTTACTAGTCTTGGTCTGAGGGGTTTTGTGTGTAAAACCGACTGTTGTGGAAATGTGATGTTTTCTCAAGCATAACTAGATTTTCATGTTTTGTACTGTGACCTTTTCAAGAAATGGTATCTGTGATGTAACCGTGCTTTTCACAGTGTTTGTGGGATAGGAGCTTTGTTTGACTGTGTGGGAAAAGACAGGAAGAAGAGCGAGTGTTTATCAGAAACCAAAGGAAAGACTTTTTCCTTTGTCTCGTCTCTAAATTATTATTTTCCAAGAGTATGTAAAATAGATTATAGTGAGTACCCATAAATTTCTTTTGAAACTGGAGAGCCAAGGAGACCAGGAATGAATAGCCTATTTGAAAATATAATTCAGAACATTAATGCATTTTCCAATCTCCTAGATCCTCGAAATTCCTTTCAATTTATTCCATCTCATTCTGGAATTTGCATTTTAATGTGAGGCAGATTTTTTCCTTTCAAATCCATTTTGTCACCATTAATTATAAGAGTTTGAAGCAGACCTGGGTCAAATACTGTACAGACCTTAGCTATGATAACTCTTTTCTAACATGCACCCATGAAATGGAGTGTTCAAGGGCCTCATGCTGTGTGTTTCCTACATTAAACAACCTTCTGTCAAATAATTATTTTAAAAGATCTAAGCTCACTGTTTTCTCCATCTCTGCTCTTTCTTCATCCTCTTTTGAATAAACTTGCTTTCAACTCCAGCTTTTTATAGGAAATAGCTGATCATCTGAGATGCTGGACAGGAAATGAACTAATGGTGTCTGCCACATATTACACTGTGCAAATACAAGGAGAAGAAGCAGCATTGTTCATTTATTTGCTTATTTGCAATCAAGGAAGCCAAATGAGAAAATATGATACTTTTCCCCTGACTGGATTTGCCAGTGTTTGCTTATATTTGCCAGTTCATTTCATTTCATGGAATCTCCCGTGGGGGAAAGAGGGTGGGAGAGGAATAATGACTCCTATTATTACTATTACTCTCTCTCCCTCTCTCTCTCTTTCTCTCTCCATTTTACTGTACCCTTCTCCTTCATGCTTCCAACGTCACTGAAGTTCAGATGCTAATGCGACTTGAAGACTTGGGCCATGTCCAGACAGACAGGCAGCAGAGGGGCAACAGGAAACAGGCAAATTGGGTGTTAATTTGCCCAGTGAAATAATACCACTGTAATTAACTCTCTTTAATGTTGACTTATGGGGCTTGCTTTTTAAATAACATATTATTGATATTGTGTAGACATATAGAATACTGTTGTCATATACAGGGGAAATATTTGGCTGCACTTGACACATGAGAGCCTCCCTGTTGAACACAGTGTGGTAGCTGGAGAGTGATGTCTATATCTGTAATGGCAGAGGATTGGTTTGGATCCAGGAGTTTTGTGGAGGGTACATTGTGTAAGTCCGCGTGGGAGCGTGTTTCTGCAGTGTAAACTCACTCTTCTGGTGGACGGGTAACTGTCACATGTGGAGAGGGCTTGTTTGTCATACTCTGAGTGATTTGTGTGTCAATACAAGCACTGGAGCATGAATAAGTGAATTTACATGTGAAAAGAGATCACTTTGGTGTGAGAGAGAGAGAGAGAGAGAGAGAGAGAGAGAGAGAGAGAGCGCTCCCAGCTTTGTAAAAAAAATGCATCCTTCCATTTCAACAGGTGTTATGAAGCTCCAAAGTAATTATCAATGAAAACCACACACACACACACACACACACACACACACACACACTCAAACATACACACACCAGAGATGGGGACTTGAGTCGTACATACACAGACTACAGACTCGACTCGGACTCGTCCAAAAATGACTTGAGACTCGACTCGGGACTCGTCAATAAGAACGAATGGCATCGTGAAAATGATGAAGTGAATAATGTCACTGCCAATGATTATTTTTCAATTATTAATATGAAAGTCATTCCTTAGCTAAAACACACCCAACGTCGTTTTACGCGCCGCACAGTGCGCCTTTCAGTAGCAACCATAGCAACACCCAAGCTGTATTTATTGCAGCATAACTGGCTAAGATTACAGTTCCGCAAATTGTGGCCTTTGAGTTTAAATGATTCAGGCTCATCGAGCGAGACAAAATGATTGCAACTAGCAAAATGTGGAGAATTAAAATGAAAGATGCGGGAGCAACCACGTCAAATTTCAGCAGACATTTGAAAACGCATACGGGAAGGCAAGTCAGTTTACCAGCACTGGAGCTGATCACACCGCTGTTCACTTTTGCATTAATGTAATGCAGCTAAATTGTTGTGTTGGCCAAATCACGCGTTTCAGTTTGATGTTTGTGTCACCGTTAATCAGCATAACAAAAGCGAATATTTTCTTATTTTGTTGACTGCCAAGTTTTCACGATGTTGGCTTGCATTTCAAATGGTTGATCTTGAAAAACTATGCAAGCTAGAGAACCACGAGCGTAAGGTACAGTAAAGTTAAAGCAAACTTCTTCAGGTTGGCTTGAAAAGCCCCGTAAATTTTCTTTGTCAACGTAGTTCACACAAGCAGCTGCGTTTTCAGTAAAACGGCCATGTTATGGGATTTTGATCTGGAGCCTGATCAAGGGTTGCACTATTTTAAAAATAGTAAGTTTCAATATGGTCTTTAAGATCGATATGCAAGCAGGACAGCGAGTGATTTCGAGTGTCTTGTTAGGTGACGTTATGTTCTAGTTGCGTGGGCACTGTTTGGTATTCCAGTGTCATACAAAATGAAGTATTTTCGAGATTGTTTGTAATTGACGTTAACATTAAAAGCTGCCGTAGAACCCGAGTTTGGCATGTACTGTAGTTGCATGCGGTTTTGAAATGATTAATAATTTTACTATGCAACAATGCAATGACACTCATTCGGATTCGAGGTTTTCCTATAGCATAATGTAGATGTAGTCCCAAAATCATAGCTCCCGATTTCTTGCATAAACAATATCTAGCCTCATTTGTTTTGGGTTTTTTTTGTTTGTTTTTTAAATGATTAAAGTAAATTCTTAACAGTTACCTTTAATTTAAAAGTATTTTCATTAACCAATACTGCAACGTGACGCAAAGTTACACTTTGTAACTTCGTTTACAAACAAAGTTATAATTATTATTATTGTGTCGCAGATGCAGATTAAGCCTAGTACTAGACAAAATTTAATTGGAGATTATCCACACAAAACTGCATTTAGTCCAGGATTAATCTTAATCAGTGTCCATGTAACAGGCTCATATTTTGTTATTGACCGTCATCTTATATTACAGCCCATGGTAATGCTTACATTATGTCACATGAGTCACACAGAGTTCTTAAAAAATAGAATGGTTCTTTATTTTATCTTGTTTATTGATATATCAATTACCTACCACATCAGACCTGAGGTTTTCTCCAGCCATCTTGAGAAAGGCTTTTCCAAAACGTTGGCTCAGGGATGGTAGTTTGTTGATATATGAATAAATGAATGAAATAACCACTATGTTTTTGTGTGCCCCTGATTATACTGCTTCTTCAGTTGTCACACACTTGATGTCATATACAAAATATGTCTCTACATGTCTGGTTTCTATATCTTCAATTAGCATAGGAATCGTGATGAATTTCTATAGCCATACTGTTGTTTAGGCTGCACCATTCTGGTGACTTGAGACTTGACCCAGACTGTAGCTCAGAGACTTGAGACTTGACTTGAACTCTTGCTCAAAGACTTGAGACTTGACTTGGACTCTCGGTCAGAGACTCCAGACTTGACTCGGACTTGCATTTGCATTGCATTACAAACACACATACACTCAGTGATCACTTTATTAGGTTGACTTGTACACCAGCTTGTTAAGGCAAATATTTAATCGGCCAATCAAAGCAAAGCGGCAACTTAATGGATAAAAGCATGCAGATGTTCAGCTGTGTTTCGGATCAAATGTCAGAATGGGGGTGATCTAAGTGACTTTGACAGTGGAATGATTGTTGGTGCCAGACAGGGTGATTTGAGTATCTCAGAAACTGCTGATCTCCTGGGATGTTCTGCGGGCAAAAATATGTTGTTAATGAGAGAGGTCAGAGGAGAAGGGCCTGACTGGTCGGAGCTGACAGGAAGGTGAGAGTAGCGCAAATAACCACACATTACAACAGGGGTATGCAGAAGAGCATCACTGAACACACAACATGTCAAACCTGTGGATAGGCTACAGCAGCAGAAGACCAATATGTCTTAAAAACGAATTATAATAAATACATAATAAAGTGCTCGCTGAGTGTATATGCAGCCTTGCTTGAATGCATTTGTGTGTGCTTGTATGCGTATATACTCTGGTTTCTTGGTGTATGTCTGTACTGTATCCCTGTCTGTATCTGTGCTGGTGTGTTACTGTGTATAAGGTTCTCTCTCTCCCGCCTTGTCTGCCATGTTGTCTCGTCTCCGGCCCTGTGATCCCCTATTCTGGCCTGCCCCTCGCCACCCTCCATCTGCCATGTCTGCAGCTCACCCAGCAAGCGCTGTCTGATCCATCCTCTCTGCCATGTCTGCAGCTCAGCCCAAACCTCACCCAGCAAGCGCTGTCTGAACCGTCCTGCCATGTCTGCGTCCCATCCTCTCTTCTCTCTGTTGGGGAATGTGAGCAGAAGCTCAGATGACTACACAACGCCTTGTTATGAAAGCTGAATAATTAACAGATCTATTTAATCATAACAAGATCAGTGTGTACACATGCGAGAATCTTGAGCATTTCCAATGGCTGAATTTCTTTTTGGATCTAGGTCTTCTCACCCTTTATGAGGTTTATTGTATCGGGAATTTTAGGATAGTAAAACCATCATGCCAATTATTGGGGTGGACTGCTCCGGCACTCCCTCTTGGTTTACGAGGAGTTCCGGCAGTCTGCATTCCTTCCTGTGTTTGACGGCGTGGCAGTGATGTAACATTGCAGCTGTGGGCCAGCATTGTGTTTGATGTGTGGTTACCGGACTGAACCTGTGAACGGTGGTTGAAATGGACGTGCACTGACACATCGGTGGCATCGGTGACAGAAGCGGTCTGGATGTGGGAGGACAGGCTGGAAGAGGGAGTGATGTGCTCTTTATACTCAGTCCTGGGCATTTGTTAGGTGTAATCCTATCACACATAAAGACTACAATAGCCAGACCCCACGCTTTATATGCCTTTTATCTGGCTCCAGTTTGTTCAGTAAGGAAAAACAGCCCCTGAAGGGAAGAGCTCACCGAAGGCCCATTTGTTTGCCCTTTAACAATGGCTTATAAAGAGTGGATGGACTTCTCTTCATCTTTGAATGAGTGTGGAGTAATTTCATCTAAAAAAATAGTTTACTTTGAAGGCCTCAGAGGATTGCATACAAATAAAACAGAGGCATATCACCAGCTCTAGGTATCAAAGGAAGACTAATAAACATGACATAACCTTCATTTATTTGACTAAGTTTATTAGCATATTTAACTTGTGAAATTTTTAGTCCAAAAAATATTTCAAATTATCTCTGTCTTGTCGGGCAAGAACTGTGTAATTGCCGTGAGTTGGAGAATTGTAATGATTTCTTACTCTGGGGACATTAACATTGTTACCATGATATTGAATCAAGACACAAGGTCCTGTGGATGTGTTTTTTGGCAGCGGAGGGAATGTTAGTACTTGTTTTTCTTGCTTTTGTGAATGACCTATAATAGACTCTAAAAGGGTAGTAATTTCAGTTTGTCTTGTTGAATGTAAAACTGTGATTGGCAGGTATTTAAACAGTGGGGATGTTTGTGAACAGTAGGGGAATGTTTAAACGTTGTTTCACTCATTTTTTTGCATGCTGTCAGAAAAACAGCATGGCATAACAATCTCAAAATACGCACACATGCATGCGCAGACACACAGGTAAATTTGAACTACAATTTTCACATGTGAGAACAAAACATGTGACTTGAAAATAGCATATATTACCTTTTACAAGTGGGATTATTTTTGTAGTTCAAATGTGTACTCTTCACATGTGGTTTTTGGATATATTTGTTTTTTTTTTTTTTTTTTTTTTTTTTTAAACATGATTTTTCCATAAGAGCGTTGCCACATCACTATGCTGATACATGTGGCCAGCCTAAGCCAGCTATCCAATGGGACAGTGATTCCTGAGTGCTCCTACTCCAGATAATGTGCACAGACAGAGGGAGAGGGAATTACTGCTGGCCCTCATGTAACCTGCTTCTACCTTCAACACCCCCTGCTTAGGCCTGGGAGACAGTGGGAGGAGGGGGCTCGGTTCAGTTAATCAGTGTTGTGATCCTTTGTATAGTCTGTAAGTCCGATTAAGAGAAAAACTGTGTCTCTGTACATACGCATGGTAGCCATTACCTTTGTGCAATGTACACAGTTTACTAAATGTATGGCATGTCCTACTTGGCAATCATTCAGTATATTCAAACAATCACATCTATAAATCACTAGACACTAGACATGCAGCGTGCTGTGTTCATTGTAAATGTGTTTAAGTGCAGTATATACACACCATAGTGGATACTGATTTAAATGTGGGATTCTGCAGGAGGAACAATCACGGCACTAGCACAGAAAACTCATGCTTAGTCGATGGAAATGGGGAATGCTGTCCCATGCATGATTTCGGAATATACAATAAATGTTCAACTGGACTTGTATATATATGGTGTCTGAGAAGGCCATGGCATATGGAAGCTCCTTGAATCATGGGCTGACTACTCAGCCTCTGTGGCTAAAAACATTCAATGGTGAAAAATATAATTTATCATGGCCAAGTTTCACAGTCATCCAGTGAACAAAGGAAAAGCTACAATTTCATTAGCCAATATTGTTTTTATTAGGCAGTATTTATGAGCAACACTAATGAGAAATTCTCAATAAATGTTTACTCCTGGTGGATTGACCTGGCAAAGCAGTAGCTTCTCCACCCTAAAGTGTTTCCAGTCTCCTTACTATAGCAGACTGATAGGAAATGACCTGCAGTTATTTGCTATAACATGACATCTCCTGGGTGATATCCAGCTAAAGCGCTAGTCTTGGTGCAGTGACACGCCTCTGTTTTTGTATGTAAACCTGACTGCACCAGTGCAGACAGTGGCTGTGAATCACACTGCTTGCTACCTTATTGGCTGAAGCATTGCTCAGGAGGAGGGGTTTCAGTCAGCACATTATCCACAACCTCATGAGCGAGTTGTCTGACTGCCTTTCATATGTGTGTGAAATGTAGTTTTCTGCTGCAATGGCGGAATGGCTTGCTGTACACCACTCAGAGGATGGAGCCATGTCAAAGCAAGTGGTCTGTTATTTATGGAAATACTTCTGGAGGTGGTTGGTTTTCACCAGCCAGCCAGGTTCACAAAAAAAATGATGTCACAACTTGAAACAATAACATCACATAATGTCAATAATCCTTAAAGAAACTTCCTAAACAAAAAAAAACAGAATTGAGGCACCAAAAAGGCCCAAAGCACAGCTGAAGCCTAGAAGTGGATCTAGAATGGCGACAAGCACACTGAATTAGTACAATGGTCAGAATTAGCACAGCTGTGGAATGGAGCTACTATGGAGGGATTCAACAGCTCTACATACACTGTGTCCAAACAGAGTTAGAATTCAGTGGCCGTACATACACTGTGGCCCTCCAAGGTTAGAATTCAGTGACCCTACAACCACTGTGAGTATGTGGCCCTCCAGGATGAGGGATGAATTGCCATGCTGTCCATTGCACATTCTGTGACTCCTCTCTTCAGTGAGAGCTCTCTCTCTGCTGGAGTTCCCCCGGACATGTTGCCATCCTGTGTCCGTGACAGCTCCTCATTACGCTTCTGCTGTTAAACCGCAGGAGCCAGACATGGCCCTGAAGGTGCTTGTCTGGCAGCTCACACTCCCGTCTCTGCCATCACACAATGCAATGTCATATAAGGACAACAGGAAAGACAGGCGCCCAAAAGCAAAAAGGTCATATACCAGTATGGCTATAAAGCTATTGTCTCATAAAACACTCTAGCGTTGTATTAAATAGGTCTTTACTCTTCCTGTTTTAATTGAAATATCAGTCCGAAGGCAAATAAGTCAGTATTGAGATGTTGAGTAAACAAAAAGGCAAATATAATATTTTTACTGTATAATGTGATAATGTTTTCCAAACAGATGGATTGAAACACGGCTGAAATATTATACATTATTCTGTGAAATATATGTATGACCACATTAAATATGCATTTGCTGGCTTTTCCCCTGAAGGTTGTGCATATTCTATGAATATCCTATTTTTCATAATATGAATTTAATAATGTTGCTGTCAACAGTATTCTGGAAATATGAAAGAGACGCAGCATATCTATCAGGGAAATCTCTTCAGTCAGAGACTCATCACACCTGGCAATTACGTAGACAAGGCGTGGCCATCAATCAATATTAAATAGATTGTCTGTATGGCAGGCACATCATTTCCTGCAAGAAACAAAGCTATTTTTATCCTTACCTAAATTATTTGTTCAGACAGAACACTGCCATTCAGGGTCAAGCAGTTAGCCTAAGAATTGAATTGAAATATCTAAATCATTATCTCATGGGCCCTTCGAGAAAGGTACAATCCTTCTCTGAGAAATGTTCAATATCATACGTATTAAAAGGCCATTTAACCCAGACATATTCAGAAGGAAATAAAGTGTAACGTGTAACATGAGTGCATTTGTTTTTTATAACAAGCAACAAACGAAGATTAGTCTGCACAAATCGCATAGAAAACTATGTTTAAGAAAATGCTTGACAGTATGAATAGCCTCTGATTGACTATTCTATGCCTTTGAGGCAGCCTTGTTCTGCAACTAAAATCTTCACTGCTGTGAAGATCTGCCTTAATTGTGTTTATGCCACAAGAAAATATGCCACAGTCGACTAATGTTTCTGACCCGTAACAGTGGATGACTCTATTAATTTCTGTTACCTTTTTTGGTAAAAAGAGTCTCCAGACAGCAGAAGGATTATGAATCAGGGATGCATAATCCTGAATTTATAAAAATGTAGCTGTTACAGTTTATGTGTGAATGTGCGTGCATGCCTGCGTCTGTGTGTGTGTTCTGACTCACTCCTTTGTCCACCAAAATATGTGGATACAACACCATAGCTACACTTTGACTTGGGTTGGTATGTGTTTCAAACTTACATTGTCTGTATGACTGCAATTAGATTTTCAAGTGTAACTCATCTACCATTATTATATATTGTACATGAAATCATCAGTCACTGTTGTTAAAACTCAAGCATTAAGCATTAAGCTACATTTCCTACATACTGATACTTTGAATCTAATTCTATTATTGCAATTGCCTCACCATCCCTCAGGAACACTTAACCAAAAGAACTGGGCCAAGAAGTACCCATCATGCAATAATGCCAAACAGTCCCCCATAAACATCGAGGAGGACCTCACCCAGGTGAGGCTTCAGTTTCAGCAGCTGAAGTTCGAGGGCTGGGACCAGCTGACCTCAGACACCACCGCCATCAAAAACGACGGGAACACAGGTGAGCTGCCTAGCTTCCACTAAGCTCTGATCTGCATGACCTTGCAGTGACCTTCTCACAGTTCTCTCCTGTCCAAGCTCAAGTCCATATTGATTGTTAGACCCTGAAAGGGATTCTCTTGCAGTTTAAATTTATGTATGGTAGATAAGCAGATCATAGAAGATGGAAACAGATTATATTCTAAAGGCAAATTTATGCTTTGGCGACTGGTGACAGAATGTTGACGGAAGACATTTTGAATTTATAGTTATGCGACAGTGCGTGTTGTTACTATAACAACCACCTGTTCTGCCAGCTTCTCCTCAAACCCGTCCATTTTGCTAGCGAGCTATGCAAACAAAACATCTTCATTCATAAAAAAACTGTAGTAGTAATCTAGCATCACTTCCATGCCAACGTTTGTCTTCGTTTCAATGAATCAGTGACAGTTGCAGGACACTTCTGACCTTATGCTGGTGTGTGCCACCCATCACCGACCATCAAATGTGTTCAATTTGATCCATTTTGCCCACACTGTCGCTGAAGAATAAATTAGCCTTAACATTGCTTCTGTGAATATAATTTTAACTTAAGCATTATAGAGTAATAAAGAGGAAGCAGTGAGCCTAATGAGAAATGTGGATATATGTTTTTCCAAAAGGCCTAGTTTCTGAAAGAAATAGCTTCATTTACAGTCAGAAAGAGATATTTTAATGGAGTAGCTGTGTCTCTGCTTTCACTTTTCACTGAGAAATTGATGATTATAACAATTATTCTTCTTTGTTTTCTTGTTTGTGTGTTTTTATTTTAAAATAATTTCTCCATCACCTTTTAATTTTTTTGCTTAAAAATATTAACTTTTAATATTTCTTCTCATCACTCTGGTCAGACCCTGGTGCAAATGGAATGAAATAAGGCTGATATATGCCATTACATCTGATATATTCTTTAGTATATAAATCTGTAGATAAATATCATCTGTCTGAAAATATGAACTCAAAATCTCAGTCTGGTCCCATGTCCTTCATACTAGAGGGTTAACATCAAAGCAGCCCCCAGCTAACATTATTGGAGAATACTTTTTCAATATCTCTCTAGCTTGACAGCAGGCTGAAATGTTACAATGAAATATACTAGTTCCTTTTGGAAACCTTTTTGGTGGTAGAACTTGAAGAAGAATCCTTTGATGTAAGCATCTTACAATTGCACATGTCTTTGTTCTTTAGTTACTTTCTTTGAATTATTGTGCAAATTACAAAGATTGGGACAAAGGTTTCTGTTTTTCCCAAGGCTCAGGTATTGTGATAATTTGAAAAGCCAGATTAAAAACACACCCTCTGCCAATTTTGAAGAGTGTGGGTTATCATGAATGTAACCCTGAAACACCTGTAGCTGCTGTCATGTGCAGTCAGTTAGTTTAAATGTGCATGCAATGTGTGTGTATGTGTGTGTGTATGTGTGTGCACGCGCATGATCTCATGCATGTGCTTGTGTGTGTGTGTGTGTGTGTGTGTTTGTGTGTATGTGTGTGCACGCGCATGATCTCATGCATGTGCTTGTGTGTGTGTGTGTGTGTGTGTGTGTATGTATGTGTGTGTGCGCACATGATAGCATGCATGTGCGTATGTGTGTGTGTGTGTGTGTGTGTGTGTGTGTATGTATGTGTGTGTGCGCGCATGATCGCATGCATGTGCGTATGTGTGTGTGCGTGGGTGTATGAACTACTGTAGTTGAGATTGGCCCATGCTCTGTGCTTATTAAAGAGTGTGATGTGGTGTTTGGTGTGTTTCAGTTGCAGTAGACCTGAACGGAGAGTTCTTCCTGAGTGGAGGGGGGCTGAGGTCCAGGTTTAGGGTGGGCAGGATCCAGTTCCACTGGGGCACGTGTAACGCCTCATCTGATGGCTCAGAACATAGCCTCAATGGCATCAAGTTTCCACTCGAGGTACACTACTTACTCCCCAGTATGGCTCTCAGGGTGCATAGCACATGGGCACACACAACAACAACACACTGGGTGAAAAAAACTGCTCAATCTAGGTTTTGACCAGTTCAGACCACGTCCCAGCTTGACCAGCTCAAGCTATGTTTAAAACAGCTGGTAGCAGGTTGACCAGCTGTCAGCTCAGACAAGCTACCAGTAATAGCTGGTTGACCAGATCATACCCAGCTAGACCAGCATATGACCTGCTTGACCAGCTCAATTTTTAAGCTGGTCAAGCTGGCATAGCTGGATTTTATAGCAGGGAACAACACAGCCCGCAATGCCAGAGAGTGTGATGATTAACACAGAGCAACAACAACAAGTCCACAATGAAAGTGTCCAAATAAACTGGTAGACCCTACTGTTGCTTTGTGCTGGCCACTGTACTCTGGGCTGAACTGTGTTGTTGTGCACAGAGTACAGTGTACAATATTGCTGATCAGCACAGTTCACCTGTTGAGTTGCACATGAAGTGTCTTCTCGTGTCTCAACTCATGTCTTTGCGAGAAGTGCTGGTGTGCTTTATCCTCACAGCTATGACACGTTTTGTTTTTATGAACTCAGACAACTCATGTCAGGATTTTCTCTCTTTTAGATGCATATTTTCTGTTATGAAGGGCACAAGTTCAAATTCATTGATGATGCATTCAAAGATGGAGGAAAGATCACAGCTCTGTCTGTCTTGTTTGAGGTGGGTTTACATCATTTTGTGTGTGTCTGTGTAAAGTCTGTGTACTGTAGGTGTGTGAGTATGTATGCATGTGATCATGGGTTTCTGATGTACTGTGTGTGAAATGTCTTTATGAGTGGCTGCATACGTGTGCATATGTGCATGCATGGATATGTTTTGTAAGTGCGGGCCTGCCTATGTGCAGCAAAATGGTGGCAGTTTGTTCTTGAGTATGGCATCATGGTGGGTTCAGATTCAGGGCAATGGCTCGGGGTCTGCGTGTGCTTTTGAAGGTTGAACTTCAAGAAGCTTCATCGCCTACAGCAATTCCAAACCAATATTATCTCTGAGGAGCATTTATTTTTATGGTACTGTAAAGTATCTCTGTGATTCGGTGTGAATGAATTTAGGGCCTGTCTGAACATGTTCTCATGACTAAGTTTTGTGCTGTGATTCAAAGTGTATGCCATGGGCACATTAGCACATTATTAATTAACGACACAAACATGGACTTAGATGGCTTTTTATCTATAATTCATTTTTGCTGGATATGTACTAAGGCAATTTAATTCTTGCTAGAGAGCCCAAACTGGGATTCCAAACTTGCCTATATTGCATGACTACACTACACATGCCTATATTGCATGACTGGAGAGATATGACCCATGTTCAGTTGCTCAGATGCAGTGCAGTAGAGATGTAGGAAGGGTAGGGGAAATAAAGCATTGATGGAAACGGAGAGAGGGGCGGGGAGGGAGTAGAGGACCACTGGGAGGGGAGTTTCAGTGTTGAATAGAGCCAACTCTTGGTGACAGAAGTGTGCTTAAATAAAACAGTTAATTACATTTAACATCATGAATCACTGCATTTTTTAAATTATGGCCCCTATGAATTTGTGAGTGTTACAGAGGCATTTAGGGTAATGACTTAGTCAAACATTGCACTGCTATATTTACACTGCTAAGATCTGTATTATGCATTGCTACTTAGGATTTTTATGTCTTATTTTAAAGTTTTGTTATCAAGTGTATTTCTGTATTTTATGATGTGTTTAAGATGTGTGCTGATAACTATTAAGTACTAACTGTATTGACTAATTGACCCTGTGGTGATGTGTCCAGACTCAGTTCTCTCTTTCCCTCAGCCTAAACTCTGGAAGTGGAGTAAATATCAGGCATGTAGAACAAGTGAACCCAGTCGCAGTAATCCAGAAGGCAAAGAGTTTGTTCAGAGTCTTTATTTCCTTCAGGCAAGTCAAACAGGCGAGGGTCAATAGCCACCAAACAGATTCACTGGGGATAAGGCAGTTCATAATACAAAGTCCAGGCAATGGGTCAAAACTCCAGCAAACAGGTATAACAAGGATAATCCAAATTGTAATCATGGTCACAGGCGAAGGGTTGATAACAAACGGGCTAAGTAGACAAAAACAGAATCCGGAAACAAAAGTCGATATACAAAAACAGGTCGATAAACTACGGTTCAAAATCAAACAGACAGGAGAATCAAAACGCGGAATTCTGGGACGAAACAGGTCGTAACAGAGATCAATCAGAAATAAACGCTGGAGAGTATGGTTTTGACACATAACAATCAGGCGATGAGACATAAAAAACTGAGGTGTTTATATAAGACAGGTAATGAGGGAAACAGCAATCAGGTGTGAGAAACAATCAGGGAGTGAAACATAGGTGAAACGAGTGAATGAAGTGACCAAACTGACAGGGTGGCTGCGGAGTGCACAGAGGTTACAAAAACAGGGAAACGCAATGCACTTAAACAGAATACAACACAGTGAAAACACGAAACCTCACAGTAAAGTGAAGGTGAATAACATGGTGGGGCCATTTCTGTAATTTCCTTGCAGGCCAGTCATGAGGACAACGACAACTACGTGCCGATTATCAACGCCATCAACTCTGTGAGCCGATTTGGTAAGTTGTTGCAGAAGGCTGCCCATGCTATTTTTCTCTTGGTGATAGCCAGCAACTTGCCAGTGATAAAAACAAATGTTTTTGAATTTCTGAATCAGCTGCTTGGTGGGTGGATATAACGCACCCCCTGCCATCACGGCATTGAGTTTTCAGTAATGCGATCAAGTGCTCCAAAAACCAGCCCGGGTCATGTTGCCCATCTCCCACTGTTATCCGCCTACGATACAGTGTCCGTTGATGGCAGAATGTGAAGAGCTTTAATGGATCCGGCTGTTCCGTCATCTTGATTTCCAGACAAAAGCGACGTGGTAGAACCGTTCAGCCTGCGGAGCCTCCTGCCAAATTCGACAGAGAAATACTACACTTACAACGGCTCCCTGACCACGCCGCCATGCTCAGACACTGTGGAGTGGGTGGTGTTTAAGAACACTGTGTCCATCTCTGACATACAGGTGAGTGCAATTCAGAGGAAACACCCTGGAGGCCAGCAGCACTGTTTAGTTCTGCTGCTGGCCTCCAGGGTGTTGTAGAAGTGTGTGTGCGTGCGTGTGCGTGTGCCTGTGTGTGTATGTGTGTGTGCATGCATGTGAGCATTGTAATACGTATTCTCTATGGCGTTTTCCTGTTCTATTTTTACCATACCTTATACCTTATACCTTTGTTACATTACATTGTTTTTAATTGGCTCCCTTTAATCGGCCTGTAGCGTAGTGGTTAAGGTAAATGACTGGGACACACAAGGTTGGTGGTTCTAATCCTGGTGTAGCCACAATAAGATCCGCACAGCTGTTAGGCCCTTAACCCTGCATTGCTCCAGGGGAGGATTGTCTCCTGCTTAGTCTAATCAACTGTACGTTGCTCTGGATAAGAGCGTATGCCAATAATGTAATGTAATAATGTAATGTCTATAAGGCACTTTTTTATATTTCATGACAAGTGCTGCAATTACTATTTATTTAAAATAATAATAATAATAATAATAATAATAATAATAGTAATAATAATGTGAGTTTAATGTGTGCATACACATTAGTGCATATTTGTGTATATTAGGACATACTTGTGCGTTTGTACATTTCAGATTGATGAGTTTGCGTTTGTGTTTATCTTGGCCGGGGAAGATCTGTGTGTGCATATGTGCGTGTAATTGTGTGTGTGTGTGTGTGTGTGTGTGTGTGTGTGCTTGTTTCAGGTGACAGTTTTCCATGCCTTTGAAGCCTGGTCACAGTTTGGATTTGTTTAATCTAATGACAGAGTGTGTGTATCCCTGTCAGTCACTGAGGAATAATGAGCAGAGCTGAATGACAAGCATTCAGGTTTTGCAGGTCATTAACTGTTGACGTGGTCTTTGTCTGTTACCTTCTCTCCGTGCAGTCACACTTTTCTCTTGGGGGAGTGAGTCACTGAGCTCCAGCTTCCCCCATAGAAAATGTGCTAAAGGCATTCTCACATTCTCACATTTATGAATTAAAAGGAGGTTGAAAGACTTCTATTCATCTGTAGCTTTGTAAGCCTTTGAATACCCGTGAAACATAGCCATAAAACAAGTTTTAAGAAAAACCACTGCTCAAAGACTTGTAGTCTGAAACACAGCCTGAACCACAATAACATAACAAAAGTGCCAGCCCTGGGATTTATGTACAAGATAACCCAATGTTTTATAACTGCCATTATGGAGGCTCAGTGCAGAGCAGTTTGCATTGTGCTTGTGTGCAATATTTTCCGAGCCCATTACCTATGCTAAGTACTGTGACCTCCCAACTGCCAATGGCTTGTAAGTGTCAAAACAAGTAAAAAACATAAAGACAGATCCTACGTGAATGTCCTCATTGTACTAACAGGCCTTGTTGCAGCATGTGTGCATACCTATTGTCAGTCCAATGACTAATTGTTAAAAAATCTCCATTATTAAAATGAGAACAGCTAAGGAAGGGAGTGTGTAGCACACAATTATTATTATGCAACAGATGATTGAGTTTAATGATTCAGAAGCACAAAATGACAGATAATGGCACCGCTGGGAGTTTAGCTTCAGGTGTGCTATTGAAGTGGATTGGAGTGGGAGGCAGAGGTCAGGGGATTACAGGGGCGGGCATGACTGAACACGGACAGACAATATGGTGGGTGAAGAGCCGGAATATTCCATTCTCCTGGGGGGAGGACGGTTGTTGCGCATATGTCTATAAATTCATTTTAAAGGCTGCTTGTGCTCAATCAGTAACATCCACCCATCCTCAGATGGGGTTTGGTGATAGAAAAGTATCACAGCATGAACTAACAGAAAAGGGAAACAGGTCAATGTTATCTAGGGTTTGTGTTATGTTATGATTGGATTTAATTTGCATGTGTCTGTATGTATGTGTATGTGTGTGTGTGTGTCTGTGTGTGTTTGTGTGTGTGTGCATGTGTTTGTGTGCATATGTATGTGTGTGTGTGTGTGTGTATGTGTGTGTGTGTCTGCATGTGTTTGTATGCATGTGTGTGTCTGTTTCAGCTGGAGGTGTTCTGTGAGGTCATGACCCAGCATCAGGTTGGCTACGTTATGCTGCTGGACTACCTGCAGAATAACTTCAGGGAGCAGCAGGACCAGTTCATGGGCCAGGTCTTCTCCTCTTACACTGGGACAGAGGAGGTTCCCAGTCCCAGTATGTACTGCAGCTGCCTTTCCATTGTGTGACCAAACCTACACTCACATCTCAATTAAAAGTCTTTGCAATACTGCATGACATTGGTAAAACCTTTTGAATATCTAATCACTTTATAAATTGGTTTAATAGCTACATTCAAGGTGAATGAGTAAATATTTGTTAAATGTCAACATATGTGCATTTATCAGTATTTACCAGTTTACTATATCAGTTTTTAACATTGAACTAAAGTGTGTAATGGTTTGTCATAGCTGTTCCACAGCGAGTGAAGAGGTGGAGGGGGCAGGCTTCATGAGAGTGCCCTATTTTATTGTTGAATGCTGTAGGCCATTCTGGCTCCACTCGAGCAGTTGTTTCCGGGAAGGTCATCTGTGATATACCACACCAGGGGAAAAATGACTGCCTGTTTCTCTATGGGGGAGACAGTGCTGTGTTCCATCATGCAGCATTTCAGTCTGTCTGTGTAGATCTGTGCTCATTTGTACACACATTCTGGTGTACTGTACAGCAGTAGTAATTTAATTCCTGAAAATAATGCTCAGAAATATCAATATTCATATCTTTCCCTATCATTGTCTCCGTTTTTTTGACATCATAATGGTACCATGTTGCTAAGCAACCTGGCCCAGCCAGGTTCTCTTTCTATATCTTACTGTTCATATGGTCAGTACAGTACAAGCCAGTACAGTATTTGATTCTGAATGTTTTTAAATTCATTAAAGTGCATCACGGGGTTCAAACCCAGGTGGTAGGGCTCCAGGTAAATATCCAGTTGTGTAAATGTGTATGTCACATGTAGCTTTGAATAAGCTTGTCCACTGTATATAGTGTTGTATTGTGTATGTATGTCAGTGGTAGGCTATAATAGGCTGTGCTGCTATTGTCCTCATTAGATTGATGGATATCGCTGAGGTCAGTGTCTCATGGCTAATTTAAATTGGTTCCTGCAGTAGGGGCCTTTATGCTGAGTGCCCACATGATTGTGCTCAGTGAGGGGCATTATCTCAAGCAGTCCGTTCTGACAGCGCACACAGATGGTGAAGAGAGCTTTGTGTTTCATTCTTCAGTCCTTTGGTTTCTGCCTGGGGGGATAGTGTACCATAAACAAATAAATAAAGCCCTTTACATTCCCCTACAAGGCCTAATTGCAGTAATTATCTGGCAGTAGTTTCGTTCTCATGCTAGAGAGGAAGTTTGAGTGCATGTTGTATTCAGGTTATGCAGAGTTTTTGTGCAACAGGTGTTTCAAGTACAAATAAGGTTGTATTTTTGTTTATCTCATTTTTTATTTTACTAGATTATTTAAACTTTATTTTTAACTTTAGTTTGTCTGTTTGTAGCCACGATAAGATCAGCTGTTGGGCCCTGTTTAGACTTATCAACTGTAAGTCTGGATAAAGGTGTCAGCTTAGTAGCAACTGTAATGTAATGTATGTTCTATAGCAAACCAACCATTCTTTATGAAATATGGAAAAAACACATAAGACTCTTACTGCCTACATGTGTACTTAGACTGGTCCGTCTTTCCTGCCACATTGTACAGTTTGTAGCACAGAGCCAGAGAACGTGCAGGCAGAGCCTCACCCTGAGAACTACACCAGCCTGCTGGTGACCTGGGAACGGCCACGGGCGGTCTACGACACCAACATCGAGAAGTACTCCGTTACCTACTGGCGGCTGGAGGGGGAGGACCCACCCAAGAGCGAATACCTGACAGACGGAGACCAGGATGTGGTAATGCCTCCCAACCCACAGTCTGACACAGTGGAGGATCGTGGGATCATTAGGAAGTGCATGAGTAATCATAGACTTTCACAGTGGCCTGTGCCTGCTTACTGTAGATACATCTGACTGAGTGCACATTACTAGTGTAGCCTATGCCTGCTTACTGTGGATACATCTGACTGAGTGCACAAGGCACATACTAGATCCCATTTACTCACAAATTATTTATTAATTTATTGTTTTCTTTTTCGATCGGATAATTGATTGGTTGATTGGTTGGTTGGATCATTGATGAACTAATTGGTAGGTTGGTTGGTTGGATGATTGATTGGTTGATTGGTAGGTTGGTTGGTTAGTTAATTGGTTGGTTGGTTATTTGATTGACATTACATGACCTTCCCACCCCAGGGTGCCATAATCCCGGACCTGGCGGGCAACACCAGCTACAGGGTGCAGGTGGTGGCGGTCTGCACTGGCGGTCTACAGGGCCGTGTGAGTGATCAGCTGGTGGTGGATATGCCCCTGGACGACCCTGGTAAGACCGACAGCACCCTCTGACACTTCACATCTACAGTCACACGATGCATACGTCTCGCACCATTAGCAGCTAAGCTATTCTGTAGATTCATCTTTTGCAAACCAGTTCTTGCTTTTTTCAGCAATTGTCTGTATGTCAAAGATCAATGCAGTCAAAGTCATATAGACGCAAAGGATGTTTCCTTGTAAAGACATCCATTGTAGATACCTTGATTGGCTAAATTAGGAGCCCTGAAGCTCTGCTGGAATGTCTCTCCCCCCAAGTATGAGTAAACAGTGTTTATTTGTTAACGGTAGCCTCTGCTTGACTAGGCTACATGAGGAGGCAATTTCTGCTGAAATTCTATCCCCTTAAACTGGCTATGGTTAAATGTTTCCAGAAAAACTAGACATCCATGGTCTGTCAAGTGACGCAATCACGAAAGCAGCCAGTTCTTAGAAAAGAGATGCTCAGTTGTCAAGACTGCCCCACTGTGGGTCAGATATAAAATGCATGGACTGCAGTTGGTTTTTGGGTACAGTAGATGTTTTTTCTTTGCTTGGGTCTGTCAGAATGGGAATCCTTCAATAACATTTACTCGCTGTCAGTTAATTCTATTTCTCTTTAACTGTCTTTTTGTGGATTTCACAAATACTGTGCCATGTGTATAAATTGAGAAAAACATGAATCTGTCCTCTGTACTCTCAAGCCCTTCTCTATGCTGGTGTTTTCATTTATTCAAATATTGTATTTTAATTATGTTGGAAGTATAACTGATCTGTAGAAATGAAGGACATGTTGAAGTCAAAGGTGACTTCAGATTGTATGTATGAAAAATGATTAAATAACGCAATTTTTAAAATACTCAAAAATATTTAACAGAAAGATAATATTTGACTGTATGTGCTGTTGTGTATAATGATTTTAAATAAAATGATGGGAAACCTGTATGCTTTGATCACTGTATAAACATTGATAATAAACTAATCCCTTCTGCCAAAAGAATGAAAATCCGTGGTATGATATTTCTATTCCCATATACAAAAGCGGTTCCTGAGTGAGTGAGTCTGGTGAACCACAGTGTTTAGGTTGTATGGGTCTGTCCACTTACTAAACCCTCTCAACTCTCCCTCTCAACACTGCCATCCTACCATTGTACACCGTGTGCCAATGGGAACTGTTGAGAAGGCCTTAATCAGACATGGGTGAATTTGTTCCCCCCTTACACACCCACACTCACACACGCACACACACAATTTTAAATCACCCCTGCCCTCCATAAAACAACATCAGTGATCTGACCTCCATGAGGCCCTGGGATCTTTATTTTGTATAACTTAGTCCCACCAGGCAGGTAAGGCTCATCGTCTTGCTCTGCTCGTGCTGTGTGTCAGGACAGTCCATCTGCATGACTGTAGCAAGCTTCCCTGTGTGACACTGTGCTGTATGCGGTGACCCAGAAGAAGAACTTGCACATTGTGTTTTTTGTGATCCCTCTGGGTGTGGTCTCTGTTTCTGTCTCTCTCTCACTCTGTCTCACTCTTGCTCACTTGCTCTCCCTCTCTCTTCTTTCTCTCCCTGACCTAATGACTTCGGTAAAATATTCATAATGATTACACCAACAATCTGCGCAGTCTACCAAGTTGATCAGTAGCTTGGCACATTGCAGTATTGCTGTGGTATAAAAGATTTGGCTCTAATTCCTTGGCCACACTTTATCTTAAGGGCATATTTACACTGAAAACATTTAATATACTTGGTACCTCTTGTGAATTAAGTCTGTCTGGTTTTTTGAAGCAGATAATGAGCAAATACTCAAGTGCAACATTAACAAGTAATAATTCTTTTCATTTCTGAAGAAGTACCACTGTGGTCAGGAAATGTCAAGTTTTTTTTAACATTTCTAAAGGGTTTTCTTGCATGTATACTAGCTAACTATACTGTGTTATATCAAACACAGGCCCTCAAAATAAGGTGTACCATGCTGTTGTCAGAAGTCTGTAAATTGTAGAAGTAATTGAAAGATTATACCGTTGTGGATATGAGGCTTTGTAAGGCAGGGGGGTGTGTAGTTGCATTTGAAGATCAATCCGTGAAAGTAAATGATTTGAAAATGATCTTCATTTAAAACATTTTTTTTTTGAATCTATAAACTTTGTGTGTTTATTTAAAGTTTAAAGCAATATATGCAAATTGCACCACAGAATAGTTTTCACAATGTTTGTGTGTGTGTGTGTGTGTGTGTGTTGTGCACCTTTCTTTCATATCGTTGTAATGTTTTGGAGTGCAAATATTACCCTCAATACTGGCCCGTTTTAGGAAACTTTATCAAACCTTACGTGATATTTTTGATTCTTTGCTTCTGTAAAGTAGGGATCTGCATTTTATTGATGTAGTGATTTTTATGTTCTATCACACAGTTTAGGGATTTACATTGTTTACCTACAGGCAAAGCCCTTTAACAGAATTGTGAGAATTGTTTATTTTGGATCTAATCGGTGTGCCAATTATTTTCATTCCAGAAACAGATCCTGATCCGATCTATTTAGATCCTGATGAAATTGAAGAGGAGTTTAAGGTAATGTATAAAGATCCCAATGTAACACTCCTGTACTTTTGCACATCCATTCCAGTTTTGTTAAAATGCATTTCTGCACGGAATATTGCTGTTTGCAGCGTTTTCTGGCTATATAGCAGTTAGGCTTGACAGTGCAACCCCTGAATCTCTTTGCCCCTCAGGAGGAGAACCAGCCTAATTTGTCTCAGGGCAGACCGGGCCTGAAGCAGGCCGGCACATCGGCCCGAACCATCACCAGCGACTCCCCCTCCATTCGCATCGCCGTGGAGACAGAAGGGCCGGGCTTCCTGTTTCCGGGCAGGAGGAGTACAACCACCCCGGCGGTGCGGAGGGTGACGGAGGAGAGCTCGCTGTCCTGGACGCGGGAGCAGACGGAGGGGCCTGTGGAGAGCCCCAGCACTAAGCAGACCTCCCTCCTCAGTCCTGCAGCGCAGCCCAATGGCAGCGTCGTCACTGATGTCTACTACGACGACGTCATCAACAGCACAGCCTACGAGAACGCCACGGCCCCTACAGCCCCGCCTCTCGTCGGTCCGAACGAGGCCCCCAGCCCTTCGTGGGGCCCGTCTGGGGACGGCGTGACGTCGACCTCCGAGACCGACTCCGGCAGTGGCTTTGAAGATACAGAGGACACCCCCGTTGCTGGTAGCCCCACCCCTTCCCTCGTGGAGGTACCGCCGCGGCCCACAAGCCCTGGCAGTCAGGTCCTCTCCATCTCCACATCCGCCTTCGGTATCGTTCTCCCCCAGACCACCCAACCGGTGTCCAACGGTGAGAGCATCCTCCCCGACCCCGCTGTGTGTGACTCTACGTCCCCCTGCTCCCTCTCCGACCCCCTCACCTATCTGCATGCCACTCCTGTGTTACCCCCCTCCTCTTCTGGGGCTGTGTTGTATGACACCTCCCTCTCTCCACCCCCTAGCGGCTGGGGCCTGTCCGAAAGCTGGCCCGGGCCGAGACGGGGCATCCCGCATGCCCCCACTGCCCCGGTGTCCCTCGCCCCCTCCTTCTCCTCCTCCCCGTCCCACCCACCCTCCAGCCACGCTGTCTCTGATTGGACAATGGACACTGTGCTGCTTAGCGGCAATGGTGATGGTGGTGATGATGATGATAATGATGATGATGTGCTGTCTGGTTTGGCCGGCGACCCCTTGATAGTTTTCAGTGATACTGATGATGTACCCCTTCAAACTTTACCTGATTCATCTGCCACTGTACTGTCACTGTCCCATTCCGCCTGGGACGGGCTCCACCCTTCTAGAACTTTCAGCCCTGTCTCTCTAATGAAAACTCTATCCACTTCAGTTTTCCACAATCACCTTGAAACTTCACTTCCTCTGTCCTGCGACTGTTGTTCAACGGTGGTGACTGCTCACATGGGTGTGCACAGCAGCTTTTGGCCGGTAGAGGGTGCTTCTGATGTGGTGGGGGCCTCTGAATCTTCAGCGGGGGACGGTGGGGGTGGCGGCTTCCTTCGTTTCACCTCTGCCGTCCCTGAGCTCCCTCCCGCCTCCTGTACCTGCGCCTCCATGGGCCTGGCGTCTCGCGTCTTTAGTGGGGACTCTGTGCATGCCTCCCTCCTTCTTCTTCAGCCTTCCTCCAGCAGTGGGGCGCCCCCTGGTGGCTCATTCAGCGACTCCGGTAGCGTGGTAGACTTCCATCCATCTCTGTCCCCTAGCGCTGTGGCTTCCCACAGCCCCCTGGCCTCTTTTCCGGGTGACGCAGACAGGGCTGCTGAGTCCGCCCTCCTGCCTGTCTCTCTCTCTGCGGGCGTTCCCTCTCGCTCGCTCGACTGCCCTCTGAGTGACGTGTGCGTTTCTGTTACAGCTACAGCTGCCAGCACTTCCAGCCCCGTGCCCTTCTTCAGTTGGGCCACGCCCCTGAATCCCCCGGCCCTGTCCCCCACGGCGTCCCCCACGGCCCTGTCCTCGGACCCCCCCCTCTATCTGGACAGCCAGGTAGACAGTAGCGCCTCAGGGTCCACCCTGTATGTGGAGTCGCCAGGGAGCGGAGAGTTAGATCAGGAGTGGGAGCGGGGCCAGACGGCATCCCCCGAGGCAGGAAGCATGTCCTCGTTCGCCCTCGCGGCCTCGCCCACTGTGCCAGTCCCTGTCGCCAAGGCGACAGCGAGCACTGTGGACGATGGCAGCGGAGGCGACCGGCCGTCCTCTTTCTACTTCGAGAGCGAAAATGGGACTGACGTGGTGGTCATGGAGACCAAGGGGCTGGGGACGCTTGCCGGAGGGGAGGAAGAGAGCGGTTCCGGGAGTCTCTACGACAACGAGACGTCCTCGGACTTCAGTATACCCGAGTACGCGGAGACGGAATCTGAGGAAGCAGCGGAAGCAGGTAAAGCCCCCTCACCCAGAACCTTTTCCACAAGACGGCGCTGTTTCCTGATGGACTGACCTGACAGTCCACACAAATAGAGAAGCAGTGAGTGGCGGGATACTGGTTAGCGGCACAGCTAATGGCTAAGTCTCAGGCCGGCCCGCAGAAGCATGAATGCACTTTTAAACTCCTGTGACATATGGGTAAGGTATGGTTTGGGGGTCATTCAGCAGTAACATCATCTTAACATTCATCCAATCTCCAATATGATCACCATGGCCATATTACCATATAACAATTTCATAGTGGTTCTTTGCTCAGAGCTAGGCAAACAAAAGCAAAAAAAAATCCCTTGCAACCTTGTCATCCCTATTGTAAAGCTGTGCTTCCCATTTTGTGTTCTTTTTGGTTCATAATGATTTACAATTGTGTGTATACATATATGCATACAAACATGTATATATGAAGTCCTGCTTGTTGCACCCATTTTATCACAATGTTCAGTACTTAGTCAGACACCTAATCTGTATCAGATCTACAGTACATTCTGCCTGTGTGTAAATGATCTAACCCACACTAACCAGCAGACACATGATCCATACTCTTCTCATGATGCACATTATTTATGCAGTTTATTCACAGGTATGTTTAAAAATATCCATTAATCATGGTCACTAGTAATGACATGCTGTGTGGGTGGGCAAGCAACAAGGAGGTAAGTGAAGGTTTGTGGGAATTTCTTTGCAGTGTACCGATATCTACCCCTGAAGTAGCCTAAAGTTGAAGAGAGTGAGAGAGATAGAGAGATTTATAACATCCTTCTGAGGGATTCCTTTACCAGTGATGACAGTATATCCATCCATCCATCCATTATCTGAACCCGCTTATCCTGAACAGGGTCGCAGGGGGGCTGGAGCCTATCCCAGCATACATTGGGCGAAAGGCAGGAATACACCCTGGACAGGTCGCCAGTCCATCGCAGGGCACACACACCATTCACTCACACACTCATACCTACGGGCAATTTAGACTCTCCAATCAGCCTAACCTGCATGTCTTTGGACTGTGGGAGGAAACCGGAGTACCCGGAGGAAACCCACGCAGACACGGGGAGAACATGCAAACTCCGCACAGAGAGGCCCCGGCCGACGGGGATTCGAACCCAGGACCTCCTTGCTGTGAGGCGGCAGTGCTACCCACTGCGCCATCCGTGCCGCCTATGACAGTATATTAAACCAGTAAAATACAACAGTGATTCCTCTGGTTAAGTGGATTAGGTGATTACAGTCTGCACAAGCTGAGCATAATACATAGTTCCCCAATGTAACGGGTGTGTAGCCAGCTGCACGTACATACTTTTATTCATACATCCTTATAACTACTCCTTTCCACCTTAGAACAATGCATTGCAAATCCTGGAAAGTGCTTGCTAAAAAGCCCAATCAAAGTAAAGAATTGAGCTCTGTTTAACATAAAACCAGCATACACACAGGACGGGCATTGTGGAACTCTCCCCAATAGTATGGTTTGCCTGGTAATTGTTCTGTTGCTGCTTTAATTCCAAAAACGAAGCATGCAAAAATGTCCACAAGGTGGTAGCAGACCTCTTCCTTACTGACACTGTTGTCAGAACATTGTCTATTGAATGCTGTGGGTGGAACCACAAAGCTTTACTTACACACCCTCCATATGACAAACACAATATAACAGTTGTAATGTCTTTGTGCTATCGTGTCTAATACACATTTACAGGCCAGCTGTATATCTTTGAATCAGTGTGTTCATTGTGTTCAGGTGCTTTGTGGTATCTCCCTCTCTCTCCCTCTATTGTTGTATAACACAAATGCAACAGGAACATCAATATTGTGATCACAATGGCTATTGATGTGTCAGAACTGGATTATGTTTTGAAGTTATTACTTATTGAAGATTGTACAATACTGTTGGCAGTTAAGATTCTTTTCCTTTGTTTTTTCCCCCAGCGGTAAGTCTTTTTTCCCCCTTGTGGATGATTTTTATTTATTTCTTAATCTTTTTATTCTTTCATACTGGTTTGCAAATGATTAATTTCAGGATAATATACACCGAGTAGCTTCATACGTGTTAGGATTTATACTCATACACGTCAGACACGCCACAGAAATCCCACTCACTACACATTAATCTCATACCACAAGTATGTTGTGGGTCACAGTACTGTGTGTGTGCGTGTGTGTGTGTGTGTGTGCATGCATGCGTGTGTGCCTGTGTGTCCATGCATGCGTGTGTGCCTGTGTGTCGTATCACACAGAATCACTGGCATTCGTGTTTCCCATATGTTGTGTGGGTCTGTATGTTTTTATGTGATAGAGCTGATACAGTATGTGATGTCTGTCACGGTTGTGTGAACAGTGAGTGTTGGTGTGAATGAACTGTATAGCTGTGAGTTGTGCAAGCTGTGCTCTCTCTCCCCCGCACAGAGGCCAGTAACAGCAGTCACGAGTCTCGCATCGGCCTGGTCAGACGAGACGAGAGGGAGAGCAAGGTCTTCCTTCCCCTGGCGGTGGTCTCGGCTCTTACCTTTCTCTGTCTGCTGGTACTGGTGGGGATTCTGGTCTACTGGAGGTAAATCCTCTGTACTACAACCATAAAGCATTAACCATATTCTCCAAGCATAGTCTTCTATAACATCACCAGCTCCCAGCAATACATCTCAATCAACACAACACTCTCATAATGCACCCCTTACTTACACCCTTATATTCCTCACAAATCACACCAACTGTGCTCCCTCTTCAGATCTCCCCCCACTACTGGAGGTAAACCCTGACCAGGTGTCAGGTATCATAATAACACCTCAGGGAACATACACATTACAGTTGGAATTGTCCTTTCGCTTCTGCGATCAGCAGTAGAAGGTTTGGGAGAAGGGCAGGACACGGGGATCGCTGTGATCCCATCCCTATGATCGCTGCTGAGAAGCAGGCTGCTGATTCCTGTCATATTGTCTCTAATCTGTCATCCAGTTTTGATGGGCTGCAATAGGATTGAGGACTGGGATCAGGGGTCTCAGCCTCTATAAGACCCTGATGTTTATCTGCCGCTCAGGGAGAGATAATCTGTCACAGCGGTGGCCAAATCTTTCTTACACACCGCACACCCCCTCCCACTTGGATTGTGCTTGCGGTTTTAGCCTTGCAAAAGGTAAATGGTTGGAATTTATATAGCAGCTTTATCCAAAGTGCTGTACAATGGATGCTTTCCATTCGCCCATTCATACACACACTCACACACCCTTGTGCTGTCAATAGCTACATCTGTCTATTGCGCACAGTCTTGTGATGTTTTTTAAAGGAGAAATTGGCAGCACTTTTTGTTCCTGTTGTTAAACGTGCAGGCTATGTGATTAGACAGGGAAATTAAATAACCAACGCAGCCAATCTACTAAACTGCATTCAATGCATCAAAATGTAATTTGCTGTCATGTCTGACCTCTGCTTTTAGAAATGTGACATATTGGTTATGTTTTTGTCATGACATCTGAAGATGAATTATGAGCCTGTAATCTTTTGAGTGATTAAATCTTAAATACATGCCTTGTCTTGACCCCCTCTGCGAGTTGCATGTAGTGCTGGTAGGAGGTTAAGAAGTGTCTGAGAAAGGCCACGCAGTTCATTATGTCTCCTCCGTTTCCTAAAATAACAGATTTTGCTCGGTCGGTTCAGTAATCCGTGACCTGTTCAGTCATCGTTTCTCTCTGATAGCTTGGTGCTCATTTTGTGACTGGCTGTACATTTCATGTCCTTTTCTAGTGTACACAAAAATAAATATGCCTGTGTAATTTATGTTGCTGTTCAGGGACAAACCTTTGTACGACTCTGTTTTGGAGAGCAAAAATAAAGCGGGTAATCAACATAATTGACAGTCATCTAGAGCAATATGCTATACAACATTGCTTCACAAATAAAAAATTAGGTGCTCTCAAACAGTAGGCACACACTAAATACTGTACATTGATTTTAATTTACGTACCTTTTTTGTGGTTTACTGAAGCTCCTTCTTATTGTGATCCAGGTCTACTTAATTCAGCATTTACCCTGGTAACCATAGTGATAGCTTCATTGTATGTTTTCAGAAAGTGCTTCCAGACAGCCCACTTTTACATAGAAGACAACACCTCGCCCAGAGTCATCTCTGCCCCAGCCACACCTATGCTGTTATCTGCAGGTAACACACACGCAAACACACACATACACACAAATTTAAATTAAGGGTATTATTCAAAACATTACATTCCTAATCTCACTCCCATTGCTACTTGAACCTTATGTTCTAGATATTGTATTAACTGCTACTTGTAGGTTGTGACATCTAATTACAACAGTCTTCACTATTGTAATTAGTGTGTACTAAATACCTAAAGATAATGTAAATGTAACAATCTTACATCAGAGGGCTGCGTTCTCACCCTCTCTTCCAGATGACCACAAAGCCTTTCCTGTGAAAGAGTTTGTCAGGCATGTGGCGGAGCTTCATGACACAAGCTCATTCTCGCAGGAATTTGAGGTATGCCCCAGAAGTTCTCAGTCATTCCTAAGGGCCCTCACAGAATCAATAAGTAGTCATCATACATCATTTTAATGCAGCTCTAAAGTGCTATTAGAGTCATCTTGAGATGAAGGCAGTGAAGAACATATGAAGCACCTGTATGATGCTTATTTTAGCTTCACAGTGTCCCTGTAGAATACTGTTTGTTTCGCCTCATGTAAAGTTGCAAGTGAAGGGAAGAGAAATATTGAGCTTTCAAATCTGGGTAAAAGGAAATCGTTCTTATTAATGAACCTTTAAGAAAAATGTATCCCCAGAAATCAACCTTCAATGACTTAACTTGTAACATGCAATTACACTGTTATTGCCTGAATCACAAATACCTCGCTCGGGGAATTGGATTAGACCCAGTTCAGTGAATGACAAATTACTGAACTGATTATAAACACGACTTAATAATCTTTTCTCAGTGACAGAGAATTAGCTGCAAAATGTATTTTTTGTTGTGTTATTTAGAAGTTTGGTTGAAGGTTGAGAGTCAAGCAATTTTTGGCATTGAAGATTGTGGTGTTAATTAAAGGTGTTAATTTGACTCACCTCAAAAGCAACTTACCTGGAGATTTCATTTGGCAGTTAAACTTTTACTGGGGCATTGATATTAATTTGGCATTCATTCATAGTTCAATACTGTATACATTCTATTTTTAAATCACACTTCTCTCAGAGCTGTATTAAAATGTTTCTTTGCAGCCTACACAGATTTAGGGCAGTTGTCACAATTAAGCTTAGTTAATTGTTTCATTGTTAATATAGACCAGAGTACAATTAATTAATTGAATAGTTGACCTTAAACATAATTTCTATGGCTGACTCAGTACATGGCTGTTCTCCTAAATATTTAAAAGCGACTACTGACATCCTGTGTCTGATGATTCTGCAATTGGCCATAACAAATTGGGGAGGAAAATGAAATAAAATAAAATAAAATGTCACATTCATATCAGTAATCAGCTGAAGCAGACTTTCTACCCATTGGCTGTTTAACCTGTTTCAATACAGATGTGTGAAAGTGTTAAATGAATTATCCACAGTGTATTAAAGTGTCACATTGTCTGTGGTGTCGTTGTTTTGGCTGTAATGTTCACACTGTGCTTCAGCATGAGAAGGGCTAGCAGGCAGCATGCTGTGTGTGAGGGACACTGTGATGTCGATGTGCTGTATGCTAGTCTTCTTCTGTGGTGCCAAGCTTCGGGGTGGCTGTTATGACTGCATGGCCCATGGCACAGTACAGTAGTCTCAGATAACTGCCTGCCTTCTTAAAACCTATTTAGTGCATGATCGGCCACCTTGAAATGACATGTACAGATGTATGAATTTATTGTATATTGCAATTACAGGCACACACACACAAGCACTCTCTCACACACGCATGCATACACACACATGAATGCTCAGCTTTGTTCACTGTCTGTTGTGGAATTACATGGCTCTACTTTCTGCATTCTCACTCCCTCATTAGATATTGAAAGAGTGTTACCAGGTAAGACATGTTTCCCTTCTCTTTTATTCTTGTAGCCTTAGTGACTGTTTGTGAATGTTTGTCTCGCCTCACTGCCTTTTTGTCTTTGAATGGAAACATGATCACTGTGTGATGCCGAGGCTGATGGGATTGGTTGGAGACCTGGCTGACCATGAGGAACTCTCTCTTCTAGGAGGTCCAGGCCTGCACGGTGGATCTGGGGCTGACCTCAGACAGCTCCAACCATCCTGACAACAAAAGCAAGAACAGATACATCAACATCCTGGCATGTATGTGAGAGAGAGCTTTTACAAACACACATACACACACGTACAAACACACGCGAGGGCGTACATGCATGCAAACACACACATGCACGTACAATCAGATATACACACAAGGGCGTACATGCACACACAGACACACATATACTCACAGACAGATGCAGACATTTGCACTGATGTCATACTTGTGTGTGCTTCAGATGACCACAGTCGAGTTCGACTCTCAGCTAACTCCGACAGAGATGTGAAGGGTGGAGACTACATTAACGCAAACTACGTGGATGTAAGTTAATTCTGTGCTTTTCTCACATTTGAGTGTAAGTTAGCTATACATATATTAACGGTCGTCACGAAAATCGCCAGCCTCGTCGTTTCGCTGTTCTGGGACCAATATACATGGAGAATCTTTTGGTAATTTAATTTAAAAATGTTTTTAAAAAATGCGTTTGGTAGTTTTTATTAAAAAGATGAGTGAAAATATTTAAAGTTTTTTTTTGTTCTACAAACTTTTTAAAGCGTTGTACAGTTTCTCACCCAATTAGAACACTTCCTCCCTTTAAACGGACTAGTGCCATTTCCTAAAAGCGGGCTTTCCTGTGCTACGGTTGTTATTAAATTTGACATTTTCAGAACGGGGACCCGTTGAAAATGGTGAAAAGTTAGCTTGTCTGTTAGCCAGTGACTCTCTAATGTAAGGCATGGCGCAACAGCAAGCCACGCGCCTCACGGAACATACGATTACACATTGCCAGAGCCATATGGAGCTGAGCCAACAAAATGACGGAACGGAAGTGACTTCACTCTTTGACGTCCAGGAATGTGAATAGCAGACAGTGTTTTTCGTGTCATTTAGATCGTGTGTAGTTCAAAGGCATACTTTGCCATCTCGATAGGCTACAACCAAACGAGACCCGGTCCGTATCATTATTTTCTCGTCGCTTGTAGCTATAACGTTACATCCCTGTCCAGGTTCGCAAGCCATTATCAACCCCTGCTGAAAAAGACACCTTGAGCTAGGTTTTGAAACAGCTGGTTGACCAGCTCCATAGGCTAATCCCAGAATCCCAGTGTGTCCGATCTCAACATTTTGTACTGCAACATTTTTATGTTCTTGGATATGGTCGGTTGCATCTCACGTAGGCTAATTCAGAAACATTTCTGTACACTAGTGAAACGTGGCCTATGCCATATGGCGCTTCATATGCCAGTTATCGCGAGTGTTCGCATTGGTAAACAATTATTTTCCACTGTAACATCTGTTACAAATGTATTGGTAATAAATATGCCATTTGGAAACGGTTGGTTGAATAAATTAATCCATGCATGAACTATGTAGGCTGCTTAAATAACTGTAGCTGCCCTGCTTGTTAACAGTCACGCTGGTTTCATGTAGGCTACAACCAGGGGCATAATTTCTTAAAAGAGCAGCTAGGAAATCTTAATTTCGCGTGAATTTTAAGGGGAAACAGGTTACTGGTCATCAATGTTGGGTGTTAAAGCAGACAATACTAGCTGAAGTGGCGGAGTAGTCGCATAGAAATCTGTTTTTTAAATACGTAGAATAAAACTATCAGATCTCATGAATTAACAATAACATCATGCACAACTGTAGCAACAGTAAATTAAATCACATCCAATTCAACAGTAGGCTAACAAGTGCTTGAATTTTCAAATTGACCCCGTTTTCAGGTCCCCTTGCAAAAGAGATTTCGACCTCAATTGGGTATTCCTGATTTTCCGTAGGTGTAGGCTACAGTATGTTGTAGGCCATGTTGTCTTTTGGGAGCATCTGACCGGAAGGTGCACTGGTTATAATATAAGTAGCCTATGTTCACAGGGGACGTCAAAAAGAATCTCCAGAACTGACCGGGACGAGAAAGTTATATTCTATATTTTAACATGCATCCTCTTGACTCGCACCACTGCACCTGTAGCAGTCTAGAGTCCTGACAGACACAGGCTAGACAACGTAGGATACCTTTAGCTACCCCGAAGTCACTAGTGTTTACATGAGTGCCATCACAAGGCAGGCTACATTAACGTGCCTCTGTTAGATAATGTCCGAACCACACTTGCGTGCAAAACACGAAAATCTCCAGCCTCGTCGTTTCGACGTTCTGGGACCAATATACCTGAAAATTATTTTGGTAAGGCAAACGCTATTCCAGTGAATCCCGAAAAATCTCATTAAAATCCGTTTGGTACTTTTTATTAAAAAGATATAAGACCAAATCGATTATTTTCAGAGGAACGCAGGAGTAGACGTCATTTCCGTTCCGCCATTTTAGCTCCTTAAGGCTCTGACCCATAGAGTTTATAAGGACATAGTCTCCTGTGCCCCCTCATATCATTACATTAATGCCTGTTGCATCATATCACCTGCAGCTATATTTAAATGCCAGTATCAAGATGTTTCTTGTAATTATTTTTAAAAGATTGCCGTTGCATTCACCATTTTCACAGATACAGTAGATTTCACTCAGCCAAGCACTGACCACTGAGCTGAATGTTTGTGTTCTCAGGGCTTCAGCAGACCCAGGGCCTACATCGCAGCCCAGGGCCCACTGAAGTCCAGCACGGAGGACTTCTGGAGAATGGTCTGGGAGCAGAACGTGGGGGTCATCATCATGATCACCAACTTGGTGGAGAAGGGGAGGGTGAGTGGACTGATTATTCATGTTCTACAAGATCACACAGAGAAGCTTGTCCTGGACTGGGGAGTTTTTTCTCACCACTGTTTGGGTTTTTTTTTAACCTCACATTCTTGCTATTTTGAGGGATCAGGTCTGGTGTTTGCTCTTTTGCTACTCTGTAAAGTGTCTTTGTGATAGTCTTTTGTAAATTTTCATGCCATCATGCTAAGATGATTGACTGGTCGTTGTGTTGTTATGATGATGGGAATGTGAACTGCATCAGAAATGAGTGTGTGATGATGATGGGTGTGTGTGGGGGGGGGTGTGCTGTATGTGGCTCAGAGCAAGTGTGACCAGCAGAAATGAGTGTGTGATGATGATGGGTGCATGGGCTTTTCCGTGTGTGGCTCAGAGGAAGAGTGACCAGCAGAAATGAGTGTGTGATGATGATGGGTATGTGTGCTGTGTGTCGCGAAGAGGAAGTGTGACCAGTACTGGCCACTGGAAACTCAGGAGGAGTACGGCTGCTTCCTGGTGACACTGAAGAGCACCAGAACCCAGGCCTTCTACACACAGAGGACGTTCACACTGAGGAATACCCGTGTCAAGAAGGTCGGTGCAGTACCACAATTCCCACTTTCTCATTCTAAAAATGTTATTAAAAAACACAAGACTATGCTCTCATTGCTATTCTTTTTCACTGGTCACACTTTAAAATAAGGTTCAAAATTGGCATTACCTAGAGTAGTTGCTAACTTGAATTGATGGACAAATAAATAAATTAAGCATGAAATGTGTTAACAACAAATTAACATATTTGTTACATGATATTTATACATCAGTCCGTAGGATGAACGTATAATTAGTTAACCATTAACAAACACATTAACTCACTTTTTCATTCCAATGTGAATTGGCGATAACTAATGTAGTTGTTAACATGAATTAATGATGTACAAATACATTAACAGAGCTGTACAGATTAACCTCTCAGTTGTAGTTAATTAACAACTACATTAGGTAGTTCATGCCAGTTCATGGAAGTGTTACCGTTTCACTCATGGCATGTAATTCATTATTTGGCTTTATGTGGCTCATTAGAAACGTCAGCAGTGCCCAGACACTGATCTCTCTGAGTCTCTGACCCAGCTCCCTGTCTGCTGTCACAGGGCTCTCAGAAGGGCCGGGGGCACGAGCGGACTGTGATCCAGTACCACTACACGCAGTGGCCTGACATGGGCGTCCCAGAGTACGCCCTGCCTGTGCTCACGTTTGTGCGCAAGTCTTCCCTGGCCAGGGCGGGCGACATGGGGCCTGTGGTCGTCCACTGCAGGTGTGACTTCCCCCTACCCGTGCATATTCTCTGAGCTATGTTTGCTTGAAATACCACTGCCTTAAGTATTTTAGTCTTGTAATGAGACTAAAAGTCTTATAGCTCATAGCTGTAGCTGTATCCTGTAGCTTTTTTGTCTCGAGTAGGAAGTATTAGACTTTACTTTAAGTCACTTTATCAAGCAAAAGACAAATAGAAATAATAATAATAGAAAGTCCATGAGAATAAATTATTCTTCTCCTTTTTTTAGTGTGGGTTCATTCTGCAATGTATGCTTCAGCGCAAAAGACGTGTTTAAAGATGTGATAGTATGTTCTTACTCTGAAAGTGACAATGGATATTTCTCTCAGGATAACAAGAATGGTGGGACTTAAGTCTTTGTGTCTTGTGTGTGTGTGTTTTAGTGCTGGAGTGGGTAGGACTGGAACCTACATTGTTCTGGACAGCATGTTACAGCAGATTAAGGAACAGGGAACGGTCAACATCATCGGCTTCCTTAAACACATCCGCACGCAGAGGAACTACCTTGTGCAGACCGAGGTAAGAGCAGACTCCCCCGCACAAAGGAACTACTATACTACAGGCCAAGGTAAGCGCACGCCCCCCATGAATGACAGTACAGTTAATACTGCACTCGTGCCACTGTTGGCATTTCACCAGGCGGTCAATCTCAATTACAATCTGACATTGTATAATCATCCGATAATGTGGTTGGTCACTTATGTGTCATGCTGCAGTTTACTGTGCTTAATATGAATCAAAGTAACAGCACACACTCACTAAACAAAGGTATAATTACTCTAATCCGAATAAATGAGAATTGTCTGACACATACTATACACTAATCATCTTCATAAAGATACATTTAATAAATGCATTAAAAAAACACACTAATGTCCTCTACTTTTTGTCAGTTTTATTCTAGACTAGCACGATGTTCTTACTCTGCTATGACTTGATATGTTAATATTATAGCTTGCAGAATGCATTAGTTTTAGTGAATTGAGCATATTAATACCTTGATTTTGTCAACTAAAATTAACAGATTTAGCCTCATTTTGTGGCCTGAACACTAATTCATTAAGCTACTAGTCATAAGCTTATTAGTCATAAGTTACTATAAAGGTACTTTAAGTTACTGTAAAGGTACAGTAATTAATTTTGGACTTCAACGGTCAGGAGAGGAATTGCAGCAACAAATACGCTCAAACCACAACACTGTTTATCCCACCCCTTCTCTGTGAACGTGCTGAAGTTGAAATGCCATTGGCTGTGGCACTTAGAACCAATTTTCAACCAATGCGCTTGAATTATTGTACAGCTATACAATGTTTTGGTAGAGTGCTGGCCCATCAACTGCATATTTTGAAATCCAAATTTAACGACTATAAACACAGGTAGAGGGTGAGTCAACATGTCAGTGAGCCTTTTTCAATGATAGAAAGGGATCATTGGTTTTGTAACAATATTTTAACACAAAAATCTTACATATTGTACCTTTAATTAATTCAATAATTATTTTATTTCTGTAGATTTTCAAAGCAGTCAGACACTAAACCCCCTTAATCAAGCTGCCTGTGCCTTAATTGAACCAATTACTCTTCACCATTGCGAGTGTTATTTTTTCATAATGACCTTCGAAACCTGATGGCCGGCTGAAGGGATAAAAGGATACCTCAGCATCACTGTGGTAACAATCAGGCCAGCAGCAAACAAGATCCCCGCTTTCTCCGTCCCCCCCTTCAGGAACAGTACGTCTTCACCCACGACACCCTGGTGGAGGCCATCTTGAGCAAGGAGACAGAGGTTCCATCCAGCTGTATCCACGCCTACGTCAACGACCTGCTGACCCCAGGGCCTTCCGGAACGACGCGCTTGGAGAAGCAGTTCAAGGTGAAACCTGGAGAGGCTTCCCAGCTCTGTTATTTTCTGCTTTGTGGCATTATAAAGCGCTGTTCTGCTGTGCCTTTATAAATGCTGAACTATCTCTACTACATAACCTGGCAAGCTATTCCACACTACATAATACGTTAGAAATGCTTCTTTATGTCTGCACAGACATTCATTTCCATTTATGTCCTCTTGTTCTGCTAACACGATACACAGAACTGTCATAAAAGGAGGAGCAATTCTTTGTTGTTGGGAGTCATTACATTAGCAAATTACTGATAAACCACAGACATTCACATCAGACCTGCTGTCTGCCTGGAGAAGGAACACTTATAGTGCAAACATTTTCAACAAATCAATGTAGTTTTTATTTCCAAACATTTAAAAAGAACATTGTTATGAAAGCAATAATAATTTGTATATTTGTGCATATACTGTAAGTGTTGGGCAACAGTAATATGCCCATATATTTTAGGAATATATTGATTTTATATTAATATATTTTCATTCCATTTCTATAAGGGGGGACAAAGATGTCAAGTGGGCTAGCTGTATAAGAACCTCACAGTAATAATAATAATAGTAATATTAATAATAATAATCACCTCATGTCCTTGCAGTTAATAACGCAGTCCAGTGCCAAGCAGCATGACTATTCTGCAGCCCTCAAACAGTGCAACAGAGAAAAGAACCGGAACTGCTCTCTCATTCCTGGTGAGTACAGCCAAAACAGGTCCTCTGCGACTGAAGAGTGTGAAACAACGGCGTGTAAATAATATCCCTCATAAATCTCTGTAAAATCACCAATTCACATTCAGTCTGGAGCCCCAGCTCTTCCTGGGCTGTGTGTTTAAGGAGAGTGACAAAGCTTTCCTGTAGCATCCGTATGGGGGATCTGATTCTGTGCTCTCCACTTGTATAAAGATGTTTAAGCACTCTATTTCGACATTGCAGTGGAGAGGTCCAGAGTCTGTCTGTCAACTCTGGCAGGAGAGACTTCCGACTACATAAATGCCTCCTACATCATGGTAAGAGAAACGCCACGCCAAAGGCAATCCATTTCATAGCTCCGCCATTTTGAGCTCTGAGTTCACAGCCAGGCTTCTGTTTCAGGGGTACCACCACAGCAGTGAGTTTATTGTGACCCAGACACCGCTTCCTAGCACCACAAAGGATTTCTGGAGGATGATCTGGGACCACAACGCCCAGGTCATCATCACGCTGCCTAGTACACAGGGTCAGGTGGGTAGCTGTGCGATGGCTTTGCTTCTGCTGTAACCACAGGCCTCATGAGTAACTGTGTTATATTATTGCTCAAGAGTAGCTGTGCTGTGTGTCTTTGGACAGTTTCTGTCTTGGCTGTATTCCAGCATATTGGATTTGAGTTTAAACAATGAATATGGAGTATGTGTACTTTTTATCAGTTTTGGTTTCACCATGTAGACATTACAGCATTTTTTATGCATGGTCCCCCCATTTCAGGGCACCATAACATTTGTGACAAATGGCTTCACATGTTTTTATATATAGCTTTCTCTGTAGCTGTGCTATAAAGACATATAAAGGAGTTTTAAGCTGTCCTTTTCATTGCAAGCCATAATGTTAAGTGTATTTTAGTTTCATTCCAAAGGTATTAATTGGTGATAATTCTGAGGCTGAATAAGCCTAAATGCAATAGGTGAAAGCTAAGAGAACGCATGAACTCTGATAATTACCTGAACATCAGCACAAAGCAGGGAAATGCATTTCCTTTTCTCTCAGACAGGGGAGGAGGAGTGTGTCTGGCCCTGCAGTGACCGGCCAATTAGCTACGAGACATTCACGGTCACCTTCGCCCGAGAGGACCACATATGCCTGCCCAACGAGGAGATGCTGGTAGTGCAGGACTTTGTTCTGGAGGCCACGCAGGTAAGAGCAGAGACAGCTCCCCGGTCAAAGGTCACGTGCTCATAGTCTGACCAAGAAAATGGCCGTCATGACCATTAACAGTTTCTATTCTTGCCTTATTGAGTCAGGAAGACCTTGTGACCACGTTTCACTCATGTAGTCATGGTAGCGCTGGTCTAATGAAAAGGCTGCAAACAAAGATCTCACCTGCACTGTAAGAGAGATGTACAGTGCAATAGGAGAGAAAGCAGACTCGTGTACATGATGAGATGCAGAGCTGGTGAGATAACGTAGGCATCTTTAATGCCTGAATACAATCCATTTGGGCGCTCTGGTTATTTCAACTGTTGCAACTGCAGTCGGTTTGATGTCTTTGAAGCATGCGTTTGATATGACCTTCTTTGATCAATTTCAATATGACACATTCAAAAGTGCTACATTTGTATAACACTACAGGGTAGGAATATAAGGCAAATTAGGTACAAAAAAAATGAGTGAAAGTGTTCTGGACACTGAGTATTTTACAGATGGGTTTTCTCCTTAATTGGTGCTAAACGACTCTGTAAAACCATGGGAGACAAAAAAAAAAAACAAGTGGCTGTTGAAAGGAGTGAAAATGAAATTCAATAAACATTGAGCACGCTTCAGCAGAGCACAGCTGCTATTCTCCACACAGCTAACACACTGCCATCTGCACCTCCACCATTCAGCAGACACATCTAGCACACTCAAGCACAGAGTTGCAAATGCACTCTCACGCACACAGACACACACACACACACCACTCACACATACGCAAACACACACACACACACACACACACATATACACACACACTACTCACACAGACACGTGCATACACACACATACACACACATATATACACACATGCATGAGGCATTCAAGTACACATAAACACACACAATACACAAACACGGGATGTACTTACTTATGCGTACACATACGCACGCAGGTGTGCTTATGCACAGAAATGCACACAGACTCTTAAGAAATACATTTAGATGTACAGTATGCTCACCAAGAAACTCACCAAGACTTTCACATGCCCACACCCATACTGTACACATGCATGCGCATGCACAAAATCTGAAGACACACACACAAGTTGTTCAGCACCTCTCTCTCACTGGGCAGGATGACTATGTCCTGGAAGTGAGGCAGTACCGGGCCCCACACTGGCCCAGCCCAGACAGCCCCATCAGCCACACCTTCGAGCTGATCAGAACCATCAGAGAGGACTGCGGCTCCCGGGACGGGCCTGTCGTCGTACAGGACAAGTAAGACCACAGCCCATCCCTCAGGTCCCCACACGTGACTGTAGACCTGCCTGTATCCTCAGTCTTACCAGCTGAACCATGCTGCAAAACATGGCACACTGGCACCATCCCCAGCCATCTAGTTACAGTAGCTCATAACACTTTAGAAGGACCTGCTGTCTCATTATGGCATAATGTAGGATTTTTACATCACAAATTTTTGGTCCCATCACGGTTTCTTACTGGCCGAGCCAAATGTACTGCAGGCAGCTCTTTTAGTACTGCCGTAAGAGTGTTGTACTGGTTCTGCTGAATCATGGGCTGTGTCCGAATCAGTGCACTTTCCTACTATCGAGTGTACTGTTGAGTAGAATACTGTACTATTGTACTCTCCTGCTTGGCCAGATTTGGCGGCGTCACTGCTGGAACATTCTGTGCCCTTACAACCCTGGTGCACCAGCTTGAGGAGGAGAACTCCATCGATGTGTATCAGGTGGCCAAGATGATCAACCTAATGAGGCCAGGAGTCTTCACTGACATTGTGAGTTTTTGTCTCTCTCATGTAGCACATCAAGTAATGCCGTATGCTATGCTACACATACTTAATGTGCCTGGTGTTTCTTTATTGGAAGCATATAATAATAATAGTGCAGGCAACATGCTGAGACTTATAGACCTCAAATGACATAAGTTGTTATTGTGGCAGAACTGGTTTTGGTCATATGAATGTGTTTGTTTATCCTTTAGGAACAGTACCAGTTCCTTTACAATGTGCCTGGTGTTTCTTCATTGGAAGCATATAATAATAATAGTGCAGGCAACATGCTGAGACTTATAGACCTCAAATTACATAAATTGTTATTGTGGCAGAACTGGTTTTGGTCATATGAATGTGTTTGTTTATCCTTTAGGAACAGTACCAGTTCCTCTACAAGGCAATTCTGAGTTTGGTGAGCACCAGGGAGGATGAGAGAATGCTTCAGTCTACTGACAACAACGGGACCATTCTGGGGAGTTCCAGCAACGCTGCGGAGAGCCTGGAGTCGCTGGTTTAACCACGGAGATGCCTGCTCAGACCAGCGCATCCTCTAAGCCAGGGCAGTGTGCATCCATACCGCTGTTTCATGAAAGAATGCGCTTTCTCTCAATCCCTCTCTTTTCCGTCTCTAAATGATATGACTACTACTGCTGGACATGTTATGGTCTTGTAATGTGTGCCTTTACATGATTCATATTGTTCTTTTTAACTGCTTTCATACAAGTTTAATGTAGACTAATTTTAAATGTTTTGTGTGGGTTTTTTTTTCCTGAAAAAAACCAGAAGGTGGCTGTAGTCTTGCCTGGTGTTAGGGGGCCCTTTGTGTAATTTTTCCTAACAGCGTCCCCTAAATTGTAATTTCATGGCAACCAGCTACAGAACAAAAAGGAAGGAAAAGCAGAAAACTTTGCAACGATCTGCTTTATTAGTATGATTGTAGACACCGTGAATTTGAGCAAAGCTTCTTTTCCCATGATGACACTGTAAATACAACTCTTCTTAGTGAAGTCATGCCTGTGAGGTCAGAGTGGAATACAGTAGGTACATTAAATAATATTCTAATATGTAAATAGTATTATAGTGACCAAGTCAATGGACCAAAATTCTATTTATACTTCTAGATTTTTATATTTTACTACAGAGTTGGTTTTCTAGTCAATTTGAGGCACGACCCTGTTCTAATTTAGTTAAACGTTTAATGTTTTTAATATTTCTGATATTGCAGCATTTCTGTATTTTGTAATATGAACTTAATATGAAGCATGGAATTTTGATCATTCTTTAGTTGTTCACGAGAGCCATTTCTGCAGATGTAGAGTTAGGAACACAGAAGGCAGGAGGAAGGTGTACGAAGTTGGAAAGTCCCTCAGTGATTCTTCCTTTGGTTGGTTGTATTGAAACAAGGTGAAACTGTAATAAAGATGAGAATTTCAAGCTACCGTTTGCTCATTTTATTCAGTTTCTATTTGGCAGACAGGTTTCCAAATAGTTTTTGTCTGGAAATTTTACATCTAATTGTTGCAGTTGGCCATGACAAATCTGGACATCACATTAGTTGTCTTTATTAAGTCTTTATTAAGTCTTGTAAGTCTTGTAAGTCAATTTCTACTGTTTTCATTTATCTTAATGCACAATTAGACTACAGTCCCGGCCAAAAGTTTTGTTGCATGAGTGGATGAAAGTGACAATTGCTAATTACCCAACTCTTAATTAGCTAATACAGTTAGGAAACGACACAAATTAATCATAAGTGTCTAAAGTTTATTTAGATACTAGCAAAACAAAAATTTCATAGATGCTTATAAGGTTTGTTGCTTGATAATAATGAACAAGCCAGTTTCTACCTGGACAAAAGTCTTGTCGCAAATCAAATTATAATCAATACATTTTTTCTTTCTCAAAAAGTAAATCAAATACCAAATGAAAAATCAGTCTAGTATTTCATCATGGACTATAAGTTAAGAAATTAGAAATCTTGTATGGGTTCCTTTGGCCTGCAGAACAGTTGCCATCCGGTTTGGCAGAGAGTCGTAGAGCTTGTTGATGAAGTCGTCAGGGATGGCATGGAAGGCTACCTTGCAGGCATCCCAAAGCTCCTCCAAGTTCTTCGGCTTGGTCCTCCAAGCTTCCTCCTTCATTCTTCCCCAGATATGCTCAATAATATTCATATCTGGAGACTGTGCTGGCCATCCCTGAAGGACCTTGATCTTCTTCCCCCTGAGAAAATTCATAGTGGAACCTGAGGTATGGCAAGGAGCTCCATCCTGTTGAAAAATCTGACCCCTCTTGTAGTTGGGAATGTACTGGGAGGCAAGAATCTGTTGATATTTGGCACTGTCAATGTTACCATCCACCTTACAGATCTCCCTGGCACCTCCGTATTGGATGTAACCGCAAACCATAATCTTTCCACCTCCAAATTTGATTGTCTTCTGGGTGAACTGTGGGTCCAGACAGGCCCCAGAGGGTCGTCGACAATATTGGCGCCGCTTGGGATGGAGCTCAACTGACGATTCATCTGAACAATCCATTTTTTGCCACTTTTCTGCTGTCCAACCTTCCGTCAGGCTGTGGGCCTTGGTGTACGCAACACGGTTTCTTAGCTGTCTCTTGTTTAGCGCTGGTTTCTGGGCAGCAATACGACCGTGGAGACCATTGCGAGCAAGAATCCGCCGTACAGTTCTTGACGAAACAGGTGTTGCTGGCGTCCACTCCTCCTGGAGCTGTGAGGCGGTTGACATGGGGCTGGCTTTTGACAGTCGGACCAGCAAGTTGTCATCTCAAGCAGTTGTCTTGCGCAGTCTGCCCGACCTGGGTCTTTCATGGTCGTCGCCAGTTTCTTGGTAGCGCTTGCGAATCCTCTCCACCTGCCGTTTAGACACATTGAAGATGTCTGCAACTTCAGCAGGAGACTTGGACTTGAGATTCTTGATGATCAGCACTGGTTTCTGGTTTGATCTTGGGCATGTTGACAGAAGCAATGTTGAGCATGAACTTGATGGCTTAAAGTGTCAAATCTCTGCTTTTATAGCTCAAATTTACCTACAGCTGACTAACCAAGCCCCTTGTTTGTTTCTTCCTTATTCACTGTGGCCTCGAAATTGGAGTTGGCCATTGCGACAAGACTTTTGTCCGGCAAAACTGGCCTCATTATCAAGCTGTAACATTTAGTAACAATTTTGAAATGTCATTTTGCTAGCTTCTAATAAACTTTAGACACTTATGATTAATTTGTGTTGTTTCCTAACTTTATTAGCTAATTAAGAGTTGGGTAATTAGCAATTGTCACTTTTGTCCACTCATGCGACAAAACTTTTGGCCGGGACTGTTGGTTTTTAAATAGATTTAACAATGATAATACCATAGTAAAACTATCTATTATTTCAAAACTATCTCTATTTTTAGTTCATGAAAAGTCACTAAAGCTTGTGTATTAAAGTCTTGAAGCCTTCTGATAATGTGGAACAATAAATAACATGCATTTTAAACCTTACTCAAATTTGAGACAAAAATTACACCAACATGCATGAATAAACCAATACCACTGTACATGTACAACATGGTGGCAGCTGTACTATGGGATATTCTTCCAGCGTAAGTATTTCACGAGCAAACTTGATTTCAGTTTAGAATGCCATTGATGAGCCGTGGTGGTGCAACAGGCTAAGACGCAGCAGACTTGCGGTTGCAGTTTGCTGCAGTTGCACACCGGGGACCGGGGTTTGATTCTCGGTCCTGCCAAAAGCCAAGTTTGGTCGGCTCACGTGGAGCAGCAATAATTAGCTCGCTGCTCCAGAGGGAGGGACTTGGCAAGGTTAGTAGATCGCTGCACAAAACAAGCACCTTGAGCGCCTCGGAATCATGGTCACGACTTGGGAGGTGAGATGGCTTGAAGAAGGCGTGTCGCTCTCCCGTCAGCCGCCAAGGGATGGGGTGTGGGCGGCGTATCTAATACTAGCTCTAACTGAATCAGACTGGTCTGGGGTCCAATTGGCTACCAAAAAGGGAAAAAATCTGATAAAAAAATTTAAAAATTTAAAAAAAAGAATGCCATTGACATTATAGTCAACCACTGATCGTGAAAGATGTTTTTTTGCCCAATTAGCTAATGCCAATTTAAATTAAATTAATCAATTTAGCAAATATATATATTTTTTCCTTGATTGCATCTAAGTTGGTGCGTTTGACACGTCACATGAAATAATTCATTAAATCAAACCTAAAATATAGTTAAATCTAAAGTTTTCATGTTTAAAAAAAATCTAATCTCTTGTTATAGTAAAAATTATTTGAATTATTATTTATTTGAAATGCACAAAGGTATTGTTTTTCTTTTTTGTTTGTTTTGTGAGTGTATTTTAAAAAAGCAACTCCTTTTTCTACAGTCAAATATCCTCAACCTGACACAAAACTTATTGGATGTGATTATGTGTACTTATTATTGTTAATATTACATACTCAGCATACATTATTGAGATTGCGCATCATTTTACATCTGTTCTCTAAGAAGATTATCCATCAGAAAGTCATTTACAGCCAGGTTCTGACAAGTGGGCCATGGTCACTGAACTTCAACGTCAGAGAAACCTTTACATCACACCAGAGGAAAAATACTAGGGGAATATAGTTGCATTCATGGTGTTTTATTAGTTTAAAAATCTCATTAGTTTAAAATTAATCAATGCAAGAAATGACCTTCACAGGGTTTTAAAGAATAACATTAAAATATGAAGAAACTGATCTTAATCTTTGAGGGGTGGTGGATTAGGCATAGAGACAGAGTGTTTGTATGGAGATACAATATGGAATAATCCCCACAGAAAACTGTTATTTCAATTAATTTCCATGCCTTAATCCAGTCTAATACGCCAAAGGAAATGTTCCTTTTTCAGAGGGAAAAATGGGTCAAGTGTCCAGACATCCTAAAACACAAGCTACACTTTAACCTAATTTAAATGTTCAACTTTTCATAATTACATATTCCATTATTCTGTGCTTGGTGGCCTGATTTGAAGACGCTGGTCTCCTCTAAAGTACCAAAGCCCCCTACCCCCCACCTACAAGAAGGAAGTCAATTGGTATCAGTTGAAGTGTTCAAACTGTAAGGTCAATCTATATGTAGACTGTACATTAATGTTTAATTATACTTAAGTGCTGATTGGTGTTTTGCTGTGGAGCTTGGGACCTTCTTGTGAGCACCATTAATTAAGTCCATTGTAATGAAAAGCAAGAAATGGGCTTGTGGGAGACCTGAAGACCTTCTGAAAAAGCTGATCTGATGAGAGTTGTGGCCTGTAAATCAAGTGGTATGTTTGGTGCAAAGCAAACCACACACAACCCGTCATCATGCTATGGTACTGCTTTACTGTCAAGGGTACGAGGGAGCCAAACATAGGCAAATCAAAGAGGAGAATCCATTGCAGTTCTCAAGAGATCTGTGTTCAGGGACTAATGTTCCAACAAGACAATGGCCCAAAAAAACTAAAAAGGAATCGTTTCAATCCAATAAATCCACTTGAAAATCTAAATTGATTTGAAACCTCGATTTTGACCTTGACGTGATCACTTTTGATCAAGAACTGTATCATCTGTCGAGGGTTCCCACATTTGATTTGTGAAAAACCGGGACATTTGACGCGCGACGCAGGGCGTTAAACCATATTTGCAGATATACTACGTTAACAGTTGTAGGACTCCCTATTGCCTCTCTTACCTCTATTTGTCCTGATGTAGATGCAATCTGTGGCAACCAGAGGGGGAATCAGGGAGATGTGCATATAATTTAGAGTGAGACACAAGACCGTTGCAGTTTTAAGCACTCAAGGGTGCGTTTATTCACAAAAAGGAGGCTCAAACAAAAATGGAAAAAAACCCTCTACTGAGGGTATTAAGGCACCTATGCGCAGTCACCAGCCCCACGGGGTGTCGTGCCTAGGAAACGACAGAGTCCAAATCTTCAATTTGTCGAAAAACATCTTCGCGAGGGAAAAGACGACACCAGGCAGCAAGATCTTCAGGAAAATCAGACTTTATTAGCACACAATGTCGTGTCTAGGAAACGACAGGGGTTCTATTCATTTTTTTTTTTTTTTTTGCTGCTGCTGGTTACTTGTCTGATTTTGTTCTCTCGTCCTCCACGTCCGTCTCTCCCCACATTTTATAAAACCGACAAAATAAATCAAAAATAAATCAGGAATATTAGGCGATTACCTCTAGGCTAGTAGCTAGTTAAACTTTCCCATGGTGGGGTCGTTGAAGTGAATGCACGTGCCAGATTGACAGTCCATGCAGCAGTCGCTAGGTGATAAAGTAAACTTTCGTATTTCTGCTACCAATTAAAAAGAAGTATAGGCATATGGCCAATCATCGCTGTGTTTTACTCTTTTTTTACCTGTTTACAGAAACGGGATTAGATGTCTAAACGTAAAGAGGAAAAACCAGAATAGCAGTAGAAGAATCCGGTTTTATTTGGAACATTTAGAAGTACGAAAAACCGGGACAATTCATGTCGTCGTCATTTTCCGGGGCAGTCCCTCAAAAAAAGAGAACAATCCCGGGAAAACCAGAACGTGTGGCAACCCTAGACTGACGTGATAAGACCTGTGTCATCTGCCGGGGCAAAGTGGTGAAGTATCTGGAGTTTGTTCCTTCTGGTGGTGTTGTCCATCCCGGCATGATACCCGTTACGGCGGGTGTGTGGTTTTTCACCATCTGGTTTTGCGATCCTTGGTGTGTTGAGTAACACAATTTGCTTTCATATCAGTATATGTTAGGGAGAGTTTTGTTATTTTACTGCATGAACACTGTTTAGCGGATCGACATGTCCCGGACATGGCTGGGACCGTAGAAACCAGCCATATTTGAAGATTGCTACCCCTCAGGCTATGTAATGTAATTTATGTAGAAGGTACAGAGAGAAATGTTGGCATGCATGTTTTTGTGTAACTGTGCTGTGTTACTGTGACTATTAGCTTAAACAGGTAAAGGTAAAGGGATGAGTGGCTTATTAATTATTTTGCATTATTTTGACTAGTTTGATGCTATTCAGAGATTGTGTTCTTTACAGTAAACTGGAGCCCTTCGTCTTGCAATCGCTTCAGAACAGGACTGTAGATTTTCTTGATCAATGGAGTCACAAGGCCTTTTGTGTCAATTTCCTCTACAAAAGAAAGAAGGAGTTTTAGAAATGAGTTCTGGGAGTGAATGGAATGCTGCCAGAAGCTTCCAAAAGATGATAACAGCAGACTACCACAGAGCAAACCCACAGGCAATACATGCATTCATATATTCAATATTATAATTATATAAAATATGTCTTAAGATACAGTATTCTGAAATTTGGTAGTGCTACACACACCTGGTCTATTGTTGAAGTCAGTAGTTGAACACACATATTGTTCAACTGATTAAAAGCACCTGTGACTGCCAGGTTACCAGCACTGCTAATATAGTGAATAATCTGCAGAGAAAAAGTGAGCGCCACACTGACCATCCAGCACCATGCGGGAGACGATGGCAGCAGGGTAGCCCACAGTCTTGGCCATGGCGGAGTAGCCATTGGGGTCCCCGTACACAACCAGGCTGATGTGCTTAGTCTCCAGCTCTCCAGTGGGGTGTCTGATGCCCACATCATTTCTCATGATTACCATGTCCTGCTCTCCTTTCACTGCAGAAAGCGTAGGAATTACATACACATACACAGACATGCACACACATAGACATGCAAGCAGAGACATGCATGCACACACATATACACACACACACACAAAACCCACACAGAAATATACACACACAGCCTTCACATAAAAAGAAAGCTGGCTGCTGACTTACCATAGGATAGCTTGGCCTCCAGATGCTTCGTCACAGCATCCAGAATGGAGTCTGCACGAGGCACCGGTTCACCACTCAGCATTCCAAACCTGATTGGTGAAAGACGGGAAGAAATTGTCCAATGGGACGAGGCTGCAGGCAATGATGTCACAATGACAGCACATAGACAGAACACACGCTCACCACTTAAGCGACTCCATTCTGTGGTCGTCCCTTCCAATCCAGTCGTACACAGCCTCCTGGAAACTACTGCTGCTGACTGACGGCTGCAGTCCCATCACGTGGCAAAGGAGCTCTTTCTGGAAGAGGGAGAAGTTTCCGTTCTCTTTTCAATACAGTATTACTTACAAACCACAAAAATCAGTTGATACAAACAAATTTAATTTTGATTCATTTTGATCATTTTGAGTGTCCTGGCTGCACCTATTCAGCCCTCTTATTGTGCTGACAAGTTGGGAATCTCCTTTTTGTACCAACTCATTTAGCTTTTGCGTACAGGCTAGATTTTTGATGACTCTTAATGGTCCAAAGAACAAACAAAAAAAAAATCTCAACAATGAAATGTGCATTTCCAAGAAGAGTTGTTGCAGCCAGTGGCGGAGCTACATGGGCGCGGTCGGGGTGAGTGCCCCAGGGCCTGGAGCCCCAGCTCCCGATGAGAAATGAGACAGACCGTACCCAGGACAATGGGGGGGCAGAGTGGTCCAGCATTGGGCAGGGCTCCGTGTTGATCAGGCCCAGCTTCACAAACCCACTCATCGCACTGGAGAAGCCCTGCAGGAAGACAGAGGCACAACAACTGAATCACTTCACAATAAGGTTACATCAACATGTACTTAACTAACCAACTACCGTTTGTTCATCATTAATTCATGTTCATTCTTGTTAAAGCTAATTCATATAGGAATGGAAAAAAAAAAAGAGTGTCAATGTATTCGTTATTGGTTAAACCACTTATACATTTATCCTATGTATATCCTATATTTATACATTATTTGCTAATGTATAAATATCCACACAACTAATACATTAGTTATTAACTGAATACATCAACTAATAAAACATTCACCCACCTTGAAGCGCACCGTTCCCCAGATCAGTGTGTGGGCCGTCTCGATCCCGTACAGCTCGGCATACTTGGTGCTGTCCCGGTTTGGGAAGCCCTCAAGGTTGAAGCCAGGAAAGAAATCCATCGGATCCACAGAGTCCATAAGAACCCCGCCCGGAGGGATGCTAACCACCTGACCAATGTCAGACAGAAATATTAATGAAAATAATTATCTAAAATACTGTCAGGGTTTCACTTACAGTCATTATTGTCTTGTGTGTGCACATGTGTGACTAAAGAGCAGACTACATTACATGTAATTTGGCTGACACTTTTACGAAAATCCTCCCCTCGAGCAATGCAGGGTTAGGGGCCTTGCTCAAGGGCCCAACGGCAGTGCGGATCTTATTGTGGCTACACTGGGGATCAAACCACCGTCCTTGCGGGTCCCAGTCATGTACCTTAACCACTATGTGACAGGCATTATAGTTCCTTATGGAACTACTTTACATGCCCTGCAAGTTGTCTCTTTTTAGTTGCAGGATGTGCTGTTCTAAAGCTAGTCTGATCATTTTTGTGTGTTAGGATTTAATGGGGTCTTCTGGCCCTCTGGGGCCACCATACCTCATTGTCCTTGAGGAAGATGGCAGGGCTGATTGCGTTGAGCAGGACTCCGTACGGGCTCCAGCTGAACTTGTAGCGCAGTGGGTTGTCTGAACACTCGGGGGCAGGGAGGCCTCCGCAGAAGGAGCTGTAGGACTCCACCTGCACCCACACACAGGAACAGCAAATTCAGCCACAGCTTTATTTAAAGGTACAATAGGTAATTTTGGACTTCTAACGGTCAAGAGAGGAATTGCAGCAACAAACACGCTCAAACGACAACACTTTATCCCACCCCTCTGTGAATACGCTGACATTGAAACGCCATTGGCTGAGCTTAAATTATTGTACAGCTATACAATGTTTTGGTACAGAGTGCTGGCCCATCAAATGCATGTTTTGAAACCCAAATTTCAGGACTATAAACACAGGTAGAGGGTGAGTCAACATGTCAGTGAGCCTTTTTCAGTGATAGGAAGAGATTTACAATGGTCTTGTAACAATTTTTTAAACACAAAATCTTACATATTGTACCTTTAAAAAACAACTGCAAAAAGTCATAAATGGACTATATGATATTATACTGCGCTTACAGGCGCCTAAGACCAGTTTCCTTGAAAGAAGGCCTCGAAACACTCAATACCATACTTTAGACCTGCTGAAGTGCTATTCTTCTATTCTTCCTTTACACAGACAAATATTGGTTTTTGCTGTCCGTTAAAGGGCCAGATAAGTGACAATCAGTTATTCAAGTTATTCAACAACCTGGACGGTACATATGGTACCTCTTGCACTGCATTTTTGCACTGGATAAACTTAAACGTAATCAAGCAAAGACAATTATATACACAATCAAAGGAAATTGCACAATTACACTTCATACCAACAAGGTGACCTGACTTCCTGCTCAAATGAAGGAATTCTGTTATTCAATTCAGATCTCAGAATATATAAAAATGATAGTTTGTGTATCCCTAGTGGAGATACACAGTTTTGGGAGTAAAATAAAGCTACTTTGCCCTGCCATTTTTAATTGCAAGATCTTTATTTTAATTCTGCGCATGCCGAATCTCATCTATCAGTTACTCCCACTGCATGCTGGTACACAGTGATGCTTCACAATGTTGACACTGCAACATTTTGCCTGATTTCAGTGAAACCACAACATCATAGTAGGGCAGTGAAAAAAGAACAAACTGAAAACACATGGCTTGTCAATCTGTTGGAACCCCACTCAATATGGTTGACAAAACACAAGACTGACAAAATTGTGCTCGGTGTCTAATGCATGGGCAAATCAGTGGCCCAGCATAGCTAATGACTGAACACATAAGTGCACACATGCGAGCACTCACACAAACTACATTACCTACCACACAACCGTCTGCCTTGGCCTGGTCGATGCAGTCCATCGCCAGCATGTGGTCGATGCCAGGATCCAGCCCCACTTCGTTCACTATGGTGATGCCAGCCTCCTCCACACTGGGGAGACAGATGAAGGAGGGACTGTCACTATCACATGATGCAGTCACAAGACCCTAACCGCCAGGCAAGGCCATTAAAGGAATGGCAAAGATTTCAAGCCACAGTAATCATAATTGTGCAAGCTAATAACATTATGTTGCAATGTCACATTCAGGATGAACACACTTTGGAAAAACAGTTTCCTAGCAGGTTTCACTCATCTATACACCTCCTCAGTCTGGAATACTAATTTGCTCATTCTCTCATTCTTACCTCTGCTGCAGTTCCTTCATGGCTGGGCTGAGATAGCTGGCTGTCACCATGTTGACTTTCTGACTGATGCAGTGTTTGGCTACCATGGGGTGGAAGCTATAAGGCAACAAGCTGGAAAGAGATTTTTTTATAGTGAAGCACAAGTTTCACTTTCAACCTCAGGAACCTTAGGTATGTTTATGAACCTGGTATGTTTTAATAGGGATTTTCACATGTCTGGTGCGAGTTACCTTGTTCGCATGTTCCTGTGTTCCTAAGGTTTTATAGTTCCTGCTTCTTATTTTCTCATTATGTTCAGTTGACATTGACAGTTTCTTAGGCAATCCTGTATGTTCTTATCTTTACTGTGCTAGGTTCTCTATGGTTGGTCCTTACCTGATGACCAGGTCGTGGTCCTTCACCAGAGACTCCAGGTGTCCCTCCTGGCTGGTGACATCTAGCATGATGGGTATAGTGTTGGGGTATTTTTGGGCCAACTCCTCTGCCTGGTTCAACATCACCGATGCTGAAGCCAAGACAGGGTTCGAGAAGGGAAACGGAGAGATGAGGAGGAAGACAGAAAGAGATTTTAGAGACGGTATCATCAGTAGTCTCGATCGTCAATAGGAAGGCTGAGCCAAGAACATTTTTGAGATTGATGCATGTTTCACCCACAGGCGTTGGACTTCTGTGGGCACCCTTACCTATGGTCACCTGGGTGCCAGTGTCCCGGGTCAGATACTCGATGACGGGGCCCGACACATAGCCGGACCCCAGCAGCAGAACACGCTTCCTCCCTCTCATCTGCGCTCGCTCTCTGAAACCCGAAAACCAGAACACCTCACAGTGAGACTCAGGCGGGCCTTCCTTACCCACATCCCAGTGAGCTGCTCCGGTCTGACCCCTGACCCCTGGGGAGCAAAGGTCACAACCCCAGCAAAGCTCACGCTCCAGTCCAAAGGGACTGTCTGAGGGAAAACATATGCGCACCAAGCAAATAAAATCATGCAGCAAATAGAAATGCAAGATGCTGGTGGTATAACAGTACAATAATAAATAATAAAAATTTAAAAAAGCATAAGAGCAATATTTGCTCTTTTGCTTTGTGTATCATCCTATTACAGGGCTGTGCTAGACGCACTTGAATCAGCAGTTTACTCAGCTTCCCCAGAGTCATGATCATCCAATCAGTAAAGTCATTAACCTAATTGGATCTGACATGGCATGCGCGCATATGCACATAATTAAGCCCTTAACAATTGGCGTGTGGTCTGTTGATCTATCCTTTCACAGTCATGCTGGATGATTCTGTTTAATTAAGGCGGTACCAAGAACAACAGAACAGTAATTAAAAACGAACCATGAGGTAAACGTCCATTAGAAGGGGAAAAAAAGTGTCTGCCAATTTAATAAAAAAGAAATATATATAAAAAAATATATGACACCAAGGCGGTCTTAACAGATGAAAAAGTGCAATAAAACCCCAGATGGATTAATTTTCATTTTCTATTTAGGCTGCCTAGCATGAGAGCAGACATGACCATGGAATTATGGGACAAATTTACTATGTATTTACTAAAGTATGCTGTATCTGTACTACAGTTAAGAAGCCCATCTGGAATTGTACAGTTATGTTATACACCAAGTGGCCAATAACTGGGAGTTCATCACAGACCTGACCTGCCACCATGGGTTTAGATTGAGAGCAAGGATCTGAACTGTACGCATGGTGAACAACAATCCAGACCAGAACTGTGTCCACTTTTTCCCCACCTCAAACAGAATATCAAATACATAAAAAAAGCTGCATGCCTTTGACCAGGCAGCCGTGTTACAACATATCTCACCAAACTGCAATAAATGTAATTCAATGAAATTAAAATTCCTCATTAGAGATGTGACTGACTGATATGAAATCATAGGAAGTGTTTGGTTGCAGTTATTGCTGCTAAAGGTGGAGAAACCAGTTATTAAGCTCAAGGGGGAATTTACTTTTTCATTATAAGATGGACAACAGACTGGGGAAGGGAGGAACAGCGAGAGTTAAAAGACTTTCTACCCACGAGAGCCCTCTCTATCAGGCAGACTCCGGCCTCAGCGATGGCAGGCATTAGCCATGCAAGGCGTTAGGCAGGGAGGAACACCGCCACACCGTGACTGCACTGTCCAGGAACAAGGTTGGTTAGTCAGTTAATCTCGCGCCCCTGCAGCACAAAGCCCACTGGAGGCAAAGCACATAGAGCGCCACCTGTTGGTGGGAGGACAGAGCTACTGTTATATGAACATGTTTCACAGAAAACATACATTTGCCAAAGATACGTAGTGTATTTCATGTTCACTTTCAGAATTTCTCATTTCTACAAATTGATAACATAAACCTGTATATAAATAATGGACAGTAGCACAATATTCGTAGACAATTATAAAATCGGAAAAGTTAAATTGGTCTCATATACATTTCTGGCAAATTGTCAACAAAATATATAAAAAAAGAAACCTTCCATTAGAGAGAAAAAAAATGCAGAAACAGACTAAATTCACAGTACCTTTGTTCTCGAAGTTTATGAATATATTCAAACTTTGGAGTGAGCTTTCCATTCGATGTAATCACAGCCTTTAATTACAAACAGACAAACAGGTTTTAAAAAGGCAAAGGACACTTTCCAGCATGGATATTCTTAATTCGTAGTCAACATTTATAGTCTCTGGAATGATGCCTACCTCCAGTCCCTGCAATTCCTTGCCCTTACTGAGACCTGGATCACACCTGACAACACCGCCACTCCTGCTGCCCTCTCATCCTCATTCTCCTTCTCTCACACTCCCCAGCCATCCGGCCGCAGTGGTGATACTGGTTTATTAATCTCCCCCTCATGGAAATTCTCTGTTCTCCCCCTCTCTGACCTGTCCATATCCACTTTTGAATACCATCCATCCATCCATCCATTATCTTAACCCGCTTATCCTGAACAGGGTCGCAGGGGGCTGGAGCCTATCCCAGCATACATTGGGCGAAAGGCAGGAATACACCCTGGATAGGTCGCCAGTCCATCGCAGGGCACACACACCACTCACCTACACACTCACTCATACCCACGGGCAATTTAGACTCTCCACTCAGCCTAACCTGCATGTCTTTGGACTGTGAGAGGAAACCGGAGTACCCGGAGGAAACCCATGCAGACACGGGGAGAACATGCAAACTCCACACAGAGAGGCCCCAGCTGACAGGGATTCGAACCTCCAGCTGAGAGGAAGTGGGGAAAATCCTGGGACCCATCAGACTTCACATCCTACCAGTCTCTCCTGGCGGCATTCTCTTCTGCCGTCACTGCCACCAAGGCAAAATACTATCAAATACAAATTCACAACTCCACTTCTGACCCCCGGGAACTGTTCTCTATTTTTTCCTCTCTCTTCAGCATGCCTCCTCCTCCACCTCAGTCCTCCTTTGCTGTTGATGACTTTGCAGTTTTTTTCCAATGAGAAGATCACTGGCAACCACCACCCCTGTCTCTGCCCCCCCCCCCCCCTTGGCCCATCCCTTCCTTTTCCACTTTCTCTTCCCTTACAGACTCTGATGTTTCTCAACTCCTGCTCTCCCACCACCAACCTGAGCCCTTGACCCTACCCCCTCTTCTCTTCTCCAGATGATCACACCTGACATCATCCCATTTGTCACCTCCCCTGAACTCCTCCCTGTCGTCTGGCTGTTTCCCATCATCCTTCAAGAGGGCCCACATCACCCCACTGCTAAATAAGCCTACCTTTGACCCCTCTATCATCCAGAACTACCCCCCAGTATCTCTCCCTCCTTTTCTATCTAAAACAATCGAACAAGCTGCTTCTAATCAACTTTCTTCTGGCTTTTCTAAGAACATCCTGCTAGATCCCCATCAGTCTGGCTTAAGACCTGGCCACTCAGCGGAGACCGCACTCCTCTCCGTTAGTGAATCACTCCATGCCGCACGAGCAGCCTCCCTCTCCTCTATCCTGATTCTTCTAGATCTCTCTGCTGCCTTTGACACTGTGGATCACTGCATCCTCCTGTCCTCCCTGTCTGCAATGGGGATCTGCGGCACAGCTCTGAACTGGATCAAGTCCTACCTCTCTGGTCGCTCCTTCCAGGTTGCCTGGGCTGGTACAGTATCAACACCTCTGCCTCTTGCCACAGGAGTTCCCCAGTGCTCAGTCCTGGGCACTTCTTTTCTCTCTCTACACTAGATCCCTTGGCCCTGTTATCACTGCTCATGGTCTATCCTACCAGTGATATGCTGATGATACCAAACTCTTCTTCTCATTCCCACCATCTGACACACAGGTTTCAGCCCACATCTCTGCTTGCCTGAGTGACATCCAGATCTGGATGGACAACCACCATCTAAAGCTCAACCCAGGCAAGAAATGATCTTCATTCCTGCCCTTAGCTCTCCGCATCTGGATCTCTCCATTTTCCTAGGGGATACCTCACTGACGCTATAACTCTGTGCAAGGAACCTCGGTGTGGTGATGGTCAACAGACTGTCTGTTATATGTAACAAATATATATAATTCCAATGATCAAATAGGCCCTAGTCCTTATCTTTGTCGTACAGGTTGCAGTTGAAATTGTACTTCCCTCTAGGGTCTTTCAGCGCACTTATCCCTGGTTATGGGTATGCACTTTGCACTTTGTTATACATCGCTCTGGATAAAATGGATAAATGCCATTAATGCAATGTAATGCTATAATGTCTGCCAAATGACTAAAATGTAAATGTAAAAAATCCAATAACAGGTCCAAAGATTAGACAAACCCCTCTGTTAGACTGGTGATTTAATCACTGACTTCTCCAGGAGCACACTCACGTCTCTGACTTGCGGGCTGAAGTCCTCCTGGTCCAATGGCCGGGTGGAGTCAGAGGACAGCTGAGGAGATGAGCCAGAGTCAAACCATATTCCACATTTCAGAGCCAGAGCTGACCACATTCCCCCACATATCCCCCACACTCATACATGAGCGTTGTTCCACCATGGTTTTCAATATGCAATACTCTCCCCAGGCAAACTAGATATCCTGCTCCTTCAACACAGACGAGTCACGCCTGCCTGCGGTCTCTTTACCTGTCGACCATGCCTTACCATCTCCCAGATGTAGGGGCACAGGCGGTCCCCAAAATACTCTGTGGTTTCGATGGGGAGCTGGGCGGGAAGGTTCTCAATCGAGCAAATTAGGATGCCAGTGCCCTCCACACTACAGAGAGAAACACTCAACTTATCCACAAATAAGGACACAGCACTCACTTTCTCTAAATACACAAAAGCATGATTCATAAAAAAGGATGGAATGGTTTTAATGATGCCCAGAAACACAGGTGATAAATACAGGCCAGAATCTGTCAGTGTGCTAGAAGAGTGGGATGCAGTAAGAATGATGATCTCTTGGTTATATATGCTCATTCTGTACCTGTCATGATCTATGTGCTGGTCGGCGTTATAAATACAGAATGGTTTATCTATGGTGGTGCACTCTGTCATGAACTCGATGGAGCCCCCCATGTCAGCCGAAATGTCACAGATCGCCATGAGCCTGAGAGACCACAAACATGGGAATACATTACATTATATTACTGAGTGAGGACCTACACAAGATTAATAAAGCTGTTAATAATATAAGAATCAAAAACAGAAAGGGGGAGAAAAGAGGAAAAGAGAGTAGGAGGAGACCAAGAGGAAAATAAATGACTGAGGATCTACTTGTTGAGACCTTCATTTTGCATTGTCCAGTACAGAATTAATAATAAAACATAAGCCATGAATGTTGTTTTTGAACCATTTCTGGCAGTAAAATATGCCAGATTATTCATATTGGATATAGGCTTCCGCTACTCCAAGGAGATAACACATGTAATGTTATGACAACACAGTATACCTCACATAGATGGCCCAGAGCTTGCAAGGCCAGGCCTTTTTGTGTAACAGAGAGAATGTGGTAGACAGAGGGTAGGGAGATGAGGGCACCGTAAAATGGCGAATACCGAGGGGGCAGGGCAGACGACCCTTCAGTGACACCGGCGGAAAATTCGACCGGGCGCATCAGCTCCTGGGCATCCCACCGCCTCAGCAGGCGGGGGGTGTGGGGGTCCCAGTATATCCCGTTTATCAGGCAGGTGGTGTAAGGGGCAATCTGTGGATGAGTGAGAAACCATCATTACACTGTGATATTACAGTCTCCAGAATTCCTGTGACAATTGAAAATAATACTAAAACCACAGTATACCGTCTGCGGTACTGTAGCTGCTTAACGATTAGACAACTAAAACTGCATGTTTGTACACTGCAGAAATATGACCAGGAGACCAGCCCTGGACATCTCTGGACTAAAACGGGTTCACTTTCTGCACTGTTAAAACACAGTATCAATTATGTGCAGCAGAGAGCGTACAGCAGACCTCAGGTCAGTCGTGAAAGCACAGCTCTCCCAGACTGAACAGTATATGAGGTGTCGGATTGAGAACCTGAAAAGAGGCATGCTCTCTGTGACCCTAGACATCCCTGTAGATACAGGAACAGCTAAAAATACACCACATGCTGACTCGTAAAACCATATCCATTTCAACCCAACAACTCAAATGACTGAAAAAAGCCATGGTTAGGGTTAGGAACCATCTGGGGATGTACCAGGGGAAGGGCAAAGCTGTGTTGAGAGAACTGAAAACAGGAGGGACAAGGTGATAACTGACATTCTCATTCTGTCAAAGCCAGTACAGAAGGAGAACTTGTTGAACTCTTTGACCCCAAAATGGAAAGCGTGGCATATTATGCCACTGGATGAAGATGCAATTCCGTGATCCCTGCAATTACTCGTAAGACGGGAGGTGAGTTAATTGATAAAGAACAAGGAAAGATAACTCACACTCTGTCTGAAGTGGGAGGTGTAGAGCTCTGGGTGAATCTCGTACTCCAATGGGTCATACACACCATCGCTCTTCCTCACCAAGTGGTGATGTCGGCTCAGAACTGTGGCATACACTTTGGCCATGTCTACAGTATGAACAGACTGGATATAAGCAACCTTCTCAAGCACAACTTCAAACCATTAATTGAGCAGTAATTATCACAGTCTGTAACAGTACGATCAGACTTACCTCCAGATTTGGAGACCTCTTCAAGTTCATTGGGCTCCACAAATTCACATGGGAGCTCATTGATTATCGCCTGGGCACCCTTACAAAATGGGGAACAATATGTAATCAGTGCACTCAAGAGGGGCTTAAGCTCCAGAATAACTCACTCTGTAACTGTTCTCACTTGGAGAATACCATGAGCCTTCTGGCCTAACCATTGCTATGGCCATGACCCAAGCCAATAGGAGTGGCACAATTGGCAATGGCCAAAATGTCAATTTGACCACATATAGTCAAGTCCAGAATTATTGGCACCCTTGAGGAAAATTTTCCAAAAAAAGACTGTAGAGAAAAAAATATATATATTACTTAGATATATTGTCATTTTCCAACATGTAGAAAATATTTTACTTTATTAATGATTAAATGGAATGAACCAAAATTACAAATTTTTCAAAGAAAATTTTTTTTTTTCCAAAAAGACAAATTTTTCAAAGAAAATTTTTTTTTTTCCAAAAAGCTAAGTTTCACAATTACTGGCACCCCTGTTTTTAGTACTTGGTGCAGCCTCCCCTGGCAAGGATAACAGCACTGAGCCTGTTTCTATAATGTTTAATAAGGTTGGAGAACACATTTGGAGGGATCTTGGATCATTCCTCCATGCAGAACCTTTCAACATCCTTCATATCCTTAGGTTTGCGCTTATGGACTGCCCTCTTCAATTCAGACCACATGTTTTCGATAGGGTTTTTGGAGACTGAGATGGCCATTGCAAAACATTGATTTTGATTTGACGGAACCATTTCTGTGTTGATTTTAAAGTACGTTTGGGGTCATTGTCTTGTTGGAAGGTCCACCTACAGCCAAGTCTCAGCTTGCTGGCACAGGCAACCAGGTTTTTGGCAAAAATGTCCTGGTACTTGGTGGAATTCATGATGCCATTGATCCGTTTATGTCTTTTTTTTGTACCCATTACCTGACTTGTGTAGGTCAACAACCATCTGTCTCTTGATTTGACAGTTCTTTGACTTTCCCCATGGTGATGGATGACAAAGGGATTTTACATGTGTGTTACCTCATTTTTATACCCTAGGGAAACAGGAAGTGATGGAAGGCCACAATACAGTTCCTTAAGACTGAGATTAACTTAAATAAGTAGAATTTTACTGCAGATTTAACTTTGTTTGGTTTTATTTAACAATCTTTACGGGTGCCAATAATTTTGACACCTACATTTTTCATAAATAGTATTACTCAATAAAAAGAATATAAAAATTTGAATAATTGTATTAGGATAAAAGTATGTATTTTCTCATATGTTTGGACATAAAATATAGCTCATTATCTGTGTTATTTATTTTATACAGCCTTTTTTGCTCATTTTCATCAAGGGTGCCAATAATTCATCAAGGGTGCCAAGGGACCTGACTGTATGCTGTATCTGTTTAATCATAAACGACTGAGGTTTCAAATGTACACATTTTGTAATATAATGCGTGTTTGGACAGGTCTGTCCTAGATTCCATCCACAAGTGTGTTTTTGCTGGCACAGATCCCTCCGTTCATATTTGAATTCACTCACATCATGCTTGCATTGTCCCATTGATTGCGCTGCCTCTGATATCTTGGCTTACATCAAATATTTGGGGTGGAAACGTGGTTGCAAACTATACCAAATGGAGTACTGGTCACATGTTGCGCAAACACCTTCAGCTCTTCTTCAGTAAAATTATGCTTCACAATCTGGACACACTCATGAACAGCATTTTAATTTATTATTTCCTTTTCTAGTGTGTTAGGAAGCACCTCTCAATATGAAGGAGTAGCATAACAGGTAAGGCCATGCGCCATTATACACAGGTAATTTTGTGGAGCCTAGCCCGCTGTATTTGCAGAGCGTGAATACTAGCAACTTCAGGCGCTGCCTGCTAGCCATGGTCAGAAATGCCTTCCTTCCTGTTCGTCAGGCTCCCAATGTATTCCCCTTCATTTTTGTGACCTCAATGAACCAAACTACAGCTTGCTTCTGAAATATTTTCCCTATTTATAGCTAACCTGAACCTGTAAACAGATTATCAGCACAAAAAAAAGAGATACCTTTCATTAAGATGAAAACATTACATTCATCTAATAGCCTCAATCGTTCACTTGTACTTTAAAGCTGTTAACTTCATTCCTGAAAATGAATTAGAGTGAATCACTGACAACTGAGAGAAACAGCGACGATGACAACAGTCAACAGGAGCATCTGATAGTACTCACATTATGCAAAAACAATGGGGGTACGCTCCACAAAATGACTTATTACAAAATTAGCAAGTTTCTGCCAGCCTACCTTGGAAACATTGCCGGTTCCAGTGAACACAAAGGTAAGTGGTCCGATGGACTTGGGCATCAGCCCCAGGGAGACCTCGTGCCCACAATCCCTCACTGCCTGCATTGCGTGGCTGACATTCCTGTAGTTGTGCGCCATGCCGATGTGCTGACGTCACAGAGGCCATGAATCGGCAGTTTAGGAACAAACAAATCGCAATTGCTTAACAAGCAAAGATATTAACTGTTAAACAAAAGAAAGAAAATATAAAAGTGTACATACCATAAATGGAGTGTTGTGGCCCAAGGCAAGAAAACGAAGGCCCAATCCATGCAAAATATTCATCATTCCTGAGAAAATTGCCAAAGGAGTACATTCAACTAGGAGTGAAGTAAAGCTCTTAGAAACTTTCTTAAGTGGCCATTTCATTGATCGTATAAATTAGTTATTATGCAGCACTGAATTCTGCCCCTACTGATCACTTTATATGAACTTGAAATCAATAAAATAACTCATACGCTATTCAGATTTCAGTGAAGGAGATTTTTTGAATGCTTGCAACTGATCCAGTGAATAGCCCCGAGAGCCAACACAGTTACATAAAAATGGTATCTTGGCAATTGCTAAACCCCAAATAAGTCAAACACAGTATTACTCCTGATTTATTCAACATAATTCTCGAATAAAACATAAAGCATTTGAATTTACCTGCCACACCCGCCCACCAGCTTACGGTCACGATGCTAAAGCCGTTGGCGTCGACCATTTTCTCATAGTCTATGAGGCGCACTTCCTGAACACAAAAGGGAAAAAACTCAGGTGTGAAAGGTGCCATTGTAAATCTGTGAGAGTAAATGATCAATTATTTTTGAAGAGGCAAAGAGCTTATTAGCTAGCAGGATGTGTGAACTGAAACATTGTCCCCTACTCATTACACAGTAAGATTAAGCATTGCCAAAGGGCCATTTACACAGATAACAGTGATGACTGGTATTTCAACATTTTTCTCAATGCTTCCATTTAATAGTTGTATTATTAACTAAATGGTAAATGGTTGGCATTTATATAGCGCCTTTTTAATTGTACAGTGCTTTATCCAAAGCACTGTACAATTGATACTTCTCATTCACCTTTTCATACACACTCACACACCGATGCAGCATTTGGGGGTTAGGTGTTGGGTGTTGGGACACTTCGACACAGCCCGGACGGGGGATCGAACCGGCAGCCCTCTGACTGCCAGACGACTGTTCTTACTGCCTGAGCCAATGTTGCCCCATTACTAATCATAATTACTAATCATACATCACCATCATTGTTGTTAGGACCTTTAGAAAACACTCAAAGGCACCTTTTTGAGAATGTCATCCAATAGTCCCATATTGGCTTCCTGTGCTTTGATGGTGTGAGAGAAAAAGGCGTAGGTTTTCCTGGGGATCACTCTCCTCTCCAGTGGCCTCTTCACACCAATAATCAGCGAAGCCTCAGAGATGTCCTCTTGAATAACGGCACCAGCCTTTTCATAGTACTGAAACGAATAAGGGTGAGAAATGCAGTTTCCTTAACAAAATATCACTAGTCACTTTACATTGCAACCATTATATTCATACAGAAAGTTGTTCTGGGACAAGGACCCTGCCCTAGGTTACAAGGGTAACATCCCATATTAACAGATCAGCATTGATCAGGGGTGCCCAATCATGTGTCATGGTGAGCCTGGAGTGTGCAGGTTTTCATTCCATCCTATCAGTACACCAGTTGATTTCTGGTTGAAGGTATGTTAATTAGTGAAATCATCTGATGTAGTGAAAGGTTGGAATGAAAACCTGCATACCCTTGGCCCTCCATGGCATATGACTGGGCACCCCTGGCATAGAGGATATACAATAGAAATGCATGGAGCTCACTCTGTCATGGATTGCTCGGCGGTTAGAGGGCTGTACAAGGACCTTGTGGCCGGCCTGTGTGATCTCCTTGATGTGCCTGGGTGCAAGGGGGGCGCGCCTCTCCCACACATTGATGTCCTCTCGCTGGATAGCCATCACGCTCTTACAGTGGTGGGACCGTAGCTGGCTGTACATGCCGTCCCCCACCCGGCCACGCTGGCGATTGAGGAGTCGGAGCATGGCTCACCTTGCTACTGATAGAAGATGAACAGCTTGCAACACCTCTAACTCGGTGACCCCACCTTGTAAAATGGAGATATGCCAGGCAGGAAACTTAACCACATGATATTGAAAGAAAAGGACGCATTGTGGCGAACAGAGCCAGTCATAGCCAGATCATTTTGTTTACAAGGGGAGAGGATAATAACCCGGTAGCAAACACTCACAAATTAACACACATTTTGTTTATAAAGCTTTTATGAAAACCAAATTATGCTTTAATCTCTGATAAAACAGTGAGTGATAGCTGAACACCTGTCGCGCGAAATTAGCCAGCTTTCTTAACGATGTTTAACGTAATTTATGACTGAGTAGCTAACGTCACGTTTTTTTTACCGTGAAGAAAGGGCTCAGGCACTTCATTCGCTGTCCTAAAATTAATTATTCCAAAAAGAAACTAGGCTACACGTGAAACTTTCATGAAAAGTATCAAGGTGAAACTGAACCAGCGATCATACACGCTGAAAGCCGAGTTTTAATCACAAAGCAGTTCTCGCGGCTTGCCTGCAAGCCAAACGCTGTCCTTATCGAAAGTCGTCGCAGGCCATCCTACAATTTCTTCATAAAAGAAGACAGCGCTTAGCTTGCAGGAACACACGTTCAGAATGTAAATAATTGGCAAGGAATGTTCAGTTTAGTCGCAAATCTGTTGCAGAATATAGAAGGGTCCGGATTCTTCACGGTAAGATTTTCTCACGACTTGGCCGTGAACATTCCTAGTTCTTCACATTCTGGACGTTCTTTATCATGCGACGATAAAGAAGACAGCGTTTTACTTGCAGGCACATACGTCCAGAATGTAACCTTAGACAACATTAGACTGAAAGCATTACACGCTGTAAATAAACATGTAATGTCCGATAATGTCACTCTTGTTGGAGACAATAGTTTGTGTGTAGGTTAACGTTACAGGCAGGGCATTTTGCACGGTAAGAATGCATTTTAGGACAACGCGAGAATGAAGCGCCTTTAGATTTCTTAATCTAAAAGGGTGACTATAGTCTTTTTCAAAAACGGTATTACTGGACACAATTTCCGCCGTATTTTAGACTACATTTGCGGGTTAGGCAACTAATCTAAGGACCTCGCGTGTCAACTGTGCTGCGACCAAAACGAAGATGGCAGTTAGCTTGCATGCGCACCTGCCGGAACCTACAGCTCGGGACTTCTCACGGTAAGAACACATTTTATGACAAGCTATATATACTTCGCTATCGGATTATCCAAAACTGTTAGCTAGCTGTCCAGATTGCTGTTTTACAACTCACTCAAATATGTAAATCAGCTAGTGGCATTGCTTGTATTTAGTCGGTTATATTCGCTTTAATTGTTTGCACTTACCTTATTTCACATTGATCAATGTAGTTCCTTATGATACCTACACATTACGCCACTGTCTGACTGGTTATCATGTCATTTTAACCCGACAGACAGCTCACACCAATCCGATTTCAGAGCGAGGGATTGGCCCTATAGACATATATACAGTATATATGTCTATGATTGGCCTCCTCTCCTTGCCGCAGGTGTCGCGCTGTTTTGGAATAATCACTCTGTATCAAATCTGTACGTGTAAATGTGGAAAAACATCCGTCAGCATAGTGCAGATTTTTTTTTACATGGATGTTTTCAGTCGCTTGAGTTGCGAGGGTGAGAACAAATATGCAGTAGGCTAAAAGGAGACGGGGTGTTAGTGGAGAAAAGGAGGATGTGTTTTTCGACTACTGGGACCCACCCAAGGTCGGCGAACCTGCGTTACACTCAATGGGTCTCATTCATGAAAAGGGAGCAGAACGAATTTGTGTGTAAAATGTGAGTAGAGGGAAATTTACGGGTTTTTGGCATTCATCAATATTTTAGTAGCTCCGATCTTTTCGTAGCTACTAACAAAATCTACACCTGCTGTTGACTACGCGTAGTGCTTGTGCAAATTGAAGAATGCACATAAATAATGCTTGTCACTAATGGAAATAGAAATTTACATTTTACTTCATATTGCGCTGTTATGTAAACAATACGCAGATGCCTTTGAAACACGTGATATGAACATGACAAACAATTAAAAATATAACACATTTAGTTAAATTAGTTGGCAATTAGCAGGTTTAAGATCCAGATTAGGTTCATGATTGTGAATTATCTATGTAAATCGACTCAATAGATTACACAATCTTTCTACATGTTGAATGATAATAAAAAATAAAAAATAAATATATATTTATTTATTATTTAGTCTAAATCTGTGCTTGTATCTGTGCTTGGTTTTCTAGCCACAGGAACCTTCCAGCGCGAGATAGGTGACCGGTCCGGCATTTCGCAACCAACTATGAGCCGCATCCTCCCTGCTGTGCTCAATGGTATTTTAAAACTAGTGCCAGAGTACATCAAATTTCCCTATGACGCACAACGGCAGGTAGAAGTGATGCAGGGATTCAGTGCAATTGCAAACATGCCAGGTGTCATCGGTGCCATAGACTGCACAAACGTACGCATCAAGGCTCCATCTGGTGATGCATTTGCTTACATTAACGGAATGAAAGTTTTTCCGGTTTATGTGCAACTGATCTGTGATGCAAAGTGTGTGCTGTTAAATGTTGTGGCACGGTGGCCTGGTGGGACGCATGATGCATTTATCCTGCGTAATAGCGCAGTTGACACGCGTTTGGAGGATGGAGCTGTGAGGAACGGCTGGCTCATTGGTAAGAATATAGCCTGCCTATACAATTGCACTCGCCAGCTAGAAATATGAAACAACGTTTGTTTTTTTTCATTTTATGTGTGGCTCTTTTTTCATTTGAAAGAAACCTTTAATAAAGCGCTTTCACTTTACGATGGATTGGCATTCATGATCATACACACGAGTTTACGATGAGATCTGAGTTTCCCGCGGCGTTCATGAATCCGGAGTAGGTTTTTAGGAGCGTGGACATTTATGTGCAAATCTGAACATAGATTTACTAACGTTTCATGAATGAGACCCAATGTCGGAAGGTCTTTTCTTATTGCTGTGGGTTCCGCGAATTTTCTGTTAGGCTAATGTCTGAAATGCTACTCCCAATTTATGTTTTCCTTTTTTTTTTTTTTTTCAAATAAAGAGCTCTTCAACAGATTACATTACATTACATTATTGGCATTTGGCAGACGCTCTTATCCAGAGCGACGTACAACAAAGTGCATACCCATAACCAGGGATAAGTTCGCTGAAAGACCCTAGAGGAAAGTACAATTTCAACTGCTACCTGTACAACAAAGATAAGGACGAGGGCCTTTTTTTTTTTTTTTTTTTTTTTTTTGAGAACAAAGAAACAAACAAACAGAGCAAAACTGACCAAAGTTAACTATCCAAACACTGCTTACCTAGCCAACTAAAAATTCCGATACACAAAGCAAGTCACAGAGACAACAATTAAGGTTCACAGGGAGGTAGGGAGGTAGGGAGGGATGGGGAGAGGTGCTGCTTGAAGAGGTGCGTCTTCAGCTTGCGCTTGAAGGTGGGGAGAGATTCTACAGTTCTGACCTCAACGGGGAGTTCGTTCCACCACCGTGGAGCCAGAACAGACAGTAGTCGTGAGCGTGATGTGGAGGTTCGGAGAAGGGGAGGTGCCAAGCGGCCTGTGAAGGCTGAGCGAAGAGGTCTGGCAGGGGTGTAGGGTCTGATGATTTTTTGTAGATAAGCTGGGGAAGACCCCTTAACTGCTTGGAAGGCTAGCACCAATGTTTTGAATTTGATGCGAGCCATGACAGGCAGCCAGTGGAGGGAAGTAAGCAGGGGGGTGACGTGTGAGTATTTGGGAAGGTTGAAGACCAGACGAGCTGCTGCATTCTGGATGAGTTGAAGGGGTCTGATGGCAGACGCTGGGAGGCCAGCCAAGAGGGAATTGCAGTAGTCCAGGCGGGACAGAACCATCGCTTGGACCAGGAGCTGGGTCGAGTAGGGGGTGAGAAAGGGGCGGATTCTCCGTATGTTGTATAGGAAGAACCTGCATGACCGGGTCACCGCCACAATGTTCTCGAAGAGGGACAGTCTGCTGTCCATCACCACGCCGAGGTTCCTTGCACTGGGTGACGGCGTGAGTGTGGTATCCCCGAGGGAAATGGAGAGATCCAGATGGGGAGAGGTTTTAGCAGGGATAAATATCATTTCAGTCTTGCCTGGGTTGAGCTTTAGATGGTGGTTGTCCATCCAGCTCTGGATGTCCCTCAGGCAAGCAGAGATACGGGCTGAAACCTGCGTATCAGACGGCGGGAACGAGACGAAGAGTTGGGTATCGTCCGCGTAGCAGTGGTAGGATAGCCCATGTGCAGTGATCACAGGGCCAAGGGAGCGAATGTAAAGAAAAAAAAGAAGCGGGCCTAGGACTGAGCCCTGGGGAACTCCTGTGGCGAGGGGCCGAGGTGTCGATACCAAACCAGCCCAGGCAACCGGGAAGGAGCGACCAGAGATGTAGGACTCAATCCAGTCCAGGGCTGTGCCACAGATGCCCGTTGCTGACAGGGCAGACAGGAGGATGGAGTGATCCACAGTGTCGAAGGCAGCAGAGAGATCTAGAAGAATGAGGACAGAGGAGAAGGAGGCTGCTCGTGCGGCATGGAGTGACTCACTGACGGAGAGGAGCGCAGTCTCTGTCGAGTGGCCCGATCTGAAGCCAGACTGATGGGGGTCTAGCAGGTTGTTGTTAGAAAAGAAAGAAGAAAGTTGAGTAGAAGCGGCTCGTTCTATAGTTTTAGAAAGGAAAGGAAGAAGAGATACCGGGCGGTAGTTCTGGATGATGGAGGGATCCAGAGTAGGCTTTTTTAGCAGCGGAGTGATGTGGGCCCTCTTGGAGAATGCCGGAAAACAGCCGGAAGACAGGGAGGAGTTGACAAGGGAGGTGACAAATGGGAGAATGTCAGGTGTGATAGTTTGGAGAAGAGAAGAGGGGATAGGGTCAAGGGCACAGGTTGTAGGGCCCCCCTTACAGACATCAGAGTCTGTAAGGGGGGAGAAAGTGGAAAAGGAAAGGATGGGCCTAGAGGGGGGGGGGGAGGGCACAGTGAGGGGGGCGGTGGTTGTAAAGGATCTACGGATGACTGACCTTCTCAAAGAAATCAGCAAAGTCATCAGCAGCAAAGGAGGACTGAGGAGGAGGCGGCGGTGCATTGAGGAGAGAGGAAAAAATAGAGAAAAGTTTCCGGGGGTTAGAACCGGAGTTCTGAATTTGTGTTCGCAAGTATTTTGCTTTGGCGACAGTGACAGCGGAAGAGAATGCCGCCAGGAGAGACTGGTAAGTCGTGAGGTCTGAAGCGTCTCTGGATTTCCCCCACTTCCTCTCCGCTGCGCGGAGGCTGGCCCTGGAGGTACGGAGGGTGTCAGATATCCAAGGACTGGGAGGGGATGTGCGAGGTGGCTTTGAGACAGGCGGACAGAGAGAGTCAAAGGCGGAGGAGAGAGATGAAAGGAGGGTGGCAGATGCAGAGTTAGTGGGGAGTTTGAAGAAGGATTCAAGAGGGGGGAGTGAGGCGATGACGGTGCTGGCGAAGGAAGAGGGTGAGAGGGAGCGGAGGTTACGGCGGGCTGAGGAAGTGTGGGTGGGAGGAGGGGGGGGGAGAATAGGGAGGAAGTGTGGGTGGGAGGAGGGGGAGGAGGATGGGGAGGAAGAGGGAGGGAGAATGAGATGAAGTGGTGATCAGATGTGTGCAGAGGGGTAACCGTGTAATCGGAGCATGAGCAGTTCCTCACAAAGACAAGGTCTAGGACATTGCCCGCCTTGTGGGTTGAAGGAGAGTGTTGCAGGGAGAGGCCAAAGGAGTGGATTAGCGGTAGGAAGGCAGCAGCCTGGGAGGCTTCTAGGTGGATGTTGAAGTCTCCAAGGAGAATCAGTGGGGTGCCATCCTCAGGGAAGGAGCTGAGAAGGGTGTCTAGCTCATCAAGGAAGTTTCCCAGGGTCCCTGGAGGGCGGTAGATAACTGTAATGAAAAGGTTAGTAGGGTAGGATACTGCAACAGAATGGAATTCAAAAGTGGATATGGACAGGTCAGAGAGGGGGAGAACAGAGAATTTCCACGAGGGGGAAATTAAAAGACCAGTACCACCACCACGGCCGGAAGGCCGGGGAGTGTGCGAGAAGGAGAAGGAGGATGAGGGCAGCGGGAGTGGCGGTGTTAGGTGTGATCCAGGTCTCCGTGAGGGCAAGGAATTGTAGGGACTGGAGGGAGGCATACGCAGGGATGAAGTCAGCCTTCCGATTGGCAGACTGGCAGTTCCATAGTCCCCCTGTGACAGCAAAGTCCTCACAAGGGGTCAGCGGGGGGTAGCTGAGGTTCGAGGGGTTCAGACGCCGTGGAGGCCCACGTCGCAGGGGGGGTCTTCGAGGGAGAGAGCAGACTGGGATGGGGTGAAACATATCACAAACTGGGACGGAGCGACGCTATTTAAATGGCCTACAATTGCTCACAAGCAATATCAAATCAAAGCTAATCTACTGATAAATTCCACAGCTTTTTAAGCTATTTAAGACAAATGTTCAATCACTCTATAGGTATGCAACCAGTAGAAGTGATTAACAGGTAACAGACAAACAAACTGGCTCAAGCCCCAACCCTTGCTGTTCAAATGAGCAATTTAAAAATCAACGTTACCGCGTCTAGAGGAAAGTCCGCAGCGATACTACACACCTGGTCAGAATGATGCACTTACTGACTAATGACAACTTTCGCGAGTCTAATATACGCTAGCGTCGCTCTGACACGCCTATTTAAATGGCCTACAATTGCTCACAAGCAATATCAAATCAAAGCTAATCTACTGATAAATTCCACAGCTTTTTAAGCTATTTAAGACAAATGTTCAATCACTCTATAGGTATGCAACCAGTAGAAGTGATTAACAGGTAACAGACAAACAAACTGGCTCAAGCCCCAACCCTTGCTGTTCAAATGAGCAATTTAAAAATCAACGTTACCGCGTCTAGAGGAAAGTCCGCAGCGATACTACACACCTGGTCAGAATGATGCACTTACTTGATACTTGACTTACAGATGCAGCAAGTTTGCAAAACGTTGGCGTATTATATGTGGACTAGCCAAGTAGAACTCTTTATGGTACGCCTTACAGCTCCAATAATTCAAATTATAAGAGATTTCTGGTAGAAAGCGGGAGGGGAGGCCTAGTTTCATCTGTACCACAATGGAAAATGGTAAAAAAAAAAAGAAAAGAAAAAAAAAGATCAATTGGGTGTCTCGGTGGCGCAGCCTGCAGAGCACTGACCGCATGTTCATTGTGAGCCGCGACGTCAACGGTTCGAATCCAACCGTCTGACAATTTGTCGCATATCTTTCCCTCTCTCTCCCCCCCATTCTTCCTGTCTCTATATACTGTCCAATAAATCTGAAAAAGGCCTAAACATTAAATATAGCATAAATAAACTGAATATCAGTCATAAAACGTCAAACGTTATGGAACATAACTCAGGTTCGAGGGGCAAACCTGTTCACTAGTCAACTAATACTTTGTGGAAGCACCATTTGCTTTTCTTAAAGTCATTTAATGTAAGTCTCTTATCAACGTTGCACAACTGAAATTTGATCCTACTCTTGCTTGCTAAACGGTTCAAGCTCCATGAAAATGTGAGGGGATCTCCTGTACATAGGCTTGCTTAGATTGAGGTCTAGGCTCTGACTGGGCCATTCAAATACTTTTTTCCAGCTTACACATGATATTTTCATTATGGTCTTGTCCTGTGGTGAAAGAGGTTGACAACATTGCACAAATGTCATGGCAACATTGTGAGCTCATTTCATGTCTACTGGATGAGTCATCCCTGCCTACAGCATGGCCCAGAATCAAAACCCTCAAAATGAACAGGTTCTGTATGTAAATGAGACGTCTTCATCTGACAGTTATTGTTCATAATAACCTGTAACTCGGGTTGTATGAGCTCTGCATAAATTAATAATCTACAGAGCAGATTTTTGTATTTTTATTATTGCTGTCTATTGGCATCGTCTTATTTCAAATTGAACAGAAGGAATTTCAGTGTGTGTTTTCGGTTACTGGGTTGGAGATGGTAACTCTCATGCCCATGTTTTCGTTGTTTCTATTCAAATCTGGTACTGTATGCATTAAGGCTTGTAAATGAAATGTCTCTTCCCCATAAATTAGGAAACAATTAAGTCAATTAAGTCCTCTTAAAATCAATTGTTCAGCTTTCCAAGTAATTTGTTTGATAATGTAACATAATGATTGGCTTTATAGTGAACCGTGTCTGATGGACATTTCCACAGACAGCTTTACATATGTGGCCATTTCCAGCCCAGTGTGAGGGTAATGAGGTGAAATGGCTGATCTGTCAGCAGCCTTTGGAGGCAGCAGGTGGTAGGGCTCCGCTTCTCCTGTGCGTTTGACCGTACATCTCCATATCCGCCGCCTGTCTGTGGAGAATGTGCTGCAGTGGATGGCGGATGGCGTTTTTGTTTCCATTTTGGTTCCAGGGGCCTCATATTTGTCCATTGAGAACAAGCTGACATTGATAAGAGGCTTCCCATTCATCACATTGTCATTGTCACCCTTATTTATTAAACATAATGTGGGAAATGAGAGGGTGTGGGCTTTGTTGAGGTGTATGAATGAAGATAGCAGACGTCCTTCTGTGTGTCACCCAACAGAGACAAAGGATAATGCATCATCCTGTGCTGTTCTTCAAATTCAGATTGGATTTATACGAGTAAAAATGTATGACTTGTAAATCAATAAAGTATTTTACAAAATAAATCATTTATAGTAATGAATAGCGAGATGGATATTTAATAGTAACATGATATTAATGCGTATAGATAGATAATGCAGTGGTGGATTTACTCAAAACAAACCTGTGAAATGAAGTCTGGATGAAGACTTCTTCCATAAAAAGTCATCGCTTGTTCTAGCAACTATTTATTTTCATCTAGGACTGTCACATTGGGTTTGTATCTATCTTGGTGCTGTAGTTGTTTACTGTATCTATTGTATCATGCCTGCTTCTAGTTTAATATTCTAACTTAATATAAGCCCTAGTTTTCTGGGAGAAAACCTTTTTTGGAGGTTTCTGGCAGAGCTCATTGTTGAGTGAGCTTGTATTGTTCAGTGCCTCAGCTGTGGCACAAAAGGAGACTAATTCCCCCACCTGCTTTTGTTCTTCATGTTTCAGCTGAAGTGGTGCACAGATACTTCAGAACCCAGCGCAAATTCACAGAGGACATTGACTGGTCCTACGCTGGTAAGCATGGCTCAGCTGATCCCAGGTCAGTCTGTAGGAAAGCACACCCAGCCACCTGCTATCTTTTGTGCTTACGGTAGATTCACTTTCTTTCACAAGCTCTGTGAGGCCCCTTCAGGGCCAACAGGTGAGGTCTGAGTCTGTTTGATTTGTTAGTTTTGTGCTCTCCAAGAAAACAGTTGAGTGTTGATACGCAATGCTGCCTTTATTGTTACTGTCAATCATAATTTATGACAGATGGTATTCTGAAATCCCACATAAAATGCACCAGGGATCAAGCCGGGAAAAATAACAACACTGGATTATACAGGCAGAATTTAACAGTATAGATAATGAGATAATTTCAAATGGTCTATAAATTGGAAAATGACTTTGAGGTTTTATATATTTAACACAAGCCTTTTGGTGAACATGTCAGTCTAACAAAACCAGCCAGGTGGATGGCGGTTGATGCATGCCTAGTACATCCAACCAAACCATGCCCTTCAGATGTACATACTTCATATAGAGCTTTCCATGATCTCAAAGCACTTATCAGTGAAGGGGGGAAACCACTTTAGCCACCATCAATTTGTAGCTCAATTTGGGTTATGCATTACACATCCCCTGAAGTGGAAATGGAGAGATTTATCCAGCCTGTTAAAATGTTTTTAAAAGAAACCATTATACATATTTTCTTTAGCTGCTCTGTGTTTTTAAGGGTTAGATTTTATCAAAAAATATATTAAATATACATGTATTTCACATTAGCTCTAACCAACTTCCTGCTACATGTTTTTTATAAACAATTTGTAGAAGGTAAAATTCAGAGATGTCAAATAAAGACAGGAATTCAAATGTCAGCTTTCAAACTGAGTTAACTGTGATCTCAGGTGGAATAATGCCAGCCAGCAGTGTGACCCCAGGCCAAGATTTGGGTAAAACTGCTCCGCACAGCTATTGCTGTGTCCAGCATGTGGGCTAGTGGTCTCCGTTTCGGAAATATAGCATTGTTTCAGTGGTCTGAATGAGCGCTAGCAGAGCTAAGCTTATTGAATCTGTAACCATAGTCTGTGGTCCTGTCAGTGCATGCACTGCTGAACATGGAAGATTAGGGATATTCTTTATTCCTTTACAAAACGAGCTGTTGCGGTATCAAAAAAAGTAATTTAGACTTTACTAGACTTGGGGTTTTGTGTGTAAAACCGACTGTTGTAGAAATGTGATGTTTTGCACAGTGACCTGTTCAAGAAATGGTATCTGTGATGTAACCGTGCTTTTCACAGTGTTTGTGGGATAGTAGTTGTTTAAAAGTGTGGGAACAGACAGGAAGAAGAGCGAGTGTTTATCAGAAACCCAAGGAAATAGTTTGTCGCATCTCTAAATTATTATTTTCCAAGAGTATGTAAAATAGGTTATAATGAGTACCCATATGTTTATTTTGAAACTGGAGAGCCAAGGAGACCAGGAATGAAATAGCCTATTTGAAAATATAATAACATTAATGCATTTTCCACTCTACTAGATCCTCTACATTCCTTAAAATTTATTCCATCTCATTCTGGAATTTGCATTTTAATGTGAGGCTAATTCTTTCCTTTCAAATCCCTTTTTTCGCCATGAATCGTAAGAGTTTGAAGCAGACCTGGGTCAAATATTGTACAGACCTCAGCTATGATAACTCTTTTCTAACATGCACCCATAAAATGGAGGCATGAATCAGTGTTCAAGGGCCTAATGCTGTGTGTTTCTTTTTTTTTTCTTCTTCTTACATTAAACCACCTTCTGTCAAAGAGTTTGAAAATAATAATTTAAAAAGACCTAAGCTCATTGTTTTCTCCATCTCTGCTCTGTCTTCATCCTCTTTTGAATAAACTTGGTTTCATCTCCAGCTTTTTATAGGAAATAGATGATCATCTGAGATGCTGGACAGGAAATTAACTAATGGTGTCTGCCACATATTACACTGTGTAAATACAAGAAGAAGCAGTTGTATGGGAGAGCATTGTTCATTTATTTGCTTCACCCAATCAAGTAAGCCAAATTAGAAAATTATACTTTTCCCCGGACTGGATTTGCCAGTGTTTGCTTATATTTGCCAGTTCCACTTCATGGAATGGAATCTCCAGTGGGGGAAAGAGGATGGGAGAAGAAGAAAGACTCCTATTATTACTATTACTCTCTCTCCCTCTCTCTCTCTCTTTCTCTCTCCCTTTTACTGTACCCTTCTCCTTCGTGCTTCCAATGTCGCTGAAGTTCAGATGCTAATGTGACTTGAAGACTTGGGCCATGTCCAGACAGACAGGCAGCTGAGGGGCAATAGGAAACAGGCACAATAAGCATGTCTATGGGACTAAATAACACATGAAGGGTGGATGGGGAACACCTTATTTAAAAAACCATGTGTGGCAGTGCTTTCACCAATGCTTCCACCTTCCTGAGTGACATATGTTATGTACAATGCTTGCAAATTTGGTGTTAATTTGCCCAGTGAAATAATACCAATGTAATTAACTCTCTTTAATGTTGACTTATGGGGCTTGCTTTTTAAATAACATATTATTGATATTGTGTAGACGTATAGAATACTATTGGGGAAATACACAGGGGAAATATTTGGCTGCACTTGACACGAGAGCCTCCCTGTTGAACACAGTGTGGAAGCTGGAGAGTGATGTCTATATCTGTAATGGCAGAGGATTGGTTTGGATCCAGGAGTTTTGTGGAGGGGACATTGTGTAAGTCCACATGGAAGCGTGTTTCCGCAATGTAAACGCACTATTCTGGTGGACAGGTAACTGTCACACGTGGAAAGGGCTTGTTTGTCATACTCTGCGTGATTTGTGTGTCAATACAAGCACGAATAAGTGAATTTACATGTGAAGAGATCACTTTGGTGAGAGACTACTCTCCAGAGAGACATACAGACACACTCAGTGATCACATTATTGGATTGACCAGTATACCAGCTTGTTAATTGCACCTCTGGACACAATGCGTCAAAACTTGGGAAAGGCTACAGCAGCAGAAGACTTAGGCCCTGTTTACACAACAAGTTTCTCAAAAACTGAAAAGTTTTCCCCTTGCGTTTCCAAAAAAAATCTGTGTTCATCGTGTAGCGTGGTTAGCTCAGCTAGTTCGCTAGTAAGCATGGTGAAGTGCAGTGAAAGCGAAGGCTAATAGCAAGTTACTTTAACTGACTGGTAACGCGTTTGGTCAACAAATATTTGGACGAGTGAGAGGCCGGGGTTGAAATCCCACCTCGAACTTCAATTTCTTCACTCCTTACAATACGACAACATTAAGATAATAATCCCCCTTTACACGGTTACGAAAAAATATTTGAAACGCTGTAGTATGCAAGGCCAGTAGGTAGCTCTGCAACTCAACACCACAGAATAACACCACACGCCTGCGCATGCTGTCTTCTACAGCATCTACAAAACAAAAAACATGGCGAAAGCACGGGCGAAAAGGGATAGCTTTGTGTGGACGGGAGAGGAGGTGGCGTTATGTAATTAATGCATGCCTCTCCGCTGATCAAAGTAATGGTGCAGCAAATCCACATTTGCTGCGCCGGAGGAGCGTTAATGAACTCTGAATTGTCTGCAGCACAAACATAGCTTTGAAGGCCGCCATTGTTGTTGCTGTGTTTAGACTGATTCGCGCATGCGTATTAGTGTCCTTGTCGTCACAGTTTCATGTCATCACCCACCTCCTCCCCTAATTTTTTCTTTTTCTTTTTCCCCTAATTCCTCCAGCCGTTATCACAAGAATTGCGTTTTCAAATAATTCCACTCTGGAGCCCGTTATCAAAAGTTGTCCTGTAAACAGGGCCTTAATAAGTCTAAAAAATAAGTAAAATAAGCCCTAATAAAGTGCTCACTGTGTGTGTATGCAAGCTTGAATATTGAATGCATTTGTGTGTGCGTGTATTAGCTCAAACCTCACCCAGCGAGCGCTGTCTGAACCGTCCTGCCATGTCTGCGTCCCATCCTCTCTTCTCACTGTCGGAGAATGTGAGCAGAAGCTCAGATGACTACACAACGCCTTGTTATGAAAGCTCAATAATGAAAAGATCTATTTAATCATAAGAAGATCATTGTGTAACAAGAGGCTTGAGCATTTCCAGTGTCTGGCTGAATTACTTTTTGGTTCTAGGTTTCATTACAAATAAATGTCACCAGCTCTATGTATCAAAGGAAGACTAATGAACATGACATAACCTTCATTTATTTGACTAAATTTGTATCTTTATGGGGAAATTAGTAGATGTGCAACAAGTTTATTAACATATTTAACTTGTGAAATCTTAAGTCCAAGAAATGAGGGCATCTTTGATGCCATTAAATATTTCAAATTATCTCTGTCTTGTCGGCCAAGAACTGTGTAATTGCCCTGAGTTGGAGAATTGTAATGATTTCCTACTCTGGGGACATTAACATTGTTACCATGATATTGAATCAAGAAACAAGGTCCTGTGGGTGTGTTGTTTGGCAGCAGAGGGAATGTTGGTACTTGTTTTTCTTGCTTTTGTGAATGACCTGTAATAGACTCTAAACGAGTAGTAATTTCAGTTTGTTATGTTGAATGTAAAACTGATCGGCAGGTATTTAAACAGAGGGGGTGTTTGTGAACAGTAGAGGAATGTTTAAACGTTGTTTCACTTCAGTATTTTTTTGCATGCAGTCAGAAAAACAGCATGCCATAACAATCTCAAAATACGCACACATGCATGCACAGACACACAGGTAAATTTGAACTACAATTGTCACATGTGAGAACAAAATATGTGGCTTGAAAATGGCATATATTACCTTTCCCCATTTCGTTTTACAAGTGGGATTATTTTTGTAGTTCACGTGTACTCTTCATGTGGTTTTTGGACACGTGTGGTTTTTAAACATGATTTTTCCATAAGAGCGTTGCCACATCACGATGCTGATACAGGTGGCCAGCCTAAGCCAGCTATCCAATGGGACAGTGATTCCTGAGTGCTCCTACTCCAGATAATGTGCACAGACAGAGGGAGAGGGAATTACTGCTGGCCCTCATGTAACCTGCTTCTACCTTCAACACCCCCTGCTTAGGCCTGGGAGACAGTGGGAGGAGGTGGCTCGGTTCAGTTAATCAGTGTTGTGATCCTTTGTATAGTCTGTAAATCAGATTAAGAGAAAAACTGTGTCTTCCAATAAATGTTCAACTGGACTTCATGGACTGACTACTCAGCCTCTGTGGCTAAAAACTTTCAACAGTTAAAAATATGATTTATTTAGTGTCAAGTTTCATAGTCATCCAGTGAACAAAGGAAGAGTAACAATTTAATTATCCAATATTGTTTTTATTAGGCAGTATTTATGAGCAATACTAATGAGAAATTCTCAATAAATGTTTACTCCTGGTGGATTAACCTGGCAAAGCAGCAGCTTCTCCACCCTAAAGTGTTTCCAGTCTCCTTACTATAGCAGACTGATAGGAAATGACCTGCAGTAACTTGCTATAACATGACATCTCCTGGGTGACATCCAGCTAAAGCACTAGTCTTGGTGCAGTGACACGCCTCTGTTCTTGTACGTAAACCTGACTGCAACTGTGCAGACAGTGGCTGTGAATTGCACTGCTTGATGCCTTATTGGCTGAAGCATTTCTCAGGAGGAGGGGTTTCAGTCAGCACTTTATCCACAACCTCATGAGCGAGTTGTCTGACTGCCTTTCATATGTGTGGGAAATGTAGTTTTCTGCTTCAATGGCGGTATGGCTTGCTGTACATCCGTCAGAGGATGGGGCCATGTCAAAGCAATTTGTCTATCATTTATGGAAATGCATTTGGGGGTGGTTGGTTTTCATCAGGTTCACAAAAAAATGATGTCACAACATAAAAAAGAACATCACATAATAGCAATAATTTTCAGTAAGTGCCACTTGCAATCAAGTGCTCCAAAACCAGCCCGGGTCATATTGCTCATCTCCCACTGTTATGCCTATGATACGGTGTCCGTTAATGGCAGAATGTGAAGAGCTTTAATGGATCTGGCTGTTCCATCATCTTGATTTCATTACATTACATTATTGGCATTTGGCAGACACTCTTATCCAGAGCGACGTACAACAAAGTGCATACCCATAACCAGGGATAAGTTCGCTGAAAGACCCTAGAGGGAAGTACAATTTCAACTGCTACCTGTACAACAAAGATAAGGACGAGGGCCCTTTTTTTTTTTTTTTTTTTTTTTTTTGGAGAACAAAGGAACAAACAAACAGAGCAAAAGTGACCTAAGTTAACTATCCAAACACTGCTTACCTAGCCAACTAAAAATACCGATACACAAAGCAAGTCACAGAGACAACAATTAAGGTTCACAGGGAGGTAGGGAGGGATGGGGAGAGGTCCTGCTTGAAGAGGTGTGTCTTCAGCTTGAGCTTGAAGGTGGGGAGAGATTCTACAGTTCTGACCTCAACGGGGAGTTCGTTCCACCACCGTGGAGCCAGAACAGACAGTAGTCGTGAGCGTGATGTGGAGGTTCGGAGAGGGGGAGGTGCCAAGCGGCCTGTGGAGGCTGAAGGAAGAGGTCTGGCAGGGGTGTAGGGTCTGATGATTTTTTGTAGATAAGCTGGGGAAGACCCTTTAACTGCTTGGAAGGCTAGCACCAATGTTTTGAATTTGATGCGAGCCATGACAGGCAGCCAGTAGAGGGAAGTAAGCAGGGGGGTGACGTGTGAGTATTTGGGAAGGTTGAAGACCAGACGAGCTGCTGCATTCTGGATGAGTTGGAGGGGTCTGATGGCAGACGCTGGGAGGCCAGCCAAGAGGGAATTGCAGTAGTCCAGGCGGGACAGAACCATCGCTTGGACCAGGAGCTGGGTCGAGTAGGGGGTGAGAAAGGGGCGGATTCTCCGTATGTTGTATAGGAAGAACCTGCATGACCGGGTCACCGCCACAATGTTCTCGGAGAGGGACAGTCTGCTGTCCATCACCACGCCGAGGTTCCTTGCACTGGGTGACGGCGTGAGTGTGGTATCCCCGAGGGAAATGGAGAGATCCAGATGGGGAGAGGTTTTAGCAGGGATGAATATCATTTCGGTCTTGCCTGGGTTGAGCTTTAGATGGTGGTTGTCCATCCAGCTCTGGATGTCCCTCAGGCAAGCAGAGATACGGGCTGAAACCTGTGTATCAGACGGCGGGAACGAGACGAAGAGTTGGGTATCGTCCGCGTAGCAGTGGTAGGATAGCCCATGTGCAGTGATCACAGGGCCAAGGGAGCGAGTGTAAAGAAAAAAAAGAAGCGGGCCTAGGACTGAGCCCTGGGGAACTCCTGTGGCGAGGGGCCGAGGTGTCGATACCGAACCAGCCCAGGCAACCTGGAAGGAGCGACCAGAGATGTAGGACTCAATCCAGTCCAGGGCTGTGCCACAGATGCCCGTTGCTGACAGGGCAGACAGGAGGATGGAGTGATCCACAGTGTCGAAGGCAGCAGAGAGATCTAGAAGAATGAGGACAGAAGAGAGGGAGGCTGCTCGTGCGGCATGGAGTGACTCACTGACGGAGAGGAGCGCAGTCTCTGTCGAGTGGCCCGATCTGAAGCCAGACTGATGGGGGTCTAGCAGGTTGTTGTTAGAAAAGAAAGAAGAAAGTTGAGTAGAAGCGGCTCGTTCTATAGTTTTAGAAAGAAAAGGAAGAAGAGATACCGGCGGGAGTTCTGGATGATGGAGGGATCCAGAGTAGGCTTTTTTAGCAGCGGAGTGATGTGGGCCCTCTTGGAGGATGCCGGAAAACAGCCGGAAGACAGGGAGGAGTTGACAAGGGAGGTGACAAATGGGAGAATGTCAGGTGTGATAGTTTGGAGAAGGGAAGAGGGGATAGGGTCAAGGGCACAGGTTGTAGGGCGATGGCAGAGCAGGAGTTGAGAAGCAAGCAAAAGTAGCGTGGATTCGACAGAAATACTACACTTACAACGGCTCCCTGACCATGCCACCATGCTCAGACACTGTGGAGTGGGTGGTGTTTAATAACACTGTGTCCATCTCTGACATACAGGTGAGTGCAATTCAGAGGAGTGTACTGTTTAGTCCTGCTGCTGGCTGCTTGCCTCCAGGGTGTTCAAGAAGTGTGTGTGTGTGTGTGTGTGTGTGTGTGTGTGCGCGTGTGTGCCTGTGTGTGTATGTGTGTGCGTGCCTGTGAGCATTGTGATATTTATTCTCTATGGTGGTTTTCTGTTCTATTTTTACCATACCTTATACCTTTGTTACATTACATTGTTTTTAATCAGCTCCCTTTAATCTCTATAAGGCAGTTATATTTTATGATAAATGCTGCATTTATTTATTTATTTAAAATAATAATAATAATAATAATAATAATAATGTGTGTAAATGTGTGTGTACACAGTGCATATTTGTGTATATTAGGACATACTTGCTTGTGCTTTTGTACATTTCAGATTGATGTGTCTGTGTTTATCTTGGTCGAGGGAGATCTGTGGCGTGCATGCGTGCGTGTAATTGTGAGTGTGTGTGCTTGTTTCAGGTGACAGTTTTCCATGCCTTTGAATCCTGGTCACAGTTGGGATTTGTTTAATCTAATGACAGGGTGTGTGTATCCCTGTCAGTCACTGAGGAATAATGAGCAGAGCTGAATGACAAGCATTCAGGTTTTGCAGGTCATTAACTGTTGACGTGGTCTTTGTCTGTTACCTTCTCTCCGTGCAGTCACACTTTTCTCTCGGGGAGTGAGTCACTGAGCTCCAGCTTCCCCCATAGAAAATGTGCTATAGGCATTCTCACATTCTCACATTTATGAATTAAAAAGAGGTTGAAATAGTTCTATTCATCTGTAGCTTTGTAAGCCTTTGAATACCCGTGAAACATAGCCATAAAACAAGTTTTAAGAAAAACCACTCCTCAAGGACTTGTAGTCTGAAACACAGCCTGAACCACAGTAACGAAAGCAAATGTGCCAGCCTTTGGATTTATGTACAAGATAACACAATGTTTTATAACTGCCATTATGGAGGTGAATAAGACTCAGTGCAGTGCAGTTTGCATTGTGCTTGTGTGCAATATTTCCAGAGCCCATTACCTATGTTAAATACTGTGACCTCCCAACTGCCAATGGCTTATAAGTGTCAAAACAAGTAGAAAACATAACGACAGATCCTACGTGAATGTCCTCATTGTACTAGCAGGCCTTGTTGCAGCATGTGTGTATACCTATTGTCAGTCCAATGACTAATTGTTAGAAAATCTCCATTCTTTTCATTATTAAAATTAGAACAGCTCAGGAAAGGAAGTGTGTAGCACACAATTATTATTCTGCAACAGATGAGTGAGTTTAATGATTCAGAAGCACAAAATGACAGATAATGGCACCGCTGGGAGTTTAGCTTCAGGTGTGCTATTGAAGTGGATTGGAGTGGGAGGCAGAGGTCAGGGGATTACAGGGGCGGGCATGACTGAACACGGACAGACAATATGGTGGGTGAAGAGCCGGAATATTCCATTCTCCTGGGGGGTGTTTGGGGGAGGGCGGTTGTTGCGCATATGTCTATGAATGAACTTTAATGGCTGCTTGTGTGAGGTTAACACACTAACACACAAGAGAAACAGGTCAATTTTATCTAGGGTTTGTGTTATGTTATAAGAGGATTTAATTTGCATGTGTCTGTATGTATGTGCTTGTGTCTGTGTCTGTGTGTGTGTGTATGTGTGTGTGTGTGTGTTTGTGCATGTGTTTGTGTGTGCATGTGTGTGTGTTTGTGCATGTGTTTGTGTGTCTGTGTGTGTGTGTCTGTTTCACCTGGAGGTGTTCTGTGAGGTCATGACCCAGCAGCAGGTTGGCTACGTGATGCTGCTGGACTACCTGCAGAATAACTTCAGGGAGCAGCAGGACCAGTTCATGTGCCAGGTCTTCTCCTCTTACACTGGGACAGAGGAGGTTCCCAGTCCTAGTGTGTACTGCTGCTGCCTCTCCATTGTGTGACCAAACCTACACTCACATCTCAATTAAAAGTCTTTGCAATACTGCATAACATTGGCAAAACCTTTTGAATATCGAATTACTTTATACATTTGTTTAATAGCTACATTCAAGGGAAATTAGAAAATGTTTGTCAAATATATAAATTTATCAGTATTTACCAGTTTACTACATCAGTTTTTGACATTAAATGTTTTAACTGAAATGTTTAATGGTTTGTCTTAGCTGTTCTGCTAGCTGGCACAGTGAAAGGGTGGGTATCATGAGAGTGCCCTATTTTATTGTTGAATTCTGTAGGCCATTCTGGCTCCACTCGTGCAGTTGTTTCCGGGAAGATCATCTGTGATATACCACACCAGGGGAAAAATAACTGCCTGTTTCTCTACGGGAGAGACAGTGCTGTGTTCCATCATGCAGAATTTCAGTCTGTCTGTGTAGATGGACCTGCTCATTTGTACGCACATTCTGGTGTACTGTGTAATTTAATTCCTGAAAACAATGCTCAGAAATATAATAATTCATATTTTTCGCTATCAGTGTATTTTTTGCCATGACAATGGTAGCATGTTGCTAAGCAACCTGGCCCAGCTTTTTAAATGTATTCTCTTTCTATGTCTTACTGTTCATATGGTTAGTACAGCACAAGCCAGTACAGTATTTGATTCTGAATGTCATAACAACAGTATGTTTACTGACAAGAATATGCAGTGCCCTCCAAAAGTATCATAACGGTAGAGTGAAATTAGTTCATTTTGCTAAATATTTCAGACAATTTGATTTTGAAATGGTAAAACATAAACTTCATGTAAATACCATGATAGAAAATGTGATTGTCTGTACTTATCACATTTGCATCTTTCAAACTCAAATCCAAATGCCTTAAGTATATTTAATTTGGAGCCAACTGAACTCATAATATAACACAGGCAGAAGGCAGAAGGTTCACACAGGCAGTGCACCTGATTCCCAACTGGCTTTCTCTGCCCTTTTGTGTTCATTATTGGACTTGAGATTGAGATTGACAATTACCTTATTTAAGTGGAGGATCATGGGATAAATCGGAAGTGCATGAGTAATCATAGATTTTCACCCTTTGTTATGTACGGCACTGAGGACCCAGATGCAGACCAGTGGATAATCCAAAAATGTAGTTTATTTAGACTGTATTCGTAGCCAGGAGATCCAATACAAAGGCAAAAACAGAAGGCAAAAGAATGGTTGAGAAAACAGGCAAAAAGGTCAAAAATCCTGAAAAACAATAGGCGAAAGTACAAAAGGGCGAAGGCAAAAACTGAAGTCACTAAAACAAAGCAGAATATCAAAAACCAGAAAATCAGAAGGGCAAACAAAACAAGAGGGTAAAGCAAGCTCAGAAATCAAAGGCGAAGGGGCGTCTTTTGGAATCTCAAGCAATAGCCTTACAGGTAATTCGGCACTTTGACTGATCAACGTTCTGACACTGGTTGAAACAGAGACTGAGGTTTAAATACATGAGGGAAGGTGACAATCTAGGCGGGGCTGGGAAAAAGGTGGGCTAAACAAATAGACAACAGGTGGGGAAACATAATAGGGTAATAACATCATAACGGGAGGGAGACGGACGGGATGCACGTAACCAAACAAGTAAAACATACGGCTCTGGATTAGGGAGTAGACATTTGCATAGATTGAAGACGTAGTGATCGTCAGAGACAGGTGCACTTCGCTGAAACTAAGCGAGTAATTAGGGATAGCATAGGGAGGCAGAGTTATAGAACAGTGCAGAAACACGAAGAGATTGCGTTAATGAATTAGTTACGTGAATATTTCTAAACTACCCAATAAAAGTGACTGTTAGTTAGTTAGTTAGTTAGACAGACAGTAAGTGTATTAATCGGATTAGTACTGTACAATATCTAGATTAGTAGTAGTTAGTAAGAATAGTGCTTTACAACATTTAACTACCAAGAGAAGCAGGAAGTAAGAATCGCGAGTTTGGAAGGAATGTTTGAAAACCCGAAACTACCTTAAACAACCGAATAGTGGGACACAGACAGGGGAGTGACTAGGCTGGAAAACATTCAGACGCAGACATAACAGGGATGACAAATGAGAACTGTAATGGAAAACAATAACCAAGGATGTATGAAAAATGAATAAATAGCAAGAATAAACATAAATACACACAGGACAGATACAGAAACATTACACCCTTAGTGTGGCCTATGCCTGCTTACTGTAGATATATCTGACTGGTTGGTTGATTGGTTGGTTGGTTGGATGATTGATTGGTTGGATGATTGATTGGCTAATTTGTAGGTTGGTTAGTTGGATGATTGATTGGTTGATTGGTAGGTTGGTTGGATAGTTAATTGGTTGGTTGGTTATTTGATTGACATTACATGACCTTCCCACCCCAGGGTGCCATAATCCCAGACCTGGCGGGCAACACCAGCTACAGGGTGCAGGTGGTGGCGGTCTGCACTGGCGGTCTACAGGGCCGTGTGAGTGATCAGCTGGTGGTGGATATGCCCCTGGACAACCCTGGTAAGACCGACAGCACCCTCTGACACTTCACATCTACAGTCCCACGTTGCATACGTCTCGCACCATTAGCAGCTACGCTATTCTGTAGATTCATCTTTTGCAACCAGTTCTTGCTTTTTTCAGCAATTGTCTGTATGTCAAAGATCAATGCAGTCAAATGGAAGCAAAGGATGTTTCTTTGTAAAGGCATCCATTGTAGATACCTTAATGGGCTAAAGCTTCTAGAAAAAAATAGATGCACTAAAATTGGTCTGTCAGATGACGCAATCACGAAAGCAGCCAGTTCTTAGAAAAGAGATGCTCAGTTGTCAAGACTGCCCCACTGTGGGTCAGATATAAAATGCATGGACTGCAGTCGGTTTTTGGGTACAGTAGATGTTTTTTCTTTGCTTGGGTCTGTCAGAATGGGAATCCTTCAATAACATTTATTCTCTGTCAGTTAATTCTATTTCTCTTTAACTGTCTTTTTGTGGATTTCACAAATACTGTACCATGTGTATAAATCGAGAAAAACATGAACCTGTCCTGTCAAGCCCTTCTCGATGCTGGTGTTTTCATTTGATCAAATATTGTTTTTTAATTCTGTTGGAAGTATAACTGATCTGTAGAAATTAAGGACATGTTGAAGTCAAAGGTGACTTCAGATTGTATGTATGAAAAATGATTAAATAACGCTAATTTCTAAAATACTCAAAAATATTTCACAGAAAGATAATATTTAACTGTATATGCTGTTGTGTATAATGAATTTCAATAAAATGATGGGAAACCTGTATGCTTTTATGACTGTATAAACATTGAATTGCCTAAAGAATGAAAATCCATGGTATGATATTTCTATTCCCATATACAAAAGCGGCGTTCTCATAGTTCTGAGTGAGTCTGGTGAAACACAGTGTTTGGGTTGTATGGGTCTGTCCACTTACTAAACCCTCTCAACTCTCCCTCTCAACACTGCCATCCTACCATTGTACACCATGTGCCAATGGGAACTGTTGAGAGGGCCGTAATCAGATATGAGTGAATTTGTTCCCCCCTTACACACACACACATACACACACGCTCACACACACACACACACACACTTTAAAATCACCCCTGCCCTCCATAAAACAACATAAGTGGTCTGACCTCCATGAGGCCCTGGGATCTTTATTTTGTATAACTTAGTCCCACCAGGCAGGTAAGGCTCATCATCTTGCTCTGCTCATGCTGTGTGTCAGGACAGTCCATCTGCATGACTGTAGCAGGCTTCCCTGTGTGACACTGTGCTGTATGCAGTGACCCAGAAGAACTTGCACATTGTGTGTTTTTTGTGATCACTCTGGGTGTGGTCTCTCTCTGTTTCTGTCTCTCTCTCACTCTGTCTCACTCTCTTCTTTCTCTCCCTGACCTAATGACTTCCGTAAAATATTCATAATGATTACACCAACAATCTGCACAGTTGATCAGCAGCTTGGCACAATGCAGTATTGCTGTGGTATAAAAGATTTGGCTGTAATTCCTTGGCCACGCTTGATTTTAAGGGCATATTTACACAGAAAACATTTAATATACTTGGTACCTCTTGTGAACTAAGTCTGTCTGGTTTTTTGAAGCAGATAATGAGCAAATACTCAAGTGCAACATAAACAAGTATTCATTTTTTTCATTTGTGAAGTAGTACCACTCTGGTCAGGAAATTACAACATGTTACTTAACTGTAAAACAAAACATTTTTTGCATTTCTAAATGGATTATTGCATGTATACTAGCTGACTATACTGTGTCAGTTCACATCAAACACAGGCCCTCAAAATAAGGTGCTCCAGGCCCCGGGCCCCACATCAGCCCAAACCATCACCAGCGACTCCCCCTCCATTCGCATCGCCATGGAGACAGAAGGGCCAGGCAGGAGGAGCACAACAACCCCGGCGGTGCGGAGGGTGACGGAGGAGAGCTCGCTGTCCTGGACGCGGGAGCAGATGGAGGGGCCTGTGGAGAGCCCCAGCACCAAGCGGACCTCCCTCCTCAGTCCTGCAGCACAGCCCAATGGCAGCGTAGTCACTGATGTCTACTACAACGACGTCGTCAACAGCACAGCCTACAAGAACGCCACGGCCCCTACAGCCCCGCCTCTCGTCAGTCCGAATGAGGCTCCCAGCCCTTCCTGGGGCCCCTCTGGGAACGCGTAACGTCAGCGGTCCCATTCCGCCTGGGACAGGCTCCACCCTTCTAGAACTTTCAGCCCTGTCTCTCCGCTGAAAACTCTCTCCACTTCCGTTTCCCACAATCACCTTGAAACTTCACTTCCTCGGTCCTGCGACTGTTGTTCAATGGTGGTGACTGCTCACAAGGGTATGCACAGCAGCTTTTGGCCAGTAGGGGGTGCTTCTGATGTGGTGGGGGCCTCTGAATCTTCAGCGGGGAAACGGTGGGGGTGGTGGCTTCCTTCGTTTCACCTCTGCCATCCCTGAGCTCCGTCCCGCCTCCTGTACCTGCGTCTCCATGGGCCTGGCGTTTCGCGTCTTTAGCGGGGACTCTGTGCATACCTCCCTCCATCTTTTCAGCCTTCCTCCAGCAGTGGGGCTCCGGTAGCATCCATCTCTGTCCCCCTAGTGTCCCCCTGGCCTCTTTTCCGGGTGACGCAGACAGGGTTGCTGAGTCCGCTCTCCTGCCCGTCTCTCTCTCTGCAGGCGTTCCCTCTCGCTCGCTCGCCTGCCCGCTGAGTGGGGCAGGCCCGTGCCCTTCTTCAGCTGGGCCACGCCCCTGAATCCCCCGGCCCTGTCCCCCACGGTGTCCTCCATGGCCCTGTTCTCGGACCCCACCCTCTATCTGGACAGCCAGGTAGACAGTAGCGCCTCAGGGTCCACCCTGTATGTGGAGTCACCGGGGAGCGAAGAGTTAGATCAGGAGTGGGAGCAGGGCCAGCCGGCATCCCCAGAGGCGGGAAGCATGTCCTCGTTCGCCCTCGCCCACTGTGCTAGTCCCTGTAGCCAAGGCTTCGAGAGCGAAAATGGGACGTGGTTGTCATGGAGACCAAGGGGCTGGGGACGCTTGGCGGAGGGGAGGAAGAGAGCGGTTCCAGGAGTCTCTAAGACAACGAGACGTCCTCGGACTTCTGTATACCCGAGTACGCGGAGACGGAGTCTTCTGAAGAAGCGGCGAAAGCAGGTAAAGCCCCCTCACCCAGAACATTTTCCACAAGAGGGTGCTGTTTCCTGATGGACTGACCTGACAGTCCACACAAATAGCAGTGAGTGGCGGGATACTGGTTAGCGGCATGGCTAACGGCTAAGTCTCAGGCCGTAAACTCCTGTGACATATGGGTAAGGTATGGTTTCGGGGTCATTTAGCAGTAATATCATCTTAATTCATCTTAACATTCATCCAATCTCCAATATGATCACCATGGCCATATTACCAAATAACAATTTCATAGTGGTTCTTTGCTCAGAGCTAAGCAAAAAAATCCCTTGCAACCTTGTCATCCCTATTGTAAAGCTGTACTTCCCGTTTTGTCTTCTTTTTGGTTCATAATGATATATAATTGTGTACATACATATATGCATATAAACGTGTCTATATGAAGTCCTGCTTGTTGCACCCATTGCATCACAATGTTCAGTAGTCAGACACCTAATGTGTATCAGATCTACAGTACATTACGCCTGTGTAAATGATCTAACCCACACTAACCAGCAGACACATGATCCATACTCTTCTCATGATGAACATTATTTATGTTTATTCACAGGTATATTTAAAAATATCCATTAATCATGATCACTAGTAATGACATGCTGGGTGGGTGGGCAAGCAACACAGTAGTAAGTGAAGGTTTGTGGGAATTTCTTTGCAGAGTACCGATATCCACCCCTGAAGTGGCCTAAAGTTGAAGAGAGTGAGAGAGATAGAGATTTATAACATCCTTCTGAGGGATTCCTTTACCAGTGATGACAGTATATTAAACCAGTAAAATACAACAGTGATTCCTCTGGTTAAGTGGATTAGGTGATTACAGTCTGCACAAGCTGAGCATAATACATAGTTCCCCAATGTAACGGGTGTGTAGCCAGCTGCACGTACATACTTTTATTCATACATCCTTATAACTACTCCTTTCCACCTTTGAATAATGCATTGCAAATCCTGGAAAGTGCTTGCTAAAAAGCCCAATCAAAGTAAGGAATTGAGCTCTGTTTAATATAAAACCAGCATACACACAGGACGGGCATTGTGGAACTCTCCCCAACAGTATGGTTTGCCTGGTAATTGTTCTGATGCTGCTTTAATTCCAAAAACTAAGCATGCAAAAATGTCCACAAGGTGGTAGCAGACCTCTTCCTTACTGACACTGTTGTCAGAGCATTGTCTATTGAATGCTGTGGGTGGAACCACAAAGCTTTACTAACACACCCTCCATATGACAAACACAATATAACAGTTGTAATGTCTTTGTGCTATCGTGTCTAATACACATTTACAGGCCAGCTGTATATCTTTGAATCAGTGTGTTTATTGTGTTCAGGTGCTTTGGGGTATCTCTCTCTCTCTCTCTCTCTCTCCCTATCCCATTCTATCCCGTTCCTCTATTGCTGTATAACACAAATGCAACAGGAACATCAATATTGTGATCACAATGACTATTGATGTATGAGAACTGGATTGTTTTGAAGTTATTACTTTCTGAAAATTGTGTACAATACTGTTGGCAGTTAAGAGTATTTTCCTTTGTTTTTACCCCCTGTGGTAAGTCTTCCCCCCTTATAGATGATTTTTATTTTTTTATTTTAATTGTTTCATACTGGTTTGCAAATGATTAATTTCAGGGTAATGTACACCAAGTAGCTTTATACGTGTTAGGATTTATACTCATACATGTCACAGACATGGCACAGAAATCCCACTCACTACACGTTTAATCTCACACCACAAGTATATTGTGGGTCACAGTTGTGTGTGTGTGTGCGTGTGTGTGCGTGTGTGCACATGCATGCGTGTGTGCCTGTGTGTCGTATCACACAGAATCACTGGCATTCATGTTTCCCATATGTTGTGTGGGTCTGTATGTTTTTATGTGATAGAGCTGATACAGTATGTGATGTCTGTCACGGTTGTGTGAGCAGTGAGTGTTGGTGTGAATGAACTGTATAGCTGTGAGTTGTGCAAGCTGTGCTCTCTCTCCCCCGCACAGAGGCCAGTAACAGCAGTCACGAGTCTCGCATCGGCCTGGTCAGATGAGACGAGAGGGAGAGCAAGGTCTTCCTTCCCCTGGCGGTGGTCTCGGCACTTACCTTTCTCTGTCTGCTGGTACTGGTGGGGATTCTGGTCTACTGGAGGTAAATCCTCTGTACTACAACCATAAAGCATTAACCATATTCTCTAAGCATAGTCTTCTATAACATCACCAGCTCCCAGCAATACATTTCAATCAACACAACACTCTCATAATGCACCCCTTACTTACACCCCTCCCTCTTGAGATCTCCCCCCACTACTGGGGGTAAACCCTGACCAGGTGTCAGGTATCATAATAACACCTCAGGGAACATACACATTACAGTTGGAATTGTCCTTTCGCTTCTGCGATCAGCAGTAGAAGGTTTGGGAGAAGGGCAGGACACGGGGATCGCTGTGATCCCATCCCTATGATCGCTGCTGAGAAGCAGGCTGCTGATTCCTGTCATATTGTCTCTAATCTGTCATCCAGTTTTGATGGGCTGCAATAGGATTGAGGACTGGGATCAGGGGTCTCAGCCTCTATAAGACCCTGATGTTTATCTGCTGCTCAGGGAGAGATAATCTGTCACAGCGGTGGCCAAATCTTTCTTACACACCGCACACCCCCTCCCACTTGGATTGTGCTTGCGGTTTTAGCCTTGTAAATGGTAAATGGTAAATGGTTGGAATTTATATAGCAGCTTTATCCAAAGTGCTGTACAATTGATGCTTCTCATTCACCCATTCATACACACACTCATACACCCTTGTGCTGTCAATAGCTGCATCTTACTATTGCGTAGTCTTAGCTGTTCAATGTGATGTTTTTTAATGGAGAAATTGGCAGCACTTTTTGTTATTGTTGTTAAACATGCAGGCTATGTGATTAGACAGGGAAATTAAATAATCAACACAGCCAATCTGGTAAACCGCACTGAATGCGTCAAAATGTCATTCGCTGTCATGTCTGACCTCTGCTTTTAGAAATGTGACATATTGGTTATTTTTTTGTCATGACATCTGAAGATGAATTATAAGCCTGTAATCTTTTGAGTGATTAAATCTTAAATACATCCCTCGTCTTGACCCCCTCTGCGAGTTGCATGTAGTGCTGGGAGGAGGTTAAGAAGTGTCTGAGAAAGGCCACGCAGTTTATTATGTCTCCTCCGTTTCCTAAAATAACAGGTTTTGCTCGGTCAGTTCAGTAATCCGTGACCTGTTCAGTCATCGTTTCTCTCTGATAGCATGGTGCTCATTTTGTGACTGGCAGTACATTTCATGTCCTTTTCTAGTGTGCACAAAAATAAATAGGCCTGTTTCTGTCCTGGGGCACACCTCTCTACGATGCTCATGTTAGTCATCTAGATCAATTGGCTATACAACATTGCTTCACGAATTAAAAATGAGGCTATGACTTGCTCTCAAACAGTAGGCACACACTAAATACTGTACATTCATTTTAATTTACCTACCTTTTTTGTGGTCTACTGAAGCTCCTTCCTATTGTCATCCAGGCCTACTTAATTCAGCATTTACCCTGGTAACCATATTGATAGCTTCATTGTATGTTTTCAGAAAGTGCTTCCAGACAGCCCACTTTTACATAGAAGACAACACCTCACCCAGAGTCATCTCTGCGATAGCCAAGCCTATGCTGTTATCTGCAGGTAACTCTCACACACACACGGAAATTGAAATTAAGGGTATTATTCAAAGCATTACATTTGTAATCTCACTCTAGCCCAATGCCACTTGAACTTTATGTTCTAGTTATTGTATTAACTGCTGCTATACAGCTGGTTGTGACATTGCGGTTGCGCTCTGTTCATTTCGTAAACTTTTATGTCTTCACTGTTGTAATTAGAGTGTGTACTAAATCCCTAAATCTAATGTAAATGTAACAGTCTTACATCAGAGGGCTGCGTTCTCACCCTCTCTTCCAGATGACCACAAAGCCTTTCCTGTGAAAGAGTTTGTCAGACACGTGGCGGAGCTCATTCTCGCAGGAATTTGAGGTATGCCCCAGAAGTTCTCAGTCATTCCTAAGGGCCCTCTCAGAATCAATAAGTAGTCATTATACGTCATTTTAATGCAGCTCTAAAGTGCTATAAGAGTCATCTTGAGATGAAGGCAGTGAAGAACATATGAAGCACCTGTATGATGCTTATTTTAGCTTCAGTGTCCCTGTAGAGTACTGTATGTTTCACCTCATGTAAAGTTCATAACCATGCAAAGTGAAGGGAAGAGAAATCTAGAGCTTTCAAATCTGGGCAAAAGGTAATCCTTCTCATTAATGAACCTTTTAAATAAATGTATCCCCAGGAATCAACCTTTAATTACTAATTTAATTATAACATGTAATTACATTGTTATTGCCTGAACCACAAATACCTCGCTCGGGGAGTTGGATTAGACCCAGTTCAGTAAATGACAAATTAGTCACGACTTAATCTTTTCTCAGTGACAGAGAATTAGCTCTTTGTTGTGTTACTTAGAAGTTTGGCTGAAGGTTGAGAGTCAAGCGAAGATTGTGGTGTTAATTAAAGGTCTTAATTTTAGGCACCTGAAAAGCAACACTTACATGGACCATTAATTTGGCAGTTTTAACTTTTACTGGGGCATTGATTTGAATTTGGCATTCATTGATAGTTCAATACTGTATACACTCTATTTTAAAATCACACTTCTGTCAGAGGTGTATTAAAATGTTTCTTTGCAGCCTACACCGATTTAGGGCAGTTGTACAATTAAGCGTAGTTAATTGTTTCATTGTGCAAACCAAATTTTTTGCCCCTTCATATCATTACATATTTAAATGCCAGTATCAAGATGTTTATTGTAATTTCTCAACAGAATGATCAAAGATAATTTTTAAAGATTGCCCTTGCATTCACCATTATCACAGGTACGCTAGATTTCACTCAGCCTAGCACTAACCATTGAGCTGAATGTTTGTGTTCTCAGGGCTTCAGCAGACCCAGGGCCTACATCGCAGCCCAGGGCCCGCTGAAGATCACACAGAGAAGCTTGTCCTGGACTGGGGAATTTTTTCTCACCACTGTTTCAGGGGTTTTCTCCCCACTTGGGAGTTTTTTTACCTCACATTCTTGCTATTTTGAGGGATCAGGTCTGGTGTTTGCTCTTCTGCTACACTGTAAAGTGTCTTTGTGACCTGTTTCCTTTTTTTGTTAATAATGGCTTAATATTACCAGGAATGAGCAACTTTCATTTTGTGTCATTTTAAGTTAATGTAACAGTCACTATTAGGATATTGGATGAGTGCTGCTATTAGGATGACACAGGATTGATTTTCATGCCAACATGCTCAGATGATTGATTGGTCGTTGTGTTATGATGACGGGAATGTGATGTCACCTGCATCAGAAATATCTGTGTGATGATAATGGGTGTGTGTGCTGTGTGTGGCTCAGAGGAAGTGGGGCCAGCAGAAATGAAAGTGTGATCATCCACACGCAGAGGAACTACCTTGTGCAGACTGAGGTAGCAGACTCCCCCGCACAAAGGAACTACTATACTACAGGCCAAGGTAAGCGCACGCCCCCCATGAATGACAGTACAGTTAATACTGCACTCATGCCACTGTTGGCATTTCACCAGGCTGTCAATCCCAATTACAATCTGACATTGGATAATCATCTGATAATGCGGTTGGTCACTTATGTGTCATGCTGCAGTTTACTGTACTTAATATAGATCAATGTAACAGCACACACTCACTCAGAAGAGCTACCTGCTGCAAACAAAGGTATGATTACTGTACATCCGATTAAATACTATACACTAATCATCTTCATAAAGATATATTTAATAAATACATTTAAAAAACACACTAATGTCCTCTATTTTTTGTCAGTCTTATTCTAGACTGCCACAATATGTATTGTTGTTAGTCTGCTATGACTTGATATGTTAATATTATAGCTTGCAGAATGCATTAGTTTTAGTAAATTGAGCACATTAAAACCTTGATTTTGTCAACTAGCCCGTCATTTTGTGGCCTGAACACTAATTAATGAATTAGATTTTAGATCTAATAGATAGCAGTCAGACATTGAACCCCCCTTAATCAAGCTTCCAGTGCCTTAATTGAACCAATTACGCTTCACCATTGCGATTGTTATTTTTTCATAATGACCTTCAAAACCTGAATGGCCGGCTTAAGGGATTAAAAGAATACCTCAGTATCACCGTGGTAACAATCAGGCCAGCAGCATACTGTTCCCCTTCAGGAACAGTATGTCTTCACCCACGATGCCTTGGTGGAGGCCATCTTGAGCAAGGAGACGGAGGTTCCATCCGGCTGTATCCACGCCTACATCAATGACCTGCTGACTCCAGGGCCTTCCGGAACGACGCGCTTGGAGGAGCAGTTCAAGGTGAATCCTGGAGAGGCTTCCCAGCTCTGTTATTTTCTGCTCTGTGGCATTATAAAGCACTGTTCTGCTGTGCCATTATAAAGTGCTGAACTGGATCTAAATACCAATAATAGAGGACAAATCCGCCAGTTTCATCATTAAGAAGAGCCTAAGAGCCTCAGAGACTGAAGGCTAAGAGACTGAAATGACAAATCATGTAACCAAACGTAATGAACAGCCCATTCAGCCCAACAATGCTCACCATTTTCCACTAAAGTGTATGGAATCCTTAAGGCCCGGACACACCAAACCGACAGTCGGCCGCGGAGCGCCGACAAAGATCGCCTCGCGTCGATACGCGTCGTTAATGTTGGCTGTGCCAAACACACCGCAACGACGGTCCGCCGACGGCCGAGTTGCACGTACGTTCTGTGCCTGCGTGACAGGTAATAACTCTGCACACCAGCAGGTGGCGGTAGTCTGTATTTGTCTTTCAAAAAATAGAAACCGGAAGACCGGGGAATGCGTTTGCATTGCGTTGGACCTAGAAGCAGCCATTGTCTCACTCACAACAAACAGTTTGCAGCAATTTCCTTGTTCTCTCGCTATTTAGTATTTAGTTCCGTTTCTCTTCTCGTGCACTGATTCGCTAGCTGGACAGCCAATCAGAGAGCTCTCTCTCATCGACGGCTCCGGGGGCTCCCTCCAAAACATCGGAACACACCGGAAAGACGTCCGACGGCCGACCGTCGGTTTGGTGTGTCCGGGCCTTTAGTTTACCTAACACTAAGTTAGTATCTAGAACTGTATCAAGCATGGTCCTGATTTGACCTCTCAAGCTATTCCACACAGCCAATCACATCAGACCTGCTGTCTGCCTGGAGAAGGAACACTTACTGTGCAAACATATTCAACAAATCTATTTAGTTTTTGTTTCCAAACATTTACATTTAAAAAGAATATTGTTCTGAAAGCAATAATAATTTGTATATTTGTGCATATACTGTAAGTGTTGGGCAACAATAATATGCTCATATATTTTAGGTGTTGGCATATATTGATTTTATATTAAGTTATTTTAATTCCATTTCTATAAAGGGGGACAAAGATGTCTGTATATATATATATATATATATATATATATATAGTGGTATAAGAACCTCACAGTAATAATAATAATAGTAATATTAATAATAATAATCACCTCATGTCCTTGCAGTGAATAACGCAGTCCAGTGCCAAGCAGCATGACTATTCTGCAGCCCTCAAACAGTGCAACAGAGAAAAGAACCGGAACTGCTCTCTCATTCCTGGTGAGTACAGCCAAAACAGGTCCTCTGCGACTGAAGAGTGTGAAACAACGGCGTGTAAATAATATCCCTCATAAATCTCTGTAAAATCACCAATTCAATTCACATTCAGTCTGGAGGGGGGTCTGATTCTGTGCTCTCCACTTGTATAAAGATGTTTAAGCACTCTACAGTGGGAGCAATAATTATTTGATCCCTTGCTGATTTTGTAGGTTTGCCAACTTACAAAGAATGGAACTGTGTAGAATTTTAATCATAGGTACATTTTAACATTGAGAGACAGAATATCACAAAATAATCCACAATAACAGCATCATATAAATTTTATAAATTTAATATCATATTTTCACATGAAATAAGTATTTGATCCAAAGAACAATAGGATTTAATACTTGGTGGAGAAACCTTTGTTGGCAAGCACAGAGGTCAGACGTTTGTTGTAGTTTTTCACCAGGTTTGCACAGATCTTGGGAGGGATTTTGGTCCACTCCTCTTTGCAGATCCTCTCCAAATCCTTAAGGTTCCGAGGCTGTCGCTTGGCAACTTGAAGCTTCAGCTCCCTCCACAGATTTTCGATGGGATTTAGGTCTGGAGACTGGCTAGGCCACTCCAGGACCTTAATATGCTTCTTTTTGAGCCACTCCTTTGTTGCCTTGGCCGTATGTTTTGGGTCATTTTCATGTTGGAAGACCCATCCACGAATATGCTCTCACTGAGGGAAGGAGGTTGCCGCCCAAAATTTCCCGGTACATGGCCCCATTCATCCTCCCCTCGATACGGTGAAGTCGTCCTGTCCCCTTAGCTGAGAAACATCCCCAAAGCATAAGGTTTCCACCTCCATGCTTCACAGTGGGGATGGTGTTCTTGGAGTTGTACTCAGCATTTCTCTTCCTCCAAACACGGCAAGTCGAGTTGATGCCAAATAGCTCTATTTTGGTCTCATCTGACCACATCACCTTCTCCCAAGCCTCCTCTGGATCATCCAGGTGTTCTTCTTCAGCAGAGGAACCTTGCGCGCGCAGCAGGATTTTAATCCTTCACGGTGTAGTGTGTTACTGATGGTTCTCTTCGTGACTGTGGTCCCAACTGCCTTCAGGTCATTAACAAGCTCCTCCTGTGTAGTACTGGGCTGATCCCTGACCTTTCTCATGATCATTGCTATCCCACGAGGCAAGATCTTGCGTGGAGCCCCAGACCGAGGGAGATTGGCGGTGACTTTGTGTTTCGTCATTTCCCACCTGGATTACTGCAACTCCCTCCCTAGCCAGTCTCCCAGCATGTGCCATCACGCCCCTCCAGCTGGTCCAGAATGCTGCAGCCCGCCTGATCACCAGTCAGCCCAGGTCTGCTCATGTCACCCCGCTTCTCATTGGCCTCCACTGGCTTCCTATTGCCGCATGCATCGGATTCAAGGCCCTAGTGTTGGCATGTCAGGCTGCTAAGGGGACTGCCCCACCTTACATACAATCCTTGATTACTCCCTACTCCCCAGCTAGACCACTCCGGTCGCCTTATGGTTCCCTCTCTACGTGCACCTGGTGGTCGAGCTGCACGTTCACGCCTGTTTTCCGTTCTGGTTCCTCAGTGGTGGAATGACCTGCCTACTACTGTCAGGACAGCAGAATCCCTCTCCCTATTTCGACGCAGACTCAAAACACACCTTTTCAAACTCTACCTTAGTCCTCCCTCCTGATTTCCCCCGCCCCCCCTTTCTGATATCCCTATCCTTGTCTAACCCAAAAAAAAAAAAGAAAATTGCACTTATGATGACGACTATATGTTTAGAACAGCATTCTATGTGTATTTTCCTAGTTATGGATGGTTTGACTTGTGGTAGAATCTATGCACTTGTAAGTCGCTTTGGATTAAAAGCGTCTGCCAAATGACAAAAATGTAAAAATGTAAAAAAAAAAAAGGAAATACTTATTTCATGCAAAAATACGATAATAAATTTATAAAATTTATATGATGTTGTTATTGTGGATTATTTTGTGATATTCTGTCTCTCAATGTTAAAATTTACCTATGATTAAAATTCTACACAACTCCATTCTTTGTAAGTGGGCAAACCTACAAAATCAGCAAGGGATCAAATAATTATTGCTCCCACTGTATTTCGACATTGCAGTGGAGAGGTCCAGAGTCTGTCTGTCAACTCTGGCAGGAGAGACTTCCGACTACATAAATGCCTCCTACATCATGGTAAGAGAAACGCTACGCCAAAGGCAATCCATTTCATAGCTCCACCATTTTGAGCTCTGAGTTCACAGTCAGGCTTATGTTTCAGGGGTACCACCACAGCAGTGACCCAGACACCGCTTCCTAGCACCACAAAGGATTTCTGGAGGATGATCTGGGACTACAACACCCAGGTCATCATCATGCTGCCTAGTAAACAGGGTCAGGTGGGTAGCTGTGCTATGGCCTTGCTCCTGCTATAACCACAGGCCTCATGAGTAATTGTGTTATATTATTGCTCAAGAGTAGCTGTGCTGAATATGGAGTATGTGTATTTTTTATCAGTTTTGGTTTCACCATGTAGACATTACAGCACTTTTTATATATGTTCCCCCCATTTCAGGGCACCATAACATTTGTAACAAATGGCTTCACATGTTTTTATATATAGCTTTCTCTGTAGCTAAAGACATATAAAGGAGTTTTAAGCTGTCCTTCTCATTGCAAGCCATAATGTTAAGTGTATTTTAGTTTCATTCCAAAGGTATTAATTGGTGATAATTCTGAGGCTGAATAAACCTAAATGCAATAGGTGAAAGCTAAGAGAACGCATGAACTCTGATAATTCCCTGAACATCAGCACAAAGCAGGGAAATGCATTTCATTTTCTCTCAGACAGGGGAGGAGGAGTGTGTCTGGCCCTGCAGTGACCAGCCAATTAGCTACGAGACATTCACGGTCACCTTTGCCCGAGAGGACCACATATGCCTGCCCAACGAGGAGATGCTGGTAGTGCAGGACTTTGTTCTGGAGGCCAAGCAGGTAAGAGCAGAGACAGCTCCCCGGTCAAAGGTCACGTGCTCATAGTCTGACCAAGAAAATGGCCATCATGACCATTCACAGTTTCTATTCTTGCCTTATTGAGTCAGGAAGACCTTGTGACCACGTTTCACTCATGTAGTCATGGTAGCGCTGGTCTAATGAAAAGGCTGCAAACAAAAAGATCTCACCTGCACTGTAAGAGAGATGTACAGTACAATAGGAGAGAAAGCAGACTCAGTCATATCGTGTAGATGATGAGATGCAGAGCTGGAGAGATAACATAAGCATCTTTAATGCCTGAATACAATCCATTTGGGCGCTCTGGTTATTTTAACTGTTGCAACTGCAGTCGGTTTGATGTCTTTGAAGCATGCGTTTGATATGACCTTCTTTTTTTTTTTTTTTGTCACACTTAAATGTTTCAGATCAAACAAATTTAAATATTAGTCAAAGACAACACAAGTAAACACAAAATGCAGTTTTTAAATGAAGGTTTTTATTATTAAGGGAGAAAAAAAATCCAAACCTACATGGCCCTGTGTGAAAAAGTGATTGCCCCCTAAACCTAATAACTGGTTGGGCCACCCTTAGCAGCAACAACTGCAATCAAGCGTTTGCGATAACTTGCAATGAGTCTCTTACAGCGCTGTGGAGGAATTTTGGACCACTCATCTTTGCAGAATTGTTGTAATTCAGCCACATTGGAGGGTTTTCGAGCATGAACCGCCTTTTTAAGGTCATGCCACAGCATCTCAATAGGATTCAGGTCAGGACTTTGACTAGGCCACTCCAAAGTCTTCATTTTGTTTTTCTTCAGCCATTCAGAGGTGGACTTGCTGGTGTGTTTTGGATCATTGTCCTGCTGCAGAACCCAAGTTTGTCACGAACAGATGGGCGGACATTCTCCTTCAGGATTTTTTGGTAGACAGCAGAATTCATGGTTCCATTTATCACAGCAAGTCTTCCAGGTCCTGAAGCAGCAAAACAGCCCCAGACCATCACACTACCACCACCATATTTTACTGTTGGTATGATGTTCTTTTTCTGAAATGCGGTGTTACTTTTACGCCAGATGTAATGGGACACACACCTTCCAAAAAGTTCAACTTTTGTCTCGTCAGATCACAGAGTATTTTCCCAAAAGTCTTGGGGAACATCAAGATGTTTTCTGGCAAAATTGAGACGAGCCTTAATGTTCTTTTTGCTCAGCAGTGGTTTTCGTCTTGGAACTCTGCCATGCAGGCCATTTTTGCCCAGTCTCTTTCTTATGGTGGAGTCATGAACACTGACCTTAACTGAGGCAAGTGAGGCCTGCAGTTCTTTGGATGTTGTTGGGGGCTCTAGGATGAGTCGTCGCTGCGCTCTTGGGGTAATTTTGGTCGGCCGGCCACTCCTGGGAAGGTTCACAACTGTTCCATGTTTTCGCCATTTGTGGATAATGGCTCTCACTGTGGTTCGCTGGAGTCCCAAAGCTTTAGAAATGGCTTTATAACCTTTTCCAGACTGATAGATCTCAATTACTTTCTTTCTCATTTGTTCCTGAATTTCTTTAGATCTCGGCATGATGTCGAGCTTTTGAGGATCATTTGGTCTACTTCACTTTGTCAGGCAGGTCCTATTTAAGTGATTTCTTGATTGAGAACAGGTGTGGCAGTAATCAGGCATGGGTGTGGCTAGAGAAATTGAACTCAGGTTTGATAAACCACAGTTAAGTTATGTTTTAACAGGGGGGGCAATCATTTTTTCACACAGGGCCATGTAGGTTTGGATTTTTTTCTCCCTTAATAATAAAAACCTTCATTTAAAAACTGCATTTTGTGTTTACTTGTGTTGTCTTTGACTAATATTTAAATTTGTTTGATGATCTGAAACATTTAAGTGTGACAAACAGGCAAAAAAATAAGAAATCAGGAAGGGGGCAAACACTTTTTCACACCACTGTATGTCACATTCAAAAGTGCTACATTTGTATAACACTACAGGGTAGGAATATGAGGTAAATTAGGTACAAAAAAAACTGGATAAAGAGTGAAAGTGTTCTGGACACTGAGTATTTTACAGATGGGTTTTCTCCTTAATTGGTGCTAAACGACTCTGTAAAACCATGGGAGACTAAAAAAAACAAGTGGCTGTTGAAAGGAGTGAAAATGAAATTCAATAAACATTGAGCACGCTTCAGCAGAGCACAGCTGCTATTCTCCACACTGCTAACACACTGCCATCTGCACCTCCACCATTCAGCAGACACATCTAGCACACTCAAGCACAGAGTTGCAAATGCACTCACAAATGCAGAGAAACACACACACCCCACTCACACATATGCAAACACACACACACAGACACACACACACCACTCACACAGACAGGCACGCATACACACACACACACACACACACAGCACACGCACACAGCGCACGCATACACACCACTCACACACACGCGAACACACACACATTATGGCATAATGTAGGATTCTTACATAACTCATTTCTGGTCCCATCACGGTTTCTTACTGGCCGAGCTAAATGTACTGCAGGGCGCCCTTTTAGCACTGCCGTAAGAGCATTGTACTGGTTCTGCTGAATCGAGGGCTGTGTCCAAAACAGTGCACTTTCCTACTATTTAGTATGCTATTGATTTTACAACGGATAGGTCCGGTCCATTGTCTCTATTGGTCAGTTTACGTTCCAGCCGTGCCAATATCCACGATATACGCACGGCTAAATGGAATGTTAGCACATCTTTTAATATTACTCCGTGTTTGTAGATCACCGTTATCTACCTTGTAATCGAAATGAATGTAACATGAAGTTATCATCTCGGCGCTAGTAGCCTACCAAAGTAAAATAAAATGAGTGAGTTTGAAGTGTCCTTTGATTTTGAAAGGAATAGGAACAAAAAAAATACAACTTAGGCAACATCCTCGGATCGAAGTACCAGCAAGACCACCAAACGGCGGCGAAGCAAATGATGACTCATAAGGACACTGAGATATTTCAATAACTGCACGTTATCTGGCAGTGTCCTGATAAACGTCTACAACAAAAACAATTGACTTGTGTGTGTCAAGTGTACGTAAACTAGCAAGCTAACTAACGTTAATGCAGTGGGGATACATGATTACAATAGCGTTGCTTCGCTATGGTTAGTGCAGTGGAGATATACCATTCCTACTAACGTAAGCTAACGTTAGTACCGTTGCTTCGATAGTGGAGTGGGGGATACATGATTGCTAGCTAACGTTCAAAATACCGTTGCTTAGCAACCAATACTGTTCAGCGGAAGAATTCCATTACGATAAAACATAGTTCCATTAAAAATACATTAATTAAAGATTGTCTTGTCTTTCTTTTCTGAAATTTCGAAAGATTAATGTGGTAACAGTTGTATAAAAGCGTTATGGAACTCGAACCTGGGGTATATCGTGGATATAACGTCACCCGTGCCTAACCACCCCGATATCTGTGCCAAAAAACAACGATATACCACGGATTCTCGTTCACGCTAGTATAAATTATAATACTGTATTCCATATACTATTGTACTCTCCTGCTTGGCCAGGTTTGGCGGCGTCACTGCTGGAACATTCTGTGGCCTTACCACTAGGGTTGCTACATTTGATTTGTGACAAACCGGGACATTTGTACGTTGTATATCGTTTTGTTTTTTGCTTCTGGTTGCTTGTCTGATTTTGTTCTCTCGTCCTCCTCATCCGTCTCTCCCCCCATTTTATAAAACCGACACAATAAATCAAAAATAAATCAGAATTATTTATGCGATTACCTCTAGGTAGCTGAACTTTCCCACGGTGGGGTCGTTGAAGAGAATGCCCACGCCAGACTGACAGCCCGTGCAGCAGTTGCTGCGTGATAAGGTAAACTTTCGTATTTCTGCTACCAATTAAAAAGAAGTATAGGCATATGGCCAATCGTCGCTGTGTTTTACTCATTTTACCTCTTTAGAGACACGGGATTGGGTGTCTAAACGTAAAGAGGGGAAAAACACAATAGCAGTAGAAGAATCCAGTTTTATTTGGAACTCTGACATTTAGAAGTACAAAAAATGTCTTGTAGATGTAGTAGTGTAATAGAAGAACAACAGACCCAACTGTCATGACATGATGCTGCTTGTTCTGAGTAATTGACTCATTCATTGAAAGAGGCGTATTCAAAATACTAGCAGTGTGGAGTTTAATTAGAGAATTCATTAATTCTGTGAAAAACAGGTGTCATTAATTGTCCTTTGTTAAGGAAGAAGGGAAGCAAATGTTTCACACATTGTTATAAAATATATTTCCTTATGAATTGCTAAGTAAAATGGGCCGTTCGAAACATGTTGATCTCAAATGCTTTAAAATGGAAACAAAAACCTGAAACACGCGGAAGAAAACTACTGTTAAAACAGATCAGTCAGATAGTCAGAATGGAAAAGATTCAGCCATTCATCAGCTCTAGAAAGATCAAAGATGATCTACAATTACCTGTAAGTGCTGTTACAGTCAGAAGACGATTGATCGAAGCTAAGCTATCAGCAAGAAGCCCCCATGAAGCACCATTGTTGAAAAAAATGGCATGTCCAGAATTTGTTAAAATTTGAGAAGGAACTCATCCATTGGCCCAAAGAGAAATGGCGTAACATTCTGGACTATTGTCTATTACCTGTTAATCACTTCTACTGGTTGCATACCTGTAGAGTGATTGAACATTTGTCTTAAGTAACTTAAATAGCTGTGGAATTTATCAGTAGATTAGCTTTGATTTGGTATTGCTTGTGAGCAATTGTAGGCCATTTAAATAGGCGTGTCAGAGCGACGCTAGCGTATATTAGACTGGCGAAAGTTGTCCTTAGTCAGTAAGTGCATCATTCTGACCAGGTGTTTAGTATCGCTGCGGGTTTTCCTCTAGACGCGGTAACGTTGATTTTTTTTTAATTGCTCATTTGAACTGCAAGGGTTAGGGCTTGAGCCAGGTTGTTTGTCTATTACCTGTTAATCACTTCTACTGGTTGCATACCTGTAGAGTGATTGAACATTTGTCTTAAGTAACTTAAATAGCTGTGGAATTTATCAGTAGATTAGCTTTGATTTGGTATTGCTTGTGAGCAATTGTAGGCCATTTAAATAGGCGTGTCAGAGCGACGCTAGCGTCCCCGTTTGTGATGTTATGTTTCACCCCATCCCAGTCTGCTCTCTCCCTCGAAGACCCCCCCTGCGACGTGGGCCTCCACGGCGTCGGAACCCCTCAAACCTCAGCTATCCCCCGCTGACCCCCTGTGAGGACTTTGCTGTCACAGGGGGACTATGGAACTGCCAGTCTGCCACTCGGAAGGCTGACTTCATCCCTGCGTATGCCTCCCTCCAGTCCCTACAATTCCTTGCCCTAACTGAGACCTGGATCACACCTGACAACACCGCCACTCCCGCTGCCCTCTCATCCTCCTTCTCCTTCTCGCACACTCCCCGGCCTTCCGGCCGTGGCGGTGGTACTGGTCTTTTAATTTCCCCCTCGTGGAAATTCTCTGTTCTCCCCCTCTCTGACCTGTCCATATCCACTTTTGAATTCCATTCTGTTGCAGTATCCTACCCTACTAACCTTTTCATTGCAGTTATCTACCGTCCTCCAGGGCCCCTGGGAAACTTCCTTGATGAGCTAGACACCCTTCTCAGCTCCTTCCCTGAGGATGGCACCCCACTGATTCTCCTTGGAGACTTCAACATCCACCTAGAAGCCTCCCAGTCTGCTGCCTTCCTACCGCTAATCCACTCCTTCGGCCTCTCCCTGCAACACTCTCCTCCAACCCACAAGGCGGGCAATGTCCTAGACCTTGTCTTTGTAAGGAACTGCTCATGCTCCGATTTCACGGTTACCCCTCTGCATACATCTGATCACCACTTCATCTCATTCTCCCTCCCTCTTCCTCCCCATCCTCCTCCCCCTCCTCCCACCCACACTTCCTCAGCCCGCCGTAACCTCCGCTCCCTCTCACCCTCTTCCTTTGCCAGCACCGTCACCGCCTCACTCCCCCCTCTCGAATCCTTCTCCAAACTCCCCGCTGACTCTGCATCTGCCACCCTCCTTTCATCTCTCTCCTCCGCCTTTGACTCTCTCTGTCCCCCTGTCTCAAAGCCACCTCGCACATCCCCTCCCAGTCCTTGGATATCTGACACCCTCCGTACCTCCAGGGCCAGCCTCCGCGCAGCGGAGAGGAAGTGGGGGAAATCCAGAGACGCTTCCAACCTCATGACTTACCAGTCTCTCCTGGCGGCATTCTCTTCCGATGTCACTGCCGCCAAAGCAAAATACTATCAAACACAAATTCAGAACTCCGCTTCTAACCCCCTGAAACTTTTCTCCATTTTCTCCTCTCTCCTCAACGCACCGCCTCCTCCTCCTCAGTCCTCCTTCGCTGCTGATGACTTTGCTGATTTCTTCGATGAGAAGGTCACAGTCATCCGCAGATCCTTTACAACCACCGCCCCCTTTCACTGTGCCCTTCCCCCCCTCTAGGCCCATCCCTTCCTTTTCCTTTCCTTTTCTGATGTTTCTCAACTCCTGCTCTGCCACCGCCCTACAACCTGTGCCCTTGACCCTATCCCCTCTTCTCTTCTCCAAACTATCACACTTGACATTCTCCCATTTGTCACCTCCCTTGTCAACTCCTCCCTGTCTTCCGGCTGTTTTCCGGCATCCTCCAAGAGGGCCCACATCACTCCGCTGCTAAAAAAGCCTACCCTGGATCCCTCCATCATCCAGAACTACCGCCCGGTATCTCTTCTTCCTTTCCTTTCTAAAACTATAGAACAAGCCGCTTCTACTCAACTTTCTTCCTTCTTTTCTAACAACAACCTGCTAGACCCCCATCAGTCTGGCTTCAGATCGGGCCACTCGACAGAGACTGCGCTCCTCTCCGTCAGTGAGTCACTTCATGCCGCACGAGCAGCCTCCCTCTCCTCTGTCCTCATTCTTCTAGATCTCTCTGCTGCCTTCGACACTGTGGATCACTCCATCCTCCTGTCTGCCCTGTCAGCAACGGGCATCTGTGGCACAGCCCTGGACTGGATTGAGTCCTACCTCTCTGGTCGCTCCTTCCAGGTTGCCTGGGCTGGTTCGGTATCGACACCTCGGCCCCTCGCCACAGGAGTTCCCCAGGGCTCAGTCCTTGGCCCACTTCTTTTTTCTCTCTACACTCGCTCCCTTGGCCCTGTGATCACTGCACATGGGCTATCCTACCACTGCTACGCGGACGATACCCAACTCTTCGTCTCGTTCCCGCCGTCTGATACGCAGGTTTCAGCCCGTATCTCTGCTTGCCTGAGGGACATCCAGAGCTGGATGGACAACCACCATCTAAAGCTCAACCCAGGTAAAACTGAAATGATATTCATCCCTGCTAATACCTCTCCCCATCTGGATCTCTCCATTTCCCTCGGGGATACCACACTCACGCCGTCACCCAGTGCAAGGAACCTCGGCGTGGTGATGGACAGCAGACTGTCCCTTTCCGAGAACATTGCGGCGGTGACCCGGTCTTGCAGGTTCTTCCTATACAACATACGGAGAATCCGCCCCTTTCTCACCCCCTACTCGACCCAGCTCCTGGTCCAAGCGATGGTTCTGTCCCGCCTGGACTACTGCAATTCCCTCTTGGCTGGCCTCCCAGCGTCCGCCATCAGACCCCTCCAACTCATCCAGAATGCAGCAGCTCGTCTGGTCTTCAACCTTCCCAAATACTCACACGTCACCCCCCTGCTTACTTCCCTCCACTGGCTGCCTGTCATGGCTCGCATCAAATTCAAAACATTGGTGCTAGCCTTCCAAGCAGTTAAAGGGTCTTCCCCAGCTTATCTGCAAAAAATCATCAGACCCTACACCCCTGCCAGACCTCTTCGTTCAGCCTCCACAGGCCGCTTGGCACCTCCCTCTCTCAGAACCTCCACCTCACGCTCACGACTACTGTCTGTTCTGGCTCCACGGTGGTGGAACGAACTCCCCGTTGAGGTCAGAACTATAGAATCTCTCCCCACCTTCAAGCGCAAGCTGAAGACGCACCTCTTCAAGCAGCACCTCTCCCCATCCCTCCCTACCTCCCTGTGAACCTTAATTGTTGTCTCTGTGACTTGCTTTGTGTATCGGTATTTTTAGTTGGCTAGGTAAGCAGTGTTTGGATAGTTAACTTTGGTGACTTTTGCTCTGTTTGTTTGTTTGTTCAAAAAAATAAATAAATAACAAAAAAATAACAAAAAAGGCCCTTGTCCTTATCTTTGTTGTACAGGTAGCAGTTGAAATTGTACTTACCTCTAGGGTCTTTCAGCGAACTTATCCCTGGTTATGGGTATGCACTTTGTTGTACGTCGCTCTGGATAAGAGCGTCTGCCAAATGCCAATAATGTAATGTAATGTAATGTAATTCTGTGGATTTTTTGGGTCCAGTGGTTGTCAACATACATCAGACAACCCCCAGGTACTAGACTCATGTCACAGTACACTGTGAAGACAGTGAAGCATGGTGGCACAAAAATCAGGGTATGGGGATTTTGGGTTCATATGCCAGGGATCATGGATCTGTTTGAATACATCAAAATACTTGAAGAGATTATGTTTCCATATGCTAAAGAGGAAATGTCCCTGAAATGGGTGTTTCAACAAGACAACGACCCCAAACACATGAGTAAGCAAGCAACATCTTGGTTCCAGACAAAAAGGATTGAGGTAATGGAGTGGCCAGCTCAATCCCCCGACCTCAACCCCATGAAAACTTGTGGGGGGACATTAAAAATGCAGTTTCTGAAGCACAACCCAAAAATTAACAAGAACTGTGGAATGCAGTTCTTTCATCCTGGGCTGAAATACCTGTTTCTAGGTGCCAGAAGTTGGTTGACTCGATGCAATGCAGATGTGCAGCAGTTATCAAAAACAATGGTTATGCAACTATATTAGTTCAGTAATTTAAAGTGAAGTTAAATATTGAAAGATTTCTTCAGTTTATACAGTAAGTGTTTGAGTTTGAAGAGAAAAATGTTGACACTGCCATTTTTTTGAACAGATCAATATTTCCTTTTCTTTGCTTCCTGTAAAAGAATAACGCAGACTTGATAAAATTTGTTAATGCTTTGATTTGGAAGTGAATGTGTTTGTCTGTTTCCACTACATTTGAAATATGGAACTAAAAGCTATTATTATTTTTACTTTATTCACTTTTTTTTAACGCACTGCTATTTATTTGAACACAACTGTAGAGTTAGGAACACAGAAGGTAGGAGGAAGGTGTAGGATGTTGGAAAGTCCCTCAGTGATTCTTCCTGGTTGGTTGTTTTGAAACTGTAATAAAGATGAGAATTTCAAGCTACCGTTTGCTCATTTTATTCAGTTTCTATTTGGCAGGAGAGTATAAAAACTGTTAAACAAATTAAGACTGGGATTTGAAAAGGACCCTCAAGGAAACCTCCCACATCTTACTTTTTGTTTAAAATTCATTGGCTCTCAGGAACTCCAAAACCCAAGTTATCTTTCTATTAAAATTTCATTTGGCAGGAAAACACTTTTACTTTTGTCCAAAAACAGACAGGTTTCCAAATTGTTTTTGTCTGGAAATTTAACATCTAATTGTTGCAGTTGGCCATGACAAATTTGGACATCACATTAGTTGTCTTTTTAATGTGGCATATGTGGGGTAAGTCTTGTATGAATATCAACAGTTTTCATTTATCTTAATGCACAATTAGACCAAAAAATTTTTTTTAAATTGATTTAACTATGATAATACCATAATAAAACTATCTACTGTTTCAAAGGTTTCAACTATCTTTAGTTTTAGTTCATGAAAAAGGTCACTAAAGCTGAAAGACTTGTGTATTAAAGTCTTGAAGCCTTCTGATAATGTGGAACAATAAATAATGTGCATTTTAAACCTTACTCAAATTTGAGACTAAAATTACACCACCATGCATGAATAAACCTGTACATGTACAACATGGTGGCAGCTGTACTATGGGATATTTCACTAGTGAACTTGATTTCAGTTTGGAACGCCATTGACATTATAGTCAACCACTGATCATGAAAGATGTTTTTTGCCCAATTAGCAATGCCAATTTAATTAATCAATTTAGCGAATCATTAATTTTTTTCCTTGATTGCATCTAAAGTTTTCATGTTTAAAAAAAATCTGATCTCGTTATAGTTTAAATAATTTTAATGAAATGCAGAAAGGTATTGTTTTTCTTTTTTGTTTTGTGAGCGTATTTTAAAAAAAGCAACAAAAACAATTTTTCATCTGTTCTCTAAGAAGATTATTCATCAGAAAGTACAAAATACTAGGAGTAATATAGTTGCATTCGTGATATCTGATTAGTTAAAAAATCGGATTAATTTCAAATTAATCAATGCAAGAAATGACCTTCACAGGGTTTTGAAGAAAAACATTAAAATATGAAGAAACAGATCTTAATCTTTGAGGGGTGGTGGATTAAGGATTTTGGAGACAGGGTGTTTGCATGGAGATACAATCTGGAATAATCCCCACAGAAAACTGTTATTTCAATTAATTTCCATGTCTTAATCCAGTCTAAGACGCTAAAGGAAATGTTCCTTTTTCAGAGGGAAAAATGGGTCAAGTGTCCAGACATTTTAAAACACAAGCTACACTTTAACCTCATTTACATTGAACTTTTCATAATTACATGTTCCATTATTCTGTGCTTGGTGGCCTGATTTGAAGACATTGGTCTCCACTAAAGTACCAAAGCCACCTACCCCCCACCTACAAGAAGGAAGTGAATTGGTATCAGTTGAAGTGTTCAAACTGTAAGGTCAATCTATATGTAGACTGTACATTAATGTTTAATTATACTTAAGTGTTGATTGGCGTTTTGCTGTGGAGCTTGGGACCTTCTTGTGAGCACTATTAATTAAGTCCATTGTAACGAAAAGCAAGAAATGGGCTTGTGAGAGACCTGAGACCTGAGACTGAAGGACTGTGGCCTGTTAGTAAAGTGGTATGTTTGGTGCAAAGCAAACCACACACAGCCCGCCAGGTAGCATCATCCCAATTTAATGGTGGAAGCATTATGCTATGGTACTGCTTTACTGTCAAGGGTATAATGGAGGGAGCCAAACACAGGCAAATCAAAGAGGAGAATCCATTTCAGTTCTCAAGAGATCTGTGTTTAGGGACTAATTTTCCAACAAGTCAATGACCCAAACGCTCAAAAAAATAAGGAATGGTTTCAAGTATAAAGTCAGTATTCTGGAATGGCCCAGCCAAAGCACAGACATAAATCCAATTGAAAATCTGCGGTACGATTTGAAAATTACTTTCCACCAATGCTCTGTATAACTTGGCAGAGTCAGAGAATAATTACATGAAGGAATGGGCAGAAACTCCAAAATCTACAACTACATTTGCAAAGCTCCTAGTGACATACCCAAGAAAAATCATACCCAAGAATTCATTAATGTAACTCAGCAAGAGCTTTAACTGATGCCAAACATATAACAGTACAAAGGGGAGAGGGTACTTTTGGATTTACTTGTAAATGGGAGATGCATTTTTTTTTTTTTAAGTTGAATAATATTTTCCCATCATAATAGTGTTGTGCAGTTGTTGTTATTAATCCAGATGCCAGTGTACTGACAGGCCAAGGGGCCAGGCAAATGTGAGGAAAGGAAAATGGGAGCAGTTGCGAACAGCCTTTGTGAAGGGAGTCTTCTCTGGGTGGACTCGCTAAAAGCACGCCTTGCGGACTGAATATTATGGTTTCGAAGCCAAGTCAGCTCCTCTCAAGCTCCAATCACCATTAGTGCACTGTGCAGGCCAAGCTGTTTTACTGCACTGAGCTGCTTCTCTGACAGATTCTGTGGTTTTGATCCTGTTCCTGCTGTCTTGTTTTATTGGCATTTTAAGACGAGACGACTCGAAGAATGATGGGCAAGTTTAGCCCACGCGTATCCCATTATCTCCAAAAGCCCACACAGGAGAAAGAAAGTATCTGATAGATACAGTACGTACTCTCAGACTTTTTGATTCATATTCACAAAGGCACAATGCAAACCACATAAAATTGATTTATTTATTTCCTGTGGGATACAGACACCTTAATCTCACTTTCAGAAGATTAGGAGACAAGCTCTGACAAAAGTACAGATTGAGCAAAAACCGTTAATAGTTTCAATGTAACAGGACTTTTGACGACATACAGTATAAATAACTTTAATATAACTGTGTGCAACCGACACTTGTGAATTTGTGCACATAGTTAAACCTCATCTCAATGTGTACTGTACACGATTACAGTACTTTAGACACTTAATGATGATATCATCACGGTTGGAGAAAGAAAGCATCAATACAAAAGAGCAGATGAGACGGACGAGATGGCCGGATAAAAACATTGGACCTCCACAAATGTTTATTTTTCGTTATCGGTTACTGACGAACAACTGTTCAGAACTGAATGTGGCTGAATGTGAACTGAATACTGCGGTTTGCTGTGTTAATTACTTAATGGTGTGAATTCAAACTGCTTAATTTGAGGCTGTGTGGAATTAATACTTTTACTAAAGGCGTGACAGAGGAGAGAAAATAATGCCTTTTTAATATGGGCCAAGAGTTCCACGATTAAGCATGGGTACTTTATGGTTATATCTGAGAGAATTATTCGAGGAGTGTTGAGGAAGCTTCACACCTTGCTTTGGTTCAACATAGTTAAGGCCTGCCTCGCTTTGGGCTTCACTGGCTGTGCGATAAACAGAAAGGACTGCTCAGCATTATCTTGACTAGTTTGATGCTATTCAGAGATTGTGCTCTTTACAGTAAACTGGAGCCCTTCCTCTTGCAATCGCTTCAGAACAGGACTGTAGATGTTCTTGGTCAATGGAATCACCAGGCCCTTTGTGTCAATTTCCTCTACAAAAGAAAGAAGGAGTTTTACAAATGAGTTCTGGGAGTGGAATGGAATGCTGCCAGAAGCTTCCAAAAGATGATAACAGCAAACTACCACAGAGCAAACCCACAGGAAATACATGCATTCATATCTGTTCATATTATTGCAGACTGTTGATAATTGGAAAATTATATATGTCTTAAGATACAGTATTCTGAAATATGGTAGTGCTATACACACCTGGTCTATTGTTGAAGTCATTAGTTGAACACATGTATTGTTCAACTGATTAAAAGCACCTGTAACTGTTGCCAGGTTACCAGCACTACTAATATAGTGAATAATCTGTAGAGAAAATGTGAGCACCATACTGACCATCCAGCACCATGCGGGAGGCAATGGCAGCAGGGTAGCCCACAGTCTTGGCCATGGCGGAGTAGCCATTGGGGTCCCCGTACACAACCAGGCTGATGTGCTTGGTCTCCAGCTCTCCAGTGGGGTGTCTGATGCCCACATCATTTCTCATGATTACCATGTCCCGCTCTCCTTTCACTGCAGAAAGCGTAGGAATTACATACACACATACGGTATACATATACATATACTGGGTATGTGAAAAAATCATCAGTTTTAGTAACCGGTTACCATCCCATTTTTCAAACGGTTAACCGATACTGCTTATGACCACTAGAGGTCGTTTCTTTTTTTCTTTTTTTTACTGGGAAATTTAATCAGATTTTCAAACTTTATTTTGGGCCATCTCAATAGTTAAAGTTAAAGTCAGATAATAGTAAGGCAGCCTAATTGCCAAATTACATATTTACATTTACATTGACATTGTGCAGTGTAACCTCACAGTTGCAGAAATCTGTAGTTTACGTGCAGGTAATGCTGGTCGATCGTGTGTCTTTTTTTTAATGCATCGGTTAAAATGATAATTCTTCCATGTTTTCACCCCTCTTCTCTATGGCTTCTGCCTGATAGACTTGATTGACATGACTGTGAATATGCTGCTGTTAACAACTTTCCTACAGATGGGGTTGTGCACTCCGTGGTCACGCAATATTTGCTTGATATAATATAACACCAGGTCTATTTTACCAGGCGACAGGTTTAATGATTATACTTTCATGCCAATGCATTTTATATGGCGTGGGACAATTGTGGTGGTAAGATTAACGTGTCAATTTTTCGCTGAAACCAGGGAATTTTCGCTTTGAATATCCGAAGGATAAGTAGACTAATGAAAATGCATTGCTTTATTTATTTTTATGTAGATACGCAGAGTGGAAAGCGAAGTTCGCCGGTCATGTCAACGAATTCGCGTATCAACGAATAAACACGAATGGAGAAACGCCATACAATAAGCCATAAGTAAACTAACAGCTACAGATTTAAAACATACACAAATTATTTGACAACTATAGTACTGTAGCATTCAATTCCATGCGGTGTTTGCATTCTTAACCCTCTGAAATGGCCGCAAATTGCTTGCTTGTACGACTGTAGCTTGTGGATTGAATGTAAACAGCGTATTGTAATATTCCGTGCAACATTCGTGCAATGATGTATTGCTTTGTTCATTTTTATGAGGACACAGCTACGTTCAGTTTGCTGGTAGTTTCGCGTGACAATGAATAAACACGGATCTTCTGTGAACCTTAAGAAACGACATAACGTTACAATAAGCCATAAGTTAACTAACAGCTTCTGAAATTATTTGATAGCTGTAATATTGTAGCATTCAATTCCCTATGGTGTTTGCATTTTAAACCCCTTGAAATGGCCAGATTGCTTGCTCAAACTACTGAAGCTAGTCGATTACTTGTTTAGAACCGCAATAATACGCCTGGTAATGAACGTGCATTTATTTTAAACTGAGCTTACAATTTCACCTTCAGAAACGAAATATTGGTTATCGGTTATCAATTTTTTGTAACCGGTTACAAATCAGTTTAGGTTAACCGTTTAACCGTTCACACCCCTAACACATACACACACAGACATATGTATACACACACACACAAAACCCACACAGAAATATACACACACAGCCTTCACATAAAAAAGTACACAGAAAGCTGGCTGCTCACCATAGGATAGCTTGGCCTCCAAATGCTTTGTCACAGCATCCAGAATGGAGTCTGCACGAGGCACCGGTTCACCACTCAGCATTCCAAACCTGATTGGTGAAAGACGGGAAGGAATTGTCAAATGGGCCGAGGCTCCAGGCAATGATGTCACAATGACAGCACATAGACAGAACACACGCTCACCACTTAAGCGACTCCATTCTGTGGTCGTCCCTTCCAATCCGGTCGTACACAGCCTCCTGGAAACTACTGCTGCTGACTGACGGCTGCAGTCCCATCACGTGGCAAAGGAGCTCTTTCTGGAAGAGGGAGCAGTTTCCGTTCTCTTTTCAATACAGTATTACTTACAAACCACAAAAATCAGTTGATACAAACAAATTTAATTTTGATTCATTTTGATCATTTTGAGTGTCCTGGTAATCTCAGCAATGAAATGTGCATTTCCAAGAAGAGTTGTTGCAGCCAGTGGCGGAGCTACATGGGCGCGGTCGGGGTGAGTGCCCCAGGGCCTGGAGCCCCAGCTCCCGATGAGAAATGAGGCAGACCGTACCCAGGACACTGGGGGGGCAGAGTGGTCCAGCACTGGGCAGGGCTCTGTGTTGATCAGGCCCAACTTCACAAACCCACTCATCGCACTGGAGAAGCCCTGCAGGAAGACAGAGGCACAACAACTGAATCACTTCAAAATAAGGTTCATTATTAATTCATGTTAACAACTAAATTAGTTAATGGCAATTCATACTGGAATGAAAAAAAAAAAAAGTATCGGTTCTTGGTTAACCAATGATACATTTATCCTATGGTTTGCTAATGCATAAGTATACAAGCAACTAATACATTAGTAGTTAATAACATGAACTAAAAAAGTTCATTTCATGCTTAATTAATGCATTTGAACAGCAATGAATTCATGTCAACACTACATTAGTTAATGCCAATTCAAGTACCTTATTGTAATGTGTGACTCATATTCACTTGTGTGATCAGTATAGACGCAAGGACAGACACACGGGCAGATGCACGGGCAGACGCACGGACAGACGCACGGACAGACGCACGGACAGACGAATGGGCATACCCACCTTGAAGCGCACCGTTCCCCGGATCAGTGTGTGGGCCGTCTCGATCCCGTACGGCTCGGCATACTTGGTGCTGTCCCGGTTTGGGAAGCCCTCCAGGTTGAAGCCAGGAAGGAAATCCATCGGATCCACAGAGTCCATAAGAGCCCCACCCGGAGGGATGCTAACCACCTTATCAACGTCAAGACAGAAATATTAATGAAAATAATTACCTGGAATACTGTCAGGGTTTTACTTGGATATACTTGTGTGCACACGTGTGTCTAAAAAGCAGACCACATTTATCAGCAGCTGCTGTATGCACTGAACACAGATTAGCATGATAGCTCCTTAGGTGTGTGGTGCTTTGCTCCAAAGCATACATCCCTACAGTTTTTCACTTTGATATAAAAACTATTTCCTTCATTAGTTGTAGTTCCATAAGAAAATATAACACTTTACATGCGCTGCAAGTTTCTCTTTTTAGTGGCAGGATGTGCTGTTCTAAAGCTAGTCTGACTATTTTGGAGTTTTGGTATGTAATGAGGCCTTCTGGCCCTCTGGGACCACCTTGTACCTTGTTGTCCTTGAGGAAGATGGCAGGGCTGATTGTGTTGAGCAGGACTCCGTACGGGCTCCAGCTGAACTTGTAGCGCAGTGGGTTGTCTGAACATTCAGGGGCAGGGAGGCCTCCACAGAAGGAGCTGTAGGACTCCACCTGCACCCACACACAGGAACAGCAAATTCAGCCACAGCTTTATTTAAAGGTACAATAGGTAATTTCGGACTTCTAATGGTCAAGAGAGGAATTGCAGCAAAAAAACACGCCCAAATCACAACACTGTTCCGCCCCCCTCTTCTCTGTGAACGCGCTGAGGCTGAAACGCCATTGGGTGTAGCAATTAGAACCAATTTTCAAGCAATGAGCTTGAATTATTGCACAGCTATGGTACAGAGTGCCGGTAGGGTTGCCACATTTGATTTGTGAAAAACCAAAAACCTGCACGTGACGCGCGAGGGCCGGCGTTAAACCATATTTGAAAATATACTATGTTAACAGTTGGGTTGGCCTTATCCATTCTGAATAGTGCTCTCTTCTTGCCCAGTCTGAGTTGTACATTGTATATCGTTTTTATTTTGCTGCTGGTTGCTTGTATGATTTTGTTCTCTCGTCCTCCTCGTCCGTCTCTCCCCTCATTTTATAAAACCGACAAAATAAAGAAAAAATAAATCAGAAGTGTTAGGCGATGGCCTAGGCTAGTGGCTAGCTGAACTTTCCCACGGTGGGGTCGTTGAAATGAATGCACGCGCCAGACTGACAGCCCGTGCTGCAGTTGCTGGGTGAAAAGGTAAACTTTCGTATTTCTGCTACCAATTAAAAAGAAGTATAGGCATATGGCCAATCGTCGCTGTGTTTTACTCATTTTTACCTGTTTAGACACGGGATTGGATGTCTAAACGTAAAGAGGAAAAAACAGCATAACTACGAATAATCCGGTTTTATTAGGAACTCTGACAAACTCCAAAAAGAGAATCCCGGGAAAACCACAACTTGTGGCAACCCTAAGTGCCGGCCGTCAACTGCATATTGCATATTGAAACCCGAATTTAAGGACTATAAATACAGGCAGAGGGTGAGTGAACATGTCAGTGAGCCTTTTTCAATGATAGGAAGGGATTTTCAATGATAGGACAATGGTCTTGTCACAATGTTTTAACACAAATCTTACAAATTGTGCCTTTAAAAAACAACTTCAAAATGGCTGATAGTCATAAGTGGACTATATGATATTACACAACGGATAGGTCCGGTCCATTGTCTCTATTGGTCAGTTTGCGTTCCAGCCGTGCCCACGATGAGTTCATTTCAATAACTGCACGTTATCCGGCAGTGTAAACGTGTATAACAAAAACAAATGACTTGTGTGTGTCAGCGTCGTCTGGTGTAACGTAAACTAACAAGCAAGCTAACGTTAGTGCAGTGGGGATAAATTATTCCTGCTGACGTTAGCTGACGTTAGTACCGTTGCTTCGATAGTTGGGATACATTATTGCTCGCTAACGTTCACAATACCGTTGTTTGCATACAATAAACTACTATTCAGCGGAAGAATACCTTTACCGTAAAACATAGTTCCATTACAAAGACATTAATTTAAAGTTTGCCTTGTCTTTCTTTTGTGAAAATTTGATAGATAAATGTGGTAACCGTTGTATAAAACGATATACCATAGGTTCTTGTTCCATAACGCTTAATTATACAGCGCTTACAGATGCCTAAACCATTTCCTTGAAAGAAGGCCTCAAAACACTCAATGGCAACTTGTGTACTTTAGCCCTGCTGAAGAGCTATTCTTTTACTTTCCTTTACACAGACAAATATAGTTTTTTTGCTGTCCGTTAAAGGACCAGATAAGTGACACTTAGTTCAAGTGTGTAGGAACGGAAAGTCCCTTTTGCTGGTTTCCCCCTTCTTCTCTTCAATGCTGGACGGTACATAGGGTACTTATTGCACTTGCAATAACTAAAGTAAAGGCAGTTACAGTGCTCAGCGTAAATGAGTACACCCCCTTTGAAAAGTAACATTTTAAACAATATCTCAATGAACACAAAAACTATTTCCAAAATGTTGACAAGACCAAGTTTAATATAACATCTGTTTAACTTATAACATGAAAGTAAGGTTAATAATATAACTTCGATTCCACATTTTTCAGTTTTACTCAAATACGGGCGATGCAAAAATGAGTACACCCCACAACAAAAACTATTACATCTAGTACTTTGTATGGCCCCCATGATTTTTAATGACAGCACCAAGTCTTCTAGGCATGGAATGAACAAGTTGACAACATTTTGCTACATTGATCTTTTTCAATTCTTCAAGAATGACCTCTTTTAGAGACTGGATGCTGGATGGAGAGTGATGCTCAACGTGTCTCTTCAGAATTCCCCACAGGTGTTCAATCAAAGATCAGGAGACATACTTGGCCACTGAATCACTTTCACCCTGTTCTTCTTCAGAAATCCAACAGTGGCCTTAGATGTGTGTTTAGGATCATTGTCATGTTGGAAAAGTGCATGACGACCAAGGGCACGGAGTGATGGTAGCATCTTCTCTTTCAGTATAGAGCAATACATCTGTGAATTCATGATGCCATGAATGAAATGCAGCTCCCCGACACCAGCAGCACTCATGCAACCCCACATAAGGACACTGCCACCACCATGTTTCACTGTAGTCACCATGCATTTTTCTTTGTATTCCTCACCTTTGCGACGCCATACAGTTTTGAAGCCATCAGTTCCAAAAACATTTATCTTGGCGGGCTTTTTTGTGCCTGGGCTTTAGGAGAGGCTTCCTTCGTGGACGGCACCCACGCATGCCATTCCTTTGCAGTGTACGCCGTATTGTGTCATGAGAAATAGTCACCCCAGTTTGGCTTTCTACTTCCTTAGATAACTGCAGTGAACTTGCATGCCGATTTTCTTCGACCCTTCTCATCAGAAGACGCTGCTTTCGAGGTGGTAACTTCCATGGACGGCCTGGACGTCTCTGTGAGATGGTTGCAGTTCCATCTTTTTTACATTTTTGTATCACTTTTGCTATAGTATTCTGACTGATACGTAAAGCTTTGCTGATCTTCTTGTAGCCTTCACCTTTGCGGTGTAAAGAAATTATTTTCTTTCTCAGGTCTCTCGACATTTCTCTTCCATGTGGTGCCATTGCTAACAACATGAAATGGGAAGGGAAGTAACACTCTTTTATAGTCAACAGTCTGCTGGACACCTGTGTAATGAATAATTAGATTCACCTGTGGTTGATTATTGTTAAATTAGACATTTGTAGTCTAAAATTTAGCTTTGCTCCAGAGACTTTCAGTGGGGTGTATTCATTTTTGCATCACCCTAATTTGCGTAAAACTGAAAATTTTGTTCTCTAAGTTATATTATTAACCTTACTTTCATGTTATAAGTTAAACAGATGTTAAATAAAACTTGTCAACATTTTGGAAATTGTTTTTGTGTTCATTGAGATATTGTTTAAAATGTTACTTTTCGAAGGGGGTGTACTGATTTACGCTGAGCACTGTATATGGTCATAACAATGGAAAGAAGTTAGTAATCAAGCACAGATATTACAAAATCAAAGGAAATAGCACAATTACTTCCTGTTCAAATGAAGGAATTCTGTTATTCAATTCAGATCTCAAAAGACATAAAAAGGATCGTCAGTGTACCCCTAGTGGAGTTTTCCCAGTTTTGGAGTAAAATAAAGATGCTGTGCCCTGACATTTTCAATTGCAAGATCTTTATTTGAATTCCACACACGCAGAATCTTCACACTGTTGACACTGCAACATTTTGCCTGATTTCAGAGAAACCACAACATCATTGTAGGGCAGTGAAAAAAGAACAAACTGGAAACACATGGCTTGTCAATCTGTTGGAACCCCACTCAATATGGTTCACAAAACACAAGACTGACAAAATGGCACTCGGTGTCTGATGCTTGGGCAAATTAGCGGCCCAGCATAGCTAATGACTGAACACTACTGAACACATAAGTGCACACGTGAGTGCTCACACAAACTCGATTACGTACCACACAACCGTCTGCCTTGGCCTGGTCGATGCAGTCCATCGCCAGCATGTGGTCGATGCCAGGATCCAGCCCCACTTCGTTCACTATGGTGATGCCAGCCTCCTCCACACTGGGGAGACAGACGAAGGACTATCACTATCAGTCACATGACGCAGTCACATGACCCTAACCGGCAGGTAAGGCCATCAAATGAACGGCAAACATTGCAAGCCACTGTAATCATAATTGTGCAAGCTAATAACGTTACGTCACAATGTCACATTCAGGATGAACACTCCTTAAGTTTAATAGCAGGTTTCACTCCTCTATACACCTCCTCAGTCTGGAATACACATTTTTGCTCATTCTCTCATTCTTACCTCTGCTGCAGTTCCTTCATGGCTGGGCTGAGATAGCTGGCTGTCACCATGTTCACTTTCTGACTGATGCAGTGTTTGGCTACCATGGGGTGGAAGCTATAAGGCAACAAGCTGGAAAGAGATTTTTTATGTGAAGCACAAGTTTCACTTTCAACCTCAGGAACCTCAGGTATGTTTATGAACCTGGTATGTTTCAATAGGGATTTTCACATGTCTGGTGTAAGTTACCTTGTTTGCGTGTTCCTGTGTGCTTCTATGTGCTCATAAGGCTTGATGGTTCCTGCTTCTTATTTTATCATTATGTGCAGTTGACATTGAGTGTCAGAGGTAATCCTGTATGTTCTTATCTTTACTGTGCTTGGTTCTCTATGGTTGGTCCTTACCTGATGACCAGGTCGTGGTCCTTCACCAGAGATTCCAGGTGTCCCTCCTGGCTGGTGACATCTAGCATGATGGGTATAGTGTTGGGGTATTTTTTGGCCAACTCCTCTGCCTGGTTCAACATCACCGATGCTGAAGCCAAGACAGGGTTGGAGAAGGGAAACGGAGAGATGAGGAGGGAGAGAGGGAGAGAGAAAGAGATTTTAGAGAGACGGTATCATCAGTAGTCTTGATCGTCAATAGGAAGGCTGAGTCAAGAGCACATTTTTGAGAATGATGCATTTTTCACTTCTGTGGGCACCCTTACCTACGGTCACCTGGGTGCCAGTGTCCCTGGTCAGATACTCGATGACGGGGCCCGACACATAGCCGGACCCCAGCAGCAGAACACGCTTCCTCCCGCTCATCTTTAGGATCTGCGCTCGCTCTCTGAAACCCGAAAACCAGAACACCTCACGGTGAGACTCAGGCAGGCCTTCCTCACTCATGTCCTGGTGAGCTGCTCCGGTCTGACCCCTGACCCCTGACCCCTGGGGAGCACACGCTCCAGTCCAAAGGGACTGTCTGAGGGAAAACATATGCGCACCAAGCAAATAAAATCATGCGGCAAATAAAAATGAAGATGCTGGCACTATAATAGTACAATAAATAAATAATAAAAATAAAAAAAGCAATATTTACAGCAGAGCAGCGTGCATCATCCTATTACAAGGCTGTGCTAGACGCACTTAAATGAACGCCCCCCTAAATAAGCAGTTTACTCAGCTTCCCCAGAGTCATGATCATCCAATCAGTAAAGTCATTAACCTAATTGGATCTGACATGGCATGCACGCATATGCACGCAATTAAGCCCTTAACAATTGGCGTGTGCTCTGTTGATCTATCCTTTCACAATCATGCTGGATGATTCTGTTTAATTAAGGCGGTACCAAGGACAACACAACAGTAATTAAAAACGAACCATGAGGTAAACGTCCATTAGAAGGGGGAAAAAAGTGTCTGCCAATTTAATAAAAAATACAAGTGAAAAAAATAAATAAATAAAAATGTATATATATATATATATATATATATACACATATAGCACCAATGCTCTAGATATTTCTTTCTTTTTTTAATCGAGTAAGGCTTGGTGGCCTTAACAGAAGAAAAAGGGCAATAAAAATAAATAATAAAACTCCAGATGGGTTCATTTTTATTTTCTTTTTTGGCTGCCTAGCATGAGAGCAGACATGACCATGGAATTATGGGACAAATATAATTGCAGTATCTGTACTACGGTTAAGAAGCCCATTTTGAATTGTACAGTTATGTTATAGACCAAGTGGCCAATACCTGGGAGTTCATCACAGACCTGACCTGCCATCCTGCCAGAATGGGTCTTTTAGATTGAGAGCAAGGGTCTGAACTGTACGCATAGTGAACAACATTTCAGACTAGACCTCCAATTTTTCAACCTCAAACAGAATATCAAATACATACAAAAAAAAAAAAAAAAAAAAAAGCTACAGTGCAGCCATGTTAAATTTATCTCACCAAAGTGCAATAAATTAAATTGGGTTAAAATTCCTCATCAGAGATGTGACTGACTGATATCAAATTTAAGGAAGTGTTTGGCTGCAGTTATTGCTGCTAAAGGTGGAGAAACCAGTTATTAAGTTTAAGGGGGAACTTACTTTTACATAGGGGTGATTGATAATGTTTTTTTCCATTAAATCTAATATTGTAATATGATAATGAGGAGCATGCGGCCAATTCCAAAGACACTGGGCATTAAATGTCTGTTGAATTTTGTCATGCGACTTCAGAGATTCAGGAATTAAAAAATGCTGGGTGCTTATTTGAAGGATAGAAACAATCACATAAAGAAATGAGATTTGGTGTTTGCATGCCAAATTATAAGATGGACAACAGACTGGGGATGGGAGGAACAGCGAGAGTTAAAAGACTTTCTACCCACGAGAGCCCTCTCTATCAGGCAGACTCCGGCCTCAGCGATGGCAGGCATTAGCCATGCAAGGCGTTAGGCAGGGAGGAACACCGCCACACCGTGACTGCACTGTCCAGGAACAAGGTTGGTTAGTCGGTTAATCTCGCGCCCCTGCAGCACAAAGCCCACTGGAGGCAAAGCACATAGAGCGCCACCTGTTGGTGGGAGGACAGAGCTACTGTTATATGAACATGTTTCACAGAAGTTCTCCCCAAGGGCTCAGGGAAGGCTGCTGCATGGAAAACTCCTACTTCACACGACTTCTAAATGTGAGCTACAGTACTTCAGCATAGGCTTGACCCTACTACCTGTAAGTGTTAGTTGTGCTTGCTTCAACTGGCCACTACAAGGTCATCTACATTTGGTATCAAGGAAAATAAAACGAAAAATAGTTGATGGTGTACTGTGAAAACATACATTTGCCAAAGAAATGAAGTGTATTTCACGTTCACTTTATAATCAAGTAATGAGAGAATTAAAAATTGATAACATAAACCTGTATGTTGTCGATCAACCCTATACATCAGAACTGAATTCCCTTGAATAGAGCTCAAACCTTGATTTTCTAAATGATGAAAATAACTATTTTAAAGGACTGCAGCACAATATTTCGTAGACAATTATAAAATCGGTTAAATTAATCTCATATACATTTCTGCCAAAGCACCAGCAAAATCATATATAAAAAATAAATCTTCCATTAGAAAATAATTTAAAAAAACTGCAGAAACGGACAAAATTCACTGTACCTTTGTTCTCGAAGTTTGTGAATATATTCAAACTTTGGAGTGAGCTTTCCATTCGATGTAATCACAGCCTTTAATTACAAACAAACAGGATTTAAAAAGGCAGGTAGGCTCAAAGGACACTTTCCAGCATGGAAACACTTGTAGTCAGCATTTATAGTCTCTGGAATTATGGGAGTGATCCTGCTATAATCCAAAAGCAGGTCCAAAGATTAGACAAACCCCTCTGTTAAACTTAAGGTCAAAATCTAACCACAGCAAATTAACTGGCGATCATTGACTTCTCCAGGAGCACACTCACGTCTCTGACTTGCGGGCTAAAGTCCTCCTGGTCCAACGGCCGAGTGGAGTCAGAGGACAGCTGAGGAGATGACCACGTTCCACATTTCAAAACCAGTCAGACAACATTCTACATTTCAGAACCAGTCAGACCGCATTCCACATTTTAGAACCATACCACATTCCAATTCCCACACACATACATAAGAATTGTGCCACCACGGTTTTCAATACACAACCCTCTCTCCTGGCAAACAAGATATCCCACTACTTCATCACAGAAAAGTCACGCCTGCCAGCCGTCTCCCACTGGACAGCTCTTTACCTCTCGACCATGCCTTACCATCTCCCAGATGTAGGGGCACAGGCGGTCTCCAAAATACTCTGTGGCTTCAATGGGGAGCTGGGCAGGAAGGTTATCGATAGAGCACATTAGAATGCCAGTGCCCTCCACACTGCAGAGAGAAACACTCAACTTATCCACAAATAAGGACACAGCACTCGCTTTCTCTAAATACACAAAAGCATGATTCATAAAAAAGGATGGAATGGTTTTAATGATGCCCAGAAACACAGGTGATATATACAGGCCAGTGTGCTAGAAGAGTGGGATGCAGTAAGAATGATGATCTCTTGGTTATATGTGCTCATTCTGTACCTGTCATGATCTATGTGCTGGTCGGCGTCATAAATACAGAATGGCTTATCTATGGTGGTGCACTCTGTCATGAACTCGATGGAGCCCCCCATGTCAGCCGAAATGTCACAGATCGCCATGAGCCTGAGAGACCACAAACACGGGAATACAATACATTATATTACTGAGTGAGGACCTACACAAGATTAATAAAGCTGTTAATAATATAAGAATCAAAAACAGAAAGGGGGAGAAAAGAGGAAAAGAGAGCAGGAGGAGACCAAGAAGGAGAGGAAAATAAATGAGGGAGGGACTACTTGTTGGAACCTTCATTTTCAATTGTCCAGCTTAATTCTGTACAGAATTAATATATAAAACATAAGCAATATAGGCCGCAGTATTTTCCAGGATGATTCCACGTTAATGAACAATGTAATAAGGGACATGGTATTTAACCTTGGATTTTGTTTTTGAACCATTTCTGGCAGTAAGATATGCCAGTTTATTCATATTGGATATGGGCTTCCGCTACTCCAAGGAGATAACACATGTAATGTTATGACAACACAGTATACGTCACATAGATGGCCCAGAGCTTGCAAGGCCAGGCCTGTTTGTGTAGCAGAGAGAATGTGGTAGACAGACGGTAGGGAAGTGAGGGCACCGTACCGATGAGGCAGGGCAGGCGACCCTTCAGTGACACCGGCGGAAAATTCGACCGGGCGCATCAGCTTCTGGGCATCCCGTCGCCTCAGCAGGCGGGGGGTGTGGGGGTCCCAGTATATCCCATTTATCAGGCAGGTGGTGTAAGGGGCAATCTGTGGATGAGTGGGCAACCATCATTACACTGTGATATTACAGTCTCCAGAAGGTCCTGTGACAATTGAAAATAATACTAAAAGCACAGTATACCGTCTACGGTACTGTAGCTGTTTAACCATTATCCAACTAAAGCTGCATGTTGGTACTGTGCCCTTTATAACATTTCACAGGTGAGCGTTGTCTGATGAAACAGATCCCAGTAAAAACAACGATAGCTATAATTTAACTTTAAATTGAATTGAATTGAATTGAATATTCATTTGCAAAGAAAGTGAGAAAGCTTTCTGATTTGAATCAGACAGAGTAAGACTCTTATACACACTTTTCCAGAAGGAGGGGCTTTACCAAAACAAAAAAACATGAAGCTGGCCAGTAACATTTATCAGTATTTTGTCTTCTGAATACCCCTTGTTGACCTTGCTGTAAGACCGGAATGTGCTAGCTACCCCCTTCCAGGAGAAGCAGAGACATTAAGGTCAAAGGCTGTCTGTCTGCTGGGAGAGAGACAGAGAAAGACTCCTAGTGAGCACTTAATTCAGAAAGTGGTCTAATAGTAATAAGGATTAAAAATAAAAGGTTATTTTTAACCATGTGATTCTCTTCATGTTAACACACGTTGTCAATTAAGAATCAATTTTAAAAATTACCCTTACAGTACACTGCAGAAACAGGAGACCGGCCCTGGACATCTCTGGCCAAATGTGAAGATTCTGGACTAAGCTGGTTCACTTTCTACACTGTTAAAACACAGTATCAATTATGTGCAGCAGAGAGCGTACAGCAGACCTCAGGTCAGTCGTGAAAGCACAGCTCTCCCAGACTGAACAGTATATGAGGTGTCGGATTGAGAACCTGAAAAGAGGCATGCTCTCTGTGACCCTAGACATCCCTGTAGATCCAGGAACAGCTAAAAATACACCACATGCTGACTCGTAAAACCATATCCATTTCAACCCAACAACTCAAATGACTGCAAAAAGCCATGATTAGGGTTAGGAACCATCTGGGGATGTACCAGGGGAAGGGCAAAGCTGTGTTGAGGAACTTAAAAGAGAACTGAAAACAGAAGGGACAAGGTGATAACTGAAATTCTCATTCTGTCAAAGCCAGTAGCAGGTTGTACAGAAGGAGAACTTGTTGAACTCTTTGACCCCAAAATGGAAAGAGTGGCATATTATGCCACTGGATGAAGATGCAATTCCGTGATCCCTGCAATTACTCGTACGATGGGAGGTGAGTTAATTGATAAAGAACAAGGAAAGATAACTCACACTCTGTCTGAAGTGGGAGGTGTAGAGCTCTGGGTGAATCTCGTACTCCAATGGGTCATACACACTATCGCTCTTCCTCACCAAGTGGTGATGTCGGCTCAGAACTGTGGCGTACACTTTGGCCATGTCTACAGTATGAACAGACTGGATATAAGCAACCTTCTCAAGCACAACTTCACACCACTAATTGAGCAGTAATTAACACAGTCTAACAGTAAGATCAGACTTACCTCCAGATTTGGAGACCTCTTCAAGTTCATGGGGCTCCACAAATTCACATGGGAGCTCATTGATTATCTCTTGGGCACCCTTACAAAATAGGGAACAATATGTAATCAGTGCACTGAAGAGGGGCTTAAGCTCCAGAATAACTCACCCTGTAACTGTTCTCACTTGGAGAATACCATGAGCCTTCTGGCCTAACCATTGCTATGGCCATGACCCAAGTCAACATGAGTGGCACAAACAGCAATGGCCAAAATGTCAATTTGACCACATCTAATGTATCTGTTTAATCATGAATGACGGAGGTTTCAAAAGTACACATTTTGTAATGTAATGCATGTTTGTACAGGTCTGTCCACGATTCCACCCACAAGTGTGTTTTGCCTGGCACAGGTCCACCCGTTCATGTTTGAAGTCACCCACCTCATGCTTGCATTGCCCCATTGATTGCGCTGCCTCTGATATCTTGGCTTACATCAAATATTTGGGTTGGAAATGTGGTTGCAAACTATACCAAATGGAGTACTGGCCACATGTTGTGCAACACCTTCAGCTCTTCTTCAGTAAAATTATGCTTCACAATCTGAACACACTCATAAACAATGGTTTCATTTATTATTTATATATATATATATATATATATATATATATATAAATAGCCCACTGTATTTGCATAGCGTTAATACTAGCAACTTCAGGCGCTGCCTGCTAGCTATGCTCAGAAATTGTGTTCTTCCCATTTGTCTGGCTCCCAATTCATTCCCTTTCATTTTTGGGACCTCACCAAAATGAAGTTATAAAGTGCAAAACTGACTACGAAGAATAATAGATCCATAAAACAGAGCACTAAAATCAAAAGGTATTTGTTTGTTTTTATATCTGAAGCATTTTCAAAATTTTATTGCCTTATAAAAGAAAAAGAAAATCTGGCAAAAAAAGTTGTGTTATCCTTGTACAGAATAACAATGAATCAAACTACGGCTTGCTTCTGAAATATTTTCCCTATTCATAGCTAACCTGAACCTATAAACAGATTATCAGCACACAAAAAAAAAGATACCTTTGATTAAGATAACATTACATTCATCTAATAGCCTCCATCGTTCATTTGTGCTTTAAAACTGTTAACTTAATTCCTGAAAATGAATTAGAGTGAATAAGGAACCTGACAACTGAGAGAAACGGCAATGATGACAACAGTCAACAGGAGCATCTGATAGTACTCACATTATGCAAATACAATGGGGTACGCTCCACAAAATTAGCAAGTTTCTGCCAGCCTACCTTGGAAACATTGCCGGTTCCAGTGAACACAAAGGTAAGTGGTCCGATGGACTTGGGCATCAGCCCCAGGGAGACCTCGTACCCACAATCCCTCACTGCCTGTACTGCCTGGCTGACATTCCTGTAGTTGTGCGCCATGCCGATGTGCTGACGTCACAGAGGCCATGAATCGGCAGTTTAGGAACAAACAAATCGCAATTGCTTAACAAGCAAAGATATGTTAAACTGTTAAACAAAAGAAAGCAAATATAAAAATGTACATACCATAAATGGAGTGTGGTGGCCCAAGGCAAGAAAACGAAGGCCCAATCCATGCAGAATATTAATCATTCCTGAGAAAATTGCCAAAGGAGTACATTCAACTAGGAGTGAATTAAAGCTCTTAGAAGCCTTCTTAAGTGGCCATTTCATTGATAGTATGAATTAGTCATTATGCACCACTGAACTCTGCCCCTACTGATCACTTTATATGAACTTGAAATCAATGAAAGAACCCAAACGCTATTCAGATTTCAGTGAAGGAGATTTTTCAAATGCTTGCGACTGAACCAGTGAATAGCCCCGAGAGGCAACACAGTTACATAAAAATGATATCTTGGCAATCGCTAATCCCCAAATAAGTCAAACACAGTATTACTGTGTAGTATTTTTAATACTGATTTATTAAAAATAATTCTCAAATAAAACATAAAGCATTTGAATTTACCTGCCACACCCGCCCACTGGCCGAAGGCCACGATGCGAAAGCCGTTGGCGTCTACCATTTTCTCGTAGTCTATGAGGCGCACTTCCTAAACACAAAAGGAAAAAAACTCAGGTGTGAAAGGTGCCATTGTAAATCTGTGAGAGTAAATGATCAATTATTTTTGAAGAGGCAAAGAGCTTATTAGCTAGCAGGATGTGTGAACTGAAACATTGTCCCCTACTCATTACACAGTAAGATTAAGCATTGCCAAAGGGCCATTTACACAGATGACAGTGATGTCTGGCATTTCAACATTTTTCTCAATGCTTCCATTTAATAGTTGTATTATTAACTAATCATAAATCACCATCATTGTTGTTAGGACCTTTCGACACTCAAAGGCACCTTTTTGAGAATGTCGTCCAATAGTCCCATATTGGCTTCCTGTGCTTTGATGGTGTGAGAGAAAAAGGCGTAGGTTTTCCTGGGGATCACTCTCCTCTCCGGTGGCCTCTTCACACCAATGATCAGCGAAGCCTCAGAGATGTCCTCTTGAATAACGGCACCAGCCTTTTCATAGTACTGAAACGAATAAGGGTGAGAAATGCAGTTTCTTTAACAAAACATCACCAACCACTTCCCTGGGCACTTTACATTGCAGACATTTTATTTATACAGAAAGTTGTTCTGGGACAAGTACCCTGCCCTTGGTTACAAGGGTAACATCCTACCTGGGAATCTAACATACTATAATCCTGTCAAAATCCTGATTCCTTTTCACTACGATTCAATATTAACAGATCAGCATTCAGGGGTGTCCAGTCATGTGTCATGATGGGCCTAGAGTGTGTAAATTTTCATTCCAACCTATCAGTACACCAGTTGATTTCTGGTTGAAGGTGTGTTAATTAGTGAAATCTGGTGTAGTGATAGGTTGGAATGAAAACTTGCATACCTTGGCACTCCTGGCATAGATGATCAGGATATACAATAGAAATGCGTGTAACTCACTCTCTCGTGGATTGCTCTGCGGTTAGAGGGCTGTACAAGGACCTTGTGGCCGGCCTGTGTGATCTCCTTGATGTGCCTGGGTGCAAGGGGGGCGCGCCTCTCCCACACATTGATGTCCTCTCGCCGGATAGCCATCACACTCTTACAGTGGTGGGACCGTAGCTGGCTGTACATGCCGTCCCCCACCCGGCCACGCTGGCGATTGAGGAGTCGGAGCATGGCTCACCTTGCTACCGACAGAAGATGAACAGCTTGCAACACCTATAACTCGGTGACCACACCTTGTAAAATGGAAATACGCAGGAAACTTAACCGCATGACATTGAAAGAAGAGGACGCATTCTGGCGAACAGAGCCAGTCATAGCCAGATAATTTCGTTTACAAGGGGAGAGGATAATAACCCGAACACTCACAAATTAACACACATTTTGTTTAGAAAGCTTGTATGAAAACCAAATTATGCTTTAACCTTTGATATGACAGTACGTGATAGCTAGACAACTGTCGCTCGAAATTAGCCAGCTTTCTTAACGATGAATCGTTACCCGTAATTTATGACTGAGTGGATAACGTTAGCTAGCTTCTTTCTATCTCATAACCTACTGCCAAGTAAATAAAGAATGTTGTTATAGGCTAGCTAGTTAGATACCCGTAGTACATAATTTCTGACATTTAAAATGCCTTGTGGTTTGTACTGCAATAGCCGTCGTATTTCAAGCTGCATTGTAATGTTTTTCGTCAGTTTTTTTCTGGCTCAAAACAAGTTTTGTATTCTTTGATGTTAAATATCCACCACTCTGCACTGTGACATAGCCTACACTAACTACACTACTTACTGTATATCACAGAACTGTAACATTCCTTTACGTGCCTAAGTTAGCTTCTACTTCGCTATCTGATGCATTATGCAAAACTGTTTGCTAGCTGTCTAGACTGCTGCTTTCCAACTCACTCGTGTATTTTGCATTGCACTGCTTGTATTTAGTCGGTTATATTCGCTTTAGTTGTTTGCACTTACCTTATTTCACATTGATCAATGCACTTCCTTATCCTTCCTACACACTACACTGTCTGTGCACGGACGGACTTGACACAGGTTAGCGTGATGTCATTTCAACCCGACAGACAGCTCACACCAATCCGATTTCAGAGCGAGGGAACGGCCCATTGGCCTCCTCTCCTTGCCCTTGACGCAGCTGTCGCACTCTTATGGAATAAGGCTTCGGGGTAGTGTAGCTCAAACTTCAGTTGTCTAACAGGGGTCTTTAGATTTTTTTTTCCAGAATCACTCTGTATCAAATCTGTACTCAGTAGTAGCCTACGTATAAATTAGGAAAAACATCGGTCCGCATAGTGCAGATCATTGAGAAAGTTTACACATTTTTTTTCATAGATGTTTTCAGTGCTTGAGTTGCGAGGTTAAAAACAGTATGCTAAAAGGAAATGAGGTAGTAGTGGAGAAAAGGAGGATGTGTTTATGGACTATTCGGACGCACCCAGGTTCTGTGAATCTGCGTTACACTTAAAATCAGACGACACTTGCCTATTTAGCCACTGGAAGTAAAATATTTTATTTGCCTATTTATTTAAAAAATAAAACTGTTAAACGTGTAACAGACTACAACGTGTCGGAAGGTCTTTTCTTTTTGCTCTGGGTTCTGCGAATATTCTGGTAGGCTAATATCTGGAAATGAAACTTCCAACTTAATTTGCATGTTCAAATAAAGAGCAGTTCAACAGGTGCAACAAGTTTGCAAAGCGTATGCAAAGCGTATGATACATAGACTAGCCTAACTGAGTAAATGGTTGGCATTTATTTAGCGCCTTTATCCAAAGAGCTGTACAATTAATGCTTCTCATACACACACTCACACACCAACAGCGATTGGCTGCCATGCAAGGCGCCGACCAGCTCGTCAGGAGCATTTAGGGGTGAGGTGTCTTGCTCAGGGACACTTCGACACAGGGTGGGGGTCAGACAACTGCTCTTCATGCCTGGGCCATGTCGCCCCGTAGTAACCCTTTATGGTGCGCTTTATGTTCTAACCATGGAGTATTTTTCTCATGAGTCTTTATGACATAAAACAGTTCCAATAATACAAATTATAATAGATTTCTGAAAAAAAAAAAGAAAAACGTTTGGAAAAGGTTGGAATGGAAAATGGTCAGAAAAGTAGTTGATTAATTAAATGCATGCCTCAGTATAATTATACACCTAGAACTCCCACAAACCCTAAATAAGTGAAAGCATTAAAACAGAGGACTGCAGTCACATGGAAGAGCTAATGCTGCACTCTTCTTCTTGCCCTTTCTACAGAAGATGGATGTGCTCATTTTTCTACTGTTCCTTGACTCTCATACATTGAATTTATTTCACTGGCTAGTTCAAATAGATTTGCCCCTGCCCTAAATGATTTATTTATAGTTTTGTGTATGTAGGCCCTAGTTGTTTAACTCTGCATCCTAAGTAACACAATCGTGAGCAGCTACCCACTCACTTCTAACCCCCCACCACAATGCAGTTTAAAATGCAAACACACAGGCCAAGCCTCAGGTTAATTCTTCAAGAGAATATGTAACTCGTATTTTGACCACGTAATGCGACTTTGTATCATAATAAATTATCCAGGATATTGCTGTTGCTTTTGATAGCTTGGATGTCACATCTCCTTACAAGATTGTGGCAGACAGGTAGACATGTTTTAAGTTGTTTTAACCCATTAATGCCCAGATTCTTCCCAGAGATTTCTTACATATAATAATTTGCGCAGCCTTCCATATAAACATGTTCTGCAGTTTTCTTAATTGTATCTTTCAAGTAATGATGATTTAAATGTGTGGCCACTTACATTAGTTAGATCCCCTATGCAATGGTACAGTGTATTGTGTTCAAGCTTGAGAGTGAAAATAAGAAACTTAGGCACATTATGTCTTCTTTTGTCAAGTTTAATATAAAGGTTTTATAGTGTATAAAGTAAAATATATTATATGAAGTCATATTTAAGGAGCCAACTGTAGCTTTTCTCAAGAAAACATTGACTGAATATCAGTCATAAAAGGGATGCAGCCTGTAGCGTAGTGGTTAAGTGGGACCCACAAGGTTGGTAGTTCAATCCCGAGTGTAGCCACAATAAGATCTGCATTGCCATTGGGTGCTTGAGCAAGGCCCTTAACCCTGCATTGCTCCAGGGGAGAATTGGCTCCTGCTTAGTCTAATCAACTGTACGTCACTCTGGATAAGAGCATCTGCCAAATGCCATTAATGTAATATAATGTAATAAAACGTCTAACTTTATGGAACACGACTCAGGTTCGAGGGGCAAACCTGTTCACTAGTCAACTAATACTTTGTGAAAGCACCTTTTGCTATTCTTACAGCAGGAAGTCATTTTGTGTGAGTCTCTTATCAATGTTGCACTTTTATCCTACTCCTGCTTGCAAAAAGGTTCAAGCTCCATGAAATTGTGAGGGGATCTCCTGTACATTGGCTTGCATAGCACATTCCAGAGGTGTTCAATTAGATTGAGGTCTAGGTTCTGACTGGGCCATTCCACTTTTTAAAAATTCCTTGGTTGACTTGGATGTATGCTTTGCCTTCATCATGTTGGGAGGTGAAATTCCTCTTAATCTTCAGCTTTCTGACAGAGGTCAGCGGGTATAGTTCCAAAATATCTTGATATTTGGAGCTATTTATTATATATATACTTGAACACCTGTCCCAGCTGAAGAAAAGCAGCCCCAAAGCATGATGCTGCCACTACCATGGTCATTTTGGTCAGACTATAACACATTAACACATTTGATTGAATGCATTTCTTGCTAAATTGGTGGGATTGGTTTTTTTGAGGTAATGGCTTCCATGTTGCCACCCCACCCCATAGTGCAGATATAGTATGTGCAGGATATGGGAGATTGTTGTCACATGCAGGAGGTGACAAGTTCCAGCCAGGCATTCCTACAGGTCCTTTAAGGTTCTTGTAGACCTCTTGGCAGCCTCCCTGATAAGTTTTCTCCTCATAACATCAACTTTGGATGGACGTCCTTATCTTATCATTCGCTCTGGATAAGAGCGTCTGCCAAATGCCATTAATGTTGTCTTTACACTTATTGATGATGGTCGTTACACTGTTCTATGGTACATCTAATTATCTTATATTGCTTCCGTGATTAGTACCTTTCAACAATGAGATCCTGTAGATGTTCTGTAAGCTCCTTGTAGGCCATGGGTATCCCAGTAGGATGCAACCATGAAAACTTCAAGGAAATCCTACAGGAACAGCTGTATACTTTAATTGGTGACAGGTATATGCAAATTACCTTTGAACATGATTTTTAATGTGATTGGTTAACTCTGAACACCACTACAGCCCCCATTATAAAAGTCTGTGCACGCTAATGCAACCAGGGTATTATAGGTTTTTTATTTTCAAATTTTCTTCCAAAATTTTTTTCTTTTTATTATTATATTTGTTTTTCACTTGAAGTTCGTTGGTTGCCAGGACATTATTATACAGTTTTAATCTAAAAAATATTCATTATTTTCATCATCAGTAACCAGTTCGTCCTTGATACCATATGCCTCATTAACTCCTTAACTATGTACTTAAAATGGAATTGCCCACTGGTCAATTTAGTTGCGGGTGTATGTTTGATTAAGTAGAGAAAAAAATACAAGTATTTACGTTGGCTGTTACTAGAAATGTTGCTTAATGAAACTACAAAAATACTGACAGAAAATACTTGTTAACTACTTGAGTTAGTATTAATACAATATAGCTACAATATACAGATGCAAAGAGAGTGGTAGTGACTTCGGCAACTTTAGTTTCCCGCGGTCTTAAATGGGTTAAATTCTATGTTATTTTCCCCCGAAGACTGCTTTCGCAATTTAAAGGGTAGGTCAAGATAAATACGCAATGCGACAATCATACTGGCGACTCTTCGCAAAACGCACGATTTGCAACATTGTAATTATTTTTGTACATTGTAATTTTCATGCCTGATGTCAGGAAAAAACCCAAGCAAGCTATACAATTGTAAAGATTGCATAGCTTCTAAGCTATGCTCACAGTTGTCTGTAAGCTTGAGTTTACAAAGCAAAAATTGTAAAATGACCAATTGACCAATTTAGAAGATTTACATTTTTCGGCCACAATGAGTTTGTAGCCTGCATTACACACACCGCTACACGTGAATTACACACCACCTGTTGCCTTTAGTAGAGGTATCTAGGCTACTCAAGCGAATCTGTAACTGGCTAGAAAGCAAAAATATATGTTTACCAAAATTTCTCTTAATTTTTGAGTTTCATATTATGTCGAATTAGTCAATCCTGATCAACGAGCTCCGTTTGCCTTTCTCGCTCTCGGCCTGATGACAAGGTCTCATCGGGGTTTCAAGATGCGCTAGCCTAGTTTCATAAAGTTGTTAGCAGGACAGGGCGTGGCTTTGACTGTGCGTCAGGCATTATGCTACGGTTTCTCAGAGCAGCGCTGCACACAGTAACATCCAGATTATTGATGTGAAATTGGATAATTGTATGCACTTGCATGCATCATGAATCTTGTAGCGGCGGGCCGCTGCCACTGAATTACTGTAGCACTGAAAGTATAGTCTAATAATTGAAACTATTTTAAAGGTCCCCCATGATATGTAAACCATAGTGAGCCCGCCGGCATTGGCCTTTATGACCATCCATGCTGTATTTCAAAAGGCCTGTCAATATCAAAATGATATGTAGCAAACTATGTAACACATAAAGGCTATAATGCATGTAAATACATAAATAAATGCAGAAATACCACATGACATGTATGGTTGCACTCACATACTCAGCTAGACGGCTTTGAAAGCTCACAAAACTCTTTTTAACTTAACTTTTTTCTTGAATTAGGTGAATATTAGATCTCTGCAGTATTCATTGGCTGATGGTGGGAATGAATGTCCCACTCATGGTAATATCACCTTAAACCTCATACACCCTCAGTATGCATACAATGCGACACACAAGCTCCGATCAGTCATTTAGAGCTTTTCTACAGTCTGTGTCTTTTGCTCTTTATTTTCTTTTTTAATTGTTTTATTTATTTGTGTGCATGACCAGTGCTATCTACTCGTCTTTGAAAAAATAAATAAATAAATAAAAACGTTTGCGCGGTTGAGCCTCGGATAATAAAGGCGCTGTAAAGGACGTTCCGATGTACTTTTTGAAATGTTCCACAAGGGGGAGATGTCCTCGCCCTTATTTGAAAATTAAATTCTGGTTTTCTAATGTAGCAATTTTTGTTACACTAGAAGAGTGTAAACCACTTTCAGCACTTTCATTTCAATACCAAAACTGTATTTGTGTAATATCATTGATTGAAGATATTGGAATATGCGTGCCATCCTCCTGGAATTATAAATGCGCTGCCGTTGCTTCTCCTAGGCTATTACTACTGTTTTTATTGTTTATTTTATTGTTACTGTTTTACTGTTATTATTATTATTATTATTATTATTATTATTATTATTATTATTATTATTAGGCCTATTAATTACACAATACACACATTTTATATTGCTTACCACATTGCTTATACAAATGTTTATAATTAAACCTTAGGATTTTCTCAAATTGTATTATTTCTCAATATTTGTATTGAAAAATAACTTTTAATGGACCACGAGTCAATTATTATATAGCTACTAATGAAAGCTGATGACGACTAATGAACAATTTCACACGTTGTAGGGTATACGTAGGGTTCACACGTATCAGTAGGTCTATAAAATAAAAATATAAGAAAATGATTGTACACAGTATACCATTAACCTTTTATTATTTTCAATGTTCTTCAACACAACAACTTTTTAAAATCAATTATTGTTTGATTTTTATGTTGATGCTTTCAAATAATAATTGGCAGTAAATCTTAAAAATGCATATATTCACATTAATAACAAAAAAGTCAACAATTGCCAAATAAGTGTAATTTTTACAAAGATAATATAAATAATCACGAAATCAAGTTGGGCAGTGTACCACACTCATCACAACAATTAATCTTCTATATATTCATATGCTTTAATTATTCTCTTAAATTATTATAGCAGTGGCATTTAAAATAAATATAAAAGCGTTTTTTTAAAATCATTTTTAATCCTGAGATAAAAACGAGAATTAACTGGGATTAAGATTCACGTGGAGGGTTCCAAGGTTTTCTTTTTTATTGTTATTATTATTTAAACAGGAGCTTTAGTCCACAAAATCACGGCGCACAGGCAGAGGTCGCATGCGGGAGCACGTATTTCCATTGGAGAAAAAAACAACTCAGAGATGGCAAGGGAAACCTAGTGGCCTTCTCCTTTCGCATTAAGAAGACTCGGAGGTGACTGAGATCCTGGAGAGATGTCGTGCAGTTTTCTGATGTGTTTTTTCAGGTCAAAGTTCCGGCAGAATCCCTTTCCACAGGTGGGGCACGTGAAAGGCTTCTTGTCGTTGTGCGTGTGCATGTGGAAGGTCAGATTGTATACTTGGTGGAAGGCCTTGTTGCAGATACTGCACTTGAACTGTTTCTCCCCACTGTGTGTCAATTTGTGGTTCTTGTAGTTGCCTTCGAATAGAAAAGAGGGCAATAATTAATAGCCTGCAACAAAACACAAATCTGAGGAACCAACAATTACTAATGACTCTCAGAAATAGTACAACAAAACAATTCAAGGATGCTAATATGAAAGTGCAAAGCGTAGCTGTTTCTCATACATTTCTCATAAAAAGTTTAATTATTTTAATTTAATATAATAACATTAAATTTAAAAAATCACTGTGTTGGGGAGTCTGTCTTAGCACCTTTCTGGTGGAATCCCTTGCCGCAAAATTCGCACACAAATGGCTTGTATCCGGCGTGAATCCTTGTGTGAGTGTTGAGAGTCGAACTCCGGTTGAAGGCTTTTCCGCACTGGTTACATTTGTGGGGTTTTTCCTGCAGAATGGATAAGTGCGTTAATGAGGGGTGTTGTGAAATTTTAACAATCACAATATAGCCTTTACAAATTCAGACGAATCCAATATGGGCCTATGTTGATTGTATGCATTTTCCTGTTTTTATTTTAGAAATTAAAGTGTTTATGTTTGTGAAAATCAACGCGGTTAAGACACAAACTACATGTAGACCGTCGTATTTTCATTTTCTTAAAATCTGTTATTATTATTATTATTATTATTATTATTAATGTCATCGTTATTATCACTACTGTTATAGTTATATTATTATATAGTGATGATGATGATAATAATAATAATAATAATAATAATAATAATAATAATAATAATAATAATAATAACAGGTTCCCGCATGGAGCACATTTAGACCAAATCTTATTAGAAGCAAACAGGGGTCTGATACATTATGTAGGCTTTACAACAGCATTGTAAATTCAATGTTTGACATCGTAATTACAAGTTTCAATGAAACTGCAGTAGATTGTAGCGGTAGAATATTTCCAATTATTACCTGTGTGTGGATAATTTTGTGGCGACACAGTGTGCTTGCTTGGCGGAATCCTTTGCCGCACACTTTACAGACGAAAGGTCTCGCCCCGGTATGCACCGGCATGTGACGTGTTAAATTATAATGGGCATTAAACACCTGGATATTAAACAGAAAGGGAATAATTAAAATGACATATTATAGCAAAAATGTCATGCAAACACATAAAGATCTCATAATATTATTACCTTACCTTTCCACAAACTTCGCACGTGAAAACCTTAGGCTTGGTTCCAGGAGACCCACTGCCCAGCTTGGAAGAGTTCTTGAAGAGTTTCTCCGACAGTATCTGCGCGCTCTCCTTCATGTAGTGTTGTAAATGCGTTTGGGATAAGTCTTTGAAAGCAACGCTGGACGGACACCTTTCCATGCTGTGGCCAATTTTGTTTTTCTCAGAAAGGAGGGCTTTCTGTCGCGCATGTAGTGGTGAGTTTAGGAAGTATGAAGCCACGGGGTGTATGTTGAGGAAACTCGCTGGCGGTGGACAGGGGGCTTCCCCGCAGTTCAAGTAGCAGACAGTTCCCATCGCTTGAAAAGAGGACTGATTTACCACCCGAGGTCTAAAAAGTTTGTATTGTCCCACCGACTGGCGCATATCTTGCAATTCGCTTTTGTAATTCAAACCAATACTCACCAAATCATTCGAATTATAAGAAGCGTCAAAGTGGTTCGGTTCTGATCCACCGACGTTTAGTTTGTGACCCGTCTCGTATGCCAATGGCATAAAGGGTATCATGCAGTGTAGCGAGGATGAACTCACATGGATCGCTTGCTTTGGGTCCGCTTTCGTTACTGGTGCTTGGAGCAAGTTGGGAAAAGGTATTGACTTTGGTTCCGGTGTCCTGGCCATAATCCGTTCGATCGAAAAAGCGAGAGGCTTGGTGGCGGCTATCATGTTTTCTCCAGCAGCTAAGTTTCCCGAAGCAGAGGGTGAGCCGAAAATTCCCGCTGAGTGGTAGAGCACACTGTCCATGACGAGAGACAACACTTTGTAATCTGGCGTGGTTGTTCCTTTTGTAGATACCTTTAAAACGTCTCACTGACCTGCAAGAAAGGACATCGTCCAAGACAGTCTGGGTCGACGCCAGCCCCTCACCGTTGGCTTTGCGTTACGTTGACTCCGGACAATCAGCACTTATGTCTACCAGGACTGCTCAATAAAAGTGTTGTGTCAATAACCCAGCCCAGACCTCGCCAATCGTTACCTCCAAGCGGAGAAGGTAAAGTAGATAATTGCTCAATTCACTTACATCAGTCCACAGAGGAACTTTTTTCTCTACTTGTCTGCTGCTATTATGGAGCACTATAACGCACCCGCCTCACGAAAGAGGTGTTCTTTATTAGTACGAATCTTGTTCAACTGCAAAGTGTTTGGCAAATCTGAGGTCCCCTTGCGGCTTTGTGTGACATCATTTTAAATCGCACAGGATGACAGGCGCGAGGTGGGTCTTTGAATGTTTAGTGTCTGACAGCATTTGACATATCAGAATCAGAATGTATTTGTGTTCTATTGCTGTGTGTGCCCTCTGGTAATTTTTATGAAGACACCGCGAGTGTATATGTACACATACATACATGTATACATACATACATACATACATACATACACACATAGCTACATACATACATGCATGCATACATACATACAAACATGTAGTTTCAATATGAGACTATATTTTTTAAGCTTTGTAAAATGTTCTATTGTAGCTATAATCGCATCCTATGCTACTAGGCTAGGCCTATATCTGGTATACATATGCTACAATTTATGAACAATCCTGCATTCCTACATGTTTAAGGAAATACATCTCTTATATATTATTTATAATAGGCTATATTATATAATACTCTATGCACACACACTACATATTATACATACATACATACAGTGCCGTAGGCAACGCTATACATGTATACATAGGACATTCTACCTACATACACACATGCTATAAAGTTTGGATGCACTAATGACTATTTAGTTGGTCTAGTCAATAAACAAGTAAAAAGTTTGAGTGCATTGATCAGACGACCCCTGAGCTCTCAGTAGCGAGAGGAGATGAGTATTTAGCCTACTGAAACTCTTCAGATAAACACAAATGCTTCTCGTTGGATAGCTCATCCTGGCAGGCAAATATTGATGGATTTCCCCTTGACCACTCCGACCATCAATGAGGTAAACCTTCCGAACTTAATAATAATAATAATAATAATAATAATAATAATAATAATAATAATAATAAGGATAAGGATAATGATAATGATAATGATAATGATAATGATAATGATTATAATAATAATACTTTTTTTAGTATGCATATTATTGTTATCATTATTATTATTATTCTTTGTATTTGTATTATTATTTTCACTACAAAAAAGGAAATATTCATAATGGAGTATTACAAATGAAGTATTTAAAACGCATTGATAAATTACATTCGACACGATTAAATACACATTTTAAAACCAAAAGATTGTATTTGCTAGGCACTAATCTAAATCGGAATGTGTATACTGACATAAGAATGCGAATAAAACAAAATAAGACTGTTCTAATAAGACCCGGACTTATGGAACATCATAAAATTCGAGAGTGATCATTTAATTATGCTTGTCCCATCATCAACAATATTTAAGGACACCAGGAAAATGCACAACAAAAGGCTATTCCCGCAATGTAATTGCACGCTTAGCTACAACGCCCCAATAAAAACGACAACAACAACAACAATAATAATAATAATAATAATAATAATAATAATAATACAGTTTTAGTTTAGTATTGTTTTTTAAATGCATGTAGCCTACATAAATTGGTGCTATTGGTATGAAGACAGAACAGATGGGTGTTTAATCGCCTCCTAATTTAAGCTTTCTCTATGGAGCAGCTACGGCGTTTGCTAATTGACCTGCTCCCTGTTGGTTAATCGCATGTCCTTTATGTCTAAATCTAGAAATACAATAGCTCATTGATGCGTGCGGCAGGAATGCTCAGCGACTACAGATGCAAAGTCTTTTTAACACTGTAAATGACTTATTTATTGAACATTGCGGAACATTGAGGAGAAAACGAATATAGGCTAGATATAGTCTTGAAACTCAGGTCGTTTTTTAATCTGTCTCTATAAACATTTAGGGAGCCGCAGATAGAAATACAAGCGCCACTGAGCGAATTTGATATATTTGGCATATTTCTCGATTTGATAATAAAACATTTTGTACAGTCACTAAAGTGATGCAGGAAATAATGGTCAGTGGTAATCCCGAGTGTTCTCATTTTCTCTTTAATCGGTTTCTCTTCTTTTCCATTCTAGGTCATGGTTCTGCATTTGCTCACTTGTTTTGTGGTTTTGCGTATAGGCTACATACTTTGACATCACGAGTAACGTAAAATTATATGAATTATGTAAAAATATATAGCCTATCGATGTGATACATATATATTCCCCGACAATTTACGATGTTTAATCCCGAATAGATGCTGTCAGTAAAAAAGAAGATTTTTTAAAACTGTGCTTGGTTCTTGTATTGAATCTCACACAAAATAATTTTCATGATCTCGCAATGGTTGAATGGCCTAATTCAGTTAAAATAATTTCAAGAAAAAGGCAGTCAATTTTATAACAACCCCAAATATGTGAACAATCTTTATTATTTTGTTATTAGCATGTATTCGACTGGCATGTAGAATGTTGTTCATTTTTCCTTTATTGAAAATGACAACACGCATTCGTAAATAGCGTGCATACAGTACCGTCAGTTAGCAGTTTTAGGATACATTTTGTTTAATGATTTTAACGATCCAACCTGGTGACTACGGGATAATTCGAAACGCGAGACAAAAGAAGGAAAGGAATGTCTGAGATATCTGTTGAGAACTCATCTGACCGTCAGCTGTCAGGTAAGACAGGTGCATGTAGTGCATCTTCTGTTCCTATAGGCTTGATAGATATTAGAAATACCCCAATAGAAATCACTGTGATTTCTGATATGGGCCCTTCTGATATGGACTAATTTTGCTACTTTTTTCTCATTTAGATTGTTATTTGAGAATTGTACAAACCAACCAAGACAAAATTACCCATTATTGCCTGGCTGATGTAAATAAAAATACTCCGCTTTTAAAAAAACGACTATTGTTTATTAATACACCTTTACATTCCATACCCTCTAGGAACATTAATAGAAAGTAGCCTTTCGTAACCCCTCCAACATTACATTACATTACAGGCATTTAGCAGACGCTCTTATCTAGAGCGACGTACAACACATACTGTTCAGTGTGAAAACGCACTACTTTATCTATGCAATCATATTTTAAGAATAGAATATAAATAGGCCTACAAATAGGTCGACTACAAATTAACACTAATAGCAGCAGCAATAGTCTACTACTACGAATAACAACAAAAACACAGCAACAATAATAATTCTAATAATACTAATACCAATAATAATAATAATAATAATAATAATAATAATAATAATAATTCAGCACTTTAAGGGCATATATGAAAGTTTGCATTTAGCCAATTTCTAACGAAATACTTGCAATTCAATCTGAAAATAGAACTGCAAATCAAGGTTGAAGGCTTTACGCATTTGAAATGATATTAAGGGTCATTCGGGGAACGACGGGATCAACACATATCGGTGTGGAGTAAGCGCACGTGCCTAATTAAAATGTGTTTATTTGTTTATTTATTCCGAGATCTAGACCATACCCACGCGCAAAGGAAGAAAACACAAATGCAACCGAGTCCTCATTCATACTCCACTTTCCAATTAGCCTACTATACGTGGAATTGTTGGCCGTAAATCTCTATTAAAACGAGTAGAGAGAAATATGGCACGATATGTGTTTCAGTAATAGCTGTATTTGAACAATGTGGCCTACATGTGGAAGAAATATTAAATGTACCAAAGAGAAATCATGTTTGCGAGAGGACCTAAGAGCCGGCCAACATAAAAGAGGACATGGGCTGAGGTCGTTTGATGCTCATTTCGTCACGATTTCATGCGAGTCTAAATATACAATTTCTTTACAACACCTTTACCTTTACAACGTATAGGCCTAATACAATATGTTGTTGTTTTTTTACTCAAAATATACTTTTCTGAAAACCAGAAGCTATCGTATTTACCAGTTTCTATCCATAACAATAAAAAGTACACACGTTACACCAACCTGGATTTATATTCTGAACCAGTGCAAGAACATGGCTGATCAAACTATGTAAATAAGGACATCTCTATAGACACATTTAATAGATTAAGTGGGAATACTCTTTCATACACAATCCAATTAATGAGTTGAGTTGAAATGGGTAAAATGGTTCTCCATGGCAAATATTTGAAATATTTGGCATATTTGAAACCGCTCTATATTTATTCTTATTAGTTCAATTTTCAAATCATGAAATTTCTGCATTTATTGCCACAGAACATCCTATTATCCCATGTCACATTCATTATTTATAACTGGGATGAGTAATCTCTGGAGATACTTTCAAATGGAGAAATATGGTAATTTACAGGGACATGCAATTTCATTTTACAGAAAAGAGACACAAGAGTTGAATTAAAACACTTTTATTCTAACACTTAGAACACACCTGAACAAATACAGGTGCACAGATGACAATATAAATATACATCTCCCCAAGTTGATTTCCTTTGTACTTCACTGACACAATTCACTGAAGTGTTCTGGTATAACATAGACTTAATCTATCTTTTAAATATGATATACACAATCTTGAGTACTGGACACAGATAAATCACAGCTATCATGTAAAATATTTTTACTAATCATAAGCTCAAACATACAGTAAACAGCAAAACTGGTCTACAACAGACGTAGTGCTTTGGTCTTTAACTTCATAGTTCATACAGTAAACACGAAGGCGCCCACAGATCTACTATTGGCAAGAACCCCATTCACCCTAACAATGGTTAAAGTGAAATAACCTCCATTCTGGCTGATGGCAGAGTGGACCGTTCCACTCTCGTGAGCCTTCATTTTGACAAGTCTGTATTCTGCTCCAACTGTTGCTGTAATTCATATCAGGAACTGAAATGAGAAAATATGACGCCACGTGACATTTTGGCCACACTAATGAGACATAAAAGTACAACAAACAGACAGGTTCTGCGCCCCCTGGTGTTCACTGAGGGGTACTGTACAAGCTCAACAATGAACTCTGAGGCAAGGGACATGGTCACTCAAGTACGAGAATCCCAATGTATTAGTAGCACAGTGTGGCACATGTACAGATGCAAGTTTTATTCATTCATGTTTTCTGGATGAATTTCTTCACTGTGTACAAGAGTGATGCTGCACGGGCCTCTACCCCTCCTCCTCATCACTGTCCCTCATTGTGATGCCCTGGAGTCCGTCGCCCGCGGTTACGGAGACCGTTGCCTCCTCTACGGTCAGACGGTTGTAAACAGTCTCATAGCTCTTGTTGTTCAGAGTTCCGTCCAACACTCCCTGCAGCCTGAAGTCTCGGTATGTTTTCTACAACAAAAGAAATATGCAAAGGGCTGGCTTACCTTGCCTGTTCCATGGCAAACGGCAATCTTATTTACAAATTTCAAAGCAGCAATCAAATCAAAATCTCCTCATGCTTAACTTTCAGTATGAATTAAAAGCCTTGCTTTCTTACACCCAGTGAGCACTTTATTAGGTATTTATTAGACTTATTTTTTAGATTTAAGTCTTCTGTGGCTGTAGCCTATCCATTTTAATAGGTTTGTGTTCAGAGATGCTCTTCTGCATATTTGCATTACTGTCATCTTTCTGTCAGTAAAATATTTGCATTAACGAGCTGGTTTACCTAATAAATTGCTCACTGAGTGTATCTGTCCATCATGAATTTATGTAATTAAGCAAGGAATACAAAAATAGCACTTGATAAGTTCCTGACATATCATTAAACATAGAAATATCAAATGCCTTCTTGTGATTGAAAAGCTAGAGTTGGAAAGTATCTGTTATTGTTAAGATACGCAGTATGAATGGGAAACCAATCGCACAGCAGATGCATCATTTCTGCTTGGCTTCGTCACTTGGCAAACAATCTCAGTCGCACTTATCCCAGAGATTTCTGGGTAATCCCAGGCTGCAGACAATACAATTGTTTTTGCTATCAATTTTTATTCCACGGATAACTGATAGCTTAAATCATTTTAAAGACTCGGAGACAAGACCGAGATGTCTGTCGCTTGATTGAGCATCTAGACACCGCAATCCTTCCCTATCTCTCTGTGAACTTTATCCCTAATAATCCAAAGGGGCTGGATGTGCACAGAAGTGAGGAGAAGCTTCATGTTGGCTCCAGTGTCTGTAGTGGACCCCTCTGTTCATCCCCCATTGTAAAGACAAGCCAGGTATAAATAAACCGGAACACACTTCAGCGTGCTCATGCGCTCTCCTGTCAGCGCTAGTGCTTATGACCTCGTGCTCGGGTCCACGCCTTCCTCTGCGATTACCACGGCACCTGTTACCTTGACGATCTTGATGAGGGTCTTCAGCTGGTACAGGTGGAGCTGCAGGTCGAGTCTGTCTGTCAGCCAGACGCACACCGCCTTCATGGTGCCGGTGTACCATTGCTGTGAAGCACACAGAGATGTGTCCACTCACACAGCATTCACATCCACCTACACACCCTTAAAGCACTGTCAACCCAGTGGTGGGGAGTGGGCCTATGGCAGGTTTGAGGGGTGGCACGGTGACACTGAACAGGGACATTCTACAACCAAAAGGTAAAGCCACTTTATTCATAACCCCGTTCTGCTGGAGGAAGAACTACCATGTTACTTGTATTGTAATGCAAATGTGATTACACAAAGTAATTACCTATCCAGGTTGGCATTCGTTGATTTGAATTAGCTATAGATACTGTAAAAGTAATTTACATTACTTTTACAGTAAAAGCTTTAGTAAGCCATATACCTCAATTTAAAGGTACTCCTGAAGTATGTAACAGCAGGCTAATTAATGAACTGGGCAGCTTTCCCAGGAGATATGCATTATTGTGCTTCACAGAGTGTGAAACTGCTCTGTTCAACAGCTGTGTGCAGGTCACAAGATGTACAAGCAGCAAAAACAGTTACTTAAAAATAAAAAAGGCTCTGATCACTGGAACACACATCTCAAGTAGTTAGAGTTTTTAGGGAGTCAGAGTTATTTGTAGATTATGTTTCTGAATTGAACACAACATCTGAAAACTTTAATAAAATAATGTGAGGTATGTATGGATGTGTAGAATATTTGAGTGTTGCTGTGGTTTAGGGTGCATACTATGCAAATAAAGTACCACTATGTATTCATTATTGTAATAACAAACGCACACTGCTCTGCAAAATACAAATTGGATAGCAAGTATTTACAGAGTAAAAGAGGACAATAGCCCTAAATGATTTTCTAGTTGAGACAGATTCTCCATTCTATTAGGAATACCAACAATCAGAAAAAGCTTTCTACTTTTCTTTTATTGGATGGTTTATCATGACCAAATTATTTAAAAGCTGTATTATTTTGAAGCTAGTCTTAGACCAATGTTAAAATGATTAATCTAAATAATTGTTATACATTTAAATTTTAGATGTTTAGAACTTTGAGTTTCAAAGTCTCAGATCTTTGAGCTCATTTTCATATAACAATGTTTCACTTAAACATCCCCTCCACAACATTAAAAACAATGAATGCAATGTTCCCTAGCATTCGTTAGCGTTGACTCAAAACATTTTCCCTGCTCTAAAAAAAGCACGCGCGGCCCTCTAAACTGAATCAAATGGCTGCAAAATGGAGGGCGATGACATGAGCTCATTAAGCCGGTTAGTCCTGGAGAGGAGAAACAGATGGATGTGACGGGTGCACGCTAATCACGCAGGTGAAGGAGCACTCCACACTTCTCCACCCTCTCCTCTTCCTGCATGCTGCGGATTTCCGTGCCAGCGGTTCAGATCCCTCTTTGTGCCACGCCAGCACCGCGGTAATAACACACTTAAGGGCTCCCAATCACTGTTATTAAAGTAATAGTGGAGAGCAAATTTCACACCTGTGAACCGGCCGTAGATATGTGCCGCCTCTGTCTGCACGACTCATCAACATTTTAATCAGTATTATTTTCCTATTCATCCGTGGCCCTGCGTTTTGCAAGGGCATGCATTACTCTCCCCATTTCCTGACACCTCTCTCTCCCCCCCCCCCCCCCCTCCCCCTCCAGCCCTGCTCCGGCTCCAGCCCCCCCTCCCCACGCCCGCACAGCGAGACCCCCCCGCTCCGCGCTCCTCGTGCATGACTGTGGGCGGGTGAGTCACATTAGCGCTCTGCCTTCCCGTTTCGCCGCGCCTGCCTGCGGGCCAGAGCAGGGTTCAACAAATCAACAGGAGCACGGAAAACACAACATCAGTCTAATCTAGTGTTTGCGGCGAAGTTCTCAAACCTAATCTAGGAGGAGGGGGGGTGGCGAAGGAGGGGGGGGGGGGGGGGGGGCAGCGGACGGAGATGAAACGGCAGGATGCAGAAGGAAGAGTGGAGGGAGCAGGAGAGGAGTGTTGGGGCAATGCGCTCCTCAGCATTTTTAAATAGTAAACAGGTGAACATAAGCCCCACCGGAGCTGCTGCCTGTGGAAATTGGCACAACGGGGTTACAAGGGCTCTCACAGTGGTCTGGCTTTAAAAAAAAAACGCCACTCTCCACCTATCAAGATCCCCCTCAGACTCTAAAGAACAGTTTGACACTGCGTAGGGGAGGGAGGGAGGGAGAAGGAGAAGGAGGTAAACAGAAGAGTGAATAGGAAGAAAGGATGAGTGAAGAACGGAGAGGGAAAATGAGCGAGCGAAAGCGGAGAGTGAGATGTGAGGGAAAAGGAAGGTGAACAGGGGAGGGTGAGAAGAGGGAGACAGAGAAAGAGGAGTGAAAGTAAAGCAATGACAAGGAGAAAAGAGTGAGATGGGGAGAAAGACAGGGTGACACACGAGAGAGAAGAGAGGGGAGAGCAGGGAAGGAGAGAGAGCGAGGAGGGCAGGGTCTTCCCTCTCTTTGTCCCTGTGGCCCGGTGGAACCGCTCAGGGATAAAGACCAGGTCAGGCCCGGACAAGGCCTGGGCTTTCAGAAGGCCCCCCCCCACCACCAACGATGCAAAAAGACCCAACAAAGGGACAGGCCTCACCCCCAGCCCACTGGCCTTTCTCTGCAACAGATTACAGCTTCAGCGAGCAGCGTTCTTTCATTACATACCTCTGTGCTTTCAGCAGTCAACCAGCTTTCACATACATTCTCCAGGAAGCCATTAAATACACAAATGAATAAATTACACATAAAGAGGCACGCACACACTCACACACACGCACACAGTGATGTTGTTTGATACACACTCATTAAAAATACAACAATATACCTGTATCATATTTGTATGCTCAGACTATTTACACATTACCGTAGCCATACAACCTTCAGACATTAGTGAACTGATGCAATTCAATAGCCTGCTATCATCAATATGGGCAAAATATATATCTTTATACTGAAAGAAATATTGCGATGTTCCACAATCCAGTCTCTGGATTCTCCACCTGAAAGTGTGCATTGATGGGCATTTAGGGTCCTTATACAACTCTGATACAGCATAAAGCTGTGAGAATAACACCACCTGAGATGTTAAATGTACCTGTTACTGGAAATATGATTAGTATTTCTAGAACTGTAGGTGCTTGCTGTGAGTTTTTGAGAGCATGTAGGAAAGTACAATGGTACAGATGTAGGAAGCTGTCTGTAGCTCTGTGCCACTCTGTGCTGTTCATGTGGGGTTTAAAAACACATATTAAAGAGATCAGTATTGTCTCATAGTGGAAGATGTTCTTAATTTCTCCAAGTCACCCAAGCATTTTTCTTCCATGGGACTTTTTTAGAATGAAGAGCACAGCAGCATAGAGCTGCATAGGGCAGCATGCAGTCTCACAGAGCGACACAGGCCTGGAGAGGTGTGGGGGCCCTGCTCCGTCTGCCTGTGTTGCGTGTTGGCGTGTTTCTCACAGGTGGCTGGCAGGCAGAGCAGAGGTTTGGTGCGATCGGGAGCACCTGTGGCCAGTGCTCCCAGAGAGGTTAAGACGTGCCTGTCTCCAGTTGGAGAGAGCTCTCTCCCCCCCTCAGATACCTTTTGGCTTTTGTTAAGTTTTTTAGGTTTGCACCATACAATGCTGCTTCACCATTCTTTTTATAAACTTAGGTTAATTAAATAAAAATTGCCCCATAATTTGCCTATGTGGTCTTCCTCCTTTTGTAATGGCCCTATGAGCAACAAAAACGGGGGCTCATCCAGGATTAGTTTTGGATTAGCTTTGTGAAGCCTGGATTGAGTTGTAGGTGTGTTTTCGTAGCTTTGCAGTTACATAACATTACTTTTGACAAGTGCTTTGTTTGGACAGAGAACAGTTTTGTGAAGCATAGAGCAGTACAGGGCAGCCATGTAAAAAGAATGATTAATAATATTTGGAACAAAGACAAGAGATACAAAATGGGTGGCACATGCACCCAAAGCACTAGTCCTAGGTGTAGCAACATGCCCACAGGTCCAGAATAATTACCCTGGCTGAGCTGACAGTGGATTGGAGTCCTGCAACGTCTAACTGGCCAAAGTATGTCCTGGAGAGGGAGGTCTTATTTAATTTACTTAAATTACAGGAAAAGAGCTTTACAGGAAAAGTATTGAGTTTAAAAACTGCTTTACAAAAGACTTCCTGTCCTGCAGAAAGGGAGAATAAAATATTTGTATAAAAGAAGAAAGGGAAAGGAGAAAACATTCAGGACTGAATCACTGGGGAGATTATTTGAAGGATGAGAGCACAGTACTGGTTTTGAGGCATAATGGAAAGAAACATTACTGTCATCATTTTCATTAAGGAGACAATCTGAATGTTTATATATCAAGATAAGATTTGAAAAAAAAAAAGAAGAAGAAAAAAACTGTTGAAAAAACCTTGCTAAATGATTTCCACACTGGATACTGTTAACATGCATGTGGATTGCATCCATGGCTATTGCTTAAGACTGTTACTCAAAGTTAAGCCCAATGTGCCATTGTTGATCATTTGACAATGATCAGAACAGTACTATGTTAATCAGACAGGGGAGACGGTACAAGGTCTACCTTGTGACAGTTGAAGCGGGTGTTACTGGAACTTAAAGCTGGGGTAGGCAATTTCTTTTGGTAATATTTGGTTAAATTCTCTTCACATTCCAGCAGCTAACAATAAACCAACTGCTCTGGGGGATATCTGTGACTGTCTCAGGACAGATTTTCAGGGACTTTTTCATCGCTCTAACATCCAATGAGGGCAGCTCTCAGCCAGGAAGCGGCCTTACCTGCCTATCAAAACTGTGGCGCACATCCCTGAAAGGCTGACTGGGGGTTCACTGCTGAATACATTCAAAATCTTTCTTCTTCTGACCAGATTCTGCTCGCACCAAAAGATCACCTACCCAAGCTTCATGTTTAGCTTCGGGTAAGTTAACAACAGCATTGGGTCACGACAAAATGTAAACATGTGGGTATTGAGACAGGACTAAGTGTAAGTAAAGAAGACCGTACAGAACAAGGAGTAGATAGCACTCAGTAGTAGAATGGGACTAAGTTAGTTTAACCACAGGAGAGTACAATGCAAAGTACATTACGCTGTCTAAACTTATGAATGCATGTTGAGGGGTACAGATTGAGGCGAACCTTCACCCGTGTGTTCACTGATTAGAGAAAGGGGTCAAAGTATTGACTGAATTCCGGCCTCGCTGGTGCCCGTTATCTTCTGGGACAGAGCCAGCTATCAAAGCAGCCTGATACTCTGCAGCAGCAGTGCTCCTCCCTGTCCTTCTCTGGGCAGTAGCTGTACCGACTCACCAGGGCCACTGAAGGACTGCCAGGCATGTACAAGCCAAGGTGAGAAGCCCTTTTCTCCTGTGGGTCAGCTGACATGTTTAAAGGGCCGGCATAGGAATCTGGGCACATTTTTGGGCTTGAACTAATGGTTCAAAGAGTTGCCAACCCGTGTTTGTCAATCAAAGTTTCAGCCCTCTACATGTTTCTAACAGTGCTCAAGATGCCCACTATGAACTCGTCCACTTTCAACTCGCCCTCAATGCAATCTGACACACTGGACCCGTTTAACAGAGAAATGGCTGTTATTGTGCTGGTATTCGGGCACTTGGGCCGTTTCACAGGCTGCAGTATATTTACTTATCAAGTCATTGTCTAGCTTTAATGGAAATAAACTGCACAAATGTTTTGCACTGTTGAAACTGCAAAAGATTTAATGGATATATCCTGCTCTCTATTTGTTCTAAGGGCTTGCCAGCTTTCCTGAGAGAACATCATGGCTGAACAGTCTCCTGTACTCTGATGCAGAGGAAGGTGTGGCCCAGGTGTACTCTCTCTAATCCTTACCAATACACAAATGACATTTGACTGACATCCAAGGCGAGAGGTGGATTAAGTTAAGCTGTGTGGTTTCCACCTTCCCCAGAAGAACAGCACTATTAGGTATCTGGTGTGACTGATTTACTATACAGGAAAGTGGTGGCTGAGCCAAACAATATATAATTGTAACAAGTATAATCTATCATGGATGACATATGCAGGTAAGGCATTGGCAAAAAAAATGACATGCTAAACTTTTAACATCCAATTCCAAGACTGCAGCAAAGAACCTTTTTATGTGGCTTTATGAGACAAGCTATCGTGACTGACTAATTAGAAGCAATTAACACATGTTTGGATTCCACAGAAAAGTACTGGTGCAAATGACAGCTCAACTCTTAAGTGTTTCACCAAGATACTCGCTCGACACAGCCCATCTGTATATGATTGGTAATTAAGCTTGTCGGTGACTAATTGAACAGGCACTGGTGCAGTGACTAGTCATTCCAGCGTGGGCTGGCTTTATATGCGGGGGTGATTACTGCTGAGCTCTTTGTCTATCAGTCATACATGAAATCCTGTTCAAATGGTTACAAATCCACCTTCACGACACATTTACACTCTGCCATTCAGAGTGACCGAAACACTTTTTACTTTTCTGTTTTTAAACGGCTGAGAAGTTACGGCTGCAGTTTTCCATCTATACAGGCCCTAGACCAGGCCAGGGTAAAGAAGTGTGCACAAAAATCACAACTATTTCAACAAACTTCACTCCGGAAAGCGTTTTCGGTCAATAAGAAAGACATCAAAATATATTCTTTCCAAGAGCCGTTGCAGCAATGAACAATTATTACCAATCATTTACCTCACTCACTTAGCTCATAACAGCAAGTATTGTCTTACACAATTGCACCTGGTGCACCACATTGCATTTCACACCCCCTGTATTGCACTATTTTTAAATTGCACAATTTTTATTGCGTTTCATTTTTATTGTATTTTATTGTCCACTGTTTTTATTGCCTGCATTGTGTTAGTCATGCCGTCATAATTGCCCTGTGTTGTCCCTGACGTATGTTCTTCGGTGAATAAAGAATAAAAAATTCTGATTCTGATTTACAGACAATCCAGTTATACAGCTGGGTATGTTAACTCAAGAAATTTACATTATGTACCTTGCTCAAAGCTACAGTCTACAATTGAACCCACAATATTGGAGTTACAAGCCCATTTCTATATACCATTATAAGCCATTATACCGCCCAATTTATTCTTGTGTATTCAACAACAGTAAAGGCACTTAATTACATTGTGTTTTACATTTATATACATTTCACTTTATAATATGTTTAGTACAAACAGAATAATAAACACTGGCTATTCTATATATGCTATAAACAGCAGGTAGAACGAAGCCTGCCAAGCATGTCAATTTAAGGAGTAAAATAAGGTATTAACCTCATTGCCTGTACAATTCCCAGAGTCAAACAAAAGATTTGAAGCCAATGATAATGTGAAAGTCCCAATGAGAAAGTAAATGACTAACTTGATTTTCAACAGGATAAACAATTAAAAAAGAGATTCTAAAGGGAAAAACAATGTCTTTCAAGTCAGCAAAAATGAACTGTATGGTAATACAATGAAATCCTTAGCTGGCAGTTGTTTTTTTTTCCTCTTCTATATCAGCTAAAAAATTAGCATTGTTTAAAAGGTTTAATTATTTCAGTTTTAGCCATGGTATTGAAGAGATGAACCGACTATGTACCTGTGCATAGATAAGCATGTATGGCACTGATTGGCCTCCATATGAGGCGTTGCATTCATAGTTGAATGTTCTACTGCTGTAGCCTATCCGCTTACAGGTTTGACACATTGTGTGTTCAGAGATGCTCTTATGCATACCACTGTTGTAATGTGTGCTTATTTTTTGTGTTACTGTCCCCTTCCTGTCAGCTTTGACCAGTCTGGCCCTTCTCCTCTGACCACATTCATTAACAGCGCATTTCTGCCTGCAGAACTGCTGCTCACTGGATGTTTTTGTACCATTCTCTGCAAACTCTAGAGGCTGTTGTGAGTGAAGCAGTTTCTGAGATACTCAAACTACTCTGTCTGGCACCAATTATTCTATGGTCAAAGTCACTTAGATCACATTTCTTCCCCATTCTGACATTTGGTCTGAAAAACAGCTGAACCTCTTGACCACGTCTGAATGCTTTTGTGCATTTAGTTGCTGCCACACAATTGGCTGATTAAATATTTGCATTAACAAGCTGGTGTACAGGTCTACCTAATAAAGTGCTCACTGAGTGCATATTTTATAAGCGGCACTGTATAGATGGTAGAAATGTTCCGCCATACATTTTTAATTGCTATTCAAAGATTCAGAAGAGAATCAGCAACAAATATCTGTTCACACCACAATGTGACCCTGATGCCACCCTGAAGTTCACACATTGCTGTTGTGTTTGAAGGTTGCTGTGTGTGTTTGTGACAATGATTAGAAATTTCAATAATTGTAATTTTCACAACATCAAAGGCCATTGCTATGAACTGCATCATCAGTTTCATGATTAAACCACCATCACTGCACACTGTTATGATTAATTACATTGTAACTAGGAAACAAAGCTTGCAAATCTGTTTACTGGCAAATATTCACAATACTTACTGACTGGAGTGACTCAACCAGAGAACACAGGGTTCAAATATAAGGTCTTACCAAATGCACTTTAAAATAAACAGTGAATCAATCGTTTCTGCTCACTCAATGCATCCAACACTTAAAGGCCAGCCATTATATAATTTAAAAAGCATACAGTATGTCACAAATGGGAATGAAAACGAGAGAACAAGAAAATGAAGATGAATAGTCTTGTCAAAGTACCACATAAAAATTTCAGCACAGGACTCAGCACATAGCACATAAGGTAACAGCAGTGCGAAGTGAAGTTTCTGAACCTGACTCTGTGACCAGTTGGGTGCAGTTTCAAATCACAGGTGTACCCCTGAGTAAGGTACCAAAACCTGCAACTCTGTAAAAATACCTGGGATGATTAAAAATATATGTCACTGTATGTCACTGAGGTCCAACACTGATTCAAAATGCACTGACTGACCACTTTATTAGGAACACCTAAGGAACATTCATGCAGCCAATTGTTTGGCAGCAGTGCAATGCAGATATGGGTTAGGACCTTCAGTTAAAGTTAAAATCAACCACCAGAAAGGGGGAAAAATTTGACTGTGGAATGATAGTTGGTGCCAGACAGAGTGGTTTCAGTATCTCAGAAACTGCTGATCTCCTGGTGTAAAAAACTTTCAGTAAGCAGCAGTTCTGCGGGCAAAAACGCGTTAATGAGAGAGGCCAGAAAAGAATGGCCAGACTGGTCAAAGCTGACAGGAAGGTGAAAGTACACAAATAACCACACCTTAGAGCAGTGGTATGCAGAAGAGCATCTCTGAACACACAACGCATCAAACCTCTAAGTGGATAGGCTACAGCAGCAGAAGACTAATAAATACCTAATAAAGTGCTCACTGAGTGTAGATGTCACTGTATGCCACTGAGGCCTGTCACCGATCATAGGGGCCATGCTGACACTTACTTCAAACACCTTCTCAGTGTACATCTCGTCATTGACCCGGTCTCTCAGGATGTCCTGGTTCTGCCTCACAAAGGTAATGTAAGTGTCTGCCAAGTCCATACCAGGCTTCTGTGTGCAAAGAGGAGGGAGGGAGGGAGGGAGGGAGAGAGAGAGACACAGAGAGACAGAGAGAAAGAGAGAGATGCAGTTACAGTTATAAATCTACTGAGAACAGTGCCGAAGATGTGGCACGAGAAAAGAAAAAATAAGCAAGGTTTTGCTTTCTACTTTTATTTTAGGTCAACACTCAGAAACCAACTATTAAAATAATATAGTCCTACTCTATTTCGTGAATTAAACTGGCTTTAAAAAGTGCAGTACTGACAAAAGTCATCGAGGCCTCGAAAAATGAAAACATCTAGTGCATTATGGTGTCCTGTTTCTGTGGCTTATCCTTTAATTGCACAAATTAAATAAACAATATAAAACACAAATCAAGCCCAGGATAAAAGCCCTTTGAAATGGCATTTGGGATTGTGTGTCCTTCACTTCAGCCTGACAGGCAGCAGGCAGCAGCATGCTTGTCATTTGTGCGTTGTGTGTTATGCTTTGATTTGTCGTGAATGTTCAGGTCGGTCACAGTGAAGAACCCCATCAGAGCAATTAAAGTCTAAAAGCAGTCTACAAAGAATTCTGAAATTTAATTCCAAACTTCTGAATAGCATTCTGCCATATAGACCTGAGCATATAACAAACCCATAAATACCTGAATAAAATCAAGACAACAATAACTCCCCGCCCACTCGCTGTCACCACCACCCACTCTACCTCATCGCCGCCCAATCCGAAGGCAGGGGAACGAAATTCAGAGAATATACCAGTGTGTCAGGGTGCACTTTACTTGCGACTTTCACAATAACACATTCCCTGAGCCGGCACCAAGGACGAAGCACGATAGATCGCAGTGTACACAGTCTAGACGGAAGCTTTTGTGTCTTTGGCCTGTGGCATCTCCCAATCAAAGCTCCAGCTTAATTACCAATCAGCAGGAGCCATTCCGGTTTACAGGCTTTTATTGCTACATTTAAATAGATCGTCTTGATCTATGTACACCACCCCCTCCCCTGACTCAACTCAAAGCCATTTTTTTCCACATTTCTCTTAGTGTGCGTTCAAAAAAAAAAGGAATATATTGATGTACAAGAATGAACTTTACTCAAGTAATTAAATTGCAGACAATAGACGGCTACATTCATTTAGGCTCAAGGGAAAGGCAGTTCGAATGAACAAGGTGCAACTGCATTTTCTTTGCACGCACAGATGTCAGTACAGTACATTTGGAGCTGTAACATTTTGATTACAACCCAGACTCCAGTAGATATTCTGAGAAAGGTTATTAGCACCAGAAGTTTAGCTTCCCTTTACGGTACATGTAATTGGAAGTTAAAATTAAAAAGTTCTGTGAGTAGCTCAAAACCGTGCAGAAATGTATACCCTCCATAATCAGTTTCGTAATTCTATGCACTTTTCAGAAAACAATTATGGTAATTACCCTATACCTGTATCCATGGAGACTCAATTCTCTGATGACTTGGTTGAGATGTGTTCCTGTTTTTGGAAGACATTTCATCCAGCCTGGATTCTGCAATCATGGCTGGTTACCTGACTACTTTCTTACTGCAGTATGGCCATAGCTTGGTTTACCATAGTACCCCAAGGAACAAGTGATATTGCCATAGTGGATACAGGTTTGAGCGGATTTGCCTAGCTCAGGTCATGCTATGGGATGTTGCACTGAAAGACCTGCAAGGCTGTTTTTCAGTCAGATTCACCTCTAAATTACAGAAGACTAGCATCATCTTTTTGGGGAGTCAATACAAACTATAAATATTGATGAGCTGGAAGCCAGTTTTCAGCTGCCTGGCTCAGAAATAACTCCTCAGCTCATAAGTCAGTGTGAAGGTGTTTATATACAACATGAAAAACTGGCTATCTACACAACACCCACCAGTGAAAAACATGGGCAAGGATAGGGGGTGCCGAAATGCTAATTCACACAGCTAATACCGAGTTACTCACTGCTTCGCTCCCTTCTGTTAGTGCTGGTGAGAAGGAACACAGCAGGAGGTTAAAGCAAACGTGAAATATACTGTATTTTTTTCTATATTATATCTTTCAACTGCAACATGTACTACCTGTGTGAAGTATTAATACACGACACATCATACAGAAAGCTCTGCTAAAAATAAGACAGGGGCCCCCGCCCCCCCTTGAAACTCAGACTACCAGATGGGCACTTCACACCTTGATTCCCCCCTCTTTTCCGAGCTGCAGAGTGAAGCTACACCGAGGCACGAGACAAAATGTGCACAACTTCACTGACTAATTGTGACAGCTGCCAATGGCTCCCAATTAGTGTTGACGTTTCGGAGGTCCAGGCACGGGCAGGGTCCGTGTACCCATAATCAAGCGCTAATGTGATTTTACTCACGCTCAGCTCGGTTTCCCACATCACTGTCACAGCTTGATGCGTGCAACTTTTATTCTCGCCCGCCACCCCCAGACGTACACAACTGCTCCGTATGCCACCGAACACAACGGGCCTATGAGAATTACAAGGCTCACGAGCAAACACGCTTTCTGAAGTTTTCAAAGACACCATTTACTTATGCAATTTTAATCTTTTGTCACCCAAGATGGTCCTAACAGAAATTTTTTGATTTCCATAGATATCTGGCAAGAGATTAGAAAAAAACCAAAACACTTCTTTAGAAATAAGATTCCAAAAACGTTGAACATTTAGCAGTTTTGGGAGTCATTACCACTGAAAACCCCTCAAAGATGAATGAGAGCATTCACCCGAGGTCACAGTTGGGGTAGGTTACACTGATCAACTTTGGGAGCCTGCATAACACTTAACATGACATTGTCAACTTTGCAGGCAAATGATAACATGTTTTGTTAACACTGCCCAGCAGGAAGCTGGTGCGTGTGTAACAGACTCTGTGTGCGTGTCTAGCGTGAATGACCCATAACGGAACAGCCTTCTCTGTCCTATCACTATGACAGGGTGACAAACATAAACGATAGACATTACTGTGGCCACAAATCCACAGAGCACGCAGGGAGAGCTCGCACGAAATGGGCCACAATGCATTGCTGTTTGCAAAAATTCCACAGAATTTCACTGCAACGGAAGCATAAGTATATGAAAACAGCGTATCAATGGGACAGAAAATCGCATAAAACATGTTTTTTCCTTCACTTGGAAGCATAGTTTTGGGGAAGGCTTTGAGTGTTTCTGTGTGTGTGTATGTGTGTGTGGGTGCATGCATGTGTCTGCATGTGTGTTTCTATATGTGTGTGTGTTTGTGTATGTGTGCGTGTGCAAGCGTGTGTGTCTCTGTGTGTGCCTGCATACATGGATGTGTATGTGTATGTTTATGTGTGTGTGTGTGTGTGTGTGTGCAAGCGTGCATGTCTCTGTGTGTGTGTGCATGCGTGGATGTGCGTGTGCGTGTTTGTGTATGCGTGCATGTGCAAGCGTGCGTGTCTCTGTGTGTGCGTGCATTCGTGGATATGTGTGTGTGTGTGTGTGTGTGTGTGTGTGAAGCGATCATTAGGCCTGAATGAAAGGTGCACTACAGGACAGATTAAGGCCGGGCTAATGACTGGTTAACTACGAGGGATAAGCGCTAGGAGGTGAAAGAAGGAAAGGACAGAAATGTTCTGTAATTGCACGGTGCGTGGAGTTTGGCTTCCTGCCGTAGATCCGCTCTCCCCAGGTGTGTGACCCTGGGGGAGGGAGCGTCACCTAACGGCGAGGCGCACAAAAGAGCGGAGGGGCTTAACCTTTCGTGACAAGGGCGCAAATGTGTCTGCAGCTGAACCCGACACCGCCTGGGCCCGCCCCTCTCTTTCACCCGCCCCGGAGAACAGCTCCGAGGTCCCTCTTTTCTCTCTGCACAAAAGAGCAAGGAGGAGGTTACATTATAATTTTCGGCGTGAAGGTGGAACGCCGGCCCCTGGCTCCCAGCCCTGGCAACCTGTGCCAACAGCGCGCACATATTTAATCCCCCCCCCCGGATCCAGACCAAGCACATCAGGTGGACTTTCCTGGTCTCTCCACGGCCCATTGTCGGAAAAGAGTTCTCCTTCCCACACAAAAGCCGGAGGGCAACCTGCCGGGAAGCTCCTGGCAGAGAGGTCCTGCTCCAACTTTCTCAGTTCTGATTGGTTGTTTCTTTGGGAAAGGCGTGGTGACACCTGCACCAGCATGACTATGGCGCACCGTTTTTCAATGAAAAAAGGGGACTTTTCACAGAAAGGGGACTCCTTGCTATGGGTGTGACCGCAAAGGTGATATGTCACGGTTCTTGCACTGGGGGAGGCGTGGCCTTCGTCCTGCCCAGTTTCTGATTGGTGGTCTTATGTGGCCAAAACACGCTCTCGGCCAATAAAGTGGAACCCCAGAAGCTGAACAATGTGAACAGCTGAAACTCTCTCTCATTGCAGTGCAGCATGTGTGGGATCCCAGTTAGTGCAATTGAAAGAGTTCCTGCCCATTCATTTGTGTTAGACTGTTCAGAGCAGGCTTTCAGTCTCATGTTTGTGAGTCATTAGACTCGTTTGCACTGAATGGCCGCCCACCATCACCTCCCATAAATACTAAATTGTTTTCCAGTCAGTTGTGTTTGTAATTTGCCTTGTGGTGATTGCAATGCACACACATTACCCTACTGCACAGCAAGACGTCATCATGCCCTCAAAATGTATTTATTTTTATAAACATGTAGAAAGAAATACTGGCAATTTACAAATATTATTGAACATGAATAATGTTTGTGGATTTTTAATCTTGTCTCCTACATGTGTATGTAAACATATGTACACTCACTGAGCAATTTAATCAGCCAATCGTGTGGCAGCAGTGCAATGCATACTATCACGCAGATACAGGCTAGGAGCTTCAGTTAATGTTCACATCAACCATCAGAATTTGGAAAAAATATGATCTAAATGACTTTGACTGTGGAATGATTGTAGGTGCCAGACAGGGAGGTTTGAGTATCTCCGAAACTGCTGATCTCCTGGGATTTTCACGCACAACAATCTCTGAGTTTGCAGACATCCACTAAGCAGCAGTTCTGTTGGCAGAAACACCTTGTTCATGAGAGAGATCTGAAGGGAATGGTCAAAGCTGACAGAACGTTTGACAGTAACGCATAACAGTGGTATGCAGAAGAGCATCTCTGAACGCGTCAAACCTCTAAATGAATAGGCTCCAGCAGCAGAAGACCGAAAAGTAACAAAAAATTTTAATTCTAATGAACACTTAATAAAGTGCTCACTGAGTGTATGCTTAGGAACTTGAGATAATACTTACAGGAACATCCACATATTTGGCAGCCGTTTTCACCTTCAAATCAAAAAGAAATCTTATTACAAAATTTGATTTGGCATTCTTAAAAAGTTATAAGGTAGTGCAAAGTATTTCACTGCCCTTGACACAAAGCTGGCACTTACTGTGAAAGACAGCAGGGAGGAGAAGAGTGTTCCTTCGTCGTATCGAGAGAGCTTGGACAGAACTCCATCTAACACTGCGGAAAACTAGAGGGGATAGTCTTTATCACACTCCAGTTCCACAAACAAACCTGTGACCGCTAACAAAAGCTATGCGGGACGATGAAGGTGATGAACTTATCGTGCTGATTATTGTGACACACATGCTATGTCTTTAAAATGCAGTGACATGATGGCGCACGTGCGCTTGTGTTGGGACTGCTTGTTGGGAGCTCTGTGGTCCTTATGGGACGTGTGATGGGGAGGCCCAGCCGTGGGGAGGAGGAGGGGGTGACAGGGGAATGGCAGGGAACGCCGTGGCCCTGCCTGACACTACACACCTTGGATACCAGGGAGGAGATCATCTCCTTAAAAGCCTCCTCGATCAGGACATCGATTTTGGAATGGTAGTGTTGCTGAGGAGGGAAAGGGAACAGGTTACTGCAAAAGAAGAGGCACGCCCCTAAAGCACCACACGTAAACGGAGTTACACACACACGTACGTATATACACACACACACACACACACTCATGCATACACACAGACACATACACACGCATGAATACACACACAGGGACATACAAAAACACACATACATACACACACACACGCATGCATACACACTAACACGCATGCGCACACGCACACACACACACAGACATGCACATATACACACACATACACACACTCCCTGCACAAACACATGCACGTGTACGCGCACGCACACACACACACACACACACATATACACACACACACTGGTTAGCCTCAGCACCTCGTGGCTGAAAATCACAAACTCAATCTGCCCACCCAGCCCATATTTTTGTCCTCCATACGCCCCCCCCCCCTCTGCATTGAGCAGAGAAAATCTTCCCATGTACAAGACTGAGTTAAGCAGCTAATAGGCCCATTATGGGAGTGAATGGAGCTAGCGCTCTCGTTTAAGGCGAAGGAATTTGAAGGATACTTTTTGTGTTTCCCACAATTAGGACAGCCTTGTGTTTTTCTAAAGGACAGGTCCTGCTGGGGGGGGCGGGGGGGCCCAAAGCCTCACGCTAGATTCAATTAATCCACCATTTCATGTCTGATAACTCTTATTCACCATTTATTTAAATTGTGCTGCCAAAGGAGGGAGAAAGAGGCTCTATTTGTTGCGGTGAAAGGAAGCCTTCACTGCTAGCACCGACGGCAGGAGTTCATCTCCGCTGACAATGGCCTTTTACAACAACTCTAAAGAGCGCCGAAATTAAAAATTTCAATCAACAAAGATGGAAGATCAGTGACAAATTGAAGGTGCAGAGAGGTCACTGCTGCCAGCCCCAATTTTCTTTTCTCCTTTTTTTCCACCACATGAAATGGCTGCTTTTTAATAAATGGAATTTAAAGGAAATCTTAAGGACTTTTTCCCCCCCAACTAATACTGCCATGTTTGCTTTTAATATGACAGAGGACACTAAATCGTACAGCCTTTTTATACTACTGAGGAGATTAAATTGTAAGGCTTCAGCTGTATGATTGAAAACCAAAAGGACAATTATTCCTTTTAACAACATTTATCTGGTTGTAATCCACTGAGAGCCACTTTAGCGAAAGGCATTTTCTAAAGCTTAACCTTGCAATTCTGTATATGATACAAAAAAGCATAAGGTCTGAAAAAAACAATTTATATCTTATATATCCTTGTAATTATCCCAAGAATGCACGAACATACACAAATGCCCTCCCATGTTCAGAAACACAAAAAAAATTAACTACTTAGATGCCTCTAAAGACGCTCAAGCCATAGAACTGCAGAATGGAGGACACACAAAAGGACTGCATCTCCCCATTGTGGCCACCCAGCTGAGCCGCTGAACTATCTCCACTCAGTGAGACGTGGCTCCCACTTTGCTGTGTGGAGGAATGCGCTTTCCACACTTAACAAAAGTTTGTTCCTTGGCCTTCCAGGAAGTGAAAAAAAAAAGGTGAAGGAAAGTGACAGACCCTATTCAGTTTGATCATGTAATGACGTCAGAGGATATCTATGGTACAGTAACCTTTGAAGGCTGTCAGTCTCAAACTGCAGTCTATTCCAGGATATTCTTCAAGAAATATACACTCAGCGAGCACTTTATTAGGTAGACCTGTCCACCAGCTTGTTAATGCAAATATTAAATCAGCCAATCATGTGGCAGCATCTAAATGCATAAAAGCATGCAGATGTGGTCAAGAGGTTCAGCTGTTGTTCAGACCAAATGTCAGAATGTGATCTAAGTGACTTTGAGCGTGCAATGATTGTTGGTGCCAGACAGGGTGGTTTGAGCATTTTCACGCACAACAGTCTCTAAAACAAAAAACATCCTGTCAGCAGCAGTTCTGTGGGCAAAAATGTGTTGTTAATGAGAGAGGTCAGAGGAGAATGGCCAGACTGGTCAAAGCTGACAGGAAGGTGACAGTAACGCAAATAACCACACATTACAACAGTGGTATGCAGAAGAGTATCTCTGAACACACAACGTGTCAAACCTTTAAGTGAATAGGCTACAGAAGACCAGTAAGTAAAAAAATAAAAATAAAATAAAAGTCTAATAAATATCTAATGAAGTACATAGTGAGCGTATACTTTAAGCTAAATCCAGACACAGGAGGCCACTCGCATTACTTATTCACCCAACAGAAATGAATGAATGAATAAATAAATCATTTTCAGTCAACATACAGTATTAATGTGCAATTAAATGTTCAACATATGAGGCATATTATGTGTGAAAGCAGCCTTGAGAGTTTTTAAATATCATGTAAACTCAAAGTGTGAGACTCAATGTAAGAGGCTGGTGATGTACAGTAACGTTACTTACCCACTGTTTATCATCCTTGGGTTGAAATAACAGCGTGCAGGAAGTCATGCGTGGCCAGGGGATGAGAAACAAACAGAAATGACAGAGAAATGAAAGTCTTAAATACAATGCATTGGAATGATAAAATGATATTTTAAACAAATAAATATAGCACATGAATAATGCACAGTGAGGAAATGTGTGCTGACAAAGAACATGCCAGCAGATGATAAACCACGGGTGGTGTGATTATATCATTACGATACAGTATAGTGTAATCCAGCGTAATACGTCGATAATCCCTCCTCCGGAGATATGACAGGTGATTATACAGTATCACATTGGCTCATTGCAGCTGTGCAGAACGGCTGGTTCTATCTGGCTTGGAGGAAAACCATAGAGATTTGATTGCTGATCTACATTTCTGTTCTCATAGGTACCGGAATACTATGAGACAAAAGAAATGCAGAGTGGGGACACACTGACTACACACACACACACAAACACACACACCCTGCACACACAGTATAACCATACAGGCACACACTGAATCCTTCCAAGTACTGGTCCTGGACACCCACTGGTTAGCCACCTTGTATCCTCGTTTCCATCTTTCTCAAGGGCAGTGTGGATTATCAGCCAGACTGCCATTGTTTCGGAGTTTTGTCATTTGTGCAAAGTTATCAGAGAACTATTACTTCCTGTTGGAGAACAGACATCACCCAGTCAGAAGTTAAAGTCCCAAAATGGACCCAAAGTTGTGTGTTCAGCTAAATGCTCAAGTCGCAGTACAGTGATCCTCCCCCAATTGCCTGGCATCAAATAGCGACTGCAGCTAACAGCTCTGTAGGGTGACATTTCATCAACCATAGCAGAGCCCTGGGAGAGGCCAAAACCCCAATACACTAGTCCGCTCAACAGATGCCCTCATTTGGGACAGCATTTTGTGCCTTACACACACATAGTACAGTATACGCCTGAATATCTCACTGAAGTGATTCTTTCAGGAACAAGCCTGCCTGGTGGGCGGGGACCCCGCGGCGTTCTGGTGTGGGGCCAGACTGGGAGAGCTCCACGGCGCAGCAGCGCCGCCTGGTTTCCCCGCTCGGAGCGCGCGAGCCGGGCCCAGGCTGCGCGCGGGGGAAGGTGAAGAGGGAAGTGGAAGGGGGCTCCAGGGACACGCGGGCTGAATAGGCTGCAGGTGCGACCAGAGCTCGCTTCACACGAAGGTCAAGTGCCGGCAGCACAGGGTCAGAGCCACGGCAGGCCTGGGAAGGCGTGCTCTTCACACAGGGGTGGGGAGATGTAGTAAATAACACTTATTGCTCACTAGACCTGGCCAGAAGCAGCAGGCGGGAGCAGGAATCATCGAGCCGTTTCAGTGCGCCGGTCGAGGTATTCTCCCCGGCTGAGAGTAGCGCGGTTAAGGCAGTCAAATGGAGTGGCAGGAGGCGGTATCGGCGCACACACGTGCTGGCTCTGTTTACTCTCCCCACTTGACAAGGTGATAAGGTGGGCAACGACAGTCGTCGGTGGCCAAGTGAATGATAACGCCGATTTCACTTTGCTGAAAATAGATAATGGCATATGAAGCTGGCACCGGCGGAGAAACAGCCCCCTGTTTACACTTGATTCGAAGCCATCAGTTTGATGAGTCAGGCCTTGTGTGCCCACACGATTCCTGCCTTGTGTGCCTGCCTCCCCAGTACCTCTTACCCTCCCCGCAGGGTAGGATGCGTACAGTAACCGATGCTGATGCTACTGCACAGGTCCTGGGAATACGTGCTATCGTCAGCTTAGCAAAGCAAAGTCTACCAGGCTTCAGTTTGCATGTGCGTAGTGAAGGTGGCTGTCGCCTTGACTTGCTGGTCTAATAGCATTGGATGGCAATGAAACAGGAATTCTCCTTGTGCCTTAAAAAAAAAAATCCTTTGTATCATTTTGCAGCTCTCTCCAAACTACATGAATAACAATGGCTACAAAAACATGCTAATTTTTATTCAAAGAAAAAATAGCTCTTATCTTCCAAAAACAGTGGTTACACTATGTTCTGTGTAAATCTGGCTGGAGAAACAATTGAGGAGGCAGCATTAGTCATATCATTATATTTCCCTAAATCAGTCGCTGATTCCCGCAGTGGAGGGGCCTACCTCCTGGCTGGAGTCCAGGACGCAGAGCTTGGAAGCCTGCTTCTTGGCATCCATTAGCACGTTGAACATGGTGCAGACAGACAGAGACACCCGGAAGTCCGTCGACTTGCTGGCCTTCTGCATCTTGGAATCGAAGGCAGCTTTTGTTCTGGTGGAGGCAAGAAAAGGCCATTTGAAATGGGTCGTCTCTGGAGACCAATTAAAAAACAAACTGTCTCGTTCTCCCCAGCTCCACCGGGTTTTTTTCTCATGCAAGTCATTAACAGAAGAACACTGAGCAGGCATCGCCGTGGTTGCAAATGAACGTTTTGAAGAGCATTCATTATAGGATGTTATTTTTTTCACACTACACAAACAAAGGCCACGACAGAACAATGGAATCTTCAAACAAAGATTTAAAAGATGAAGGGGTACATTTCATCCCCTCGTTTCCAGAACACGCAGATAAGCTGCCTCTTGACAGCCTGCCAGCTGTGTGACAAAAGGACATTTTGAAGAATATTTGAACGCGTGAAAGGGGCACATTGTGACTGGGGGGGGGGCATCAGGTATATGGGGGGGGCCGTTGGGTATGGGGTGGGAGTCTGACGTTTTTCCGTTAAAGGACCGGTGAGTGACCTCTGACCTCTTGATGCAGGCCTCCACCATGTCGCTGGCCATGAGCTTCAGCCTCTGCTCCAGGTGCTTAGCGAACTCGGGCTCTGGCCAGCGGAGGTCCATGATGAACACCTGCAGAGCGTCCAGCTTCCAGAAGAGATCCTCCGAGGTTGCCGAGCCGTTGCTGTCAGTCAAATTCAGCAGAAAGTGACATTAAGACACGTAAACAACTTCACCTTTTTCTTCGCGTCTGCCAATAGTGTAACACCGTGTACAGAAATGGTACATAGTGTATAGTACAATGCAGGGCGGTACGCAGACTACAGAGGTCAGTGCTGAAACACCCCGTCTAGGGAGGTTCGGAGGCATGCTCCCATGGAAGAAAATGTTGACAATTTTAACAATTAAATAATCAATGTAACGTACTCTAAAGAAAAAATGGAACGATTTGCTTAGATTAAAAGTATATTATTATAATACTGAGGTCATGATCTCACATGCACACACACATACAAAAAAAAACTGACCATGACCTGGTCGTCCTCAATGGTAGTAATGGGCCGGGCATAATGGTACATAAATAAGATGTGACCTTCTTTTCAATTCTTTCATTATGTACAGTAGTACATGTTTTACCCTCAGAAAAGACGGATCTTTAGAGTGAACAAAGACAGAGTATGCCATCTCTCCGAGTCTAACCTTAGCAGTAAAAGAACACCTTTCTGACAAAGACAAATATAATTTCCTGTAAATATTCGTAAAGAGGTGTTCTGTGCTTGCACAATAACATTGGTAAAATTAGGTAAAAATGAATCTTATCAACTGAAGTGCAAGCTAAGACTGTGGCTGATATGACCAAGCAAAATACATGCACCAGAGATGGGAAGCGTTTCATGTTCCACTCATGCTGTAAATTAAGTAGAAATGTAGCCTAATCATATTCATATAAACTCGAAGAAAGCAAGTTCAAATTATTACATTTTTCCATTATAGGTTAACACCTGTGTTCCTCTCCTTCAATGAATGTGACAACTGTGTTGTCATTTGCATTTGCGTTATAATGTAATAAGGGAAGTATCGACATTAGCTAATATGACTGGCCAAATATTGGTTATTGATATCAGCCCCAAATATCCATATTTCCATCAAAACAAATATAATAAAATGATAGGAGAAGGTATTGTACTGTGGTATCTGTCATGTTTCCATGTACTCCAAGGAACCTGAGATAATCCAAATTACATTGCCTATGGCATCCATAACATTTTTTGTGAAAAACATACTTGCGTTAAGAACACCTAAAAAGTGAATTACTCTTTTGTCTCATTTACAAATCCAACATTATAGAGTCGCTGGGCAGTTAAATGTGCTGGCAGTTAATGTCATGTACAGTATTAAAGGGCTTATAAACCGTGTGGCATCACAGTGACTGGAGGTAAGACCTGCACCGGAGGGACAGACAGACTGACTATGCCAGGCTCCAGGGCGCTTTCCCAGAGGTGACTCAGGAACACCTGGCAGCTGATGCCAGCAGCATCCAAATGTACATCAGCCGTCAGAGGGGGGGGGGGAGCACGCACGCCTTTAAAAGACTGTTAACTTCTCAAGTGGAGCTTTGCATAAACGGTTTGGCAAATCTGCAGTGCAATTACACATGTGCCACACCGACTCCCCTCTTGCCTAATTAGCCGTTCAGCGTCTCCCAGCTTCCCCTGGCCCGCCAATTCCCTGCAGCGCCCCTGTGTGGGAAGACTCCAATAATCAACGTCTCGGTTCACAAGGTGCAGAAATCCTAGCAGGGTAGCATGCCCCCCCCTCCTCTCCCAGGGCACCCCCCTCCCCCCTCCCCCAAGCATTACACCTCGAGTCCCAGAAGAGCCCTCCAAAGAGGCTACAGTACACAGTTTATTCAACTGAGACTGGGGCCCAGAGCACAGCCACACATAGACTCTCTGTACCTGTGTGTGTGTGTCTGTGTGCGTGCATGTGTGTGAGTGCGTGTGAGTGTGAGTGTCTTTGTGGGTGAGCGTGTGCGTGTGTTTGTGCGTGGGATTGTGTCTGTGTGTGTGCGTGTATGTGTGTGTCTGCATGTGCATGTACGTGCATGTGTGTGTGTGTACCAGCATAAAAAGAGGGGGAAGTGATCACACTCACACTAACAGAACTGGTCTGCCACCTTGAGACCATATCCATCTCAACGGAGTCAAAGAAAAATATCTCAAACATTTAACTAAGATGGGATAAAACACACAGGCTGGAGATTTTCCTTCAAATGCATTTTTCTAAATATGTGTACAGATTCAACCAATAAGGACAAAAAGGAAGATAATGCATACTCACAATATATCTGGTAAATTAATTCCTTGCAGGCTAAAAATTCAAAATATAAATAAATTCTCACAGTCCATTTGAAATGTAATCTCATTCCCCATGTTGATCCAACACATGCGACAGAAAACAGTAAACATGCTACAACACCAAAACATTACAAAAAGTCACATAAAATAATAAGGTTTCACATTTAATAGGGCTATTAAAAGTGTTGCCAAAAATCTACAAAAGGCACCGTGGTGAAAGCTAACACTTCTGCACCCGTCGAGTTTTAATGAAGTACCTTTTAAAAATAAATTTTTAATCAGCCGCCATTAATTTGGCAGAGTGCAGGCTAGCATGCCAGCCCCTAAGAAACACATGCTGCGGAGGCCCTTCTGTGCAGTGCTGCAGCGCAGAGCACAGTCTCAGCACAGGTTCGGCACAGGCAGAGCCCAGGCTGAGCAGAGGGGTGACTGCTGCACAGTGAGTCTGAGAACACCCTGCTGACTGCAGCCCTGTTTCCCTGGGCAACAGTACGGCCAATTACGCGTCTCTGTGGGACCGGCAGCCAGGATTCGATTGGACAGTGGGGCGCTCTACACCGACGTACCGCCTGGGACGCTGGCTCTAAGTAAATTGGACATTTGCAGCCATCCTGGGAGAATGGGTTGACTGTCCTTTTCTCACAGCAGCTATGGTATATTTTACAGTACTTGTAAGACTGGTTCACAAGTCTAGAGGGCTTGTGTCCATCCATCAGCTCAAGGGCTGCCTGACCATCACCGTCTCGCTCCTCCCAACTCTCACTGGCACCATGTCGCGTTGATGTTTTAGTAAAGTGATAAACATGGGAACATGTTTGCCAGGTGGCCCCTGCCCCCCCCCCCCCCCCCCGATCCCATGATCCCCTGAGGAACACCATGGAGACGCAAACGCAGTGTGACAGCAGGTGAAAGGTATAAATGATCCAGTACCAGACAATACTTCAGTTCATACTCCAGGTTTTGGAAAAAAGCACATTCTTTAAACATGCATTATTAAAGCCGCTTACGGTCTTGAATACGGGCACAATGAAAAAACTTCAGCGAGGACATGCATCACAAAAAACACACTACACACACTGCACACAAAACAGCACACAAAACAGCACACACAACACCACAGCAGCCGGTGACTGGGGCGCACTCTTCTCTTCTACGGCAGCTGCCCTTTTCTTGTTTATCTGAGGAGGCTTGTCACACACATTATGAAACGCGTGAATCATTTGGCGAGCCTCAGAAAGTCTTGCGTCTTGAGAAAAGTAAAGTAGTGGCAAAGTGGACACTTGTTCACATGAGAGTGGGGCGTGCTCGCTGACAGACAGCTGGTTTTGTTGGGTGAGGGCTAAGCTGCAGGCTGTTATTCTCTGCAGGTATTCTACAGAGAATACAACTCTTTGGGTGTGGAGGCTGTCAATCCTAACAAAAAGGTGTCTGTTACAGCAAGATAAATCTGACAGCCTCTATTAAGTATTTAACAAAGCGTGTTCAGGATAAACTGTCTTTTTTAAGGCACAAATAAATTCATTTTCAACTTAGAAATTTCATCATGTTTATCTTTGGTGAAGTTCTCTGAAAGCTTTAACTTTCATCAGTGCTAAGAGCACAGGTTGTGAATGCTTCACGAGTGAGTAAACAAGGTGATTGGTCTTCTTCTCTCCTAATTTTTTATTATTATTGCTATTGTTATTATTATGAATAAGAAGAAAAAGAAGAGGAACTCTTCAGTTAACCAGGTTTATTTATGTTCTTCATGTTCTTTCTGCACTGGTCTTAGTTCTCTCGGTGCCTATGGAGGAGGTGAGTGGACAGCGACCCCGGCCCCTGTCACATGACCATACACACATGTTGTCACATGACCATACACACGTGTTGTCACATAAAGGTCCCATCCACGAGGGAGCCGAGAAGCTGGGGATCTGGGGGAGAGAGAGGGGCAGGCTGGGAACCTTGGGCAGCGGCACGTTGGGAAGGTTGTTGGTTATCGTCCTGCAAGGAAAACAAGACAGCACAGGGACTGAGGTCCCCTTCCACCCACCTGCTGAGGCCCACGGAGAAGCCAGCACACCCACACCGCGAGGCTGAATGTGCCCGGTGCAGCTCAGCAGCAACAACAACAACAAGCGGCTAATCAATTAAAAACCCATGAAGGCCGCTGCGTTTCCGGCTCGCTCGTCCTCTCTCTCTCTGCCTTTTGGCGTCCCGCTCTCCTTGGCAGGAGGCCTCTGAGGAGGTCGGCGCAGGTCAGCGCGGCCAGGCTAAGTGGAAATAAACGGCCGTACCTGACTGGCTGCCACGTCTCCTGCTCAAAGCCGCGGTGGATGGACTGGGCGATGGAGGACTCCATCAGGTCAATGTAGCGGACCACCAGGGGGATGAAGAGGTCCTGCAGGTGTTTGTGGAAGGTTCCGTGGCACAGGTAGGCTGGAAAACCACGCACACACGCGCACACACACACACACACACACACACAAACACAAAATCAATGTGGGATGCAGCAATCTCGCCTGTCCTGCGTCACAGACGTGGGAGTCGAAGGCGAGCTGTTGAGATTCTGTCAGTGAGCTGCACATTAGTGCCGTCCTGTTCTCAGGGGAGATGGAGGGAGTTTCATTCCCACCACATTACTGCTCACCACAGTGGAGTCACGCTTTAGCTCTTTACAGCTGCTCTCAGGCTCACTGCACATGCTCATTATAGAAAGTTATTATTAAGGAGTAATAAGGCACTTCAAATGTCATGATTTTGTAACTGCTATTTTTTCTCCACATATTGCGCTTGGAAACAATAACACAGGGATGACAGAGGACTTCTGACAATTCCATCCCTGAACAAAAAGTCTAAACTCACACGTAGCCCAAAGCAAGACAACGGTGCTTTGAGGCAGTCTGTGCTATCAACTTCAGTTGCCTTTCAGCCTTTCAGAAAGTAGAGTGACCTGTGTTTTACTGTAAGCTCTGTGGAAGTAGGTCAGAGGAGGTATTTTGTCCTATTCTGTCAAACGGACCAAGGCGAGTGTGGTTCTGTGGTTCTGGGCTGTGGTGGGTGAGGATAGGATCTGAACTGGGACAGCAGCGCTGTGAGCACACAGGTGCGTCATCTCACATCTGATCTGTGTTAGATACGGACGAGTTGGTCTAAAACCTGCCAAGAGAGGGATGAGAGGGAAAGAGAAGAGAAAGAATAAAGATGAGAGAGTAAGAGAAGCAGACAAAAAGGGGAAAAGGGAGATGAGAAGTATGGACAAAAGAGCATTAGGAAGCAACATAGGGGTTAAAAAAGGAGGATAGGAACAGTGAAATAATGAAAGAGAGATGGACACAGGGTTGTGAGGGGTATGGGGAAGAATGAAAGAGAGATGGAAGACAAAGAGGGAGGAAGAGAGAAGAGATGGTGAGTAAAAGGAGGGAAGCTAAGTATCTCTTTGCTTTATTAATCCTAATTTGCCATTCTCGTCTGGAGACGCATCAGAGCTATTAACGGCCATTCCTCATTGCATTATGAATTATGAATTATTCAAATCCATCACTGTTCCATAAAACAGTGAAACCTTGGAATGTCCTAAAGTAAATATTCTGTATGAGCACAGTGAATATACTAATTTATTTTCTTTTTTTACAGTACCTCTAAACCTCTATCACTGTTACAGTCATTTTTAAATCACTTTATCACACATTATACGTGACAACTATATGATTGCACTGCCTATTTATGGAACGTGTTTATTGCATTAAGGTGTAAAATGCATTGAAATTCCCTCTCATTAACACAATTAAATGGCACATTAGACCCCATTATATGTCAAATCATTTCTCTTTTGCACCTACATACAGTTTTGAAAAAGGGTTTTTCATTTTATTTCATACTCGGTGCATAATGAAAGAGAGTGTTGTGACATTGCAAACGATTAGGAAAATAAAGCAATTAAGGAAACTGAAAGAAGAAAATAAATTATTATCGCCTCGATAAATGCTCATTATTTCGAACAAGACCTACCTCTACACAATACACGCCCCCGCATGATAAAAGCAGTTGTACCGCTGGCCTTGAGTCAGTTTACCTCCGCCATACTGTACGCCGCTTGACACATGAATGATGTTAACTGCTCATCCCCCGACCCGACGCTTCCCAGCCACGCCTGACAATGCCAGGTGTGAGAGAGTGAGTGTGCTGCATCCCGACCACTTCAGTCTGCCGTGGGTTTAGCTGAATACGAGACCCACACCCCCCCAGCGTTGCTGTAGCTGGGTGTTCCTGGCTCCCAGTAAGTGGACATGGTGATCCCTGGTGTTTTGCAGCAGCAGGCCGCTGAAATGCTTTTTAACATGCAGTGCCGTGATAAAGTATTCGCCCCCTGATTTCCTCTGTTATTGCTCACTTGTTCGGCTCCTTAGACAAAATGTAATAAAAGGCAAAAGGAACATGAGTAAACTAAAAACTTTTTTTTTTTTTATGATTTAATTTACTTAATGAAAAAAGTTATCAAACACCCATATCACCCCTGTGAAAAAGTAATTGCCCCCTAAAACTTAATAACTGGCTGTACTACCTTTAGTAGTGAAATGCAGTCTTTCACATCACTGGGGAGTACTTTTAGCTCACTCTTCTTTGCAGAACTGCATAAATTCAGGTAAATCGGTAGGTTTTCGAGCATCAACTGCTTGTTTCAGGTCCTGCCACATCAGCTCTATTGGGCTGAAGTAAAGTCCTTGACTAGGCCACTCCAAAGTTATTTCTAAGGCTCTGGGACTCCACCGACTCCACAGTGAGATCCTTCCAGGAGTGGCTAGTCCCATTATGTCTGACATAAAGCAAATTCAGCAGTTCACAACATCATGCCATCATAACAAGTCCACATCTGAGTGGCTGAAAAGAAACAAAACTAACACTTTAGTGTGGCCTAGTCCAAGTCCTGACTTGAACCCAATGGCTGGTTCTGTGTTTTCTCCTTTGAGTAATATTACATTTAGTCTAAAGACCTGAAACTGTTAAGTGTGAAAAATACGCAGGAAGAGAAAATCAGAAAGGGGGGCACTGTATATATGTCCAATATGTACGACCTGAAGGACAATGCACACACACACACACGCACACACACGCACACACACACACACACACGTGTATGTGCATGTGCCTCTTCAAGCATGTGTAGAAAGGTGATGGCCATCTTTTGGAACAGACTAAAAGCCCTCATCTTAGAACTGCATCTTGAAACCTTGAACCCACAGCCTCTCTCTCCAAGTTGATTCATGTATTGACCTGAAGCTCGAAGATCTCTGAGACTGTGGCTACAGCACATGTACTGCCGACTTCTTTGTGTTCAGCCCCTTGTTTATGGCACTTGTGTGTGAATGCATGTTTACAGTGCTACCTTTCACAAAAACACTTTGCTTATTGCCATTTATCTGGTCTTAGTATAATCACTTATTGTCCAGTTGCTCTCAATAATAGCTGCTAAATGCGAAATGTAAAATCATAAATACACAAGTCTGAAAGCTGCAAACAGACTTATATTAATTAACGGCTAAGCACTCGTGTTTGACATTCATTTGTGAAATTTCCCCGGCGTTATTACCTCATCAAGTACAATGTTAATTAGCTATGATGACAATAGACGGGCAGCACGAATGAACCTTTTCTCTTAGCCTAAAGACCTGTTTTCTGCGGCATTGCCGGCGCTAATTAGCACAGTTAGTGGTAAGAAATGAACCAGGAACTGTGGACATGTTGCAGACAGCTGGGTGTGTACAGGTGCCTGCAGTGTGCTTTAACTAGGGCCCGGGGTGACTCACGATCGGTCCTCAGATAGTTGTTGAGCAGCTGGAAGAGCGGGAAGCTATCCCATGAGTCCTGGGGCTGGACCTGGAGTGCGCCGTCCATGTCCACACTGTAGAGGGACAGGAAGGTCTCCGCGTGCTCCGCCATTATCTCCGGCCACCAGGAGAACGCCTGGAAGATACAGACCAAGGGGTGTGTGTGTGTGTATGTGTGTGTGTGTGTGTGTGTGTGTGTGAGAGAGAGAGAGAGAGAGAGAGAGAGAGTCAGGGACAAAAAGCAAGAGGGGGGACAGAGACGGACAAGAAGGCAGAAGCGACACAGAGAGAGGGAGAGGGGGGAGAAGGGGGAAACATGTACGAACACTGCGCACAACTTAGCCACATATGGCTCCTAGTGCGAAACACTCAGCCAGAAGCATTGCGGAAAGCATAAAAATAAGTAAAATAAATAAACTGGACAAAGTAAACACAAGACGGCAAATAGTGAATAAAGGAAGACAAAGGCACTGTGACAACAGGAAAAAGATACACCATCTACAAAGTAACAGGCAGGGCAATGAGAGGAAGTACAAAGGAAGCGTATGACCTTGTGCAGGCAGAGAACGCTAGAGCTCAAACACCTGAGAAAGCGAATAGACTGGCAACACCTGGCAGCACCACAATGGAAGAGCCTTGCATCTGCACAGAACGGCACACACGTGCGCAGGTAGAAGGGGGATTTATTGTGATGACACACTGGAAATGCAGCCGCCAAAATGACATTTTTCGGAACGTATGAAAGCCGCCATGAGAGACGGTAACGGTGACAAAAACAACACCTGTGGATGCCAAGCCTCCACATCGTTAAGGTAATGCAGAAAAGAATCAATGTGGGTTTCTCGCTAAAATCAAACATCTGGTCGAAAGCAGGTGGAGGACGTTGTGTGGTGTGAGAACAACGGACTGATTACCAAAGAAATAAAAAAAATAAAACCTTGACAGCTGCAGATTCATTTTCACAACCACTACCATGCACAAAGCACACATTGATGCCCTCAACCATGTTGTCCTATTTTTCTATGAGATTCTGTCTATATTTAATTGATGCTTCTATATATAGTGGCTTCAGAAAGTATTAAGTATCACTTTTTGCACACTTTGTGTTGCCGATCAATCTACACATAACAACCCCATAATGGCAAAGTGAAAACATGTTTTTAAAAATCTCTGCAAATTTATTAAAATTCAAAAACTGAAATCTCTCATTTACATAAGAATTCAGATCCTGAATACTGTGGTCATGTGCATCCTGTTTGCTTTAATTATCCTTCAGATGTGTCTAGATCTAAATTGGAGTCCACCTGTGGCAAATTAAATTGACTGGACACACTTTAGAAAGGCACACACCTGTGTATATAAGGTCCCACAATTCACAAACCAAGCCATGAAGTCCAAGGAACTCTCTATAGATCGCTATGACAAAATTGTGGCGAGGCATAGATCAGGACAGGGGTAAAAAAACTGTTTCTACAGCTTTGAGTGTTCCCAGGAGCACAGTGGTCTCAATAATTGTGAAAGTTTGCAACCACCAGGACTCTACCTAGAGTTGGCCATCCAGCCAAATTGATTAACTGGGCAAGAAGGGCCTTGGTCAGGGAAGTGACCAAGAACCCAACAATCACTCTAACAGAGCTTTGGAAGTCCTGTGCAGAGCTGGGAGAACCTACCGGAAGGACAACCATCTTAACAGCACTCCATCAAATCAATCAGGCCTTTATGGTAGAGAGCCTAGATGTAAGCCACTGTTGAGTAAAAGGCATATGACAGCCCGCTCGGAGTTTGCAAACAGCATTTAAACCTCTCTGAGAGCATGAGAAACAAGATTATCTGGTCTGATGAGCTATCTGATGAAATATTTGGGCAAAACTCCAAGCACTTTGTGAGGCAAACACCAGGCATTGCTCAATACCACCCCTTCATCATGCTATGGGGGTGCTTCTCAGTGGCAGGGACAGGGAGAATGGTAGGAATTGAGGGAAGGTGCATGCGACCGCAGACTGGGGCAAAAGTTCCAGCATGACAATGACCCGAAGCATACAGCCAAGACAATGCTGGAGTGACTTCAGGACAAGTCTTTGACTGTGCTTCAGTGGCCCAGACCAGACTTAAACCCCACGGAACATCTGTGGAGAGACCTGAAGATGGCTGTTCACAGATGCTTCCCATCTAATCTGAGAGGATCTGCCAGGAAGAATGGGATAAACTGCCCAAATCCAGGTGTGCAAAGCTTGCAGATACCTACCCAAGAAGACCCGAAGCTGTAATTCCTGCCAAGGGGGCTTTTACAAAGTTTGAATACTTAAGAGATTTCAGTTTTCGATTTTTGAAATACATTTGCAAAAATGTATAAAAACACATTTTCACTTTGTCATTATGGGTTATTGAGTGAAGATTGGCAAAAAATGTTTTAATGTAAAACACAATAAAGTGTGCGAATATACTTCAGAATACTTTCTGAAGCCCCTGTATATACTCAGTGACCAGCAGTAAACGACATAGAGTGAACATCTGAACATGACATTTGTGGAACGGATTATGTTTAAATGACTAGGAGTCAGCACTGCTCTCAAAGGCTTACTCAGCATAGACAAATATTGACAACAGATGAAAATGGCCCCCAAAATTTGATTTGTAGCTCGCAGTTCAGTTGTCTTGGCTGTGTTGATACTCCAACCACTGTGTGCAATGTTCATGTACCATTTTATTTGCTAAAAAAAATGGTTGATGGCTTTACTTCCAAAGAAATAACCTCCCATTTTTATACTATGAGAAAATAAAGAAATAAATTGTGTCATCATTCTTTCCCACTTCCATTGAAAAGAAGAACATTAAAAAAAACACCATTTTAAGAAACAATTTTTTTGGTGCCCATACCCTGACAGAAGCTTTCTTTTGCTTTTCTTTCTTTTGGCGAGCACAATGCCAAGCTGGGTTTAACCTTGGCTTCCTTTCTTTTGCACCCAATGCAGATCCCACCCACACCCAACCCCCCCCCCCCACCACCCTCCCTACCCACTCCAACTCCCAACTCCAAAACAGCGATTGCCTTATGTAAGGAAAGAAATGTGCAATCAGTGCTAAAAAGCGCCAGGATGCACTGTGCCATGAAAGAAAGTAGGCGATGGAATAGCGATGGCCTGTGTGTGCACGCGTGTGTGTGTGTGCGTGTCCGTGCTCCGGTGTGTGTGTGTGTCCGTGTGTGTGTGTCCGTGCTCCGGTGTGTGTGTGTGTCCGTGATCCATTGCGTGTAGGTGTGTGTGTCCACTCTTTATGAGGACACAGAGGCGGCGCAGGACTAATGGAGGCATATGGTTTTCACCTTCCCCGCCTGCGTGCCAAACGGCCGCGTCTCCCGCCGTACCTGGCCTTGAGGCGCTCCATTATCAGCTCTTTCAGAGCGCGCTTTTCACCCGGCGACGTGAGTAAACACCATAAAAGCCCTTTTCTCAGGAGCGCAATCCTTCATTATTTCCCCGGCCGGGTGTGAAAGGCAGCCATTAAGGGAATCTTCATATAAGCAATGGAATTGAGTCTATAGAAAAGCGGGCCTCTTTCAGGAAGTGTCTGTGCGCAGCAGAGGGCCTGACGAGGGTAGCAGGGGCCCCCGTATCGCCGTCCGCATCACAATGGGGATCTCACATCAATTTACCAGCACATTATAACTTCATCAGGCCCAGGTACGTGGCGCCCTCATCAATGAGCCCAACAGAAGTATACAGGAGCACTAATTCCCCTCATACGTCTCATCTCCCACACATACATAAAGGACATATACGTTTCAGCAAACAATGCCCATACATCAGTAATTATCGTGACAATATTTCAGGATGCTCACGTGCTGACGCACTGGCTGTTGACAGCACGCACAAAAGGTGAATAAAACGCAGGTAAAAGAGAGCCATTCGTAGTTTCCGTGCTTATATTCGCTCTTTCATCCACCGCACACACAAGGCTCTATTTATCGGAGAGGTTAAAGGTTTTGTATGTATGAGTTGACTGCAGAGATGTTCAGATTTCCTGCTGGATTACAATGACAAAGAATGTTTTGCTTTGACAGATATAAAAAAACAAAGTATGCTATATGAAAAATATATCCGCGGCTGAATTTTCTCAGCTGCTATATGTCTGAATGCATGAAAACTATATTTTAAGGCTAAAATGCATCATCTTCATCAGGGTATTTAAAGTCAAATTATGTTTTAGAAATAAAATTGGGATCACCATTTAATTAATCACAAAACTTAATCTAATGTCAACATTTCAAGTTCTGATTTCAAATGACACCTGAAAATTAAAAATAAACATCTTGGAATTCGATGGAACATGGAAATGTTACAATAAACACTTTTACTGTAATATCTCAAGGTTAGGGCCTGAAAAAAAATGAATCCTGAATCAAAATATCCGTTTCACACAATACAGATCAGATCAGTGTGCCAGAGCTTATGACTGTTGTGAACTCTGCTCATCCCACCAGAACTAACAGGGATGTGGGTATAAACAACTGATCTCGAGCACTCAGTGCTGAACACACAGTCTTATTCAGTGAGAGTTATAACTGTAGCTGGGTGAGACAGGAAGGGGAGGGGTATGTTGTCCACTACCTGACTGAAAGCACTTTTGGTGGTGGGGAGGGGGGTATATGGTGAACAATGACAGCATTCAAGGAAGCTGACAAACTAACAGTGGCAGAATTTGGAGAGCTCACCTACCTCTCTTCCCTTTGTGAGCCCAGGAAAAAATGAGAAAAAGAAGAGAAAGAAATATGGCAAGGTGCTTACAGACATGATGCACTGTAAACTCTTACCTTCCTCCCCTGTATGAAAGAAGGACCTGAGAACTCCCAAAAATCATTCAAATCAAAACATCCCCTGATAAAATGTCCATAATTCAAGTGAAAGTATCTTTCAGGGTTTTGTCAGTGCCAGAGGATTGATAAATTGAATGCGTCTCCCTGAATTTTGAGCTGTGTTGATTTATTTTTAATTTTTAATTTATATTTGTGAAAGGTGGGTTTAGCAGGGATTAAGTAGGGGCTCAAAACAATAATATAGCAGTTATTTTGATTATTTGAAAAGGTAAGACATTATTGGGATTTTACAGTGGTTACACTTGTGTGCCATACCATGCAATCAAGATACCTTTCATCTAATTAAAATATAATTATATTATATGAGTCAGAACAATGTCCAGAAAAGTGTCATAATTCTGGTGAATGGAAAAATTAACTATTAGAGCAGTGAAACCCAACCCTGTTCTTGGAGATCTACCATCCTGTAGGTTTTCACTTTAACATGTGGGGCGACATGGCTCAGGCAGTAAGAGCAGTCATCCGGCAGTCGGAGGGTTGCCGGTTCGATCCCCTGCCTGGGCTGTGTCCTTGAGCAAGACACCTAACCCCCAAACGCTCCTGACGAGCTGGTCAAGGCCTTGCATGGCAGCCAATCGCCGTCGGTGTGTGAGTGTGTGTATGAATGGGTGAATGGAGAAGCATCAATTGTACAGCACTTTGGATAAAGGCGCTATATAAATGCCTGCCATTTACCATTTAACAAACCCTAACAAAGCATACCTAATTCAACTGCTATTTAGTGGGGCCAGGTGCACCAAATTAAGAGTTGAAATGAAAACCTACAGGATGGTAAATCTCCAGGAACAGGGCTGGTTACCAATGTGTTAGAGAATAACCTGACATGTCCTTATGGTATTATGAGCCTGACTGGTCTGGCACGCAGTCACTTTGACAGAGAAAAACCCTCTGGGATTGTGGGGAAGTGCCATGGCGTGTTTACTGCACCTCTGAGTGATGTTCATCATTCTGCTGCAGAACCTCAAGGCACAGCTCGCCCAGCCTCATCATGTCCTCCAATCTCTTCTCTGGGGTCGCCTGGGGGTCAGCTGTGATGTCATCACACAAAAACACACAGCGCACGTCTATGACATCACCAAAAGTAATCATGACAGTCATAAATACACAAATGAAACGCGCAGACTTCGGAAAACAACCATGAACACACACACGGTCTTGGGGTGCCTAATCACTTGCAAGAGTCCCCTCGCACTACTAATTCTTCTTCCAGCAATAGATCTTCAGCAATGACAGATGGTCCACAAATATTCATTGGCAGGTTGGCCGGAAACATTTTAGTTCTGTATGATTGGCTTGTATAGTGATTTTACACATACACATATTAAGCAGAACCAGAAGCAAACAGGCAATAGTCAGAACTGGTACAGTACAGTAAGTAGAAGAAAATATTCAACTGAACTCTTTTGGTTCAAAGATGGAGGGACAACCCCTTATGGATGCGATCTGGCATGTATTGTTCATTAGAGTTTTGAGAGACTGAAATCTTAAAGTGGATAAAATAAAAGACAATAAAGAGAAGATGAAATGCTGGATGAACCAACCACTCATTGGATAGATGGCCCTTAAAAGTCTGGTCGATAACTGTTACAAGCCCTTGATACGGCCAACAAAACAGTCCCTGGGTTTCATTCTTGAGAAAACAAGCTCTAAGTGGCCAATAAAGAGTGTGCCTGGCATGGTGGGTGACCAGGAGACAGATCGGTGGAGAAAATGGGACAGCTCTCCTGCTGCGCGTCTAACGAGACCACGGCAGGCAGATAAACACGAGCGCTGCTCAGGTCTGTACACGCAGAGCGAGGGAAACACACACGCACACACACACACATAAACACACACACGCGCGCACACACACACATAAACACACAAAGGTGTGCACACACACGCGCGCACACACACAGATAAACACAAACAAATGCGCACAGCCATGTACACATATATGTACACACACATAAACATACACACACACACAGGTGCAAACTCACACACACACGCACACACACATAAACACACACAAAGTCACACGCACACTAATGCACGCACATACACAAAAACACGAGGAGAGACAGACAGAAAGACGTACACATTAACGCAGTTAGACAGAGGCTTGCACTCCCTCTCCGAGGTTAGCACACCTGCTCAGTGTTTACCAGGCGTCTCTAATGGAGGGGCAGCCAGGACCAACCTTCAATCTGAGCGTAGTCGGTGAGCTGGGAGTAATTCATCAGGGCTGCTTTCTCCAGACACTTCTGCACCAGCTTCCTCATGTCCCCTGGGGGCACGGGCGTGGAGATGTCCTTCATCAGAACCTGGGGAAGGATAGAGGCGTGACACCACAGTGTGAACGGTCACACTGAAGCAGCACGACCCCCCCGGCCAGGAGGGAGCGTCCCAAAGCACTGCCAATACGCCGGACAAGCCACCTCTGACCTATGACCTTTGAACCCGGCACAGCAGGTGCAGATGGAAGCTGGGAGCGCTGCCAATTGAGCGTAGCTGCATGCAAGGATTATAGTTTAATTCCTATATATTTGGTGAACAATTCCGTGTAACACTGGTCCAAACTTCCATCGATAAAAATATGAGCTAACAGCTTTGTGAAAAAGGTGTGGTTTTAACAGTGAAGCCCTGATGTAACTTGGAACTGAAATAACAAGAAGAAAGGTTTTGTGTGGAGTGGGGAGGGGAGGGGAGGGGTGGGGTTAACAACATCAATTTAACACTAGACTAGTTAATTCTGGATTTCTTCTTCCTTAATTAGAGGAAAGAACGTGGCAGTTTAACGAGCGTGGTGCAGTGGTCGGCTCTCAGGCCTGACTGCACATTCAGGTTTGCCCTCCAGGCTTTGGGGGCATAATTCCACCAACGCACGCGTCTTTCTTTCTCACTTTTGTTCTCGTTAACTTTTCCACCCTTGCGGCGGCATGCGCCTGCCGCTTGAGGAGCTGGGTCTGTCGGCAAACGCTCAGGGACAAATATAGCATCGCTGTCTCCTCTGTCAGACCGCCGTCCTGTACCGCAAGACTGGCTCTCAGGTGGGCCCGCCCAGCTTCAGAGCTGCCTGCGATAGAAGACTAGGAACTCAAAACTGGCCTGTCTGACCTGTTAAACATTTAAACGGTTAACCAGAACTGTTTTGCAAACGTTTACAAAAAATTGCTAACCAATAACTGATCGTTTTTTTCTGAAGTTGAAATGCATTTAAAATAAATGCGCGTTCACCGCGCGGTTTACATTCTAAGAATCAATAAGCTGCAGTAGTTCTAGCAAACAATCTGGCCATTTCAGGGGGTTGAAAATGCAAACACCACATGGAATTGAATGATACAGTATTAGAGTTATCAAATCATTTCTGTAGCTGTTGGTTGACTTATGGCTTATTGTAACGTTATGTAATCTCTTAAGGTTCACAGACAATCCATGTTAATTTGCTGACATGCAAATTCAAACTCCCGGCAAACTGAACATCGCTGTCCACAATGTGGTATCTACATAAAAATAAATGAAGCAATACATTATTATTAGGCTATTTATCCATCGGACATTGAAAACAAAAATTCCCTGCTTTCAGCTAAAAATGGACCACGTTAATCTCACCAGGATTGTCCGGGGGCATATAAAATGCATTGGTAAAGTTTATCGTAACATAAAAATATATCAAATTGCACAGAGACCTGTACTGGCATAAAAGTGAAATCATTAGACCTGTCGCCTATGGTAAAATAGAACCGGTGTTATCATAGGCTATATCAGGCAAAGATTGCGTGACCACAGAATTTTGAGTACCCAACCCCGTCTGTAACAAAGTCAAGTCTTTATGCTTTGATTTTAGTGCTGAATGTAAAGCACTTTCAGCAACATTTTATGTATGAAAGGTGCCAAAACAAATCCAGTCTATTATTATTATTATTATTATTATTATTAGTAGTAGTAGTAGTAGTACTAGTAGTAGTAGTAGTAGTACTAGTAGTAGTAGTAGTAGTAGTAGTATTATAAATAACCAAATAAATAAAGAAATTATCCATTGAATATCATTTAAATTGATTACAATTATATGAATTAAATATAATTATCAACAGCATAATACACAATAATACTGTGTATCACATGGTGTCACTGAGAATGTTAAAGGAAAAATTTCAAATATACTAAAATATATAAAATAATATGAAATATAACCTTCTACTTCAGGCAGCTTGCGATAATTTACAGGCTTGCAGTAGCAATGGCTGGTTCTCACTGTTCTGCCAGCAGCTGAGTAAAACTGAGGCAGTGGCCAATCAGCAATTTGGGGGTGGTGGCTAAATTGCAGGTCTGCTGGTGGGGCCCGGTGACCCTTAAATGGGATAACCACAGTGGAGCAGCAGGCCCCACTTCCTGTAATCGCCTGTGACATTGTAGCGCACATCACTCGCAGTCACCCACGCACAAAAGAGCGCGTTATACCCTGCGCGGTCAGACGTACCCTTTCCAGCAGCGAAAGCGTGGCTTTGAGGGCCCCCTCTGGCCTACCGAAAGGAAAGCAGTACCTGAGAACACAGGGGAAGAGGTGCGTTTCAGTTCCTGCACGCTTCCCTAAAATGGGGGTGCCGGTGGATGTGTATAAAAAGAGCTGTAATTCATACACAAATCCGTCAGCAAGGATTCAAATACCTACAAATGAAAGCTGACAGTGCACTTTAACCTCATTTTCATTCCCAACCAGTACCTTTTCAGTCCCATCCAATGCATTCAGTGCACGCACACCATCCATAAATAGGTGTTATTTGGAACTCATTTGGAAATGTTCACAGCTTTGAAAGTCAAATTACACAAATATTAATTTTAACTACTTGTGAGGAGGGTTACTTGCAAAATATGTCTATTTTTAAGCAGGCTCTTGCTTTCTATTATACATAATTTTATAGTCATCAAACAATCTGTAAGAGGGATCTGAGAATCTCAGAACATTTTTTTCTAGCCAACACACATTTATCGAGCGAGGCGTGTATTACAGATATTACAGTATTACAGTATATTAGTATATATACTATGTATATACAGTATATATTAATATTACAGTATTGGAAAGCATTACTGATGTAATGCTAATTTCTTTGTGTGAATCACAAGTAATTGCCTGTAGTAACATAGGATTCCACAGCATACTGATGAATAAAGAAAGAGAAGATCTGCTTAATACCTTTGATCAATTTCAGGAAGAACAAATATCTGTATTATTTGTGAATGTCTGAAAAGGGTATTCAGATGCTGGTACACCCTTCATACAGTGTTTCATTTTGGTGAACTGTGTAAGTAAGTACTGTAAGACATGTAAGACATGCTACACCAGGGGGGTATATGTGCTTCGTTAGGAAAACCAAAAACAAAAAAAAACCTACAGGACAGTAGATTTCAAGGAACAGGGTTGGCCAGACCTGGCCTACACAATAATGTGATGCTTACCAAAATAGGCCAAGGCAAGGATATCGAATAAATATCGAATACCTAAGCCGACAAAGTCCGTAGGACAGTAAGTAAACATGGTTCATTTAGCATCTACCAGAGTGTAGGGTGTACAATCACACAGGTGTGAGTGGAGTGCCACCCAGCCCCCTCAAGAGGTCCACTTGAGGTCTTTGTCCCTTTGGAAAGGGGAGTATTAACAAATTACACGAACTGAAACGTAAACAACGTTAATCAGCTTTATCATGTTACTCCTAATCCTCGAAGTGCAAATGAGCTGACCGGTCTTTAGGCAGCCGTTATACATTTGCATAATCCATATATCGCCCCCCCCCACCCCCCCATTGTTTACTGCCATGACGAGACGTGCTGGAAAATGACTCCTGGTGATCTGGACCGAGTGAAGGGCCCTTCACATTCAACAGGCTGGAGGCTCTGATCCGCCTTCCAGCCTTCCAGCCACAACACCTGCTGTGCGGTACCTCCTGCTTTTTATCTCAAACATGCTATACTTAAGCCAACAATGTTTAAGCCCACAAATTAGCATCATTAACAGTGATGCAGTACCTGAGCAGTAATACAGCTCCGAAAAGTGCAGCGGTTCTGCTAAAACATCAGGTGGCTAATGCAGGCACTGCTATGCAGAGTAATAGCAATTATTTAAAATGTGCTGACTTGAGAGTTGAAATGTAAACTTGAAGGTGTGGGAACTTTTGTTTATGAAAAGAAAGACTGTGCTTTTTCTACCGTCTCAAAGGTTTGGGGGCACATTTTCTTCAATTTCAAAGAGTCTTTACCTGAAATGAACAATCTGGTTATCCAGCAGCGTCAAGAGTCTGGTTTTAATATCCTCAAACTGTTCCTTCTCCTCCTCAGTCACGGTGCCCATTCCGTCTGGTCTGAAACACAAATGAGTTGCATAATACGTATTCACGTGTTAGTCCTACAAAACACAATCGCCAATCAACGAAGCCCTTTCAGGCCTAAAATATATTCTTCCCTTATACAGTAATAGCAGGAACATAAATAGCTTAAATAGTAATATGGCAAGTGGATAAGAAATTAACATGACAAAGGTAGATGAAGACTCAAAACATAAATACAAATATCCCTCTGTTTCAGAGTGATTAAACTTTTACAAATTGACCACTGTGCGCCATTCTACCAAGAACAAGCTATTAAAAAGGCCAGTATAATTTTAAGGCTATCAAAAGTAGCATGAAAGAAAATATGATAAGAAAAGAAAGCAAATGAATACTAATGCTGTGAGACCCCTGCATTCCCCCCTCCCAGTCCTGTGCTAAAACTTAGACCTCGCTTTACATGGGCACTTTAGCACAACTTGTTAAACACATTGTTCCCCGTTCCAGCACCCAGGCTGGAATATCCATCCATTTTTCCAACAAGCCGCACTAATCCCGCAGGATCACAAAGACAGGACAGGGGGACCCTGATCCCTGTGTCCCCCTGGGGAGACGTCTTTGTTCCCCAAGGTTAAGGTGCTCGCTGAGGGGCTGGAAACGAAGAGCAAATCTCTCTTTAACACTTTCGTTAGAGGAAAAAAGAGGGACTGGGGTTTCCCCTTCTCCTCCCTCCCGTTCACAGCCGCGCTAAACGAGGGAGTCCTGTGCGCAGTCTTCAGCGTGGGGGGGTCTGAGGCACAAAGCCAGCTGCCCTCAATGCCTGGCCCAGCCCTGTGTGCTCCACAGAACCATGGGCTAACACGCTACCGCTCCACGCTACGTGCTGAGACACTATGCTGAGGCCTTCTCTTCATAGTGGAGGAAATGGCAAAAGCATGTTAAGGTATGAGAGCATAAATAAACTCATTCTTAGCTTTCACAGACTGTGATGAGTAAGTCTTCCTGTCCTCAAAAAGGTTGGATTCGTGTGCAGTGATTTCGACAGACCCAGTACTGATTTCAGTTAAAGTGAGACTTTGAGAACCTCTTAAATCAGCAGTTCTTCTCGAAGGAGAAAGAGTTGTTTTTGTCGAAAACCAGGCCGGACACATTTCCAGACATTGATAGGCGCACATGACGGGTGGGCTAGTCCTTAAGACTGGTCCTTAAGAATGGATAAAAGCATTGGCCAAATGGCATGTAATGTAAGAAGGTCATATCCGTCTGGTTAACAAACAGCAACTGGTCTGACACAAATACACTGGTAGGCAATTAAAGCTAACAGAAAACAACGGTGGTCCTAAGTAGCTTTCTTATGGTAGCTTTCCTCTCCGCATCAAATCCAATCAGATTTCCCATCATGCTTGACTGCACATGTCAGGGTTCAGCCCCGTGCCACAGTGTGTCAGGGGCAGGGGCCATTGTGCATGTGAAATGGAGCGAGCATGTTTGGAGTTGGGTCACCACTGACCCGGTACTGATGTGTCTCTGACCAGCTCAGAGAAGGGGCAAGTTACCAAGGTATCATCCTCGTTAGTCGCCCATGCTGTCAGCGGTGAGACAGCCGGTAAAGTGTGAGGCGGGGAGGGCGGGGAGGTGCGATGGAGACCCATCTGCGACCTGCCAGCCAGACGGCGGACTCGTGTCTCAGGATCAGTCACATTGCAGCGTGGGCGGTCATCACCCCAACACGACTGTCACTGTCTTAACAGGGCAGGTGACAGACGCACGACGACGGATGGAGCCGGAAAGGGGTCCCACTGTTCAAAAATAATAATAATAATATAGTATAAAAATAAATAAAAAACTGCTAGGATTTTCCATGTAACATTCCGCGGCGGAGCCAGTGACGGGAAGTGACAGCCGGGAGTGAGGCGAGTCGGTGTCGATATCCGAGGCTGTCAGTCTCCGCTCCGTTTGTCCCGGCGGTCACCTCTTCCCCTGCGGCCCTGTTCCGCTCGCCCCGTCAAACCCCAGCGCCGTCGCCCGTCCCCAAGGACCGGAGCACACCTGGCTGCCCACTGAGCGCGCATACGCAGCGGCTCCCAGACATCACAATAAACAGCGTGAGCCTTTATCCGTGTTCTCAAACCTGTCCCCGCAGTTATCTGCCGTCAGCACCTGCATGACAAACACACGCGGCTCCCGCTGAAAAAGAAACAGCGTGCTTCTGATGAGAGAAGATGCATGTCTTTTCTTCAGTAATCGACAGCAGACTTATCAAAAAGTTTTGAATTAGGAACGCGGGGGCTACTCGAGAATAAGTTGGGTACTGTGATTTCAATCTCTAAACCCCTTGCTTAGGTCAGGAAATCACAATGTCAGAAAGCACTGTTGACGTTTTCCAGTGTTCAACAGCTGGAGTCTGGTGCCAAACACAAAGCAGCTGCCGGTATCGGTCTCACAGGCTCATAGCCACTTCTGTCAGCGGCGAAAAGAAATGAATTATTCAAACGAGAGTGCTGACTGACAAAAAGCCAGTGAGAGCAGCTTTACTCATTTATGGATGGTGATTAGACCAAGAGGCTAATCATTACTGCTCCTAATTGGCCAAATTGACAACCAAATGCAGAAAGCACAGACATTTGTACATAGCCTGTAAAACAAGTCAAATGGAGGATATTTTGGATAAGTGGAGACTTAACAGCTTAAAAGGGATGTCTATTTCCAGAACACAATGGAATATCATTACCACGTGTAAAAGGGCTATTACTGCCTGGAATACAATACCAAGTCCAATAACATAATTCATGTTAAATACAGGTTTATCGTGTAGGAGTCACACAATGAAGAAAGATTACAGATTACGCTCTGCTGTCACTTGCTGATCTCTGTACAATGAAAAGAGAGGCAAACTCACATATAAAAACAAACACATTGAACGAGGGGGGGGGGGGGGGTCGCTCCGGCACATCTAGTGAAAAGAACCCCATCTCAGAGGAGCCCCGAATTGAATGCTACCAGTGCCACCCGGCTAACTAGCCGTAATGTCGACTGGCGAAGGAGGGTGTCAATGGGCAGAGCGCTCTCTGTCTGATTGGGTCGTCAAGGTCTGCCTGAACAAGCTCTATAAATGTTGCGGGCCTCCAGTGCCCCATTGAACAGTCACCTGAGTAAGACGCGGGAGTTTTCTGAATGCTCACAGCTATCGGCATTCTCAGTGCTCGTCGCACCTCAGTCCACAGAAGGCAGCAGTAACTGAGCCTCAGATCAGGAAAATAAAGAGGCTGGCGGGGGGGATTGACGAGCCAGGCTCTGTGGCCCAGTGCAGTAAGCATAGCACAACATATCACAACACAGCACGGTATAGCATAACATAGGAGAACACAGGACAGCATAGCAAAACACAGCAGAACAACATACCTCAACATTTCATAACATAGAAAAACACAGCACAAAATACCATTGAAGAGGTTGGGTGGTTTGGAAAACATACTGTACTGTACTGTAAGAGTTGACCACTCCAATTTTTCCCAGACTTTGTGTTCTCTATATTTCAGTAAAGAACATCCAAAAAATGTGCCTCATTTTATTTGTCATTCTAGAGATATTGGCTCTTAAAACAGGATGGGGGGAGGGGGGTGTTACTGAAAAAGTCACTTGTGAGTTGGAATGGTGGGCGGGGCCTTTACCTGTTGCCATGGACGTGGGAGGCGCAGAAGGCATAGCTGTAGTGCAGCAGGGTGGGGTCGATTAAGGCGTTCTTATCGGAGTACTCCATTAGATCCTTCAGGTAACTCAGGTGCCGAAAGCAGCCCCTGACACCATACCGGGCACAGTACTCGTCCAACACGAACACCTGACCGGGACTGAACCAGCCCTGCAGACAAACAGTACATTCACCAACCTGGACTAAAACATTTCACACAGAATCACAGTGTTTCAGCACAGGGGATTATGTGTGGGAATACTATAGAGACAGAAATTTGTGAAAGGACACAGAAATATGCAGAGCAGAACAGAAAGAGACAGAAAAGGTTCGAAAAAAGAAAGAAAATCTGAGAATAAAAAATAATAAAGAAAATAAGAGATAATAAAGGAGTCATGACACCTTTCATGTCTGAACGTCTGAGATTTGACAGTAATAATACCAGCCTGCATGACAACAGCTTGTTGCTTAGAGAATATAAGTCATTTAAACACATTTCAATACAAACAGTGTGAGGATAAGCACTAGCAATTAATTCATATTGCATATCTGGGGAAGTCACAAATTGCCAAGGGTGTAGAGTAATTTTGAATCACATTGCAGTCATTAGCATGTTCTTCCATCGCATAATAGCTAAATGAGGTATGAATCTTTCAGATATAATTATGCTGGCTTTAAAAGAGAACGCAGACAAATTATCAGTTCCACAGGGCTGGCCGCCCACGGTGCTGGGGCACCATTTTAACGCACATTTCTGAGCGGAAACCGTAACTGGTCAGGTGGAAGTGGTCACCTTGAAAATGACCGTCACACCCTAAATAAAACATTAGACATTGAGGGAAGGGGGGAGGGGGGGGTCAGAGAAATCATTAGAAAACTAAAATGTAAGCAAGCCCTGCTTAAGAGTACAACAGCTTTCCCGCGGTGATTATTTTGACCTCTCTCTCTGTATTTCTCTCTTTCTTTCACTCCGTGTTTCTCTCCCTCCCTCCTCCCTCCCTCCGATCTATTAATATTACACCATATAGTATTCAGTGAAACTGCCCGTCGCATAGCAGGCTGTGACAAGATGCTCCACAGTGAGGAGCAGATGGCTGGCTGCTGCATTGGCACTGACCGCTCCATTTAACAAGCCCGCTGCCTCGTTATCTCAGATCAACCTATCGCAGTGTGCGCCCGGGGTGTGGCGCCGGTCACCCTCAGCTCTTTGTGGGAGCCGTTCGCGAGCGCTGCCGTCGTACACAAAGAAGAAGCCGTCGCGAAATAATGCGAGCACAAAAATTAAAAGGAGGGAATAGTCCGCCTTTGAAAACGCAGAGGTCTGTAAGCTGTGGAGTAAAAGTCCTTGGCGCCGATATTTGTTCTTCAAATAGGTTCCACTCAGAAGTGCAAGCCCCTTTCATTGGAACTGAAACAACTTTTTTTTCTCCCTCAAAATGCTTAAAAACGTATTCAGATGGCAGCCTCAATGTGCTTTTACTTGGCTAAATAATAAACCCCTCTTTTCCCATTTTGCCTTTTCATCACTTCACAACAGAACATATTGCTTTCGTCGTTATTATTTTCACAGCTTCGTTCGAGTGTATTCCATTCCGTGCGAGCGCCACTTTGCGTAATTAAGAGCTTTTCATTTCTAGTCCACTGGCACAATATTTCTAATTAATAAGCTCTTAATTACGTTCGACGCAGGAAACAAAAGCGGAGGTGTGTGTCACAGAGTGAATGTGCCATTATGAGGCTGGCGGGATGGTGGTGTGATAGTAATTTCATCAGGGCCGAGCATGACTCGCCACGATAACTCCTAATTTAATGACAACAACTGCCAGTTATGTGGGGAGGACAGGGGTGGGTGCTGCTCGGAGCCCCACTCCTTCACAAGTGACACTTACTTTGTCAGAAGCACCCTCACCCCCTCCCCTGCCTTTACTCAAACACAAACAGCTAAGCTCCTCAAAATGCCTCAGGGGGGTTCTGTGGTTAAATTCTCTATCCTCACAGCCAAATATTGGTATTCACAGAACTTACAGTTCAATAGGCATGGTCCGTGACCACACACCCACATCCCACAGGAGGACAGATTCGTTCGACAAAATCTCAGATTTTCAGTGCTGGTTTGAAGAATAAACCTAGGAAAAGTGTTTTGTTGGATGTAGTATTCAATTATAGGACTGACAGCCCTTCTGTGATATGGCATTGGTGCAGGTTGTGTCAGAAATATTTCTTTTAAACTACCATAGCTATTGCTTAAAAGCAGGAAAAACATTTTGAATGCAGTGATTGCCATTAAAAACAACTTGAAATACCCCTGTAAACACCAAACCCTGTAAACCTTGGGTCTTGTAATGAACAGATTACAAAGTTAATTACAAAGCTGTTTGTTTTGGCTATTAGGTAGTAGTAGACTATAATCTGGTTAATGTTCTGTTTCCTCAACACGGTTTATAGAAGATAATGGGTAAGATCGACAGTCTGGAACAATCCCTCCTTCCAAGTACAGAAGATGTCTTGCCTCCAGACAAACATTTCACTTGAGGCACTTTGGGGGAAATTAGCAAGGCCTTTGTCATTCATAAGACTATTGTGACAGCCACAAAAGTATTAGCAACGACTTACAGCTCTGCCTAACAGATAACATCAGGTGTGCCATGTGGCCGAAAATAAGTGAGGAAGCAGAGAAAAGGAAGTACAGGTGTTAGGGGTTGTGTTTATCTTCCTCTGTACCAAAGCTTTTACATCCATATGGTGCCCCCGGCTCCCCCCACCCCCCTCCCCTCTGAGAAAAGCCCGGAACCCAAGGTCTGTTCCCAGCTTGTGTATTTCTCACTCTATTGAGAGCCCCAGCAGTCGCCCGAGAGGATCATTTTCTTATTTGTGATGTATTGATTGGAATTGTTTATCCCCTCCCTGACTGTGTCCATTACAATAGCCCGCGTGTCACGTTCGCTTGACGGCAACCATTTTGTTCATCCTCCTTTCTTTGGCCCCCTCTCACCAATTTCTTCCCCTCTGTCATCTGCAATAATCAGAAAAGACATATTTGTCCTTGGTCTGTCTGAACTCAGAGGGAGCAGTATTCCTTAAGCTTCTGAACGCACGGAAATTCCTCCGAAATTCCCTCCTTGGGCTCAAAAACAGGAATGAAGGAATGAAAGTCTTCCTGCTAGTAGACAAACAGTACTGAATCTGTACCTGAATAATTCCTTATCTAATTATTGCATTATTATTGCATTATTAGTTTGTGTTTATATGCCTTCAGCAGGATATGTTCTGATATACATGTGCATATGTGTGAGTGTGGTGTACCAGACACCCGGGGAACATTCAAGACATTTCCATATCCTAATAAATCGGATACTTGCAGGAATGTGGTAAATCCGAGGGTTGCTAGGCATCATCCTGGAGCTGAAATTGTGAACGTGCCAGAAGTTGAATTGCCAAGTGACTGTGTGATCATGCGTGAGTTCAGAAATGTATATGTTAGTTTTGGAATATTATATTATATTATGGCAGACAGGTTGTTTCCCCACCAGGAAGGGAAGGGAAAGCAAGGGAAGCCATGTCCTCTTCACTCGACAGAAGGTAGTGTGTGTGCGAATGAGCACAGATTAATAAAATGTAGTTAAAATCTCTGAGAAGTTCCCACTTCTGATCACGGATCTCTATGGGATCCCTGTGCACTTCAATAACATGAATAAAGCCCGACAAAGAGCTGAGAAAGAGCTGAGAGCTGTCTCCAAAGCCTACTGGTGTCTGTTCAGCTGACTGCATACAACTTCCCCAACAACTTGGTGACTTCAATGTAATCTCTGATCACCATGACCAAGAGATTAGCTAGCCATAGGGAGCAGGAAATCGGTACATCCACAAACTGTGATCGGGAAGGGAGTCGGTAGACGGTGCGTCGACAGGTGGTTGCCGCAATAGTTGTCATGGTTGCGGTGTACACATCTGGGCTTCAAGGAACGTATATTGCCAGAAGGTAATATACAGTATGTTAAATCATACAAACCATTTGTGTGCTGTTAATTATTATGTGAAATACATCTGCAGCTTTGTGTTACTGTAGCACACTTCTTGTCAACTGATTAGTGTCTGGGGAATGTGGCATGGAAAAATGCCACACATACAGTATAAACAACTGGATGTATTCCTCTTTCAGCCCTCCAAACTCACATCTAAGAAGGATTTATCCCTAAGCTTTGTTTGTTCTTCTTCTTTGAGCTAATTTGCAGGGGTTTGTACACTGTTTTCTCTGTGAGCCAAAACGCAGGAGTTTGTACACTGTTCTCCCTCTGTGAGGTAGCCTAATATGCAGGAGTTTGTACACCGTTCTTTCTCTCTGAAGTAACACGTATGGATGAGGAGTTTGTCCTCTATTCTCTCTCTGAAGTAACACGTACGGATGAGGAGTTGGTCCTCTATTCTCTCTCTGACCGTACCAGACAGGAGAAGGAGTCGTTCATTCTGTGCTGCAGCGTGCATTTCTGGAGCAGGCGGAACATGGCGGCGTGATCGAAGCGGCACGGCACCGCCGATATCAGCTCCTCCACACCCTGTCTCTGCGTCCGCTCCAGACCTACGCACACGAGAGAGCGGGAGAAAGAGGACAGGAGGGAGAGAGAGAGTGAGCAGAAGAGGTAGAGATCCAGGGAAAGGGGCAAACATGAGTAGTAAACAGCAGTAAATTCAGTGTAAAAGCCCGTTACATTTACACTCTACATTCCCTTCCTTGCCTACCCACAGTTCAGCCTGTGACTCCTTACCACGGGCATAAAAAGACTTACAAACAACAGACCCCATGACGGCTGGTTGAAGAGAAAGCTAAATCAATCTGTTTGTGCCATATAACAGCCGTCTCAGCCGAAGGTTCAACTAACGGCCACGTTACAAACATTCATGTTTTTTTCTCCATTTATACCTGCTGTAAACACGCATTCACCGTGCGCCACGCACGGAGCTCTTTCGCTGTGCGCCCATCGATCCACCGCTGATGAAAAGGAATACATTACTTTCACGCAGAGCCGCACAACGGCTCGCACGCGGCACTGCCGAAAGACAAAGGCTCAGGTGTTGTGTTTATAATTTAGAATCAGTGCCGTGGCTGGCTCCCTCACCCCTACTGGCCTAGAATATTCTGGGAGTTACCAGTTTGTTTTGTAATGCTTAACTATAAACAACAGAACAACAGAAGCCGACACAGCTCAGTCCAAAGCAGGCACGATTCTGAACACACGGACAGTGCGCTCTCTCGTACATTGGACACGCAGGGCCACAAGCTCCCACACACACAGAAGGAGCCATCTGTGGCCATGTAAGACCTTTTAACATGAATAGATGTGTACTGTGAGCTGTGACCCAGCCACAGAAGAATACCTTCTTATGGCAGTTTTGTCATGGCCATATGCACTAGTTTAAATAAAGCTGTGGGGAACTGAGCGTATGTGCTTGTGCAGGATGGAAACTTCCAATTGGAGTAAGAGCGCACAGAAAGAAGGGGGGTGGGGGCAAGTGTGTGTGTATGTGTGTGTGGCAAACAGGGACAAACAAGAGACAAGACTAATAATCCAGCCAGGGGCGCACACATAAATGAGTAAGATGTGAAGAGGATGTCAGGATGGTTATGAAAGGAGAGAAAGATGGGGGGAGAGAAACAGAAATGGCAAAGGAAGGAGAGTGAGATAGAGCGAGCTGTGTGCCCTGGTTCATTTCCAGTCTTTTCATCTTGATGGCCGCACACATCCTCAAAAAAACAGCTACTGGCCGTGAGGGTAAGGTATGGGAGAGCCTGACAGCTCTTTTGCTTATTGTGAAGCTGCCTTTCCAGCACAACTTCCACACGTGACGCAGTCCACAAAAGAGTGCGTCTGTGCAAACGTGTCCCCCGACGCCTCCAACGCCTGCGGGTCCATCAAAAGACCAGCATTAGCGATGGCCTTTATTAACACTGCCGTTTTCGGCATGCGGATGACTCTGCGCCCGCTGTATAGACGGAGAAAAGCCTCGTTCTGCCCGGGAGCGCCGAAAGTGCAACCCGCAATAAACTCCGAATCGACTCTTCCCACAAAAGTGGCTCACCCCCTCTTTGTCCCTTTTTAATTCCGATGTAGGTCATTTTACATTCGTTACCACAGACGCGCCGTCCTTAATGTAATTTAGAGAAAGGGAAAAGATGGGGGGGGGGGGGGACTCCAGTGAGGCCTAGCCGAAGAAATTCTAAAGAAAGGAGACAAAGAAATATAGATTAAGTCCGATAACAGAGACGAGGAAACGCAGTATTGATCTGGAGGGAGGCATGATGTTAACATATTCAGTCACATTGAGAAATCATATTGATCCATGTCATCTTTAACTCCCAGCTATTATCCACAGATGGGGGGACTGGGGGGGGGTTATTTAATCTGAGCTGAAGGGCCTCGCCGTCCTCGCATGCGATGGAGATCGGCCTGTGCTCCGACTACGCCATCACAACAACCGTCACATCCATCTGACATCTCCGGGCAAGGTGGACGCCAACACTGACAGGTTATGGACGCCAGGGTGGGGGTGGTAGAGGGTTAGGGCCGCAGTGGGAGAGATGATATTTCAGGTATGAAGGGGTATCAGAAGCGGCTGCTTCAGCGGACATCGTCTCGGGGGAGAGACAGATGAGGACAGACAGAAGCCCCCCGTCTCCCTGAACATCTCCGGTCACCTCAGAAAACTCAGAGAGAGCAGACCGCACGCAGCCTTCGGACACAGAACTGCTGAAATGAAACGCCAATCTCCCGCTATCGGAGAGGGACTTCGGGATCGAGTGGAACACGCTGTGAAAGGCTGGCAGCTCAAGCGCTTTTCTTCTATAGTCATTTTAAAAAGAATTCTGAAACATAACGGGAGATTTGAAAGTGAATAGTGTTCTGAATCAACGACGAAAGTACAATTTGAGAAGTGCTATGTTTTTACCTTATGCTATTTCTGACAAAGGATGGCTGCCCTGTGAATGAAATGGGGCACTTCAGCAGAGCTTAATTTATGAATGTCTGTGAAAAACACTCATGGGTCATACTAGCATATATGATGGGTGAGAATACGCGTCAGAAGTAGCAGAATCTATGTAAATACTTCCCTTCAAACGCAGGGGTTGACTGAAATATATACCATTTCTTCAAAGACTTAACATTTTTTTAAATATTTAATTAACGACGTTGTGAATGTATTGACAACACACAAAGACAAAGGGTTTTAATCTTTTAAATGCTTGGGCACATGGCCTGCAATCAAAAGCTTGAATGTATCACCTCACCACAGAACTGTACAAGGCTAGTTGGAAATAAGATGCAAATCGGTAAGGTGAGATGATCCCATTCCTTCAGCGGTGGTCATTTCTAACTAAATATTTTTAAGAAACACTCTAGTGTGTCTAGTGTGTGTGACATTCTCAAATAAAGGTCTGCATCACTGATGATGTTATCCATGCAGTTCAAACAAATGTTTAATTTAACATCCTCTCAAAATTAAACTTAAAGCAGTGCTTAATTGTTGAAATGATTGTGTTGGCTCTTCGGTATTAAAAAGTCTGTTAGCAGGTTCAAAATATTTGCGGTGCCCGGTCAATTGAGTATGTCAAATTCAAATGAAAGAAGTACTTCAGACTCCCTTGAGTTTAAATTTTTAACTGACAAATGGGAAAACATTTGGGGATTCCTTGGCCCTCACCCTATCAGAGAAAACAAGCAATGAAAGGCAGAAAAAACAAAGCACCTGACTAATGTAAGGCAAATTGCAGTTGGGTTGTAAACTGCAAATGGCCATTAAAACATGTTGGTAATAACAGTTGAAAAGTAATAGTAAATACAGTTTTAGTAGCAGTATGTGCCTGAACTCTCTTTGTATCTGGATGAGTAAAGGTGTCCTTAGTAATAGTAGTAGTAGTAGTAGTAGTAGTAATAATAGTAGTAAAGAAAGAGTTGTCTGCCCTGTGCACATCTGTCTAAGGTGACGCTGGCGATGCGTACTCAGTAAGGACACAGGGGCGTCGGCCTGTGGGTTTCCCCCTCTGCAGTTCTGCCTCTGGTTCAGGGAGGGTGGGACAGGTTTGTAGGACTGGCCAGTGGCCCGGTACATGGCCTGCACCCACAGAACACGGTCCTGCTCGTCATCACTGGCAAACACCACCAGGTCCCCCTCTCTCACTGCGCTGAAGAACACCTGTCCACCCTGTAGACCTGACAGAGCACACACATACAGATCATATAGTATACATACATACATACACACACACACACACACACCTATACACACTCCATGTACATACTTGTACACACTAAATGGCCAGTGGCTTACTTATACACTCTCTGAAAGACCAGTAACATAACTTATATACACTCTGAAAGAGCAGGGGCATACTACACTCTGTAAGACCAGTGGCATACAGCACTCCTACACACTCTGAAAGACCAGATACAAACAAGCAGTTCAACAAGCACGGTTGCATGGCAACATGATAAAATCAGAGTAGCACTGTACTAGTCAGAGTGTACCAACAGGTAAGTAATAGCTGGCTGAGGTTATAATGTGCTAACAGGTTAGTAATAGTATACTAACAGTAAGAGTAATAGTGTGCTAACAGGCGAGTAGTACTGTCCTAACACTGAGAGTAATAGTGTGCTAACTGGTGACTAGTACTGTACTAACACTGAGGGTATAAGTGTACTAACAGGTGAGTAGTACTGTACTAACAGTGAGAGTAATAGTGTGCTAACAGGTGAGTAGTACCTGGTTGAGGTTCGGAGTAGTCCACAGTGTAGCCTTCCAGTTGCATCAGTTCATGTGGCTCTGACTTCTTCTCCCGATAACTGCACATAGCAAAGGTGTACTGGCTGACCTGCAATACATACAACCCAACACATCACGCACGGACTACACAGTACCACATAAACCAAAATCACACACTTTAAAAACGACAGAACAAGCAATCTCATAAAATATAATACAGTACATGGAACTCACATACAGCAAGCCACATAAAATTTAATTAATCACACACTGAATAACACATATCACACATTTACAACAGCATAGAACATTATAAAACAACACACCCCAAACAGTGTAAAACATATAACTCAACACATCAGTTACAGTACATTATACCATGTGCGATCGAACTTGTCACATTCTCTGAACCACATACAGTACAAAAGACAACATATTACATACAGTTTATGACAAAACACATTACATATTGTAGACTACATGGAACATAGCGTACAACTTGTATTAATTAAGTACACCATATTGAACGCTATACATTATATAAAACACAATATGGATCAGAAAACACTCCATATAAACTATAATAACAGCTACACTGTAGCGATCAAGTTACAATATTTACTCTTAATGTGTATGGAAACTTCTAAATGTGCATTTAAATGCGATTTGTTTTAAAGCAAAATACCTATAACAGATGGTATGGTAAATTAAAAGCATAATATTGTAAACAAATATTGCGAACCAATGATCAACACACTCTCAAAACAATCTTTTGACACACCTCCATGTAAATGGTAAATGTATGTTAATGGTACACCATGTATTGTAAAGGACAACACACTATTTTTTGTAACACAAAAAGTGTGCTGGATATTAACACATCCTTTTTGAGTGTACTGTGTATTCTACATGGATAAACTACATGGATGAATCCCTCCTAGAACCTTTCATATGGTAAATATGATATCTTTGCTTTCCTTATAAAGCTCATGGCAAAAAAATAAAAATAAAACATTAGGAGAATTTCTGAAGAGAATTAAGAAAAAAATGATGGCAGTAAACTAACTGAAAGAAATTACCTGGACAAGCACAAAATATCGCCTCTTCCACCGTTTCCACACTCGTTGTCCCAATGCATAAAGATACCTGCAGATATAATTACACATAATCAACTGCAAATAGCAAGTAAATGCATAAAGCATGCAGACATGGTCAAGAGGTTCAGCTGTTTTTCAGACCAAATGTGATCCAAGTGACTTTGACCGTGGAATGATTGTTGGTGGTTTGAATATCAGACAGGGTGGTTTGAATATCTCAGAAACTGCTGATCTCCTGGCACAAGAATCTGTAGAGTTTATAGAGAATGGTGTGAAAAACTAAAAACATCCAGTGACCAGCAGTTCTGCTCAAAATGCTTGTTAATGAGAGAGGTCAGCGGAGAAGGGTCAGATTGGTCAAAGCTGGCGGGAAGGTGACAACAGCGGTGAGCATCTCTGAATACACAACAAGTCAAACCTCTTAAGTGTATAGGCTAGAGCAGCAGAAGACCAATAAATCTAAAAAGCAAGTCTAATAAATATCTAATAAAGTGCTCACTGAGTGCATATTGCTGTTCATTTGAATTCCACGAAGAACATCAGAAAAAGAACACAACATTTGTTTGGAGAGAAGACAGATAATTATATTTTTGTAATTAATACATAATTGCATTTCTTTTTTAAACCGTACACAATTATCTTTCACAAAAATTTACGTAACTGAAAGTGACTGACTAATGTATTATTATTATTATTATTATTATTATTATTATTATTATTACGCCCGCATTTTGTTTGAATACCACCAATCATATTAAAACTTGCTTCTGTGCCATTGGCTCTTTTGAATCCGAAAGTCTGCTGTATTACATTTGGTGTCAGAATAAAAGAACACATCGGAGAGTCTGGTATTCTGTGGTTTTAAACACTACAACGGAAGCAGGCAACAACTCCGACATTAATTTATCTTTCATATAACACAAGAGACTTCCAAACTTCCGCTGCGTGGCTCTGGGAAGCAGCAAAATTAGCCTGACAATTTGACGGTATGATTTTATAATCAAGTTCTCTTCAGTAGTTTACGGTCATTATTCACAACCAATAAAACAAAATCGATAAAAAAATCAACTGCAAGGTAAGCTATGTAACTGCTTAATCGCATATGTCAATGAATCGGTAAATTATGTACTTATACTGGGTGTTTAAGGCATGTTCAATTAACTTCAAGATGAGTCAATTATAACTTATTCCCCATTCGTGTTATAATAACTATAATACCGAGAAAAACTGTCCAGTATATGCAGTTGAAATGACTTGACTTGAAATACAAAAAAAGAAAAAAGGGAAACAAATTAAAAGCCAAAAGCCTGTTCAAGTGCCTGGAATACACGAATCAGGAATGTTCAAACTCATTTAGAAGCGTAAATGAACGTCCGTTTCTGTTTTCTCAGCTTTTTCTTTAACTTGAATAAGTCGACAAAATCGGAGGAACGAAGCAATCTGAACGCTGAATAATCAATCCATCCATTCTCGAAAATCAAACAATAAGAAATGTGTGCGTGGGGAGAATCAATACGGAGCTGAGACACTTTGTGTGGGGAAAAGGGTGCCCTTTAAGGGAGAAAAAAAGCTCCCAGTCAAGGTTGAAAGAGCAATGAATGCAGTCTGTGAAATCTGGGCCATTCTGCTGGAGCTGGGTTAACATGTGGCAGAAGTAATCATCCACTTGTGAAAATGATTTTCAGTTCATTCTCAAACACCTTTCAGAGACTCATGATCCCATTTAGGCGACAACAATGCTGGATATCTGTGGGCACGGCGGCCGCGGACTTGAGAACCAATCGGACTGCACTGCCTCAGGCACGTTCCAGTCCGCACGGCGTATATACGGAGCTAGCGGCATAATAGAAGTCTTTGGCCCGCTGCATTCCTGCCTGTACTCAGTCTTAAGACTTATTGTCACGTCAATGTCTTGGAGGCCATTAGCAACTAATACAACACGAAATACCTTTTTAAAATGTTTGATGCATTGTAAAGCGTTCTCGAGTATGAAAAAAAAAAAAAAAAGTTCACATAGGCCTAACAGAAAAAAATATACTAGCCAATATGGGAAGAGTATTAAAACTAGCACAAAATAGAAAAAAGAAAAAGAGACTGGTATTCATAATATTTTTGGCCCGATTTGCCTACAATAATATAACTATAATATTTTATATTTTATCAAAAACTAAAGGTTTTAGGCTAAAAAGCAAATAAAGTATCACAACTGCTCAATTTAATCTTCAAATGACATACAGTAGTGTGAAAAAATGTGGACACCCCTGGTCATGAAGCCTTTTACAATTAATATCTAAGTGAACAGAAGCGAACCTGACCACTAAATGGTATAACGTTAAACATGAAACATTTCTTTAAATTTAAAAGCAAGATTACTTTTTATTAAAACATTTTGCAGTTTCAAAATAATACAAAAGTAAAACGGCCCTGAGCAAAAGTTTGGGAACAGAAAACAGGCAATTATAACAGCTTGTAAACGCTTTCTGTAGCCAGCAAAAAGTCTTTCAATTCTTGCTTTTGGAATTTTTCCCCATTCTTCCTGGCAGAACACCTCTAGCTCAGAAATATTCTTCGGCCTCCTTGCATGTATTGCATGTTTGAGATCTTTCCACAGATTTTCAATAATATTCAAGTCTGGGGAGTGGTGGCCATTCCAAAATTGTCTATCTCCGGAGGTATTTCATCTTTGATTTCGAGCTATGCTTTGGATCATTGTCTTCCTGGAATACCCAACATCTGTTCAACTTCAATGTCTGGACTGACTTTTGGACATTAGCTTATAGAATTTCTTGATATTTGGTGGAATCCATTCTTCCTTCCACTTGCACAATATATCCTGTGCCCCCAGCTGCCACACAACCCCATAGCATAACGGGTCCACCTCCATGCTTCAAGCTGCTTGGCAAGGTGAACTTCTCTACAAAGGCTTCACCCGTTTTTCTCCAAACATACCTTCTTTGGTGGTGGCCAAAAAGTTCAAAGCACATTGTTCCAAAAGGTTTTAGCCTTCTCAATGTTTTCTTTTGAATACGTCACATGCTTAATTTTGTGTTGAGGTTGTTGGACACTGCCATGGACTCTGCCTCTGGTCTTTGTTGTTTAAGGTATGTTATATTGTTGTGCTGTGAGCACCTCAATCTGTGCTTGCTTCTCTTTTTTGTAGCTCTTTTGCAGTGATGTGTGGGTTCTTATTTCTCATTTCTCACCAGGTTTTGGGCCATTCTATCTAAAATTGGTCTTACAGACCTTGCCTTGACTTCATCTATTCCATTTATTTTCCATTTTCTGACAGTGGAAATAGGTAGTTTTTGTAGCATTCTCCTTCTTGGTGGAAATTAACCATCTGTATTCTGAAATCCTTGGGCAACTGTTTAGAGGAACCCATGATGGTTAACACCAGACAGAACAGCCACTGCACTTGGATACTTTAGAAGGCACAGCATTTCTTCAGAATAAAAAAAATTCAGCCCTGGAATTATACTTACCTGACTCATTGAAGCCCTACGAGTAAATCACCTGGGCCTTAGAAATCATATTTTTAAAAAGTCATAAAGAATAAAGGCTTCCCAAACTTTTGCAGAGTGCCCTTTTCTTTTCTTTTTTTTATCAACAGTAAAACATAAAAAGAAAAAGCAATCTTGCTTAAAAATTTGCAGAAAGGTCTCATGTTTAACTCAATAACTCAGACATTTAAACCAGGGGTACCAAAATTTTTGCACCCCACTATAGATCTATTCATTACATTAAGATAGAGGTGCTCATTACATTAAGATAGAGGAAATTAAAGTCCTTCACAGTTTTGCTCGTAATCTATCATTTAGTAAAATACATCTTAATTCCATTTCTCTAGATTTTTTTATTATTTTTTTACATCAGACAGTTCAATTACATGTTACTAATGAAAGCATCAAAACGCAAAGAGGTGAGTCTTTCCCCCTGTCAAATTAATTGATTTAGGTTCGCATTCAATGAACTGTCATAAAGAACACTTTAAAGCCATGCTTCTTCCAATTTATAATCCAGTCTGTAACAAATTTATTAGAATTGACAAAGAAATCGACTAATTACGATTTAAGTGCCTTTTCAAAAATCCTGAATTTCTAAATAGCCTATTAATTTTACAAATGTTCTCATGTTATCCTTTGGAATATGCAGGCGGGATATACATAGGGCTTTAAGTTAAATGTCATTGACCAGTGACTATTGGCAGCCCAGCTGCTTGTGTGTTTGAGAGTCGAATGACGTTAATCGTAATATAAAAAGTAGCAGTGCCCTCTTGTGGATATTTAACTGTATCATGATTGTATGTTGTTAATAGAGGTTCCAAAACAGAAAAAGGGTTGTTAGAACTGAACTATGCCTGGCTTATTACAATTTGCAGCCATCCTAACATTCACAACCATGAACAACCAAAAATCAAGAAGATATTCAGTAAGTTTAAAACACACATACGCACACGGCAACACCGCAATTTTACTGAAAGCATAAAGGTGCCTGTAATTTTCATCTTTTCTCTACGTTTCACATGAACTGAACATAAGAATACACAGCCCCTGGGACAGATATTCCCTGAACAAAGCCTAATTCTGCTCCACATGCCTGGTGAGATGAGAGTGACAGGGGGAACAGGGAGCCAGAAGGTGAGGTGTGTGTATGAGAACAGTGCCTGAGCACGTGGAACAACAGCATGGTTAACGGACAGAGGAGCTACGTGTACAATTAAAGCTCTCTGAGTCTCCAGCGTATTGGGTCCTCGCTGTGGCTCCTCTGTTCTCTGTAATGAGAGGGTGACTCCTGCTGAAACACTCTAAATAGCTCACTGAAGGTCTCAGCCTCGCTGCCTCTGGCCAACAGATGGCTGCTTTAACGGGGAGCATTCAACCTCAAAAAAGCCTCACCAAAGAGCAGTCCTCAGGTGTGTGTGTGTGTGTGTGTGTGTGTGTGTGTGAGAGAGAGGGAAAGAGAGTGTGTGCATGTGCGTTTTCGTGTGTGTTTGTGTGTGTGTGTGTATGAGCGCATTTGTGTGTACTTGAGAGCAAGAGTTTGCATGTCAGTGTATGTATGAGTGTATATATATATATACATATGTGTGTGTGTGTGTGTGTGTGTGAGTGTGTGCGGGAGCCTGTGTGTGTTTATTTGTGAATGGGTCAATGAGAAGCATCAATTGTACAGAGCTTTGGATAAAGGCACTATATAAATGCAGATCATTTACTATTTACCATGTGCATGTGTGTGTCTGCCTGTGTGTGCGGGAGATGGTGTGTGCGTGTGCCTGTGTGTGATCGTGTGTTTTCATGTGTTGAACAACTGTCCTCTTCAGCCACTGGAGGGGTCAGCTGAGATGGTAATTAGAATCTGAAGAGGCCCTTGCCAATTAGAAAGCCCCACTCACTGCTCATTACCATTCACTGAACATCCCATGCCTCTTCACTAATTAGTCAGATGATCATTAAAGGATGACCTGGCAACCCCGGCGGTCCTGGGCCATACGGACAGACCCTGAGTGGACAACACCAGCAGGTACAGCCCCTCTTCTGTTCAAGGAGCTGGGTACTTCACGCTACAACAGTCCCCAACATAGTCCTCATCACAGGAATCAACTATAGCCCCAACACAATACTCACCCTTTCCTCTCCAAAAAGGCCTTCGTAGTAAGGTAGATTGGTTGTTTTACAGAAGTACTACCAGAGTAATACGCAAAAAAGAAATTAATTCAGAAGATTATTCTAGAAATACAAATTTTACCCCACACTTATAATTCAATCAAATTATCAAGACCAACTACTCATTAATGGCAACTAAGCCAATTAAACATCATCAACAACCTATAATTGCACATTTTTAAAAGCTTTTCCGATCTTTTCAGAAATCAGCTCGTATGCTGCAGTTTCTTTTGACAACAATGCCCTCTGCTGGCGATTCTGCATATGAGTGTCATTTTAATATGGATTATTTCAGAAAAAACTCCTGAAATAGAACTCCTCTCACGAAACAGACCATAAGGCAAAGCCACAAACAAAAACAAGGTTCAAGAATGGAGAAATACAGAGAAAAGCTGACAGATACTGAATGTCCCTTACTCTGAGAAAAAAAAACAAAGATAACCATCGAGTGTAGGCACAGTAAATAAAAAACAACTGTTTGTTACCAACCAAACAAAGGCTGTCAAATCAAGAGGCGAAAAAAGCAACAGAAAAGCAACATGTAACTAATTTCCCCTTCTGTCTGATCATCCACTGACTGTTTTTACATGATCAGACGGCAGGGGGCGCTGTTGCTCTTTCTACGCTCACTTTTGCAGCACTTGGGCCATACTGACATAAACAATGTCTTTCATTTCCTCATTAGAGACACGCTTGCCAGCAAAGTATAAATTAGGGTCATTGTTTCATTGATTTTGTAAAATGAAAGATTCATAAATTATTTTGATAATGTAACAATGAAAGTCCTCAGTTTGATACATTTCGAACATTGTTATAACCTTAAAAATCTTAATAGTTTTTCATACTTGTACCCCCTAATTGCTAAGCACTATGTCCTCCAGTGCTCCTGCTGAACTGTACAGAAACGTCTCATTTATTGTGTCCACAAGTAAATGAACCTTAAGTCATGACTTTATAGGATCCAGACAGGGATTTCAAGACATTAGATTAGAGAAATTAAGCCAATCCGTCTGGATCCGTAAAGGAAGGTAGACCCCCCCCCCCCCCCCCCCCCCCCCCCCCATCTCCTTTCTACCCACCCGCTGTGCTTCATGTTGGGGGGCTTGTCCATGCGAACTGCCAGTTTGATCTTCAGCTCCACATCCTGGCTGTTTTTGGGAACCACCATCTTGTGGAGTTCTGATGCCTTAGGGCCATTAGTGGTGGGGTTCAACACCACCTGCAGGAGGGAGAGAAGAGGGGCGATGACATCACACTGTGACATTACATAGCGGCCAATGACACAATGACACTTATCTCTCTTTCCGGTCTCCCTTGTTTCATAAACATGCACTCATGCACACACATGCACACGCACACACACACTCATACATGCTCCCTTTCATTCTATATGGGGTTCTCATGACAAATAATGATAGAAGATGGTCAGAAGATCTGCACATATTAAAGAATAAGTTAGAATGAAGAAAGAAGAAAACATCTCTTTGCAAGACAGAAAGCAGAGAGATGGGGTAGAGAGAGGGGGGAAGAGAGAAAAAGAGAGGGGGAGAGAGAGAGAGAGAGAGTGAGACATAAATCCACATATCTTCTGAAACTACAGGGAGGGTGATATACAGGGCCAGATTGTTTTATCAGGCTTACTAATGGAAGTCTCCATCTGTTTCCCAGGGAAACTGACAATGACAAATAAGTCATAATGATTGAGAAAGATTCTCCCTTCAGAAATGATGGTGACGTTCCGGTTACTGCTCACACTAAATATGATTCTATCTAAATGAGATCAGCCCATGCACTTTGCCTTCCAAATGCTGGAACAAAGAAATGTGCCATTTTAGCATCACAGTCTCCAAGGAAATGCTATGCTTTACTTTACTTAGCAAAATATATAAACGCACTGCAGTCACCCAGAGTATAAACCAAATGTCACTGCTATAAACTGGCCTTAAGAGTAACATAACCAACATCAATGCTCTTTCACTGGACTATAAACTGGTCTTTAAGAGTAACATAACCAACATCAATGCTCTTTCGCTGGACTATAAACTGGTCTTAAGAGTGACATAACCAACATCAATGCTCTGTCGCTGGACTATAAACTGGCCTTTAAGAGTAACATAACCAATACCAATGCTCTGTCGCTGGACTATATGAATGGACAGGTTGATTGATTGATAGATGTATGACTGCTGACCATAGCTGAATGACTGAAATGCCACGCCGAGCTGTGACATTTGATTGACAGAGCATCTGAGCAGCCTTACCCTCCCCAGCTCCTTGTCCTCCAGAGCCAGGACCCCGGTGCTCTCGGTGAACAGCTTCACCTTCACCACGGGCAGGGGATGAGTGGTGGTGAAGTCCCCCTGGGTGCCCCACCTGCCAAAAACACACCTGCTTAGACAACCACGCAAACCACCTGCAGAAAAAAGTGTTTTAGTCTTGTATCGCGATTCAAAATCTTCTCTCAAGTACAAAATAGTAGCCTGTTTTAAGTTCCTATTTGCTTGACAAGTGACATTTTCTAACCCCACTGGCAAATCCTGAAATAAGTCAAACTGCCTCAGCTGGCTATATATTGTTTTACTAAGCAAAAACATAATACTAATAAAATTTATGTCTTAATATGAGACTAAAATACTTGACTAATTGACTTTGTTTTTTATACACACACAGATGCCAGCCTACATTAACAGGAAGAGGCTTTTAAAGCCAGGACGAGTCCTGTGCTAGCGTAGGACCACAGATGAATACCTGAGGAGAGCTGTGGTTAAGTATGCAGAGACAGCTCCACACAGGCTGCCCTGTCACACCGCTATGCCTCTGCTTTTGAAAGACAGACTGAGAGTCAGCAGAATGGGCGATGCTTTTAAGAGAGAATGCTAGGGTGTCCTCTGCAATGCACCCACTCATCTTTGGCAGAAGTTTCTGGGATGAGGATGGCAGGATACAGAGAGAGAAATTCAAGGCAATTCTTAAGGCCAGTTTATAGTCCAGCGACTATGTTCATGGACCAACATAGACAGTGGACAGTGCCTTTAGTAAAAAGTATAAACACACACCAGCACCTTCAGGTGCTGCTGCCAAGTTAGCACTGGCTTCAACACCACAGCATGAGGCATAATCACACCTTGGTGCAATGTGATATTTCAACTGCAAGTACGCATTTATAATAGAGCAGTAGCTACAGGTTACCATCCCATCACAAGTACATCAGCGCGAGTGATTAAGATACACCATTAAACGAGAGCTCTGCTCCGCGCTCACTGTTTCAGTCTGAACACATCTTCCATCCCCCGGGTAAAGCACTGGCACCCAACATGCGGTCACTTCATCCAGGCAGTGATTAGAGGGCCAGGCAGTGACAGCACACAGCCCTGGGTGCTCAGGGCACTACACTGACTGAGCCGCACTTCACACACCTTCCCCGAGGACTTCATCCCTCCCGACAACATTAGAGAACAGGCGCTGCGAGGTCTGTGCGTCCGCGGAATCTTAAACAACCTTTCGCTACCTGAGGACAGGGCTCGACACCAGATTAAGGGAGGAGAAATGGTGTTTTCCCAGTTGCTAGGGCAACAGAGGGATTGAGCCGTAGCGGCTGCTAATTCCCAGGAAGCAAAACAAATGAGCTGTGATTGTTGCGATTAGTTGTGTCGGTGGTGGTGGCTGGGTTTCGAAATGCAGTGTCTGTTGCTGGTGGCGGGGTGTTCGCGGTTTTGTGCAGCCGATAGCCTGCGAGTGGAGATGACTGCCCTCGTCCTCCTTCACAATCCATTAACACCTAGCCAGGAGGCCGGCGCGTGGGCATCCCGTTTTGGCACCGCCGCGGAAGGCTCGGGAAGCCGGCGCCTGGCCCGTCTGCTTCCCGGAGGAGGAACAGCAGGACCGTGACCTCAGTGCTCCGCGCTCCTGACGCGCTTGGACCCCGAGGATCTATGGCAGCTTGAGCAACCGTCAGAAGCGCCGGAAACCACAACACAACCGAGATGTGCCCGGAAGCAGACGGCAACAACCGCACAACACATCCAAAAACACACCCTGCGGTAAACAGGAAGTACAGGCCCACGCACAGACAGTAGGTGTGGGGACTGTGTTCACTGAGAGCAGCTGCTGTGGATGTGGAACAGGACCCGAGACCCACAGCACTGGACCTCCAGGCCTTAGAAATCTCACACAAAGGGGGGCATAATATGCATTTTCTGGGGCTGACACAATGCCCAATATTTGGCTGGCCATATTGGCTGATACAATCGCAATGGTGAGGCTGAAATCACATTACAGCACAAATACAAAATGGCAGCTAGGTTTCCACACTCATGGCAAAAGCAGAGAGCACAGCTATCAAATAACTTGTGAAGGAAAAAATGCTAAAAAATGTGTGTATAAAACATCTCAGCTAGCATACTTTATGCAAGACCATTCAATTATTGTGCATTTCTACTGAACGCAAGTCCATATTCAGGTACTAAGGAAACAAAAACAGACACCAGGAAGCCAACCTGGGGAGTATATCACAAAGCAGGGTTACGTCAGCTGGATACATTGACGCAGTAAAACCTGGAACTCTTCCAACATTGGAACATGGACTGAAGTAAAAACAGCTGTTCTGGGTTTTACTCCGTGAACTTATCCAACTAATTCAGTGACCCTGCTTCATGATATAACCCCCAGGTCTTGCATTTTGTTGTGGAATAAAAGCCAAAAGCACCAGTAGATGGGAGAGGCTAGCGCAATGTACCCCGCTAATACCTGTCCACAGGGTTTCAGACACTGATGATGTCACACACACAGCAAAAGGCACTATCAGCCAATTGCAGCCCGTATAAAAGCAGCCGCAGAGGCCAGAACGACTGTGAAACAAACCGGCCTCTTCAGTTTCCATTACGCGTGATTACCCCTTAGAGAAGGGCGAGTTCCTGCCACAGGCTACGCTCCTGACTCACCGAGCTTCTGCTCACGGCTGACATGCACTCCTGAGCTTCCCCTTTTTCAATTAGCAGCAGATTTCACACGCCGAGCGCGGTTGCCTGGTGGGTGTACGCCATTCCGGGCGCTGGTGAGGGAAGGGGGTGCGGGGTGTGTGGGTGACATTTAAAATAAATTAATCCAGAACATTATCAGGAATAGCGTGGCTTATCTGGGCTCCATTGCTGCAGCACTTGAAAGGCCTGCAGCCTCTTTGTTGTCGAGTGCTGGAGATAAGTGATTTCTACACCCGATCTGTCACATCTTCAGTCGCGAGCCGGTCACGGGCGGAGTGAGAGATCTCAGGCAGAGGGGCCATCTCTGATTCGGGGGGACAGGGGTGGTCACGGTGCCAAACGCTGTCCGCTCCAGCAGGAAAGGAGAACATGTCAGGAGGAGAACAGCGGGAGGCGGAGGTTTCATTTAGCGCTGTTCACGGCACGGGCTCACAGATCCTCACCCAGTCTCATCTGCATTCTGCCTTCTCACACGGCCTGTTGAAGACAGTCTCTTAGGAGACATGCCAGGGTTGACACTGAGCTATCTTTGGAGCACCTCACCGATTAACCCCAATCTACTGCTTTGTAGTTTTCTCTCTAGCCCGATGTCTGCATGACATTAGAACTCTGGGCTTTATATAGTTTTATAATACATCTTTTTTTATATATTATGCAATATATACCTGTGGTATTTATATGGGGTGCCGGTTTTCAAAAGAATTTCAAAGGGTTACTGCTTCACTTAACATCGGCTTCCATCTGTACACTATAATGATGTAACATAAAAAGCATATGAGAAGCTGGACACCAAAGACTACATTCAACACAGATACGGAAAACCGCAGTCTCAAAGCTAAGGCTCAAAAAAAACTAAAGGAGTAAAACTGTGCATGATATTCAGCAACCCTCTGTGCTACTGGACATAGAGTAGGCTCATGGAAAAGGCATAGTGCACTGCAGTCTGAGGACTATAGCTTCACACATTTCAACATCATTGAGTACCGCAGTGTATAGGGTTACATAAGACTCTGGCACACAAGAGTCAAGGCAGTAAAGAGTTTAGCCTATGGTAGACAAGAGTCTAATTACTACAGAGTATATGTTAAACAGGAAAGGTATAGCATACTGCAGTCAGAGTACCAAATGACACTGTATGGCATGCTATAATCTGGACATACTAAAGTCATAGGAGTCAACAATAGGGCAAGACAGTGTATGCCGTAATGGAGTATGGGGTATGAAATGATGAAGAGCGATTATAAAAGGAGTGTTCTACAGTACAGAGTAAGTGCAGTCACAATATGTAGTCACAATCCTGAGCAATAAAGAATACAGTATGTACATAGTAAAAAAAGATTTGGGGTGCTAAAATGGCCACCTCTGGATCAATTTGACAGCTCAACAAGAAAGACGGAGAAAGGGCTCTCTGTCTGCCAGCTCTCCCACTGCGGGGAGCTAAAAATCTGCACACGATTATCGCGAACAAGGGCTCGCAACACTGACAATAACTCAATACCTTCTCTTAAATTATTCAAGCAGACATTTTAATTTTGACTGCTTCCAGGAGGACATGCAAGCACAGTAACAAATCCAATGATACACAAAGAGTGAAAGGGAGGGAGCATTTTTGCATTCATTTTCCTCAGACAGACATCAGACCTCCAAGCTGAAAGGGTGGCAGGACCCAGCGTGTATAGGTTTTCCAGGTTAACAAGTTGCAGGTGTATCCAGTATTTTGTTATGAAGGATGGAGGGTATTTCTAGCCTGGCCTTTAAAAGATAAATAATAAGCTGAATAAAACTGAACACATTCATTAATCAATCCATGATGGGAATATACACACTTTATTAGGTATTTATTAGACTTATTTTTTTAGCTGTATTAAGTCTTCTGCTGCAGTAGCCTATCCACTTAGAGGTTTGACACATTGTGTGTTGAGAGATGCTCTTACCGCTGTTGTAATGTGTTGTTATTTGTGTTACTGTCACCTCTCTCATTAACAACACGTGTCTGTCTGCAGAACTGCTGCTCTGTTGTGTGTGAGAATCCCAGGAGATCCCCATTCTGACATTTGGTCTGAAAAACAGCTGAACCTCTTGACCACATATGCATGCTTTTATGCATTTAGTTGCTCCCACATGATTGGCTGATTACATATTTGCATTAACAAGCTGGTGTACCAATCTACCTAATAAAGTGATCGTTGAGTGTGCATAAGAGTATAAAAACCTGTCTATGGCACGTTTGTACTGTCTGTATGGCCATGTCAGTACTGTGAAAGGAACTCCATGCCATGGAGTGCCATGCCCTAGATGGCCTGGTGTTCCTCACAACCGCATACACCAAACCGCCCCATTAATGGAAGTGAACCAGTCCCTGCAATAATGAGCTGGTGTCTGGCCTTCTGGGAATGGATTGTACTGCGAACATCCTGCCCTTTGCTCTCGCAAGACACCACAAAAGGGCAACTGTTTCTCCAAGTTATAAAACGGAATTATTACTTTAAAAAGTGTATGTATGCAGTTTGCACAAAAAGTATAATGGCAGTTAGCACACAGTGGGACTAATACAGGATACATAAAATACTGAATAATAAATGGTTTCTTTTCATTATTATGCTTGTGTGATGATTAATCCACTTATAATGAAACGCAGTCAGGTTTCAAGCAGTCTTTCTGTATGTGTGACATTATTTCCTGATGGGCTTTTGCAGGAGCCTGGAAAAAATACTAACCAATGCAGCTTTGTGCTTCAGAAAGTAAGTTTGCAGGCTCGATTTTTTTGTCATGCATATTTTATTTGAGCCGTTGTTGTTTTGTGAAACTTTCCCTCAGATTTTAGAGCATGGCGTTCCCTCTTCTAGCGCAGACTGTGCTTGCTGGAGCTCTTACTGTGGTCTGCAGGCCTCGGCCTGGTCGGTCTGTAGCTTCTCCCCCCCCTCCACCTCCATGGTGCAGTACACAATCCTGTTTGGAGCCACCGACTTCAGCCCCTGCACCTCCATAATCACAACCTGGGGGAAAGAACAGGACTCATTACGTTTGCGCATTAGCAAATACCCTTACCAAGATTAACTAACATAAGCGCATTCAGTGCGCTTCATAATTTCTCCATAATTTTTTACATTAAAGAGAGAAAATGGGGAAATGGGGGAAGCCATGTTTAAAAAGTGCTATGTATCGGAGAAACCAAAGTGTATAAAAATAACCGAATGAATAAATAACGTGATGGGGACACTGCTGATATCTACCAATCTAATAGATAAAAAATCCACACTTTAACCACATGTGAATTGTTTAAAAAAAATATGTCTTTGTCCCAATATCTATGGAGCTCACTGTATATATAAGTCACAATCAATAGTAGTTAATACATAAACCTACAAGATAATTAAGCGCTGTAGTAGATGCCTGGGGAAACTGAGGGAAATGTGGAGCTTTAAGTAGCAAATGGATTAACATAGGGAGGAAGTCAATATTTTCCATGAGTATGAGCTACAGAGCAGGGACAAAATGGTCACCTCCCTGAGCAAACCTCCAACCGTGGGCATGTGAGCCATGAAGTGTATGAACGACAGTTTAAAAACTAGCATACGCCACCATAAACATCTCCCGCAATAGTTCTACCAAACAACATATTTCTGTTCATCATTCCTTCAGCCTGTCCTCAGAAGTCGGGGGCCTTCAGGTGGCGCTAACCTCCAAGGTGAAGGACAGCACCACGTCGGACTTGGAGAGCAACGTGTCGTTCTCGTCGCTCATGTCCAGGAAGGAGGAGTTCATCTGAGAGCGTTTCAGCTTCTGCTTGAAGTCGGGCCCTCCCTTGGACACGGGGAGACTCTCCAAATTGGCCATGAGCAGGTTCACAGACGACCTCAACTCCTCGATGTACATCACCTCCATGTCCTTGGTCACAAACTTGGGATATTTTCTCTCCTAAGATAAATCAAAATATTAACTGTCCATATACTCTTCTCAAAGCACTGAGAGAAAGTGGTCAAACGTTTTTCCAATGTAACATGAACCGGACTATTCTCTTGGACTGAAGTATTTATGTGACCCATGACATTTACAATAACATAATTCAGGATACTAACCACAAAAGCTGTGGACTAGGAGACTGATAAATGAGTGGCTGAATGCGTACCCGGGCTATTCGCTCCGCCAGTTGAAGCCTGCCGTCGAGTTCCCTGCGGATCTGTGCGGCCTGCTCGTCCACGTTGTCCAGCTGAAGACAAGAACAGGGTCTGATTAACCAATCAGCCACACAGCCCCTGCATTTGTTCCCCAGATCAACCAATCAATCACTCATTCACTCACTCACTCAGCCAATAAGCCCCTCCACCTCGCTTCTCACTAACTAGAACAATCAATGAATCAATCAGTCACGCAGAAACACACTCACTCGCTCAATAAATCATCCTTGCTTCTCCTTTCAAATGTTTCCTCGATGAAAGCCACAGGCCCCAGTGTCTACTGATGGTAATCTTCAATCAATCAAATTGTCTTGATGAATTGTAGCAATACAACTGACCTAACACAAAGCTAACACCCTTGCACAAGAGCACTTCAGTAAAATTACTCCAACCAAGTGGGCTTGCTCACCCTCAATACAGTTTTTATGAGAAAGGGTAAGGTTAAAAACCTTTCAATTTCCTATGTTCAATGGGATATTCATGTCCGAATCTGTACAGAGAAAGCACAGAGAAATTTCATCTGTTAGGAGTTCACTTGAGCTGGTGCTTTGGACCATGCTCAATGTGCTTTATTGTCAATGAATTAGTTGACATTTTAATACAAACAGAATTCTCAAGAGACTAATATTAAATGGAGATAGTCCAGACCAGGCAGTCATTGAGGATGGAGTAAGATCAAAGTGAAATGTGCGGCAGTCGACACCAGGTCTAATTTCCTAAGAGAGGCATGATAAGTTGCCAACTACTGCCTGTCTTTTGTGAATATTTATGTGCATTCTTGTTCTTGGAAAATCCATCAATAATGTGAAATCCCTGTTTCTACTCATCTAGGTATTCAATAATGGTATTCATTGGTATTGGTATTGGTATTGGTATTCATGGTATTCATCCTGGTATTCAATAATGAAATACATCCCTCCCGTCGAATCAAGTGAACACAAATCGTAGATCTAGTAGCTTGTGTAATTAACCTTGTCTCAGAGGGCAAATTACAAAAATAGTTAAATAATTATAATAAACAGTTGCATCTATAGTAAAACACCTAGCTGCACAGCCTTGTGTTCCAACACATTGTGCAAATAAATTTGTGTTTTATAATTTTATGCATTTATTTAAAATGCTGTTCAGTGAATTCAAAGAAATGGATTCAGGTATTAAGTATCATTTCATCTCATGCTCATGCATGTATACTGCGGCTCTGACAACAGTGAGCACTCATAGCACATTATTTCTGCTGTGGTTTTACAGGAAGACAAGCTCTGGCAAACAAAGTGAACCTGGACCAAAAGGGGCCAGACCAGCCATACTAAGCCCTGCATTTGAAGACATTCGTCCAATAGGCGATGGCTACACAAACAAGCACACCTGGCTTGGGGAACACAATGACTAAAGGGAAGACTGATGAGACATAATGCAAGCTCTCTTCAGCAGCCACTGAATACAGCAGGCCCCGGGCCTCCTCTTCCTCACGCAGCATCCTACACCCCGGCACTGTTCCTGCCCGATAAGAGCCTCGCTTCGCAGGAGTGGCTATGTGCCATTCAGAGATTTCACACTGCAGAGAAACACCACTGCCTGCGCGAGAGGGAAAGTTTAAAACACTCACCCAAGTTTTAAGCACGACTGACTGAGCCAGTGAGCTGAAACACCAGTCCTGGAGGGTTGCGCTGTCTGAAGGTCTTTTTGTGGATTTTTCTCAGCTTCGAATGTGAACCGCTTAGTCAACCAATAACTTCAATGGAGCACTTTGTGAGGGACAGTGTAGCCCTCTGGGAATGTTTGAGAACCATGAAGTTATACTTCAACCACAGTAGCAGAATTGCCTCTGTCAGAGTATAATGCCACCATGTAGGAGACAGAAATATTGCAACAACAGTCACAGAGTAACATTACTGTGTGAGGAAGACAAGTGTAGCAAAACTATTGAAATATTATTTTTGACCTCTCAAAACGATTACATTGCTGTTCTTTAATGTGTGACTCACAAACCACATTTAGGCTTCATGTGTATTATACAGCCATGTTTGTGAACAGTGTACAGTCCGGAATTCTCTCAGTTGGACATATTTGTAAATGGCTATATAATGGACTGAATCTTAATGCAAGACTGATAATGTATTTAATCTAAAGCGTAACATTACTGCCTGGCAAGATCCGCAGCAGTTGTAGTGTAAAAGTATGACCTAGGAAAGACACATTTTAAAAATATAGATGAACAATTTGAAAAGAATTCCGCAACCTGCAAGGCAATCTATACATTATTGAGAACATTTCAGTGTAAAATTGATCAACCGCTACCGGCGGGTAGTGATTGACAGATCCTGCTAAGACCTTTCCAGACTCAACTACAGCATGATACAAAACAATTAACCGCTGTGTCTGCCTCTGCCAGCTGTGTGTAGTGTCACGCAGTGACAGCGCAGTTCAGACAGAGAGCTGCAGACTGAGGAGAAACAACATTCGGCACAATGCCCTCCAGCGGAGCACGCAAGCTCACCTGAGTTCTCCCAAAATGGTAAATGGTTGGCATCTATATAGCGCCTTTATCCAAAGTGCTGTACAATTGATGCTTCTCATTCACCCATTCATACACACACTCACACACCAAGGGCGATTGGCTGCCATGCAAGGCGCCGACCAGCTCGTCAGGAGCATTTGGGGGTTAGGTGTCTTGCTCAGGGACACTTTGACACAGCCTGGGCGGGGGATCGAACCGGCAACCCTCTGACTGTCAGACGACTGCTCTTACTGCCTGAGCCATGTCGCCCCACGCCCAAAACTGACAAGAAGACTGGCAACGAGAGAACTGCAGCTCCTCTAAGAGAGCACAAATCTTATCCCCCTGCTAAGGAGTTTCACAATTCAAAAACACCCTGCTCTATGATAATCTACAACAATATCAACACAGAGAGGCATTATTTATACAACATGCCTATAGGTAATTTGCTTTTTTAAAACATCACATTTCTTGACAGTTGGATATGAAGTCAATGCCTTTCTGATACCTACAGTACAGAAGCCTCTGACAACATGGCTAACAACAAGTATAGGGGCTTTTGGGAATTGTAATTTAAAACAAAAACTCCAAAAAGCAGCTTGTACTGTATAGTGAAGTTGCTGCAGATGTCGCACATATGAACACATTAATTCCATATTCATTTATCCATGCATCATATGCACGTATTCACTATTATAAACATGAATATCACTTTTTCTGTTTCCAACTGCAAGCTCTTCCTTCCCATGGATGTCTGTAGTAATGTTGACATAGGAAGATGCACCACAGCCTCCATGAGTGCAGTGACCTCAGGTCACAAGATTTCACAATAATAATAATATAGTAAACATGCCCCTGAAGGCATGACCTCATCTCACATGGTTTCCATTGTTATTAGGCTATTTGCAGTTCTATGAACTCACACTATAGATTGATGGGACATTCTATCATAATCCAGGCAATTCAGAAGACAAATTCTAGAATACTGGCAAATTCTCATGTTCGATGAGAACATTCGATTAATGATTGAATTTCAATTAATTTCCAGAATTGTCTGATAGTAAATGGAGCTGACCCTGATGCTGTAGAGCATCTCCCACTCACACACAGACAAGGTAGAATAATGACATTACCTCATATTTACCCTCTGCACTGAGTCATGTGTGCAGGTCTGCAGTCTGTCTGTCTGCTGGTCTGTCTGCCTCTACCAGCATTACCACCTCCAGCAGTGTCTGTTTTACCAAGCCAACATACAGACTAAAGCCCAACCCCTTAGCGTATGCACAGTTAATGGGTCATCATTAATTTGATCACCCTGAAGCGCTACCGATCGTCTTACCCACTCTATCGCTTAGGCAACGCGTCTCCCATCCTAACGAGACTGCACTGGCGTAGTCGGGCGAAGCGGAGCAGAAGAAAGCGTCGACAAAGGTCGGTCACCTGAATTCAGCCGGCTCCTCCATTACGCGTGGGAGGGAAAGCGGGATTCAAAAAGCCTGCCTTTTCCGGCAATTACCGTCCATTGTGACAGGTAATTAAGACACGAGTCACAACACACACGCTGTCGGTTTCCCCGAACCTTTAGTCAGGGCATAAATCTCATACATTTAATGATGCATCCAGGCAAGCCAGAGCTGATGTAAATGTGCCCCTTTATAGCCACTAACCGCCCCACTCGCACACCACCAGCTCTCTCTTGATATGAGCAAACAGGCCGTCTGTCTGACATCATCGGCAAACTCTATTTTCAGACAAACTGTCTGCACTGTTCCTTTACTGCTGGCTCATGCAGTACCCATAGGGCAGTGCATTACACCATCTTCACCGACACATTTCACCTTTCTGATTACTGGTGAATGTTAGAATTAAAGCATTTGAGATCTGTGTATTTATTCAAACAAACGTGTTTTTGAAACAAAAGGAGTTTGAAATAGGTGCTCTACAGCTGCATTACCACGCCCCGCCTCTTGTGTAGCACAAATACTATAATTCAATATTTGGAATAGAGAGATGTTTACTTTACCGGCATTTATTCTGGATGCTAGAGGCGGTTTCCTTTAGTACAAGAAGCACAATGATTTGTACTTCATTAATAATGTAGAGAGTAGCATAAAAAGCAGCGTCGCGCTGCTATCAATAACTATCCCGTGCCAGTGCTCAGACTGCCCTGGCAGTGGCATATTGATTCATATAAATTAGGCAGGCGTTTAGAGAACACGAGTGTAACTGGGTTATGGATGAGTTAGGACAGGCGCCGGAGTGTGGAAACACAAACAGAAATCACAGGGGGCCTGGCTGGACTGCCTGCAAGGCTCATCAGGAGGCTGTTTCTCCTTGCATGACAAGCCTGACAGACGACAGGGCCCTAGGCAGATTTGTGTATGCGGGTCTGGGGTACGGTATATCTCACTGGAGGGTGGCTTCACTGAGTTTCCTGTTGAGAACCATCTAGAGACCCATCACTGACAATGACTAATGGCTTCAAACACAAATGACATTTATTCGGAAAAACTCTATTAGCACGGCCCTCTGTAGGTCAGAAGACCATTGATTTGTGAATGCTCCGATTCCCCAAGTACAGAGCAGGAGCAGACATCGAGGTCCTGGCCCCCTGTTACTGCTTAAATACCCCGGCAGGAGAGATATGGATGGATCCTGACTAAATTCCTTATTTAAGGTCTATCGAGCCACCCCTGGCTGAATAATGTATTGTGTTTGCAGGCTACCATTAAAGAAGAAGATTCTATATAATAAAATGAATTACTATACAGTATGTATTAGTATATTTATATTCATGTATTACTGTAATTATTACCATTATGTACAATCACCTGTGAAATCACTTGCCCCAAAGCTTCTTGACTATGAAGAGATATGATAATGAGTTATTAGTTATTATCAGAGGATCAAGGATCAAGGATCCAACTAGGATGTCAGGACTTCTTATCAGAACCAATAAGGGTCCAAAAAGAATGTCCAAGAACATACCATTTTAGCTGGACTTTAGAAAAAATATATTTAGATTAATATATTATTTTACTTTTGAAAAAGCATTGTTTATTAATTATGTTATCATCATTCATTTGCGTTTAAATGTGATAGGTGATACGTATTGTGTGCCCAACATCTGAATAAAACCCATATCATTTTTTGGGCTGTATCACACTCCCCTATTTAGTAGCCTACTACAGCTATAATCTATGCCCACAAATCTGAATGCTACTTTGCAAATTCTTAGCACCTTATTCTTAGCTTGTTAATGCACCAGAAAACTGCTTCCATGAGCAAAAAGCACACCTAGTTCTGTGCTACTGAGCCATTGCTGTTCTCCAATTCAACTCTCACTGCTTTGCTATTTTCGTTTTGATGCCATTTCTATGACAACAACACTTGACTGTACACCACAAACACGACTTAATAAATACAGATAGTATAAGAATAGGAACTAGATATCACTAACACTGCGGTCGATTTTAGGCAGTTCATTGATACTGTGTATAGAATGGGCCTAAGTGAACACACGTGTACAGGGAAACACAGGGGACGTGTTTCATGTTGGAGGAATGGCTCCCCTGCCCCAATTCTTACCTCTAGACTGGAGTCTGGAGCCTGAATCGGGGAGGGCAGCAGACCTTTGAATGCCTAAATCTGAGGATTAAGTTTGATTATTTAGGCCTGCCTGCTACTGCTGGCTCTCTGTGCGCTGGAGAGATGAATAACTGCAGTCTGACGCTCATCTGCTAGCCTCCCTCCCGTGTCTCTGTAGTCCAGTAATGAAACAGGACGGAGGGGACAGAGATTCATTTTCAACGTGGGATAACCGGACGTATTAATTTAGAGGGGGAGGGACAGAAATGTCATTATGAGGGACACTGCGGTCCTCCCGATGACAGCAGTGTTTCACCGCAGAAGATGACAGCTCCGTTTCTGAGTGACAGGACGTGGCAGGCTCCACCGTTAACTGAACTCTCACTCTGGCACATGCACACAGACACAAACACACCCAATGTAAACTTGAACCTTTATCTCGTACACAAACACACAGTTATACCTGAACCATATTACTGTTATAACACTCACACATTCACCAAGACAACACACCTGCTTTGAATACAGCTCCCTTCAGCTGCCTGTCAATCACCAGAACAGTGCTGTCTGGAGGAAAGATTTGGCAGCAGCAGCCAAATCTAATTGTCTCTGAGACAATGTGGATGTACTCTGCATTAACCCTTAGACGCAGGAGTGGGGTCATTTTTGCACGTATTCCATGTATTCCAAGGTAAATGTATTTTGAACTCTCATTAATTTAAGCTATGGATGTACTTTGCATTCAGCATTCTACAGTATTCCTTTTCTCTGGCACACTTTGGATGTATACTGTGATAGCAACATGATGAGCCGGGTACTTGCTTCTGTACATATGTCTTCATTTTAGAAACTTTTATAAAAATTTTATAGAAATGTCACGTTAATATAAAGATTATGGGAAGACGAGGAGAATGGACTGTTACATAAGTGCTGCTATAATATAATATATATAATAAACCTCACTGAGTTATGTTTATAATGGTCACCATAGAAACAAGCAACACACAGTACCCAAGGGAGAGTCTGTTAGCCCTGAGGAAGCAAAGTTAACATCAATAACATCAATTTCATCTATTTCATTTACCACTGTTGGAGTGGCTTGACAAGAGGAAGAGGAGGAGGCGAAGACGCAGGGGAGGAGTCTGACAGAGACTGATTGGTACACCACTTCCTCCTATGGTCAAATTCATGCCAATGTTTTAATATTTTTCCTCATCAATGACATAGCACACCTACATTTTAATGTTTCATTGAATTTTCAGATTTAGCCTCATACAAAATGTATTTTATTTCCTGTTTTTATTTAAATCTTTTTAAATATAAATGTATAATATGAATATAAATGTGTTATTTGTGTTGTCTTCTGTGCTTAAATGCAGTTAGATGCATATGGCTGAATGAGTAACAGCAATCAATTAAGACAGCACTGAAATCCTGAATGGGAATGAAACCCTGCATGCACACCATGGTGATGCGTTTGAGACCAGTGACTCAGAGCATTATGTCTACACCACTTCTCCCAGTTTGGAATGCTCAGTCATATTCCCAGTCGGCTCATTGCACTGCATGTCAGAGATGCCAGCTACCTCTCATCGCACCAGTCGCCAAGCCATGCTGACACAGACATGAGTCAGAGGAAGACACTTCCTGAAGCAGCTCAACAGGTAAACCACCTGCTGGGCTAGGCGAGTTACTGGTGTGCGGTGAGACGCTGTCTTTCCAATTAACTGGAAACCTTCCTTCCCTGTACAACGCAGGCACCATCTGCTTGCCATCCCGTGGGGCTACCAGCCTCAGTAGGCACTGCTGTGGGGCCCATACATGCACCGGCACAGTCCCTGAACAGACTGAGCCTCCCAGCAGCCAAACCACTGCTGTAACAGACTGAAGAACTCAGAGTAAAGCATTAACTTTCAGAGCATTCCTTCTCTCTGAAACACAGTGACTATACAGTATAACACTGTCACTATAATCAGAGTGAAGTACTTGTATGTCTCAGCACATAATCTATAGCCTATTTCTTAAAATTACATTACTCTTCCTCTGACTCAATGACGGTTTTAGCAATGCATCACAGACTCCAAGTAATTCAAAAATTAAATATTCATCCGGGATTATTATGACAGAATATGGATGACCAATTTCAAACGTCGGTTCTTCCATTTGCTAAGCCAAACATTTAACGTTTGCTGTTGCCACATGGGGTTTCCATACTGATACGCAGTAGTATGGATCAGGGTTTTAAGCAGACTGATCTAGAATTCTCTAGATACTTTGAAATGCATTTGGCTGGAGTGAGCCTGGCTGCTACCGCGCAAATAAATCCTGTTTCGCTTGCTACACCAATAGGAGGCTGCAGTTCGAAGAGGTCAACCTCTGAATGTTTAATAACGAATTAAATTGAGTGCATGAATGAGAGGGCAAACAAATCGATGGCGAGAGAAGCCAGATCAATCATTCCATATGCGAGGAGTGGATTGGGCTAGGGGTGCTCCAGGAATAGCTCCACACCTGTGAACCAGACCCCTCCCTCCCACAAGGCCTCCACACATCTGCAGCGGTTAGCCTGCAGGTCGATGCAATCGCAATTACATCTGCACGGTGACTCGACCCAGGCCTCTTTCAGCTGGAGATGGGACCCTAGGTGGTGTTTGAATGGGAAAAAAAACAGGGTCGTGGAGTGATTGGGACCATAGCGAAAGACAGAGGTCAAAAGTTAAAACTGACATTATGCCCACAACACCGCTGGGGCAAAAATGGCAGAATCCTGGTATAAGGAAGTATTAACGGATATATTTATACAAATCTCTGGCTTGGTTTGTTGTGTTGCAGTGTTATTGGTGATCTGAACATGTTACATGCTAAGATTTGGTCATTCAGCCATTTATGCTATATTTTGGGCAGCTCAGCAGAAAAAGCCCTACAAAAGAAAACCAATATCATTTTCACAGTAAAATTTCAATGCCAATGATTCATGTTCTAAGCAACTAAATTAACGAAATCACTCAGCAAAATTAACTTGTTACTCTCATCAAATGACTCTAATTTGCAGGATGCCATGTGATATTATTGAATCTGAATCGGCAAAGAAGCACTTGTTGGGCATCCAAAAGCAGCATATAATGCTATTTACCAGAATGTCCCTGAATGTGTCCTAGACAGTCATCCTTATAAGATTTTGAACTACAACCATGATCACTAAATCAGCCAGGGGCAACAAACTTATTATGACACAGTATATCATAGAAAAAGGAAATGGAGTCAATGCATATCTAATTGACAACAGAAAAAAAATCATTTTCATAGCAGCCAGTGCCTCCAGTCTTGGTTCGGTTCATAGCCTAGAATTTATTTATTCATTATAAATGTTTCATAAAAATCACTTAAATTTCAACAAAATCACAGTTTGTCCATGAAAACAAAGCCCTGTGTCTTTTTACATATAAACACAACAGGGAAACAGACTATCAAACAAACCCCTGTAGCCTTAGTTCAATTATGACTTTTCTTCTTGTGCAGTCATGTGTTCTATCCACATAATTTACAGTTAGTAAGGAATTAATCATTGCCATTAAAACGCTCAACAGGCTGTTATTTCTAAATGGTAATGGGTCCAGCGCTTGAAAGAAAATGCCAGAAAGCATTTGTATGTGCCAAGCCAAACACTACATTTTTTATTCCTCCTTCTGTTCCGCTCTTCCTTCATAAATTATACTGACAAATAAAAGCTTTCAGTTTGTCAGTGTCACTGTATGTTTGGCAGGAGGATTCAAAGCTCTTCAGAGAAGGTAGCCTGAACCTGCATGTACCCAATTGATCAAAGACACCCAAATGACTAATTGCACTAATCCTTTAATGTTAATTGCAATACACAGGCCACTCTATCCATCTTTCCTCCGCCCCCTCCCCCTCCTTCTCTCTCTGTGGAAGCCAAGTTGTTAGAGAAGCAAGTGGGTGCTCTAATTAGAGGGATTCACGCCTATCGTTGACCTTTAACGTGAAACTTCAAACAGGGACGTGATTGAGCAGCAATACCTGCCCAAATGATAATTAACAGGCCAGCAGCAAGTCAACACCTTTGTGCCTTTTTCATTGGACTATTTCAATAGTGATATATTTTTCACATAATTCATATCCATTTTAACTGTATCCTGACTGCACATTGGCTTCCCATGGCTTTTCTTATCATTCTTACGCTGATGACACCCAACTCTTTATTTCCTTCCCCCCCGACACCCAAGTCACCACTCAGATCTCTGCCTGCTTGGCTGATATCTCTGCGTGGATGACTTCCCACCACCTGAAGCCCAACCTTGCCAAAACTGAGCTTCTCCACATCCCTGCTAAGTCCTAAGACGCTTGATAACTGCCTCACCCTGGCTCCACAAGTATCCTCCACTGCCAGAACCTGCAGGTTCTTTCTGTATAATGTACGCTGTATCCGTCATCTCCTGACGGAGAAAGCCACCCAGCTCCTAGTTCAGGCGCTCGTCATTTCCCGCCTGGATTACTGCAACTCCCTCCTAGCCGGTCTCCCAGCGTGTGCCATCAAGCCCCTCCAGCTGGTCCAGAATGCTGCAGCCCGCCTGATCACCAGTCAGCCCAGGTCGGCTCATGTCACCCCGCTTCTCATTGGCCTCCACTGGCTTCCTATTGCCGCACGCATCCGTTTCAAGGCCCTAGTGTTGGCATTTCAGGCTGCTAAGGGGACTGCCCCACCTTACATACAATCCTTGATCAGTCCCTACTCCCCAGCTAGACCACTCCGGTCTGCCAGCTCTGGTCGCCTTATGGTTCCCTCTCTACGTGCACCTGGCGGTCGAGCTGCACGTTCACGCCTGTTTTCCGTTCTGGTTCCTCAGTGGTGGAATGACTTGCCTACCACTGTCAGGACAGCAGAATCCATCCCCCTATTTCGACGCAGACTCGAAACCCACCTTTTCAAACTCTACCTTAGTCCTCCCTCCTGATTTCCCCCGCCCCTCCTTTCTGATATCCCTATCCTTGTCTAACCCCCCCCAAAAAAAAAAAAAAAAATGAAAAAAATAATAATTTTGCACTTATGATGACGACTATTAGAACAGCATTCCATGTGTATTTTCCTAGTTCTGGATGTGATGCTTTGACTTATGGTAGAACCTATGCACTTGTAAGTCGCTTTGGATTAAAAGCGTCTGCCAAATGACAAAAATGTAAAAAATGTAATATGATTGCGTTTAAAAATGGCACCGTAACCGAGTTTAAATTGGGTGTATTCACTTTCTTGTATATGTAGTAGTGAAACCCAGATTATTTTTGGTTTCATTCGTCACAGCAGTTAGGTATGTGATTTAGGCAATTATACCAAGTAATTGGTATTCTGAAAGTGCCCGAAACACTCATCTACAGCAGGAAATCATTTTAATTGATCAATTTTGAAAAGAAAAACTTCCAAAAAAATGAAGTGCAAAGCTAACATCATGAATAGAATATGAAAGCAGTGGAGGATTTCAATTACATCAAAATTAAAAAAGGAAAAAGGGAAATAAATTTACCATAGATACAGATATTGTATTAGTTTTATATTACAATGATTCAAAGACATTTCTGCGAGGTAGTCAGGATGCACTGTATCTTCTGTATTACATTCTCCAGCACAATGTATACTGTTGTGACGCTTACTGAAGGTAAGGCAGCATAGAAAATGCCTTCTGTTTGACTTACAATGATACAAATCAGATCCTTGTGCTTGCTTGTTTTTGGAAAATAAGCCGTAAGACCATACAAAAGACCGGCACCCTCAGGGGGCGTCATTTGGGGTTCCATAGAATGGAAACTTCAACCCCTCTAGTTAGCGTTTAACTTAAAATGTAGTTATTTTATGCATATTTTCTCCACCTCTGTAGGCGACTGTCCAAATCAACACTCATTATGTTATCTCTAAGCACTGATCTAAATCAGATTAATCCGCCAAAACTTTCAGTTCTTCGGGAATTTCACGATCCTGGATCTGTACAATGAGGTTGTTTTTGATGCAGCGAGCTCAACGGATGTGCTCAGGGAAAAAACACAAGAGAACGGCGCTGCAGGCCCAACTTCCTAGAACAACCCAATCTAAAAAGTCTAATTAATCTACACATGCAAAAAAATGTAATAAACAAAAACAGCTAACATCAGATGGGTTTTTTTTTTTTAAGAAAGAATTTTTATGCAGCAAAAACTTAGTGTTTGATAAGAAGAGTCCGACAAGTGGTAGGTCTATTGCCAGCTTTTACAAGACAAATAGGGACCTCACCATCAAAAGAAGCCCAAACAACGGTTTTGCGAATGCAGAAGGGGGCTGGGGGTTGAACCGTAAGCGTGAATTCATTACGTCTTTTTCTGCCTGAAATGCCTACCCTGGTCACCATCAGACATTCTGGCACACTAAAATCCCTGGTCTTGGATGTTTTCATTTTCCTTTTGGTGGACGCAAATGTTTTTGTAGGATCAAATTCTTTCACTGGATTTGCAGATATAAGACACTTTCTCAGTAGCACTTTGATACTAAAGTCAGATTCTATGCAGTTTCTTGCTATAACAAGGAATGCGAGTGGCCTTTACCTGACAAGTGTTAGCAATACGCACCTCACAGGTACTGCAAAGACTCAACTTTGGTGTTATATGCCTCACTTTACAGAATCTGTTGTGACTCACCTGATAGGTGTTATATGCCCTTATTGTACAGAACCTGCAGAGACTCACCTGACAGGCATTGTAAAGCAGCTGGTGCTCAAACTTCTTGATGTCCAGGATCTGCTGGAACATCTCGTACAGCTGGTCCTTGCTGAGGATCAGCTCCGACACGGCGCTGAAGTGCATCCTGGGTGGCTGGCGACGCACTTCCTCGTCCCCCCTGTAGATGGCGTCGTACTTGGCGATCCAGGAGCTCAGGACAGTCTCCTTGCTCAGGCCGTCGATTTCGGGCAGACTGCGGACCCTCCTCTCGATGTTCTTCTTAAAGACTTCCCGGAAGTCGTAGGCAGAGCAGCCCCCACTCTGCACCATTCTGGCCACACGTTCGCTCTTCAGAAAGCCCTGGAAGAAAAAGGAATGAGGACAGGGCCAGGTAAATGACTTGCCACTGTTCCCCTGGAAGAAACAGAGATGAGGACAGGGCCAGGTAAATTACTTGCCACTGTTCCCCTGGAAGAAACAGGGATGTAGACAGGGCCAGGTAAATGACTTGCCACTGTTCCCCTGGAAGAAACAGGGATGAGGACAGGCCCAGGTAAATGATTCTCCACTGTTCCCCTGGAAGAAACAGGGATGTAGACAGGGCCAGGTAAATGATTCTCCACTGTTCCCCTGGAAGAAACAGGGATGTAGACAGGGCCAGGTAAATGACTCGCCACTGTTCCCAAGGAAACGCATTTCCTGTCAGTTCTACAACGTGGTCACAAACTTTGGTGTCTCAGCTCCGAGATCAACTGTTCAGACATTCAGGTACAGGAGGGTAAACAAAGAGTACTGGGCATGTTTTTGTTTGGATACTGTTGTTCCACCTCTTGGCCTCAGGGAGATAATACATCATTCGCTCTAAAGACTGTTCTGCCATCTGCAGGTCTAGCGCAGCTCATTTGGTTTCTGCCAGGTACTAATGTGAAAGTCAGATTTGGAAGGAGAGAAGGGGCAGGCAGCCTGGGACTCGGGCCTCGTACATGGTCTCATCTGGAAACAGACAGCTCCCATTAGAGACGGATTGTATTTCTCCGTTACCGGGCCATGCACCATGACAGCCTTTCCTTCTACGGTCTGAGGGTAATGATTTCTCTGCACCTGTCAGCTGTGTCTGTCCTCACAAGGACAGCAAAAAAGGTTAAGGTGGAGGCCTTCATTTCAGTTTGTAATTATCATTTCAATTAAAAATATATTTTGTCAAGCAGTGCCGGATACACACTATAATCTACACAACTATACATACGCATGTATGGAATCTCTTGAAAAGAAAGCAGAGATACCGTACATGCATTTCATGTCATTATGAAATCAATACTGCTTTCATCCTTTCATAATTTCATGAAAAACATACATGGGGATTAACAGTGAGAGGGAAGAGGCGGTCGACAGGGGCAAGTTGCTGGTTGCTGTTGTAGGAGAAAAGGTAAGACAATGCCGGAGAGAAGAGTGTTAACCGACAGACAAACAGGCGACCGGAGAGCAACATGTGTGGCGGTTTTACAGGTGAACGGTGACGTTATCTGGGGGATGGAAAGCTGCTGGAGCCTGAAGAGAGCGACAGACGGAGAGGAATGGCGTCCCCTCGCTGGGAGTAATGGCGCCGAACAAAACGCACTTCAGTCGCCGAGAAAAAGCAGCAAAAAATAAACGCCACTTGACTCCGAACCTGAGGAACTACCGCACAAAGAAGTACCCCTGCCGAGCCGAGCAAGTCGCTTTGAAGTTTTCCGGAACTCCTTTAAAGGAAAAGATTGCTGTTATTAAGGAGCTAACACAACGGAGTCAGAATTTCAAGAGCAGTGCCACCAAACAAAAGCAGGGGACCAAAAATGTTCCTTAACCCCTTAAGTAGCACCCCTTTTCTTAACAAATGCCTGAAAATGACATACCCCAAATAAAATGCCTACTATTCTTGAACCCTTTTGAATACAGGGATAATGCTGGTGTCTTCTCTGAAAGGTAACCCTTTGTTGTATTTTCACATGTTATTTATTATTCAAAAATAGGCCTACTCTATATATTTAAGCATACGGAATAATAATTCAATATTTTGAGAATGTATTTAGATGATCACTGATATAAAATGGGGTCACATCAATGAAAATACCCTCTATATTGGAGCCAATATAGAGGGTACTACCTGAATTTAGATTTAGATTTAGATTTAAAAAAAAAAAATATATATATATATATTTTGCCCATAAAATCTCACTAACCGTTTTTGCCGAAGTGTAACAGTCTCATTCAGTGTGCGTATTGAAAATGCAACAGTTTTGTTACACAGGCAAAAAAATGCTGCGTTGTTTTATGCAAGCATAACAAACTATACATGATGGAAACGTGGACATTCTATGGACATTAACTATAATACCATCAGTTACAATAACAAAGATTACCTATATATATTGCATATAAAATAAGAAACTAGAAAAGTTTTGCTCATGCTATACCCTGTTTGGGTTCTTACCCGGTCAGTAACTCCATGGTTGCTATTTCTATTTATATTGAAACAGGCAATGGTGTTCAAAGAGCCATCACGCAGAGGTCATGAACAAAATACAATATCATTTACTTTACTCTAATACAGCATTATTCAAAGAGGTACACTAAAAAACTATTTAGCATGACTTATTTAAACAGATTTACAAACAATATACTCCAGTCTGCCATGCCATTTAAATTAGTCGATGAAGGTTCCAAGGGCCAGTGGATCTCTGGATTGTAATCCACAAAAGCCATTAATTATTGAATTTAGTTCACTCAATTAACATTTAACATTCATGTGTTCTGTCCAATTTCTTAGCAATGGGCATGCCAGCCATAAAACAGGTGGAACCATTACATGCCATCAATGACTCACTGCTTTGACGCAATTACAGCTTTCAAGTTTTGCCTTGTAAAATAGATTTTAAACACAATAATGCTTTTCCTGGTTAAATAAAAGTATTGTGATTGATTCACACAAGTCAGCTATTAGCAATACATGGCAGCTCCAATAATGAAGCCTTATTTTCACTTGATGAATTATTCTTGCAGTTGTATTGAGGAGGGAACAATGCAGTGGATTGTGTCAGATTTTAAAAGGACTCTTGAATTGACTTCACTCAATTAACACCTTTTCTAGACAAAGCATTAGTCTTAGCTGGGCATTAACTAATACACAGGCAACAAGGCCAATGATATCGGGAGAAGATGTCCATACACACTGGGGAGCTATTGAGTCACACACCATGCGCGCGTGTGCGCACACACACACACACACACACACACACACACACACACACACACACAGCTGGGTCACAGGGCCATGTGAGTAAGGGTATTCGTCCTGATTTCAGGCATTAAAATATCGAGCAGGACAAACTCATGTTGTTACGCAAGCCACTCCGGTTAAGAGTCTTGGCCCAAAACTGTCATGCAGGCAAAGCAGAACGAGTGAGCCCAACGCCTCGCACACACACAAGTGGTAGAGGGGTGCATCAATGCCACAGGCCTCTCATTCGCATTTAATGAGGTGTGCTCAGGCACTGCTGCACACCTTCATCACAGTCAGGGGTGTGGCCGCACTGTGGGGGTGGGGGGTTGGGGGCGGGGGGCAAAGGTCATCAGCGATGCCAACATGTTCATGCAGCAGACCATAGAGCCGCAGGTGCCTCTGTTCCTCGAAACCTGCCCATTTGAGCACCAGATTACAGCGGGACAATTGTGCAAGACCCCTGAAGAAGAAAAAGCATTGAAGAACATTTTAAATTCTTTTTTTTTTTTTTTTTTTTAGATATTTTTTAGGCCTTTTTTCAGCTTTATTGGACAGTATAGTATAAAGAGACAGGAAGAATGGGAGCGAGAGAGAGGGAAAGACATGCGACAAATGTCAGACGGTCGGATTCGAACCGCTGATGTCGCGGCTCGCAATGAGCATGCGGTCAGTGCTCTACAGGCTGCGCCACCGAGACACCCCAGAACATTTGAAATTTTAAAGAAAAATGGTGAAAAATAAATGGATAATAAAGTGAATGCAGTAAGCAATAGGGCAGTAATTCAAATGTTAGTGCATGCATGGAGACACCATTACGAGCAAGGAATACAGGCCAACTGAATATTTCCATTGATCTTAGTTAAAGAGTGTTAAATATCATAAACACACATATATCTATAAGAATTAGCCAGCCTTCTATAATAACTTTACGCGCTTGTTTCTGCGTCATGCCTTTCTCTCTCTAAATTGAATTAAAGGTCTTTGCTCGAAAATAGCTGTAATCCCTGACATGGCTTCCACAGGACTGAACCACACTATCAGTCTGCAGTGGCACAAATGTCAGAGATTATTACTAATGAATCGGCCACCAAGGGATTTCCTCTCTCCCTGCTGATCTGTTTAATTGGGGGCTTAAAATCTGAGTCAATTATTTACAACCAACAGTGCACTGAGCCTCTCTCACTTCTTAGTTAAAAGATTAATCTGAAATAAGCCCTTTGCAGCCTTTGGTTGTATAATTAAAGCTAATATCTACAAAAATGATTCTACAGAGCAGGATGTTAGCAATTTGACAACCGCTGTTGAAAATAATACTTCAGCACGGAGGGAGACAGTGTTCCCCTTGGAAACAGGAAAAGAGCTACGTGACTCACTGACCAATCACAAAGAGACGTCTCGAATAAGACATCCATCCATTCTCTAGTCTTAAGATCAACACTTTGCACACATCAAAAGGAAAATACAGAACCTTGTACTTAATATACTGTCTAGCACATTTCAAATGCTTCTAAAAGCAAACTACTTATTTACTGAGCATAGGAAAGCACGATAAATATTATATGTGTTTCAATGTGCATGCAAAAATGGCGTGAGTATCAGTGCAGGTAATGGAGCTCAGGAGACCAAGGGGACATTCACGAAGATAAACGATTGCAAGTGCTGTGGAAAACTACACCCACCAAGTTGTCGATTCGGGGGGAATTATTTAAAGTAATTATGCAAATGAACACAGCCGCAAAATATCGCTTACACTATTAAAAGCTCATCTTGCTCAAGGAAAAAACACCTACGACCTGCAGTAATCTAGGAAAGAGCGGCGTGTTAATATCCGCAGCAGGGAAGAAGGGTCGGCACACTGGAAAATCTGGCCCATGAGATTTCACCTCCGAGGCCAGCAGTGTGGGGACATGCTTCTGTACTGTAGAGATGCCATAAGAGTGTGTGTGTGTGTGTGTGTGTGGGGGGGGGGTTCAGGCAGTGCTGTTATAATATAATGGCCATTTCGGTCAATAACAGCTTAAAACTAATTTATCCGCATAGGCCCATAAACTTTATGATTATGATTATGGCCGATGTGATGACAAAACATACATATGCCCGCGAGGCGATGCAGTCGATTCACCGCTGATGCTGTCAATTACTGTAAGAGGAAAAAGTACTGCTGAAAACGTCAGAGTCACCCAAAGCTCTTATTCATTATTTATTTTAAACAAACTTTTAGTGTGTTTAGGAAGGTGTCATCATCGAGATGAGCCAACATGGACGGTCAAATGCTGGTCATTGATATGAGCCCTATATCATGCAGTCTCAACTCCAGGTCATCACCATCACCATCACCATAACTGCCAAACTTGGACGCTCATAGGTTTTTAATTATGTATTCCTCCTACATGGATACCCAAGTAGAACACAAAAATATTCCCTGTAACTGAATTTGTATTAGCTGATGCTGAAAACATCTCCTTCCAGCGGCAATTATACCAGTCAAGTCAATGTTTTCCCAAGGCAGCAAAAAAACACATAATTATCTCTCTCATATTTGTGACCAGCATGAATAAATTGAATCAGGTAGTTCTTACGCATTTATCTGCATACAGCCTTACAACTGTTAATTCATTACGCCAACAAAAAAAAACCTAACCAGAAAAATTCAGAATTTTTTTGGACATTTAATGGACACTAAATTCAGGTGCACCGCTTGAGTAACGATGGGCATTCCCTCTAATGTGTCTGATGGTTTTGTAGCAGGTGCAATAGAACAGCACATATAAAATGTATGTTTACTATAAAGATTAATGTATGAATAATATTTAGTTCTTATCCCACAGGTGTCCATTACAGATGGCTCAGTCAATCAATCATATCCATTTGTTGTTCATGTGAACAGCGAGAGACATAATTCAAAGCCCACAGCACATATACCTCCATTAGCATACACAACAGCTGCTTCCATAGGATGAGATCCATGTCTCCCTGGGGATAACCCATAATTCTGTGAACCCCCCCCCCCCACACACACACACACACACACACACACACACATAAATACACAAACATGCACACGCATACAAGCAATGCAGTAACTTAACTTCACCATATTATATTTGCAAATATGAACAAATATACAGTATTTGTCCACTGAAACATACAGTCCCCTCCAAAAGTATTGGAACAGCAAGGTAAATTCCTTTGTTTTTGCAACACACTCAAGACAATTGAGTTTGAGGTCAAATGTACAAGACATGGCAGATATTACCTATTTCCTGGTATTTTCCTCTAGATTTGTTAAACAATTTAGAACATATCATCTTAGGTGAGCAAAAACAAACTTGCTTGCTGACTTTTGGAGGGGACTGCATATAAAGTTATATATAAAACTTTAGCAATGTGCAAGTTTATACACCACTATAAAAACTGCACTGCGTTATTACTGTCTCTATACATCTCCACTGTTTGTCTTCACTAAATAAACTGAATGAATAAACATGGATTGATAAGCCCATTAAGAGCACAAGCAGATTCTCAAACAACAGGACGCTACAGTGAAATTAACAGCATTCTTCAATAAAGCCCCCAAGCTCAGTAAAGAAAGTGTACACAGGGCTGCATTTCAGAAATGATTTTAATTAGAAGACATTCTAATAAGAGTTTTAATTATAACTGAACCCTTATCAGGGAAAAGCATTTAGCAACATGGTGCTATGCAACCTAGGACATGAACCTATCAGTTAGCAAGGCTCTATTATAAAAAGCCTCATCGAGGGTTTACGGCTAATAGCGATCTTCATTTTTTAGGAGGCAGGAGTTCACAGCAATTGCCGTTCTTTGGTCGGCTAATTAGCTTCAATCATAATAAAGGGATTCATTTGCCTCCTACAAGCCACATGATTGACTAAATTCCTGATCATTATTCATCATGTTGCTTGCCCAGAAAGAACATTAGCATGCGTTAGCATGGTGAGGACTGGTATTGGCCAGGGATAGCAGAGAGAGATTTCACAGGCAGCCATAGTGGGGGCGACGCTGGTCTGCATTATCAATACATTAACACTGATTAGAATAATTAACAGCATTTCGCTGGTGCAAAATAGTTTGCATTGTTAAATGAGCCAGTGACTGGTATCACACATCAGCTCAACACACTATAAGGATGGTGAGGCCCTACTCTTGTGTCTTTGTTGTTACTTAATCAGTCTGGAGAATCCCAGGAGAGGGCACACCAAATGAAAAACTCAGTACTGAACAGTTTCATTGAGCCATTTGGCTCGAGCATGAAATCCAGAACAGTAAACATAAAGGTTTTTCCAGTACATCAGAATTGGGATCCGCCCAGTCCTGAGCATGAAAACAAAAACAACTTTGAAAGAAGCGAAGGGAAAAGTTTTGGAAAAGTACTTCCCTGGTCAGAATTTTGCGTGCGTCTGTGTGTGCGTGCCACGGAGGTTTCTTAGTGGATGCACTGAAACGCGACAATAACAATTTTGCCACTTGAGACTCAGAGAAAGACATGTGCCGGCTGAGCGTGTGGCAACTTTCTCGCATGAGTTCAGTTCATCCATTAACTAGCAAATAGGAAGCAGAGGACCACCACAGCTCCCAACCGCCAACATGAGCACATCGCTCCTGGGACCCGGACTGATGTGTTTGCAGCTGAAGCTATATTAGAGCGTACACTCAACACCCATTCACTCAGGACCTCTCCTGCTTACGTGTGGAGATCAGTGGAAAACATGAACACGCTCAGAGAAAAGAAGTTTCCCCCACTGCTCTCCCAGGTTTCAAAACCGGAGCATTCATCCTGCAGCTTGTGGCACGCGGATGGAGACTGACGGTAATCATGTTTTTGACCCTGTGGGAAGTAAACACTATAAAACTATAAAACACAGGGCGGCGAGGCAGTTGGGTGACAAGTGAAGATTCACATCGTGTAGCGGAGGAGTAATGCAAGTGCCCTCGAGCCTGGCTTGTTCGGAAACAACATCGGAAAGCTGGCAGGCTCAACATCATTTCAAAACCAATAACGTTACCCTCTTCTTGACTTCAGCAGAGAGGAGGATAAGCAAATTTACAAGATATTGGATTTCAGTCACTTTTTGAACCCTCTATGAAGAAGCACAGTTGTAAAGGAAATGGGACAGGATGTGAAAGATAATGACATTTCGCTGTTTTTGCATGTATATTTATGAAGAAACTACACAAGAGCTCCTCAGCGGAGGTACAGGAAATGATATGTGGTGAAAGTAAAAATGCTGTAAAAATGCAGAGGCGGTTCCAGAACAGCCTCCTCCACCGGAACATCTGATGGTAGCATCACAGGTTAACAGCGCGTTGCGTTTTAGACAGCTGCGACTTTGACAGCTCCGCTGTCTGGTGAGAGATCTGGACTTGCAGCAGGGAGCCCTTCTGGAGCGGCAGAGAGTCCATTCACAGGAACTCATTTACATTCACAGCTCATTCGGCTTCTGTTCGCACAAGGAGGATAACGCGACGCTCTCAAACCCCATATCGCCCTATTAGCTGCCCTCAAACCCCGTGCAGACAGCAATTTTCCATAACGCTGCATCGTTCAAGTGATATCACACTTCTGTGATACAACATTAAGTACTGGTCCATCTCCCTTGCCTGGAGTTCAAATTAAGCAGTTTCTCAAGAAGAGTCTTTGAAGCCACTTTTATTTAAAAAATCAGTCACGTTTGCACTACTTCAACTTATCAAACTAGGGAAGTGCCAACTTCGTTCTTGTCTGAATTGACATAAGAGCTCATAAAATATGACCACATTCATGGCCAAGCAAAAGCTGGCTGACAATGATGGCGGGTAAGGTATATGAATAATTTCTTGAATCAAATGACTATGGAAATATAAGACTGAAATCAGATCAGCCATCTGATCATCAGATAATAACCCCCACGGCATTGGCTGCCAATAATGGGCCAGTAAGGATTTTCTTCTCCTTGGCAGCAGTTGAACAACTTGACTGTACAGAGATGCTTCTGGAATTAGCTGAACACAGCTGAAAAACCCCTTCACACATTACACCTCACTAATTAAACACCACAGCCTTTGTTATTATTATTATCGTTATGTAAAACATGAGGAAGTAAGATGCTAAGCTTAACTAGCTGCATAAGCGGTCCGCACTGCAGTATGATGGCTAAAGCTCCATTGCAGAAGGTAGTTAGCTTTCAACATCTGCACGCTACTTTTTTACATAAGAGACAACATTTCTGTATATAGCAAAACTATATAAAGTGTGATGTTTCCATTTAGTAATCCAAAGGGCAATGAAATCACCCAAGTGTGAGTTAAATGATAAATGGAAATGAGACTAGGAAAAGGTATCAGAGAAAATATGTTGCAGTTATGTGCACAAGTTAATAGGAGTTAATAGCCCTAACTTGGAAAGACTATTTCTGGTGTCTTGCAGGAACCTGTAAAGCAAATTGCCAGCCTGTTCTTAAGACCACACTGTGAGGCCTGTGAGAATTAGACAGTCACGTGGGGCTGAGCCAGATTCTGAGAAGATTCTAAAGACACAGTGGTTTTATTCTGTCACTGCTTGAGACTGGAGTATATTGTTGGGGCAGTGAAGTAAAAGAGCAACATTTCTGTTGTGAAAGATCTCTCAGTCCTTTGATAGATATTGAGGAATGTCTGCTGTATGCAAGACTGGTAGACTTGCTGTAGAACACTGGTTAGGAGGTCAGCACATAGTGCCATGCACTAGAAATCCTGACTAGGAACTCTCTTTAAGAATGAGCTGGGAGTATTTGGGTGCCTCATTTGGTGAAGGGTTCTCATTCTAGTGCATGAATGAGCACCGTAGCCCTGTAGCCTGGGACCAAATCCTAACCATGCTTTTAGTACTGTAAGAAAATGTGAGTCCCAAGTATTCAACAGGTTAACTGCTGTAAATGTTGCGGGGGTAACTACCAATTTAATCCTCACCTGCTGCACAGAGACTGTTGACCCTATCCTTGTTTTTCCCTGACACCGATTTGCTTCAATCTTCCATGTTGTGGCTGATGCTTGCCTTCCAGGATGCAGAAGTGTGGTTACATAATGAATATGGGCCATTATATCAACACCAGAACATACAGTAATCATAGCCATTGTTTTTCAATTTAGAAAATTACAAACTGTAATAAATGCTCAATTGCTCAGGACACATAACATCAAGCGCAGGCAAACTAGCCATCTAATCTTCATAATACTCAAACCCACTTTAGTTTATTGGACTTGGGAGTAGGAGATTGTTTTTTACTTGCTGCCATCTACAAAAGGGCACCTTCCAGTAAGAATCAAGAAGATCAGCTTGTATTTTAGATTAAAAAAACACAATTGTGTGTGCATATAGTAGCTTCTCTAATGATGTATTTACATTACTGCATCATAAATCTGAAACAGGCTACTTTATTAGTTCATTATCTTTATGAACAAAACTGATCAGGAAATTGAGTCTACCACGTACTTGTTCAACAGTACAGTATACCTTACAAACGCAGCCAAAATGTATTTTTTCTGCAAGTATCAATAACTAGTACTGGGATGCACTGCCAGGCAGCAATTTTTTATAGCTAGCTAGCAAGCTGTTGATGCCCTTCATAAAAATAAATAGCAAAACACATGCAAACTGATTATTTTCTTGTGAGATAATAAATACAGTAGTTCTACCACATATTGCTTAATAATGTACAATAATGTGAAATAAATTGTCCCAGTCTTGCATGTGCCTGTATGAGTCAGAACATCATAAAAACAACACAATATCAATTCCAGACCATTATAAAAGACATTCAATACAGTCAGACATACAGCCATTTCAGTCAAAAGACACGTTTTGGAAAGCACACAAGATAATAACATGATTAAATATTGATTGGACACAATGTACAATTGCCTTATTAGGACATGGTAACCAGCCATCATCAACCTTTAATTTGAAAAGCAAAGTCCATGTTATTCATCATATATAAAATTAAAGGTTGAACAACAATCAAGACTTACTTGTTCAACTACGAAGATTAACGCGCCGGGGACAAAGGTACTTCCGTCACTACTGTACGTGACAATATGCCATGCTCACTCGGCATTGTCCATCCTTCAATCTACCCATCCATCCATTACCAAACCCACTTATTGGACAGGATTGCGGGGAGGATGGGGGCAGGTGGGAGGAAGGTGTGGATACTCTGTTAGCACGGACTGGCCGAGAGGCAGAAATAAACTTGCCAATCCATCCAAGGGCACAATTGGCTTTGTGTCGTACTTTATTTAATGCTTAATTAAAAAGTACCTTTCACCAAGATCTTGCAAGGGAGACCTGGCATGAAAGCAATATAAGCAATTCTATAACACAATTATTGATCAAAAGTATACATTACTGTACAAACATTGTTGGACTTTGTGAGTCTTGTTCTTGGAGTCTTGCTAACATTATATATAACAGTGCATGAACGCTTTTGATACAACCACCTGCAGGTAATAATTGGCTCTGAAATTCAAAGCAGCATATAGCACGTACTGTGAGCACTGCCAATTTCATAATTGCAAATGAGATCAAATGGTTATAGATGGCAGTGCTCTTTGTATCGAAGAAAGGGAATTTGGCAGTTTTCAGCAGGATACAGAAATGCCCTTTGAATGAAACGTTTTGTGAATGAAAATAATTATTGAGACATTTGCAGTGTGCCTGAGGTCCACTGCAGCAGTCTTGGACAGAACCATTAGGAGCACTGTGACTGCACACTCCCACAGTACAATATATGGAAGGGCGAAATGCCAGGCTGCTCGTCCACAGAAAATGGCATTATTATCTGGAAAGAATGGATGAACTCTTTTAATTAAAGGGAGAGGTGCTTCAGCCATGAGTCCCAAAGCTCGCCTAAGAGCGCCCACGAGAATAAAAGAAGCTAAGCATTTTTCAGGGTGCGGATGCTGCAATGAATGTCAGCAATCCTGCAATACTCCCCTCACAGCTACATACACACATACAATGAGCACCCACGCACCCGCACACGCACACACACGTGCGCACACGCGCACACACGCACGCACACACGCAGTCAGAGCTTGAAAGGCAAATCTGAAATCTTCGGTCCATCTAAACAGCTCCCTGGTGTCCACACCAATAGCAAATCCACTTTCATGCCATAATGTGCCTTCTTGGAGACGCATATCTATGGAGAGCAGAGGCGCCTCAAGGAGATCCTATGCTTCCACAACACGGGGAAATGCATTGAGATTCGATAACTGAAACAGAAAAGTGCACCTCTTGTTCTAATGAGGGAAATAGGCTTTAGAATGGAAGGCAGCACACGTTTGCTGCAGCAATTGAAATTTGCTGCAATTGACATTTGACCTGAAAACATGATTTTAATGACGTGTGACATCATACGCGCGGATCGCGGTCTAGCGCGGCGCAGGTTGGTGCTGGTTAACGGAAATGAGGAACACGGTTAAATTGATCGTCGCTGATTCCAAGGCTCACTTCCCACCCGGAAAATGGCTGGGTGCCATGAATTCATTGCCCTTTCCCAGAGCAGGTTCTCCAGTGCATTGTCTCACAACATAAATCATACCGAGAGCTCTCAGAAGTCCCAGCCTGTTCATTTAATTATGCACACAGGTAAGAGGCAAATAACCTTGTAGCTCAGATGCATCCAGACAAAGTCTAAAAATAATTATGTGTAGAGACACGATTGTGTCTGGTGACAGACTCATTTTCCAGCCACAAGCAGGCGCAGGGAAAGTGGATGATTTCATAAAGACAGTGAGAATGACCACACTTACATGCGCACCATTATTTCAACCATATTCAGAATGTTTAAGCAGTCCAGTTATGATACAGTCCAGTTATGATACAGGCCATGTACAGTAAACACCCTATTCCCAAAAGCAAAACCTAATTAAGCCGATATTCTGAATTGGCAAAATCAGAGTAAGATGCATATACCTCAAATAATCCAAATGAGAAGCATGTAAAAATCTTACTCTGTTTACAACTCTTAAACACAGTCGGCTCATGTACACATTTGCAAGTTGTATTGAAGTCAGCCAGCTTTAGTTAACTGTAGGCCTGAGCTAGCCAGGTCATAGCTGGAGCCAACCACATGATTTAGCATTCGGAGCAAAATGAATAATAACTGGCGGCTGTGTGGCTGACACTTGTTGATTTTGGTGTTGTTTTGCAGTAAAATGGCACATGGCAGATGAGCAAAAGATGTAAGAGAGAAGCAGAGGAAAAGATTAATTCACCGTTCTGTAAGTGCTTAATTAGCACCACCGGAGGGAGGGAGTTAGACAAAATGCAAATGGACGACACGCTGTTCCATCACACCAATACGTGAGTACCATCTTCAGTTCTGCTCAAAAAACCATTTGTATTTTGTTTAATTGATCTACATTACTAATTTGTTTGATCATTCTCATAGGCAGCCAGCCAATCACTGGCTCACACAAACATGGATCTTTCAGCTATGACAAATGTATAATCTCGTTTTACTTAACACCAATGTGGATAGCTGGCTGCTCCACGATAAACATGGACTCGATATGAACTAATATGACAGCTATATTTGTTCCTTTTTGTATCATTTTTGCTATCTATATAGCTTAATGTATGAATATTGGATTGCCTTTAATATGTATGTTTGATGATGGGCTACACATTGTAGGCTACTGTTTATATACATTCATTCAAAAATAAGTATTTGATTGTACTCTTCAAGGGTTCTGAATTTCTGTTTACACTAGGACTCGGAACTGTATTGTCCTCTCAGGTCTACTTTTGCACTTGTTCTTGTGATTGATTTGCACTTTGTTGTACGTCGCTCTGGATAAGAGTGTCTGCTAAATGCCACGTAATGTAATGTAATGTAAAAAGTATTTTCTGTTTGTTCCATCTGAGCTTTCACTGTGGGATAGTGAATGCTGCTTTAGATAACCTGTTATGATGGAACAATATTAAGAAAAAACGTAAACTGAATGCATTGTTCTGTATTCCTATATAAGTGGTGCTACATACAGTAATTTTTCTGTCATTAGTTTACCTAACTGTGTGTGTGTGTGCACGCATTTGTGTCAGGCAAAAGCAGGCTCAGCAGCAGACTGAAAGCTGAGGCCTAGCCGTAGCTAGCGAAGGTCTCACCACCCCCACAGAAAGATGAAGCATCCCCTGCATGCCACTGCTTAACTCTTCTGCAACAGAACAAAGTAAATAAATACACAAGCTAGGACTAAGTAAAGATGCAAAAGAAAACAATAAAATAAAATAAGCCATGAAATCAGTGATGCATATCCTAGATTGCAAGTGACGGTACTTCTGCTCCAAGTCTCCAACGATGCCAAGTTGCGAAATGCGAGCAATGGTATTTATAGGGCGGTCTCAGAATGGTATTTATAGAGCGGACTTTATCGAGGGGACTTAGATGGTTGCGTCTAGCCTATCATGCAGCAGATTTTATAAGATCATGTTCCATTCAGCACTGTATACATTCAGTTAAACACAGTGTGCTTCTCATGCATATCAGTCCATAGGAGTCAGACAGAACAACAGTCACATCTGGGAAAAAGACAAGATCCGTGCGGGGAGGTTTGATTCTCTCAGTCTTTGGCTCACTACTTTACTGTGAAAATGTCATGCCGAGCACAAAGCCCTCTCTTCTGGACTGAGGATGGATGTTTTAATCACTGTACTGTACTAAAATAATGAAACATTGTACAGTACATGGACGACATCAAAACTGCACTTTGTATAAGGCAGTAGGAAATAAAAGGAAAGTTGAGTTCAGTTGAAAACACAGAACAAATTGGACACAGGTGGAAGATCAAAGCAATGTGTTTTTTTAGGGCAGTCAATGCGTTAACTCATGCAATTAATTTTAATTATAGTTATTAATTAGAGTGATTAAAGATATGATGGTAGATGGAAATTTTGGTCATAGACAGGATGGTATTATTATGACTATTATTATATAATTAAATGTAGTCATAGATCTGCCCCTCAGGGGACAGAGCCAAAATAAGAAATAGTGCTAAAAAGTGAACGCGCTAATAATTAAAAATGAATCGCATTAGTTAACCCATTAACCTTGACAGCTCCAATTTTAAGGCAAAGAAATAAAACAATACCAGTGCTTCACAGCCTGCTGTATTTAAGGCCACATGCACATGGATGCCAGCCTTCAGCGCTCATGAAAGGACGTAAACACAATATTGGGCTGTGTGTGTGTGTGTGTGTGTGTGTGTGTGTGTATGTGTGTGTGTGTGTGTGTGTGTGTGTACGTGTGGTGTTTGGGTGCCTGTCTGTCTGTCTCTGTCTGCCTGTCTCTCTGAGTCACACAATATACCATCCCGTGTTCAACACCTCTCACAATCATATGTCCAGCAGCATGGTTTAGGAAGTACTGATTTAATGTCAGGGCAGCACAACTGTACCATATCTCATCTAATAGAAGACACCTCTGCTGCTACAGCACATACTGTACCCAGCTGTACTACCTGAAAATCATTTCTTAAATTCCCCAAAGCATCTGCTGAGGATCTGAGATCTCACAATTAAGGTGAGGGTGTTAAAGGACAAGTTGTTCTTTAAATTAATTCAAATAAACACAAATAATTACAGTAGATTGCTACATTGAAACTATAGTGTACAATTTAGTATATAATACATTAATAAAAATCACACACATGACATTGCTTGGTTTAAGGGCTCCTGAGCGACATGGGTGACATGGCTCAGGCAGTAAGAGCAGTCGTCTGGCAGTCGGAGGGTTGCCGGTTCGATCCCTGCCCGGGCTGTGTCGAAGTGTCCCTGAGCAAGACACCTAACCCCCAAATGCTCCTGATGACCTGGTCGGCCCTTGCATGGCAGCGAATGGGTGAATGAGAAGCATCAATTGTACAGCGCTTTGGATAAAGGCGCTATATAAATGCCAACCATTTACCATTCCTGAGAGTCTCAGTCCATGCAGCAGCTGTGACATGTATAACAGGGACTCTGGGATAGTTTTGTCTATCTGTGGTTTAGATGGGCTTATTTTAGCCAGGGTTCTTCCGGTTATTGCTGCATCCATTTCTCCAGACTTTGTGCAAGGGATTAACAAATGACATGTCTCTTCTCCAATGGATGCCAGCTCTCCCACAATGCACTGCATAGCCGGTAGGGTGTACAGAGCGAGCAGTGCTCAGACAACAGCTGCAAAGCTCAGGAGGTGCAGCAGGAACTCCAGAACTACAACTAGTAACAAACTCGGGGGACATGAAAACGATTGGTTAACATAGCCGTGGGAGTGGCCAATTGACTGGAGGACACTCCCCCTCCCATCACAGAGCTGATGTCAGAACGAGGGCAGGAGGGAGGGGCTGGTCTGGACCAAGCCACTCCTACCAGGTTCCAGGATGTGGAATGTGGCCGCCCTGTTGCTAAGTAACTGGGATCTTTCCACAAAGCATGGGGGGTCTTTCTGAAAGCCTGTGAGCATGCAGGAGCACATAAGCACCACCTTAATCACAGTGCCGATAAACTGGGCAACCGTCTGACTACATTTCAGCATCTGCATGAGTCAGACTACAAAGCATTCTTCGGGAAGCATAGCACGATGTGTTTGTAACACAGGCTGGTATGGGGAGTCAGTCAGCCCACAGACATGCCTAGGAGGATATGTTTATTACCAGGGACAAACGAATGAAGCATGGAACGGAAATATCAAGGGTATTATAATAATACAAATTATGATCAAACGCGTGCATTCATTACACAGAGAACGGTAACGAGAAGACAGGTCTGGAATTAATCCAGGCACAACACAATGCATATTTATTTATTTATTTATTTTCTACTCAGTCACACGGTGTATAGCTGCATTCAGATTGTAAATGAGAGGTTAAGTAAATTAAATAGACTCCACCTCAAAAAAAATGAGGGAAGAATAATGCATTAATTTCCTCTGAGGGAAATTTGAGAAACAGCAGTCCAGCTCTCGGATCCAAATTGGACACAGGATGGATACGTGCAATATGTTCAGCTGTCAAACTCTGACATAATGAGCAAGTCCAGGCCCTGGACCAATCACCACTCCTTTCATCTCCTGCCAGCAGCCTGTCATCACTGCGAGATTAAGTAAAGATAAGTTGAATTCCTGCGGTACAGTTGATTAAAACAATTAATCAGCAGTTTGTTATTAACATGCTTAGAGAAGCAATTATAAAGTGGCCCCGCAAAATTTTGTGGTGTTGGGCATTTATGGGGAAGGTAAACAGCTTGAAAAGCTGTGAAAGAAAAATTAGAAAAGGAATTGGTTTGCATCAAGAATAGAATAGAAAATGCTCTCCACAAGAGTCACAAATAATATCCAATCAAATTTAATTAGGCCCTATTGAAAAAGGAGCATTCTGAATTTCTTTCACAGTGTAATTGCAACCAATCGGCGTGCTGCTTCCCAGCACTGTGTAAGCGTGTAGTTTACCCAGGTTGTGTTCACTAATAAAGCCTAACAGTATGTGTGGACAGCTTTACGCATGGGCTATGTGTAGGTACAAATCATGAAGCAGCATATTAGCACTACAGAACAAGACATTCACATTAATCATTGTTATTTTGGGGCTAGGAAATATAGCACAGAGCTTAGTGAGACAGGCTTGCACATCACCGGTTACAACGCTGAGCATTAATACAGCTGATGCCCTCTTCCACAAATCACTTCTTATTTGCTTGCATACACTCAGTGGATATTGAAATATGTACGCAATGAATGTTGCCTTTGGATATGATTGTCTCTAAGGAGAAGGTAGTGTATTTTGTTTCTCTACTGTGGGACTTGCAAGTTTTGTTTAACATAAAGAAGTTTTGTCAAACTACCGCCTACTTTTGGAGACCTGCGTTTAAAGGAGCATTAGTTTGAAGTGCTGAACTTCTTTTTCACCACACTTTCTCAAATTGTACTACACACTGATACTGCATCCAACCACACTCACTGCTACATATATTACATTGGCTCAATCATCAACTGGTAATCACCGTTTAATTACTGTTAATCACACAGACATCTAGTACTTTTACACACTACACTCACACAAACACCCACAGCAAATCACACTACACTCATACAACTGTCTATTGCTGATCACACTACACTCACAGAAGCATCTACTGCTAATCACACTAAACTCACACAAACATCACACTATACTTTCACATTTTCTACTGCTCACGCTACCTGTACCTAAACATCTATTGCTACTGACCTCACACAAACTCAAACAGAGACTAGTAACACTACACACAGCTTCACAACTATAGCTATCTGGAGGAATTCCTAAGCTGATACGCAAATAATGTTGGTAACAGGGCAACAGTACAGACGTGGCAGGTCAGAAGTGGCAGACTTTGTTAGACAGGGTCTCTTGCTCTGTGGCACCATTGGTCAGCTTCAATGATTGATACAACAAATTGCTGTGACATTACAGGAAACGATTTGCATATGTTGGCCTTTAATCGTCTGTTCTTATGACACACAGGGTGCTAAATAAAACCAACAGTGTTAATGGCAAAGGCCTCAGGAGCTGTGTGTGCCCAGCTCATCAACAGCCGTTTAATAGTAGTCCTCCACATATACACACACACACACACACACTGCACGCACACATGCACATTTAGTCACACACATGCACATACATGTACATGCACACACACAGGCAAATGTAGACATGGGCATGGACACACGGGTATATGCACAAGCATGCTGACACACACAGGCTCATTTAGTGATGCACATGCACACATGAGCGCCCATGCACACAGACACACACATACACACACACACAGGTACACATATACCCACACACACACACACACACACACACACACACAGGTACGCATACACACACACGCCCCGCCATAAGGCACGTTAGCATTCTGAACACCGCTTTGCAGTCTGGTTCTGATGCATATCACTACATCGTAATTACAGCAGCTACAGCTGGTCATGCGGCCCCAGATGCGTTCTGCAGCTGACGCCCTGTAAAGATAGCGAGGAAGGCTCGGTTTAAGACCAGATGAGGCTCTCTGATGTGTGTCACACCAACTGAATGGTAATGCTGTTGTCTTTGATTGCACCACATCAGGACGTGTAACACGCATCCAGCTAGAGGATGGAAGCAGGTTGAGAGGATTGCACTGCAGCAGAGAAAAATGTATCCGGCCGGCTTGGAACTGGAACCCGTCGCAATCTCTCACCATTCCAGTTCCCAAATAGAGAATTACTCCTAATTGCAGAGGAATCTCTATTTTGAGGAGAAGAGTGGGAGAGAGATGTAAGGGAAACACACGGTTAAGGGACCCCTTGCCTAGCTTTCAACATCCCACACACACTTAATGCATCGATTCATCATCTTTGGCAGGCACTTGTAGTAACATATATTACACACTGATCAACAGAGCAAAATATGTTTTCTTTCCAAACAGGCAAACAGCAAGGGAGTAGAGGGGAAAGGATGGATGAGAATAAATGAGGGAGAAGAGAACAAGGACATGGTAAAGTTCGGAATTAAAAACTGCAGAGGGAAGACGGGCATGAAAAAGCTCTAGTGGCACTGAAAAAAAGGAGACTTACTTCATAGTAGCTGCGGACAGCGTTGCAGAAAGCCTCGTCAGCGACGATCTGTGTCTCTCCGTTCAGGAAGGCCAGGAAGCGGTCCTTCACACCCTGCAGTTGTTGCCTATTGAGCTGAAGAGAGGAGACAGACCAGTGAGACAATTTCCATACTCACGGTCAACCAGTGTGACATAATGTCCATACTCACAGTCAACCAGTGTGACATAATGTCCATACTCACAGTCAACCAGTGAGACATAATGTCCATACTCACAGTCAACCAGTGAGACATAATGTCCATACTCACAGTCAACCAGTGAGACATAATGTCCATACACAGTCAACCAGTGAGACATAATGCCCATACTCACAGTCAACCAGTGAGACATAATGTCCATACACAGTCAACCAGTGAGACATAATGCCCATACCCACAGTCAACCAGTGAGACATATGTCCATACCCACAGTCAACCAGTGAGACATAATGTCCATACTCACACAGTCAACCAGTGAGACATATGTCCATACCCACAGTCAGTGAGACAGTAAAAGTGATATAGTATATAAAATGATACAAGAACCATTTATCTTTGAATGGAGATAGATCAAGTCAAAGTCATGGAGTCATGCTAATTAGTGCAAACTTGGTTAGCCCATATCTCCCAGATTAATAATCCTAGACTAAGTATAATTTTGGTTCCAGGTGTTTCTTATGAGGCCAAAACAGCATGCTAAATCCCATGAACATCTGCGATGATCCGGCCCAAAAGTGTGTTGAATTGACATGGGCTTACCCACCACCAGGCAGAGAAGGTACAGAAAGAAAGGGAAGTAAATATATGAGGAGAGAAGGGAAAGAGAAGGCAGGAAAATGAAGTAAAGGAGTAGATGAAAGGGGAAACTCTGAGGAGGGATGGATATGAGGCAGAGGAAAGGGGTCGAAAGCAAGGAGAGAGAAAAAGCTATGTGAAAGAGGAGAAACACAGCGACTTGACAGCAATTTTACTTGTCTGCCTGGTGCAGACACTACACATTTGATGGGCAAAGCTGCATCTAAAATAATTGATTATTCACTGAAAATGCCTTTCGAAACTGTAATGCTTTGTAGGTGCTAGGTGCTGCTTCCTTCAACATTTGGCAAACAAGCTTCAGGACTGTAGTTGACACTGCTAGTACTGTTTTATATTTTCATGAGAAAACTCTCATAAGCTTTCTTTAAAAATCGATCAATTTAAAAATCGAAGGATGAGAAAAAAATTACTAGAAGCTGTTACGCAATTAAATTCATGGCAATTTCTAAATCATAATGCGCGTAAGGAGTTCTTAGTCTGGCAGTTCCTTTCCATAAGAAACATTGTCAAATGTTTTTCGTGCCAGCAAACAACACAAATGTTTACAAGTTAATTAGGCTTGCTTCTTTCTGTCTCTCTGGTGGAAATTCCTGCTACCAGACTAAGATGGAATCTATCCGCAATAAGCTCCAACTTCAGCTGTATACCATCTGGAATTTGGTGATGTCTCTTGTCTATACCAAACGAGCCCATCTGATGAACATGGTCTTACCAGGATGGTTGCCATCTCAACCACCTTGTTGCAAGGTTGAGCATTTCCAAATCAGCTTCAAACCAGCTAGACCAGCTTAACACCAGCAGGGTCAGCTTAAAACCAGTAGGACCAGTTTAAAAACCAACCTGGAACATCCACCAGGACTGAGAAACTCCTGAATTTTACAGAACATTCAAAATGTACTAGCCAATTGTGGGCCAATGGCTTTTGCATTTTTTTTTGCAGAACACATTGTCCTATCAACACATTGTACTTCCTCCACTATTGAGCATGACTTTCCAATTTTGGAAATCTCAGGCACCAGTGCACACATTTACTTTGAGAGGCATTCAGAAATGATGTTTCGGAGCGATTGTGATGAAATGAAAAGAGTGGATTGTAAGAGCCTCTTTGAAAGGCTCACTACTCTGCAATTTAGACAAAACTGTTGAAAAACAAATCTGACAACAACTTTGATGGTATAATTAACCAAAGCAATGGCACTTTATTTAAGAACAGTGGGGGGGATGGGTGAAGGGTGCTGTATGAGCCCTGGGTTACATCACGCGCACACAGTGTGGGCATTGACAGGGCCCAGGGCATAAACTGGTAGGAAACATGACAGCTCCCTTTAACGGAAAACATCCCTCTCAGCTGTGTGTCTCTTTCATTCCCCCAAAGGAGTTCCTACTTGGGGTGCAGAGAAAATAAAGAACAGACAGACTTTCGGTGCAATACCCCATTTCTCACAGTCTCAGAAGAACAGCAGGCCACTGGATGTATGAAAGGGAGAAACTAAACAACTTGCCTCCCAGGCAGCGAAAACTTCGTATCAACCAGCCCACATGAGGAGATTTATATGCCTTCCCAGTCAAATGTACAGCAGAAGCGCCACACCACAAACCGCCTTAAGCCAACAAGATGAGAGAAGGGAAGATTGAGCACACAGTAGGGGGTAGCAGAATGGCTAATGCTTATGCAGAGGGTTGTGGACTTGCTGTAGTATCCATAAGGAGAGTGTGTAACCTCAGTAAACATCCCACCATACCAATGGACAATGAGTAAGATGTACACTTTTTAAGTTAGCATGGATAGAGTCTGCCAAGCACAAAAACACTATGAAAATAGTCAGACCGGTGAATAACCGTTTGCCTTCCGGCCCGGTACATCTCATAGAGTGGAAGGCAGGCTTGGACAACCGCAACGCCTCGGAAAGAGCGGATCGATATGGTGCAGCACGTCGGAGGAAGGTGTTTAAAATACTACCCATGGCTCAGCCCCTGCGGCCTGACACTAAAAGGCATCAGCTCACGTATTACAGACTCGTTTCATTATCGGTATTTTCTTATCAATTTTCTTCTCCATGTTGTTAATGCGATGGTTGGAAAACAATCTATCGAAAACAAGCCTTGAGATTTTGAATGGCTAATTGCTCCACTCCTGTTGGACTTTCAAGAGGATGTTTTTTTGAAGACAGATTATTGAGCTGAAGTGGGAGGCTGTGTTGCTTCTCGCTTTTCCAGTGGTTCTTCAATGCTGAAACCCTTGAGGCAAGAGCTACCAAGCCAAAATCAAAATCCCTTTACAGGACAGCAATTCCCAACGATCTGCGAAACCTTGATTCAACCACACTCAGCTCAGCAAGTTCCACTTTCATTATTTAATTCAGTTCATTTTAGTTTTTCCTTATTTGTTCTGTGTTCTTTGGACAGATATTTATTTAATGTGCACTAAATGTATAAACAAGGCTGAAAAATCAAGTCGGTCCATGCAAGACAGATTTAGATTCATGAAAGAACCTATTCAATGCAACTCAATCACAGGGATGACAAATTTTTAATAAAGAGGCCGGGAGTAAACACGCTTCGAGCGCAGTGTTGTCGTTCAAACAAAGCAGACCAAGGTTCTTGAGCAGGACTAATTCTCTGCATTTCTTTGGAGACTCAATTAAGAGGCGCACTATGTGTGTTGGCATGCGACATAAACAGCGAAGCAGTGATGGAAGAATCTCAGTCTTCACACATCCGTGTCCTCATCTTATCCCAGGCATGCTCCACATACTCCTTTCTCCTGTGAACACAGCCATCGCCATGACTGATAAACATCAAAATGCAAACGACAGTAATGAGAAGCCTCTTAAGCTAGAGATCAGGTTTCTATCACTTTTCACTTTTCATGTGTAAAGGGAAGTAATACATGTAAGAAGGTAAGATGGAAGATATAAGCCATGTCGGATTTCCAGTTATTATTTCTACTGCAGTAGTACTATTTCAGGAATTACAGGAGAAATTCGTTTTTGAGGTGTATTATATAAAAATATTTAATGTCTGCTCAGGCACACACTTGTGAGTAACCTTGGCCGGGATATACCGGTCATCAATTGAAAAGTTGTCATATAAACCACCACCAAAACGATGGATTACACAATGGCAATTTTGAAAAAGGGACTGATGAATGTGCATTTAATACATTAGATTACTATATAAAATTCTGCTTCTAAAGTATAGACTTGTTACTGTTCAGGGACTGATAACCTGAAATTGTGGTTCACTTTTGTGAACTGTAATATCTTTCGCAGGGTTTTTTCAACCGGTTTGATCCAGGGACCCCCATTACGAATAAAAGAAAGTATGAAAAGAGGGTTTTCTAAGGATTTTTGAATCTCCAAAATATACTGTTTTTTAGTCAAGAAGCCCACACAAATTGACAGATGTATGATTTCAAAACAGCTCTTCTGAATCGTTACTTTCACAATATAATTTCTTTCGCCTTTCCTTGCATTGATTATACTTTATTTCTCATTCTATCCACGCCACAGATTCTGCCCACGCGAGTACAGCACCTGTGCTCTGTGTGTACAGCGTCTCTGGGCAGGACTGTGTTCAAAGAGCCAGTGTCTCTTTTAATGTTCGTCTTCCTCAGAATGACTTCATGAAGTATACCTGGAGAACCGTGGATGGCACATCCTGTTAAGGTACTGCTCTAGTGCTCGGATGGGCCCATGGTCAGTGCTACATACGGACCGCGCCACTGCCAACTGTGGTCCGCAGCCCCACAGGGCAGTGCATACAGTAATAGGTTTCAGTATCAACGGGGACAGTAGGGTTTCTGTCGACCGAGATTACAGCATCTCACTGACTACTAGCGAACCGCATTTGTTGATCAGAGATGCAGATCTAGCTGTTGAGCTGCATATGAAGCTTCTTCGACTCTACAAGCACAACTTGCAAACTGCTGTGTGATGGCAAGCAGTGGTGAGATGCTGACGCTGCAGAGGCGAGCACAGTGCTGGTCTGCCGTCCCCTGTGTCGATAGCAGAGCATGTATATATATATGTATATATATATGCCACAGTGAGTGTTTCTCTTCGCTTGTTGCCGTTGTCTATTATTCTATGAATCTGTTATTCCAGATGTATATTCACCAAAATTTTACAGGTCCTCCTTAATGGAACTGTGGGTGGACTGGGGACCGCAAGGTGGTTCGATCCCCGGTATAGCCACACTAAGATCCGCACACCTGTTGGGCCCTTGAGCAAGGCCCTTAACCCTGCATTGCTCCTGGAGAGGATTGTCTCCTGCTTAGTCTAATCAACTGTACGTCACTCTAGATAAGAGTGTCTGCCAAATGCCATTAATGTAATGTAATGTAATGTATATACTGTGGTGCCGGGAAGGGAGATGGGGTGTTCTCCACCAGGGGGCAGCACTGGCCCTACTCACAGGTAGAGCAGCAGCTGTGGCCAATTGTAATCACCATGGCTGCAGCTCATTACACTACCTAATCATTGGGGCATTACAAACAAACCTACTCCCAAACCTAAAAGGGGGACCTTTTTCTTTGAAACATGGTGGATGTTGAGTTTTGGTTTCATCTCCCCTTTTAAGGTTCTGGTTATTTCTGGTTGTTGATTTGATTCTGGACTTAATAAAAGGCAATACACCAATTACCCTTTTTGTGTTGATTTGGTCTGTTCACCATAATGACACAGTGGCCAGCCCCCAGCCCTGCATCATAGTGGAGGTATCAAAGGATTTCTAAAATGAATCCAGATGTCATTTCTCATTCACTCGGACATGGTAAAGCATTATATTAACAACATCCATCAGGTTCTGTATGTCAGAGAAGCCTCCACTCAGTACTTTCATTAGACCCAGAAAAAAGCATTTGATTGCCTTGAGCGGAGCAATCTATGTATGATTATGGATCATTTTGGTCTTCCACCCTCTTGTATTGATGCGATTCATAAGACTGCTCCTGTTCTATTTAGAATTCTGTGCCCGAAGAGTCTGTCACTTTCTCCATTCCTACCATCTTGCACATGCCATTTGCAAAGGTTCAGCTTTGAAACCTGTTAAGACTGAAGCTGAAGATCACCAAGGTTAGACAGGCCGATAGGCTGGTAGTTGTAGTGTGCCCCATGCAGGCGAGGCCAGGGTTTGAGTAAGCAGTGAAATTTTTTTTACAATGGAAAAACAGTAGTAGCAATAATAGTAGTAGTAGTATTTCTTTTTTAGGAGTCTGTGACATATCAGGTAGAAACTCTACAGTGCACACTGACAGCTACAGGGAACCCACCCATATAATTGTGCACGCCACATCTCTTGAGTGGGAAGACAAGGCGAACATCGCTCCTCTAATTTAACACGTGTCAACACACCAGAGATGTGTAAGAGGATGAAATGGAAGTTACCCAGGCTCCCTCCTCATCGCAGCGTTAACGGAGACGAGGCGGGCCCCGCCAGCGATCAGCAGCTTCAGCACTAATCACGCCGTGAAGGTGAATGTGATGTCCCTAACCGGCCATCTTACATTTCAGGTTCATGAGCTATCTAGCATCTAATAATTCAACATGAATCCATTCGGCCTATGTAGTCCACTGCAAACAAGAAGGAAGGCCTCATAAATTGGAATAGTCAAATTTTAAATAGCCATAATGAGCACAAGCACCGTATCACCACTTTTTCAAAACATTCTAGTTGACTGTGGGAACACTGGATATGAGAAAATTAGAAAAAGCAGAATGACAGCAAATTAAGAGTTAAGAGTTGAGAATGAAGAGCTCCTTTCATCTCCAGGCTGAAAATGAGGAAACACAGCTCATCATTTAAAGCGCAAGAAAGTTCTCTACTCCCAGTGGACTCCTCCTCTCGGAATTCTGCTGAGTAAATCTTTATTTTAAACAAGCATTTCTGGTTTGCTGCTGGACTTTAACCTCCCTCATTCTTTTGTGTGTAAAATGCTATACACGCTCGACTGCAAAACACACAGGGCAGAACTACACGCACACAACAATGCACAACGCTATCAACAGGCTTCCCTCAAAAACCATCATCCTCCACTCTGTCCAAATTTTTGCCCTTAGAGACCACCCATTCGGTAAGTTGACGTGACTTCCATAAAAGCTTCAGCCAGCACAAAGTTGTCATCTCTGTAATGGTGGTGGGTGGATGCATTGATTGCAGAAATTAATTTCATAATGGTCCGTTGTCTGCGTTTGAAAGACGCTAAGGAATGTGGGCGGGGGGGTTAAGATGCGGATAGCGCCGTCTTTTCTTCCTCCAGCGCCTCATCGACTGCAGCTCCAGAAGCACCGCATCTCCGAAGATCGTCATGGCAACATCAGTTACCTCGTGGCACGTGTCAGCTTCGCGGACCCGCTTTCCCCCTCGCCGCGCTTCCTGAGGGGACGCACCGAGGAGAGGCTCGAGTAGCAGGGGGACTGACAAGCTCACCCACCACATATTAACAGCTGTCATATTAACTGGCAGGATACACGCAAAATCTGCATGCTATCTGGCATGTTTCCTTTACGCAGTCTGGTCTAATGAGGAAAAAGAAACTGATAAAAGCCTGGTTCGGTTACAGACAAAGGTCACTTCTCCTTCTGGCTCCAATACTGAAGCTCAAACTTTGGCCAGTTTTGCAGACACCCAAGTCTGCAAGCCTAGTCCTACTCTAAATTAAATTTCTCCCAGCAAAACTCGATTTAGTCCAGGACTAAACCTAATGTGTGTTTGTGAAATTGGCCCATTATGTCATAAGTATGACAGCTCCTTTGATTCAAATACAACCCCCTGCCATGTTTGTTAGATTTATATTTTTGGAATTTTGCAGACATTCTTATCCAGAGAAGCTTGCACTGGTTACATTACTTACATACAATCAATGTATACAGTTGGAAATCCACTGAAACAATTTAAACTGAATACCATACTCAAGGATGAGCTGGCAGTGCTTCACCTGGGAGTCAAACCTCCAGTAAAAACACAGTTACAGGCCCATTTCACTAACAACAGTAATGACACACACTACACTTTCCCAAAAGAACCCGGCAAGCAAATCTATTTTTAGACATTATCAGGAAGTCCACAGAGAGCCACTAGTCTCAGATACGTTTAGTTCTGTTTTAAAGTCAATATTTAATCTTGACAGTTTGTCTTTTATTATTAGTACCTGCACTATTTACAAGTGTGATCCATAATAATGAGTCACCAGTAAGTGAGTTGAATTTTGAACTTATATCTTTACAGAAGTCACAAAACAGATCTGCAGGGAAACCATGCAAGGCTTTTACCAAAGTTACCAAGTTCAACATTTCCTACAGCAAACAAGAATCCTAATATGCATTCCTCTGTTAAAGCCTATCTCTCTTATTCTCCTATCACTTCCATTTGTAATTATAACTGATAACTCATATCACCACTAAAATATTCTGAATTGAACAGCGTAGGCACCAGCTGCCCAATCGACCAATGCAGTCACAAGTGCAACGAGGCAGGGAACTCCATGCTAAGTGAAACCCTTTCCTTGGGTGAAGTTATTTAGCCATGGCCACAGTCAGGGTTGCGTTCGATCCTGCAGAGCGGAGCGCTGGATACATTGCCCGAGAGAAACAGTGAGAAGTCGGCGTCACGCAGTCACCTGCGCCCCGACCGAGAAGTGAAAGACAGAACAACACCTGCATTTCCTCTAATGACCTGGAAGAGTACACAACCCACCCTGTAATCAAACACACACACCACCGTCAGCACAGCAGAGGCTGATTATGAGTCAGCGACTGGCCTCAGCACTCGCACCCAAGAGCTCCAGCCTGCCAGGCAATGGTGTGTGAAACAGCACCGAGCAATCAGCCAACGGGCAGCCAGCGCCCTGCGCGTTTCTTTAAAAAGGAAAAGAAAACAAGGGAAAATGCACAAACTGCTTCAGCGCTTGATATTCTGACATTTACACTGTATAGTGTGCAAAGGGTTTAAAAGGCATGGGGGGGAGGTCAATAAAACTGGCACTTCATTTCTTCAGTCTTCATTTCAACTCTTTTTTTGTTTTTTTGTCAATCCCGTCTCTTTATTTCAAAAGAAAATTTGAAAATTTGGGATTTGCAGTGCCCTTGCCAAAGGCGACTGCTCAGTGCAATAGTAGAAGCCCTGGGCGAGTGCAGTGAAACCTGTGTAGCACTGTATGTGTGAGGACCCATCATTCACACCAGGACTGGAGCAAAGACAGACTTGCCTGAAACAATCAGACGTGTGGAGAAGAGAGAGGCAGGAAGGGGAGCGACAGAGAGGGGAGGAAAGGGGAAGATAAAACTGGAGGCACATACATTTTCTATTTCGATTTCTTATTACTTAATGCTTTTTGTGCTCTGCTGCACCTCTGTAATGATTTCATTTGTCTTGTAAACAATTAGGGGCAGCAAATGATTGCTCTTCTTGCCTGTTACAAACAACCCAAATAGAACTGAACTGAGAGAGAGAGAGAGAGAGAGAGAGAGAGGGAGAGAGAGAGTGTGAGTGTGTGTGAAAGTGAGTGTGAAAAGGAAAAAAACTGGAAAGACTCCTACACTAATATGTGAGGGCAAAATACAGTACAAATGTGTTAACACTTGATACACATTTTCAAGAGAACATTATCTGGTATAATTGAATGTAACCTATACTGGCAACAAGGGGGAAAAATTGAATATTTGGAAAAAATGATCAATCACTGTTTTCTTCTTCTATTTTATTTGTTTAAGTATTTCCAGAAAGCAAGGGGAAGGAACATAGTAAAGACAATGCATACTATCTTCAGAAGTGCATGAAAACTGCTACATACTGTAATTCTTACACATAATTGGGATTTTGAACAAAACTTGAGAGGTTAGCTATGAACTTGCTCACAGTATGCCAGGTTGGATTTCAGAACCCAACCCTGTCTTACTGCACGCCAGCATCCAACAGGCCCGTCCTGCGCCCCAGGCCTGTCTGAACAATGTCAGCTCATTCCACTGGCATTAAAGGTGCTGGGAAGCGCTAGCCACTAGCCTTTTGCATGGCATCAGCACTACATAGAAGAGAGAACACAGCAGGCAGCCATTGCTGGGCGCAGTGAATGGCCTGAGAATGACAGAGTAACAGGGTAAAGGACTGGAAATGTGTACGCCAGGCGGTCATCTCAGTGTGGCCAGACGACGGCATTCACTGTGACAGGTTGACTGCGGGTTGTGGGTAATGCATTGGATAAGTGCTCTAGCCTAGGATAGGGGAGGGTGAATGTCGCCTCGACAGTAAAAAAAGGAGCAAGGGTCTCCAATGGTCTGGCTGCTCACCACGTCCAGGACAAAAGGGGACAGTATTTATCACTCGGGGAGCAGTGCCGAACCACTCAGCCATCCAGGACGAAAACTGACTCACCTCCTGTTCACATCGCAAGAGCCGAGGAAGGGACTTAACTCAATTGGCTTTCCCCTCCTGAAACATGGGGCCTCACTCCCGCATGGTAATAGAGGAAAAGCGCTGCAGTCATTCATCAGAATATGCAGCACTTTCCTATGAAAAGCTTTTTCTGCGGCACAAGGACTCTGACATCATTACAATTTTTTTTTTTATCAAGAGACAAAAAAACTGCTGCACGTTTACAGAGCGTCTTTGAATATGTAATCAATATTTTCCTGGAAAAAATATATATTCTTTTGTTTCCAGTATAGACAGCTTTGTTTCATATTTTCAGTGTCATAAATCATTGCCTGAAGGATTGCTTTCCTCTTCCAACAGATGTTGCGTTCTATAAATCTCCTTTTTAATCCATTCGCTACAGATGTTTTGAAAATATCACTGACTGACGCTAAGCTTTTATTAATATTTGACAAAAAATGATTTATAGACGCAACCCGTCTGGCTGATCTTGCATCGCATTTGGAAAGTGATGACGCATGCAATAAGAAGGCTCTTCAACTGCTGCACATCAGTAAGTTGTAGAAAAACCATTTTTAAAAAGAATGGATTTATTTCGTATAACGCTGTGCTCATCCATAGACAAACAGTGTTTTAACCATTGAGACATAGGTTGGTGTATTGGAATCCTACAGTGGATCTGTAACCAACACTAATTCCGATGTAATATTGGCAGTGGTGTACATAGTATGTTTGCATAGTGCTTATTCAGGCCTTCAGGAAAAGTCATGGTAACGTAACACTTTCTGCCTCAATGCTTTGTGGGAATTATATCCAGCAGATCAGGCTAATCTTTGCAGTCATTTCCTGTCATTGTTTTACCTCATATCACAGTGCCAGGGCAAACAAAGTCTACTTCCTGTTTTTCTAGGACAGCATTGTACTGCAGCTGACTCTCACAACTGTAGCACAAAATCACATCACCATATATGCAGGGTGGATGTTTAGCAAAATGTATACAAATAAACAGAATATACTTAATGTATCATTTCATATTGCAATATTTCCACAAATATTTATAATATTTTAGCTACAGAAAAGCATGAATGATATGATTAAACTTTAAATCAATTAAAGTCAAGCTAACTATAGTCGTTATGTTTAAAACCTGAAAATGGCATCGTCTATAGACAACAGCTCATTTTGGTAGCAAAACGTTAAATTATGCAGATAGTAATCCTTGATTTTGATCCAATAAATTATGATATAAACTCATTGGAACTGTCTGGAGGCCTAAATGATCCACATGCCACCTAGTCTGTAGTCTGTATTGTTTGCCCCAGGCAAAATGGCTTGGAACACTCACAGCACACCAACTTTACAGAGGGGAAGAAGTGCCCACATCCATTGATTTAATTCCACTTGGCAACTGCCTTCCTATTTTACAGAAGTATTTACAGAATAGCAATGGTTTGTCATACGACATAAATTATTCAGCCAGACAAACGCAGAGACAGTCTACTCCCTCGGCCTTCCTCTGATTCACCATTCTGTGGTTGGCCAGAACATTTGAATTGTGCTTAGAAAAACTGCCCGTCATGCAAGCAAACTTATATTAAGTATTATGAGCACTGCCTGGTGAAAGGACTGAGGTAACGTTTTCTCCTCCGCCGAAGTAACATGGCACTTAACCTTGATGCTGTAATTATGTTGAGCGCTAACACCATGGAGGCAGGATGACGTATCCATACATTTGCTGTGACAGAAGTCTCCGGATCAAATGTAAAATTGCGCTGTGGATGGTAGGGTGGTCACTGGGGGCCAGGACGTGTTCTGACACTACAATGCGACTGCAGAAGAAGAAAGAGATTCGCAAATGGGAGAGAGAAGAGGAACTAACATCCCTTTGGGGCCAGAAGCAGAGTGGTGGCTTTTCAAACACCCCGGCTCCCCAGCCATTCTTCCCAGCATGCAATACCAAGGCTACCATGATCATAAGAACTTGTGCATGATTTCCCAATTCAAACAGCCAGTTTCTCAACCTAGGCCAGGAACGCTAGGGTTTGGGTCAGTGGAATTTCACACAAATCATTGAGCAAGTCCTTCGGTCACTTGCCATTCATCTGGGGCAGTAAATACAAATGCAAATACAAATGCAGCAGTGATGTCATCTAATGTATTTACTATGTAGGCCATCTGCCCGATGAGAAGTGGCACCTGGCTACTGACTTTTTGGAGGATGCTAGTTTTCCCTCTCCAGAATTCACGTAGCACCCTGAGGGCCTAAAAACACAATTGTGCATTTCAAGTTGACGGAAAGAAGTAAAAAATAGAGGACATAAATTGGTATAAAAGAAAGTTATTTTCCAATACGTGATTGTGGAAAGTAATATCCCACAGTTTGCGATAGAACAGATGAATCACAAACGCTGTGGGACGGAGAGGCAATTTCATGCAGCGAGGTGGCTTGTGTCTCGCACAGCACTGGTGTGTCAGTACATGAGTTCTGTTTAATCTGCAGCCCCTGATGTGTGTCCCTCCAAAACAAGGAGAGAACCAGCGAGAACGGCGACACTGCGCTGTAGGAGACCCCGTCTTTCGGACGTTCAGCCCTCATGCCGACTCTCTCCAGACTCACTGCTGATTGATCCTCAAAAATAATGCAGCTTTCAGGCAGCCTGGCAAAAACCACCCCGGCTAAATAACCCGCTCCGTTTCCACCCACTGTGCGATAAGCCTTCGGATTCAAAACCATGCATATACTTAACCCAGATTTAAACGAGGGGGCTTTTGATACATTTTTACCGGTATTCCCTTGCCAGTACGAGTTGACCGCATCTCTCAAAGTGTTAAAGATTTGAGATGCTGTGACTGACACTCTCCCGTGCTCCTTCGGCGCTTGGGTTATTAATAGAGCTGGAGCCTCTCTTAACATCCAGAGGGTGTCTGGGATTCTCATTATATTAGAATCAATAAAGCTGGGCTCCAAGGGACGCGTGAGGACAGGGGGGACATCAGTCCCATAATTCATCACTGCCAGGGCCGTCCAACCTGAGGAGGTACGAGCAGGAGGAGGCGTGTGGGTGTGAATTGGGAACCCCAGGAAAAAAACATGGTGTCCAAAAATATCCACCTACTGCTTCTTCACATCGCTCCAGAAACCTCCTCTGCACCTTTACAGTCAAACACTTCTAAATCCCCCATCCCTGCCAGTTACTTAATCCTCCCTTACCTACACCGAAACCTCCCTTTTTTTCTTCACGGCAAAACAAGCTCACAATAGCCCCCCTCCCACGTGCCCATCCTCCAACTCCCAAGCACAATCCCCTGCCGAGAACACAGCCTTGTGCAGGGTCAGGGAACAATGCCGCAGATTCACCCCCGGCGAGCGAAGTCGCCCTCAGTCAAAGGGAACACAGCAGTCACGACAACACCTCCGTTTCCTGGAGGTTACGGCGCGGGAGAGCGGCGCTAAACTGGGGCGAACGAGCGTGCTGGCAGCGCCGGTCCTTTATCAGCGACACACAGGCCGTCGCCTGGGCGGCACCACCGAGGGCTCAGGCGAATCGTGACAAGCAGGTGGGCCGCTTAACCCAAATCCCCAGCAGACCCGGCTTCCAGAACAGGCCGCCCGCGTAATGAAGGCACTACATCCCCGATTTTAACGGCCAGGAAATAAATAACCGAATCCACTTTTAATCACGATGCCACAACAGCATTGTTGGCTTGTTTGAACATGTTTACGGCTTTTATCAACCCTAACCTCATTTAGGAGAGACTTTTGCAGCTCTTCAGAAAAGAACACTTAACTTGGAATACAACAAACATCTTCCTTTATCATTACAAATAACATATTTTTACACTACGGCAGGCCTATATTTAATTGTTTTATTAACATTTTAATTTTGAGCCTGATTTCTAATGCCCAGCATCATGGATGGAGCATGCTGTGTCAAATTGCTGGAGTGCAATCAAGTATGTGATCTCCTGTTAACGGCACACTGCCAGCTAGCACTTCTGTTCCCTCACACTCCACCAGCTGTCATTGAACTTCACACACTGTTGAAGCAGGCAGACTGCAGGTGTCTGACCAACCAAAGGTGGCACTGCTCAGACCAATCTCCCTCCTTGAGTCACACTGCGACCCATTCTGCAATGCTCTCTGGCTACCAGCCACAGTCAGTCACTATTGGAGACCAGACCATGGGCACCTCACTACACCGACAGGACAGGCCACCTGCAACCCCCAGTGCAGTGCATGTTCAGAGCTGCCCTACTCTGGAATCTTGGGAGAGAGTTATATTGCTTGACCCTTGACCTGAGATTGGCAACAATATGACATGTTTACTTTTCTTACATCATCATGTTTTATTTGGGAAATGGTAGTGAGCCATGCTATCGTACATGTCTGAATAACTAAAGAATTAAGCACTTTTAATGATTAATTTAGCATTCAGCATAGACCAATTATTTTATTACTCTCATGATTAAAGGATATAGTGATCACCACTGTATTGAGGCAGTATCAATGATTATGCATTTACCAGTCGAATAAGAAGAATGTCTCCTCCTCTAAACAGCACTCAGAGAGAGATTTAATTTAGGAAACTTAGCGCTGAAGGACACAGCATGAAAGACAAACCGATTGTTTATACAAAGTGTCATTTTCGATTTCACAGAGAGAGATCAGAGCAGCCACACTCTGCATTCCCTGCAACCGTGCCTATGAAACAGACTGAAGCCACACATGCACAGACACTGACAGAGGTACGCCAACACGCTGCTAAAAACTCTCACCAAGCGTGTTAGCCTTGTAATGAGACTCAAAATCTTATTTTGTTCTCTCATAAATGGTAAATGGTTGGCATTTATATAGCGCCTTTATCCAAAGCGCTGTACAATCGATGCTTCTCATTCACCCATTCATACACACACTCACACACCGACGGCGATTGGCTGCCATGCAAGGCGCCAACCAGCTTGTCAGGAGCATTTGGGGGTTGGGTGTCTTGCTCAGGGACACTTCGACACAGCCCGGGTGGGGGATCGAACTGAGCTATGTCGCCCTCTCTCATGTATAACATATTGGCGTTTAAAGTTATTGTTTGCAGTGAACCCATTGGCAAATTTTGAATCAGTCAATTAGTGTCAAAATGTCTCACCTCACATTGCTAAACACAACAAAAGTGCCAAAGTAATTGAAATTAGATTTTAAGTCAAAATATAATATTTAAATCCTCGCTGAGATTGACCTTGGTTTTTGTAGTGCACAGATACACACACACACACACACAAATGAAACAACTCAGAAGTAGGAAGAGACTTGATTTTGGTTTTGCACAAGAAACTATTATTAGCCATCACAGTAGCATTAAATTACATGGTCATCTTCTGACAATGATATTATCCTGAAATAAGTATTATTAGGAGCATTCAAATGCAAATACAATTCATTTCATTCATGTTTCGTGAAATACAGGGAAGAAAAAGTAGGTGTGAATTGTACCATTAGTAGTTGCAATTATTGTGAGATGCAGTTGAACAGATGGCAAACTGACAAACCCTGAACCAGAAGTACATGAGTCACTGAACCGATTGTGGCCAATAACCAGAAGGAAAGTGCAGTCCCCTGTGGTTCTTCCTATCACACATCTGCAGGTTTCCATGCATCTGTGAAAACAAGACTACAGCCCTCCATGATGAGAGCTGGTGATCTTTGAGCTTCCTTGTGGAAGGAGGCACCATTCATTTCTGCCCTTTTATACCCATTTAAAAGAGCTGATTAGAGCTGATTTTTTCTTTTGAAAGGGGAAAATGTGTGCACATCTGGGAAATGTGACCCAAACGTGCTTGGGAAGCTTGGACGTGAACACCTAAGATGGACTCATCCTACTCTTGAAACTTTAGCTGCTCTGCCATTTTCTGTCCTGAAACGTAACAAGTGGGCTTCGTGAGGTAGCTTACACAGAGGGCAAGTGGTCATTTTCAAGTAGGTCTGAACAGAAAGGCTAACGCACTTCTCAGTTCCATCCCCTCAGTCAATGTCCATGTACTGAACAGCGCAGGCATACAGTAACATCAATGGGAACATGAGTCACGAAATGAATAGCTTCCGCCAGGTCAACTGTCCGGAGCAATTTCCAAAGTTTAACCCATTGCTGCCCATGCTGGGCAATAATGGTGTATTAAACTGAAGAAAAAGGAAAATTCAGCATTGATGGATCCCAGAGTCCCCTCCCCCTCCTCCCCTCTCCAATACCCTCGCCAAGGGGCTTCATTAGGAACAGGAACCATTCAGTGGAACTGACAGTTAGACACAGCATACGGAGACGGCCAATATCTGTCAACAATCTGGAGTGTCACCCGCCCGTGAGGAGCACAGGCAGACAGACAAATGAAGAAAACAAACACTCCGGCAAATTGCCATTAGAGCATGCCAAACAAAGTCTATCTTTAGAGTCTTTTGGGGATCTGGCAGAGCCAGGAGTTTCGTATCAGTCTATCCCCCAATATCACGTCTTCACCTCTACAGCCACTGAAGCTGAAAAACGCTAAGGACGAAACCGGGGTTCGCACGCCGGAACACACAGTACTGCCGCAGAAGTGGGTCAAGGTGTGAGCCTTTGAGGTTATTTCCATCTAGGCAGAGAACATTTGTATTGGCATTAATAGAGTGCTGTACTATATGCCAGAGTACCAATGATCAGTTTGACTAAGCAGGGGACCCTGGAGCAATATGTGGTTAAGGGCCTTGCCCAAGGGCTCAACAACAGCACAGATCTTATCGTGTCTACCCCGGGGCTTGAACCACCATTCTTCCAGGTCTCAGTCATGCACCTTAGCCGCTAAGCTACATGCTGCCCAAGATGGTCGGGCCATCCTCATATCAACTGTGAAACTGTGCAAGTATGAAACTCCCAAACAGATCAGTGTGCTGCCAGGGACGAGCCAGCCCCAGCCTTGTGTCGCCAGCCCAGCACTTAGCGGAGGCTATTGGCACAGAGAAGTGGGTTGCGTAACACTTTTGTGTTCGCTGTTCTGCCTCTCAGTGAGAGTGGAACCGACAGCGAGGGATGATATGACTACAAGAATGGAACTCCCCTCCAGCGAGATCCCGACCAATATCTCCCACCAGTCTGAAAGAAGTGCAGAGGAAGCGGTTTTCCTCCTCGATAAAAATACGCTCTTACATAAATTTTAACAAAGTAACGTTAAAAGGGTGCCATGAATGTTATTAAATGCGGGGAATGAGAAGCGTGGGGACTTCAATGTCCAACGCAATTCCTGCTGTCCAAATTCGCAGCTGCAGCAATAAAAAAAGAACCAAGATTAAATGAGGCTGAAAAATCTGCCTTGTGCAAGGTTCTTAGTTTTCCCTCGGGAAACAAGGATGAAAGAGTTAAAACGCGTGAAGCTCCACAAGGCCAAACAGACGGCGGTGTGTACATGCCGGAGAGCATGTGTGAGTGTATGTGTGTACATACGGTGTGCATAAGAGCGTGCGTATGTGTGTGCATATGCATGCACTGGCACATGTACATGTGCATATGTGTACAGTATGTACATGTGCGCGTGTCCATGTGTGCAGTGTATGTGTTTCAATCTGCTTGCACAAACAGCAAATGTAATCCTCAACAAATACACCATGGAGATGTATTACCAGGCCTGTGTTCAAAATGGCAACCTATGTTTGGAGAAAACAGATACTGTTGAACCATTTTAATTGAACATTGCATTTAATTCGCCACAAACGCCTTTTTAATATAAATGGAGACATTAGGCCTAACGATGAAAGCTAGCTGATTAGCTGCTTAACTGTGATTTTGTTTAAGAAGGTAAGAACAAATATCACATTGATTAAACTGCATTATAACAGCCAAATGATTGTACATTTTTGTGCTCTCGGCATATTACCCGTCAGCAGCCATTTTTGTTTGGCGTGCACTAACTAGGCTGATGTTAGCTGACAGAAAAAAAGGTCTGAATTATGTTGGTGAACGTTAGCTAAAACACGTCGGTTACATACCACTGAAGATTATATCATGTTCACATTTTAGACATTTTGCAAAAACTCTTTATAGAGAGTGACTAACTAACAACAGGGAATAAAAAGTACAACCCTGGAGGTACAGAATAAGCCCTATACCTGAGCCATCATGTTCCATTTCTAACTAGAGTACGAGGGAGCGAGGAAGGAGCAAAGGCAGGAGGCAAACAGGCTGGCACTTCTGTCAGTTTGTGCCTCAGCAGGCCTGTTGCTCTGCCTGATGCACTCCTGTTAAAGCTGCTTACAATGCAGCAATACACAGTGTGAAAGCTATTCTGAGACCAGGTTCTTCCCTTTCACCACCGCAATGCAAATACAACGGCAGTACAGGTCAAGAGAAATGCATCAACAATAGTACAAAAGGAGCGTTGTTCAGAGTTCAGATGCCAGGGCCAGTAACATTGTCCAAAACAGACGTGCATATCGATTGGTTAAGTGACAGAAAACAGAGTTGAGAGGTCAAGCCAGTGAAAAGAGTTGGACTGAGTCATCAGACCTAGCGAGTGACACGGTGCTGTTCTTATGTGTGGGGCTTCGAGACCAGGCTCATCACAGCGCAGTCAAACGAAAAACAGAGAGCAAACCAAACAGGCAATCCCCTTCTGATCTTCTCCGGAGGCGGAGAGAGAGACATGGCGAGAGGGAGGCGATTTGCATAAGCAAGTGAAACAATGTGGAATAGCAGGTGATCCCAGCTGTATGGAAATACCACGCCGGAACGCCAGGGAGGAATGACAGAAGAACCGCCGCTCCGCGGGGAAACCGAGCAGCGCTTGCAGACGTGGGCTGCTCTTCAGTCAGCTCCCAGCACACAGATGACACACCTCCCTTCTCTGTCCGCCTCCACTATGGAGAGAGCCCGCGCTGTACTGTACACAGGCTCTCTGTTCTTCTGCGCACGTAGCAGGAGAGGACTGCCAGTGTTTTTTTTGCTGAACTTTTTGGGGAACTCCTTGCAGTCAAGGCCTTACATAATGCCCATCTGCAGGCTAAATTTGTCATCGGGCGGCCTGGGCAGCCTACCATAAAGATTGCATACCGAGACACAATTATCTGCCCAAATAATAGAGATGAGAATAACTGCCATCAGACAGAAAATTATCACCATCTCCAATCATTTTAGAACTTCATATGGTTGCATTGAAATGACCTTTTACAGCAAGTGGGAAGAATTTAATTAAAGACAATTTAAAGTGGCAGATGCATCCAACCTGGTTATTCCTGGTCAGGGTTGTGGGGTGGCTGAACACTATCCCAGCAGGCATCAGGCAAGAGGCAGGAATACATCTTGGGCTGGTTGCCAATCCATCGCAGGGCACACACACCATTCACTCATGCCTATGGGCAATTTACTCTCAAAACAGCCTAGCCTGCATGTTTTTGGACTGTGAGAGGAAACCAGAATACCCAGAGGAAGAACACACAGACACGGGGAGAATGTGGCAAACACCACACAGAAAGGCCACAGCCAGGAAGTGGCAGAAGTCTTATCATACAAATCCCAACCAGCTTTGAGTTTATATATAGGCCTCATAATGGCAAGAAAACAAATATAACAAATATGGAAGCCATGTCCAATACACAAGAGAGATTGACTCAAACTGGGTTAGAATCATGTTTAATCACGTAATCTCCAGCCCCTCCTCGCACAGCTCTGAGACAAAGCTGAGGAGGAGGGGGAATTCAGCACAGACAGCAATTATGAACTTTAACCTCAGGCTCAGCAATATTGTTTCAGTGGCGACTGGAAAATCCTGTGACAGGAATGCTATCGCATCACTTTAGAAGCTTAGTGAAGAAACTTTTTTGATTCATCGAACAGTCAAATATACACTCACTAAGCACTTTATTAGGTAGACCTGTACACCAGCAGCAACTAAATTCATAAAAGCATGGAGAAATCACCTTACCTCTAGAGGTAAAAGGCCACTAATGAGGAGATCCTCTAAATTGGTCATAGCAGTACAATGTACAACTGTACAACTCCTCTTGTTAGCAATACCAGTCTGATCAATTTATTTTCCATTTGTATACAGCACAGATTAATTCGGCAGGTCACTACTCTTCGTAAACAGATGTCTGTCTACAAACTCAGGTGGTATACATTCAGTGAGCACTTTATTAGGTAAACCTGTACACCAGTTTGTTAATGCAAATATTTTATCAGCCAATCATGTGGCAGCAAATAAATGCATAAAAGCATTTATGGTCAAGAGGTTCAGCTGCTTTTCAGACCAAATGTCATAATGGGGAAGAAATATGATCAAGTAACTTGACTGTGGAATGATTGTTGGTGCCAGACAGGGTGGTTTGAGGATCTCAGAAACTATTGATCTCCTGGGAATGCATTGTTAATAAGAGAGGTCAGAGGAGACTGGTCAAAGCTGACAGAAAGGTGACAGTTATGCAAATTAAAACACATTACAATAGTGGTATGCAGAAGAACATCTCTGAACAATAAAATTATTATTGATGGGTTCTGGTCACCCCAAACACACACATGCACACACGCACTTACGTACACATTCGCTGCACGCACACACACACACACACACACACACACACATAAGTACACAAGTATCTCTAAAGTACATGACAAACATGGAGCATGTGCAGCAAGTTCGTTCTTGAAAAAGCACTTCATTAACATCAAGTGTCCTTGGATAAAACACTGAAGGGAATAAAATACGCCACTTGTTTGAATCTTCAACATCACTTTTCTTAAAGAATAAAGTACAGCACAGGCCTCCAAAGGGGAGACAATATGCCCTTTCCTCACTTATTTCAATGCTGACTAATACAGAGGGCTGTTTCTGAGAACAGGCTCCTCCAGCTTTTTTCGACCACGGAAAGGCAGCAGGAGAATTAGAGCTTCAGCCCTAGGCCACAGGGGATGCAAATGAGATGCACTGGCATTCATCAGGTGCAAAAACGCTCATACCTGCTGCAATCAGCAATCATGCTATCCATCCATGTGGAAAAACAGGCAATGCTTGCAAACAAATTAGTCTTGCCATGCTAACGAACAATCCTGGGGGTGAGGGTTCAGTTGTATATCAGTTCCAAACAGGTACTGATTTAAAGTTTGAATGGACAACAAATTGTCCTATATGAGAACACCAGAAAACTCCAATATCATGGAAAACCTCTTCAGTACAAATCATTAGCATAGAAATATACGGCGTCTACCCAAAAACCTCTATTTCAACCTGTGTCCGTGCTGAACAGTCAGAACAGGCAGTTCCTTAAAAAAATGATTGCCTTTTTCAGGTTCTAACTCCGCAATGGGACAATTTGGTATGAAAATGACAGCACGCATGCACAGCTATTTTGTAAGTTGCAAGCCTCATAACAAATTTGATCGCGTCGACTTTAGAAGTCTTTAAATTGTGCCGGATCAGTTAAAGCCCAGCTTGCAGCAAACGCCATTTTTTCACCCATGTATGGTTTGTGACAGCCTTAGCAAATCTGGCATATTACATGAAAAAATGTATTCCTTGCAGACGCATGCAAGCTAAGCACACATAACATGTGAAATGTGGTTCATTAGCGGGTATTGTCAATTTAATTAAGAAAGCGAGTGGGATTACCCCTTAAACTTGTAACGCTTTACAGTGGATAACATATCTTGAAGCTTGTGGGTGTTCATAAAACAAAAATAGCACCTGCGCTTATTCCCCAGAGCTCTACCGAGAATGGCAAGCTGTCCACGCGCATCGTGGGAAAAACCTAATCAATAGCTCATACTTACAGTAGGCTGACAGCAGGAAATAAACAGGAAACTAGTCTTTAAAACACACATGGATCTAATTCAACAGTGGCTTCTCCTTTTCAGTATGCTGATGACATACTCAAACAAAGAAATATGAAAACAATAAGCTTGTACATAAATCTACCCAAAGGCTCACTGTACTCATTATCAGCTTAAACGATTTTCTTGCATCTGCACACTGAAGCTGTGAAGTGAACAGTGCATAATTTGAGACACCGCACCATTCAAAAAAATTGTACCCTAAATAAATACATCTGACGTGTAAACTGAAAACATACCATACTATACATTTCATTAGCCCGGAATTCCTTCATTGTCCGCTGTGACGACAGACTCGGCTATAATATACGAATACCTACACAAAAACACTGTAACAGTTCTACGAGAACGCTGTCTCAAATCATAAATTACTCTAGAAATGAACAGTTACAGATTTTTTAAGCCTGGAATGGTTTTAACTTCTTAAATGTGTTCGTTTAAGTCTGTCGATGCTGATGACTTCTGAAAACATTGCAGAAATAAATAGGTAGCCTATAATCGATTATTTCCTTCTATTTCAAAGTTTTCGGCATTGATAATATCGCCAGAAATACGGCCATGGCCAAGCATAAAATGATTCGGGGTTTGTTTTGCTAACAGGTGTGCTGGAAGTTGAGAAGGGGTTGTTTAACAAGTGCCTCTACCATCACTCACCTTTTGCTGTCTACGTGCCATGTCTGTGGGCTGTTTAGCGTTAAAGGGGTAAGCTATGCATCTCAAAACGAACACATATATCTGCAGTTTGATTTTCCTCTCCGCTTCCTCTTTCTGTAGTCTTTCTTGTTCATTTTTATCCTTCTCGCTGGCAACAGTGGGTTTAGGACTTGACGGTTGCGGGCGAGCGGCACTTGCTCGCTTCTCATCCCGTGAATCTCGCCCTTGTGCGGGCAGAGACCTCTGAGCACTAGCGGCCGGTGGAACCTCACGCAGGTCGTCTTCTTCGCCCGATTCGTCGCTGGATGACGGGTCCAGCATAATTGGTGCTGGAGAAAACTTACTCCTGCTCCGCGCAAATTAACAAGAAATTCACACTTCCAGATTCCAGAGCAAGGCTATGTGGTGGAATTACTCCCTCTTCTTTTTGTACACGTCGAGTTTGAGGAGAGTGTTTCTTGACAAATAAGAGGGCGGAGTTTAGGGAAAGGCGATTCGATGTCCCCTGTCTGGTTCTCTACATAAATGTTTCCTTTCGGGAAAAAGAACACATCACGTTAAGAGTAGACTGATGGCGCTGCAACACAGCCATGGAATACAGGTAGACAACCTGTAGCGCCGAAATCAAGCAACACGTGGGAGGTGCCTATTTTCTATCCTTAAGGAACCCTGGTCCATAATTAATGTGTGTAATTTTGATTCTGTGATGCGGACCCTTGTTGCATTTCGTGGAATGGTTTCACATTAATCGTATGTGCGCTTTCCATTATTGCGAAAATGTTTTATATCGGCATACATGTCTCGATGGGGTTTCAGATCTGTATGAGTTTAAAGCTTATTTACCATCTAAATTAGTTGACTATTAACGGTTTGTGTGCGAAGGGAAAAGTGAATAACACATAAGCGCCCGAATAACTTTTATGAGTGTTTTCAAATTTATTATTCATTGATCCATTGATTATTGTTAACGCTGTTGGTTATTATTGCTGTTTAATCCAATGATGTCGTAGTTATCTACCAGTGCAATTTGTAGGGTTACTTACATTACCTTTAGTAGGCTATGTTTTTTTGTTTTTTTTTAAATTGGTTATTGGAGTTTATTTTTTTCTTTATTTTTTTGCCGTGAATTAGTTTTTCTGAGGTTAATTTCAGATTGCACATTACGAAGCCTTACCAAATATAACTGTTGAGTTCCATAAGCAGACCGACATGTCTTGTTATTTATTTATTTCTGCCGTGACAAAGAAATCATTAAAAGTGCGAGGGAGCAAATAGAATGAAATCGTTACTGAAGCATTTTCGTCGACAACGACAATGGCAGTTGCTTGGCTCATCGCATGCAACATTATTTGGCCTCTAATTGGCTCTGACGTGCCACATGATGGCCCCCGACCAATCAAAGTGAAGTGCGCATTGTGCGCGAAGGGAAAGTAAATATATAACCCAAGAGTGAATCATATAAATGAGTGTTTTCAAATTAATTGATTATTGTGAACGCTGTTGATAATTATTGCTGTTTAATAAATAGTGGTTAGTGAGCAGAAAACCAAAAAAAGAATACAATGTAGTGTGTCTTTGAACAGCACATGGACATATTGGGAAATAACAATGTAGGTGATGTTGTTTGGAGTTTAAGCGGAATGGGGAAAAAACAAGTTGCTACTATCACAATCTATCATATCACAATAGTGTTGCTGAAATCCTGCCGGCAGATACACAATACCTTGGTTCAATCCCAAAAGTCACTTGACTGTGCTCAGCTCTTGAGGCTGAAGTCAAGGAACAGACAGTAGACTAAGAAATGTCTCTTTTGGCACTACGTCAAAAGGCGTAGCTTCAACAAACGCAGAACCCCAGACATGCCTTGATATTGCCCAAATATTCTGTAATGTTTTAGGAGTTGGAGGTCACTTGGTCTTGCTCTTCGATGTCATAGCCTCAGCGTCAGAAAATTGAGTACTGTATCAACCCAATACTCGGGTCTTGGAGGAGGGAGCTAGAGGGCAACTATACTGGCCTGTAGAAGCTCTGAATGTGCATTGTGGCTTTTATGCCTGGTCGTTATTCAGTATATCTCTCCCAATTCTGTATACATAGTTAATGTGTGCAGCTTACTGAATAAATTGTAATTCCCTAACAGAGGCACACAATCAATATGGAATCAAACTTGCACCCTATGGAACATGAATCAATCAATCAACCAGTCAGTCAATCAATCACATTGTATTTAAGTTGGATATCTCATGAATAACTTTGTCTGATTACACTTATACAGAGGCAAGGGAAAAACTCCATATTTGGCAAAACTTTGGAGGAACCTTGGAATCAATGGGGGAAACATACTCGTCTGAAGTCTTTAGTATATTATAATTATACTACTACTACTACTAATAATAATAATAATAATAATAATAATAATGATGATAATAATTATAATAATAATAATTATTATTGTTATTATTATTATTATTGAGTAGCCCAGATCACCCAGAAACGAAAGTGCAGTGTAGCATACAGCAGTAAAGGAAAGATTTAGTAGAGAAAGTAGGTTCATGTTGGTCACAAAAACTAGGAAGGATGAGCAGGACTCAGTTTATGCATGTCACGTTATGTTCAGGATAAAATCCATTGTAAAAGAATGTTATTATATAACCAAGAATACTAAAATATAACCAAGAAGGCAGCCTTGACCTTCATAGGCAACACTACTGACCACATCAACATTTTACTCACAATACATTTCACAGGGACAATGCCATTCAAGGGCAAATGGAAAATTAAGCCATTTGATTATGCTGTATGTTCAGAGGCTCTTTCTTTATGTTCAGTATATTCTATTACACTTACCTGCAATGGAAACAAATTGCATACTTGGTGTACAGCTAGAGATAATATAATACTTCTCTGAACAACAGCCGCTTTTCCTCCTGTTTTCATATCGCTAACAGTAAAAGGGATACTATATTTGTTGCGCATACAATCTCTAGAATATTGCACCAAAAGGGCTTTAAGAGTACATTACATTACATTACATTATTGGCATTTGGCAGACGCTCTTATCCAGAGCGACGTACAGTTGATTAGGCTAAGCAGGAGACAATCCTCCCCTGGAGCAATGCAGGGTTAAGGGCCTTGCTGAAGGGCCCAACGACAGGGCAGATTTTATTGTGGCTACACCGGGATTAGAACCATCGAGTATGGAGTATGTCCGGGAAATGTGCAGGCCAAATAATGTGAATACGTTTTCAGTAAAACCTGGTTAGGCAATGTTTTACTTGGTTCTTAAGGGTAGATACACATACAAAATGGCTCAAATTCTAAAATGTACACAATATAATTGGAAGAATATAGTTTTAAATTCCGTTTAAAAGCAAACAAGATTGCATAGTACATTTCTTTGCTGCTTCTGCTCCTGCAAGAATAAATAAAAATTCAGTGAAGAATTTTATCACACAGAGCTTAGAATAAATAATGTGCAGCATGTCAAAATAATGTCAGAACTAACCTCAATGCTCGACAAAACAGGAAGGAATAGGTGAGAGGAAGTGTCACAGGTTGCGAGATGGTTGGATGGTATGAATTCAGAAAACAAATTACATTTGAAGGTGTCACCAGTCTCCTGTTAACAAAAGATGACATCTTTGTTTGCATACAAATGTGGATAAGCCTTCCTGCAAATTTGTTTGCAACAAATCACAAATGTAGATGGGTAAGTTGTATGAGAGACATTGAGCAGCAGGAACAAGTCATCTCTTAGTATGTAGCCATGACAAGATTGTAAGGTTAAACTGAATTTTACACTTGAACAAATAATTGCTCAAAAAATACGAGCACAAAAAATAAACTGCAATCGCAAAGCTTCATTTAGACGTGATCTGGGGGATTATATATTATTTGTGCTTACCCTTGTTTGGTTGGCATTTATATAGCGCCTTTATCCTAAGCGCTATACAATTAATGCTTCTCATTCACCAATTCATACACACACACCAACAGCGATTGGCTGCCATGCAAGGCGCCGACCAGCTCGTCAGGAGCATTTAGGGGTTAGGTGTCTTGCTCAGGGACACTTCGACACAGCCTGGGTGGGGGATCGAACCGGCAACCCTCTGACTGCCAGACAACTGCTCTTTCTTGCCTGAGCCATGTCGCCATGTTTAATGCTATACTGCTATACTGTATACACTAACTGAGAACTTTATTAGGTATTTATTACTTATTTTTGTTTTACTTATTGGTCTTGTGCTGCTGTAGCCTATCCACTTAAGCTGTTTGATGCATTTTCAGAGATGCTCTTCTGCATACCACTGTTGTAATGTGTGGTTATTTGCGTTACGGTCACCTTCCTGTCACCTTTGACCAGTCTGGCCCTTCTCCCCTGACTTCTCTCATCAACAACACGCTTTTGCCCACAGAACTACTGCTCACTGGATGTTTTTTGTTTCTCGCACCATTTTCTGCAAACTCTTCTGCAAAGTCATTCCACGACAATCAAAGACACTTAGATCACATTTCTTCCCCATTCTGACATTTGGTCTGAAAAATAACTGAACCTCTTGACCATAAATGCTTTTATGCATTTATTTGCTGCCACATGATTGGCTGATAAAATATTTGCATTAACAAACTGGTGTACAGGTCTACCTAATAAAGTGCTCACTGAATGTATACCACCTGAGTTTGTAGACAGACATGTGCTTACGAAGAGTAGTGACCTGCCAAATTAATCTGTGCTGTATACAAATGGAGAATAAATTGATCAGACTGGTATTGCTAACAAGAGGAGTTGTACAGTTGTACTGCTATGACCAATTTAGAGGATCTCCTCATTAGTGGCCTTTTACCTCTAGAGGTAAGGTGATTTCAATATTTTGCGGAAGCTGGTTGGTCAGTCAGCCAGTTAGTCAGTCAGCCAGTTAGTCAGTTTGGGTCATTGCATTACACATTTTCTCAGCAGATACCCTCATACAGAGTGATTTGCACAACCTCCTTTTTAAATGTATTCACATGTTCATTTACGTGCTTGCCTGCACAAGGGAGCAACCACACCTCACCTGGGGTTTAAAACAGCACCTTCTACCTGATAAGCCAGTTTCCTCAATCCCTATACCTGACTGCCATTTCATTAGTGAATGAAGGAGATTACTATTCCTATTGTGGTTTAGTCACAGATGACCGTTAAATTGATTCCCCTGAAACTTGAAGAAACTGTTTGGGGTATGTCCATTATATTCATGTTGCAATCAGCAGATGGTTTTTTGCACACATTTTGTTCATTCATTCATTCATTATCCTAACCCGCTTATCCTGAACAGGGTCGCATGGGGGCTGGAGCCTATCCCAGCATACATTGGGCGAAAGGCAGGAATACACCCTGGACACGTCGCCAGTCCATCGCAGGGCACACACATCATTCATTCACACACTCACACACTCATAACCTATGGGCAATTTAGACTCTCCAAAAAGCCTAACCTGCATGTCTTCGGACTGTGGGAGGAAACCGGAGTACCCGGAGGAAACCCACGCAGACATGGGGAGAACATGCAAACTCCACACAGAGAGGCCCCGGCTGACCGGGATTCGAACCCAGGACCTACTTGCTGTGAGGCGGCAGTGCTACCCACTGCACGATCCGTGCCGCCACACATTTTGTTGGACTGGCCAAATGGTTTTTTACCAATGGTTGAGAGATGTGCAGGTTTGATAATGGTGCAATCAGTCACTGGTTAAAAACACTTCAGTATGTATGCAAAACTAATATGGAAATCTCCCATTGAGAGGTTTGTATCATAAGATCCAGCCATTGTGACATATGCATGGCTCATTGCTCTATAATGGATGTAGGATATGACAGGATGTGCTGTCAGCCTCGATCAGCATCCCGAATGGAAGCCTCTATACATGCATTGATACACATGCAGAGCTATAGCATTGTTAAATAATGGGTCTGTTAAATTAATATTAGTGCTGTAATTCTCAAATAGTCCTGCGGGGCACTGTTCGCCCTGTGAATATTAATATGTAGCAAACAAGGACTGTCAAGGGAGAGTGAGGGAGATAGAGATAAAAATGATGAAAAAACTGGGGAAGGAGCGAGGTAGATGGAGAGATGCGCGAGGGAGCGGTAGAGAGAGGGAGAGTAAGTGACTGAAATGAAAGCGTAAGGGGGAGCTGTACATAGCGCTCATTAGGAGTAGACGCTGATTGTTCACACACTTCTAATGAAGCGATGCGTGCCGGAGGAGCACCCGAAAGCCTTTTTACAAACACAGAACTTACAGTTCTTAAGGTTCAGTCTCAGTTGGCTTGAGGCTCGCTGATCTTTGTAATGAGAAGTCTAGGCCTCTGGGCTCTGCACACAATGAATAGCCCTGCCCCGGCAGCTCCTTTTGAAAATGCACAGTTAAATCACAGGTCATTTCTGCTCGTGACTCTGAGAAAATGGGTCTGGAGGGGATGTTAAAACCCCTGTTTGTTCAGAGCCTTGTCAAGACCCTGAACTAGAAGCAGGGAAGTGTTTTTAAGTGTTTTTAATACTTTACCTTTTTAAATACTGGCTTTATCCAAGTAACTGCATGAACATGCTGTTAGTGCATTGTACATATTAAAGTAAAAAGCTTAGGAATCAACGGTTGATGGGGTGATTTAAAAAAAAGAAGAAAAAAAAGCTTGCAAAACAGGAACATTATCACTTTAAGGTCAGATCTCCACTCTTTGAAACCTACTTAAGGTTGTTGTTGCTGTTGTTGTTAGACCAATAATAATGTAGCTACATTGAGAAAGTAAATAAGCCCTTGACACGAGGTGAACAATGGCCACGGCTTCTTGCCAAATAAATTCATTTCTTCCACAAAATCTTGTTTAAACTGATTTTATTATCCATAACTGTACATTTCAAGCTTCTGCCACAAACATAGTTCCAACAAATAACAAAAGCAGATTTTAATCCTATCAACCACAGACAAGCTAGATCGAGACATTTTTAATTTTGCATAGGTTATTTGGCTCCATGTCGGCTGCAGAAATTAAAAGCCTTTGAGTGCTCAACAAGGTAATTCTCAGGGGTTATTGGTGTCTGTAATTACTACCATTTTCTATTCTAGTTTGGTCCATGGTGTTGCAGCCTCTTCCGTAGCTCCAAACTCCACCACCCTCCAATCTCCCTGTCCTTTGGAAGCCGCTAACAGCAGAGATGGGCAGGCTGAGCTCTCTGGTGACTCACAGGAAGACTGCAGGATGCGAGTGTCTCTGTGCAACATCAGAGGAGAGGTATCTTTTCATTTCCCCCCACTATTTACGACTTGTCTCTAGACAACATTACCGTCTTTGTGATGTCATCAAGATGGGGTAGAGTACTGAACAATTCCGATGATGGATCTGAAATCACAAACCAGTGCAGTTTGTAGCTATGTAGATGGGAGCCACGTCAGGGTAAGATGAGATGAGATATCCTTTACGGAAACCTGTGGGATAATTTGTCCACTGCATTTGACCCATCCTTGTTACTTAGGAGTAGTACTTAGGGACGCCGCAGAAACCAGAACCTTCTTCTTGGAAGGCAACAGTGCTGACCACTGTGCCAGCGTGCTGCCCCCATGTGTTCAAAATGTACTGTGGAAGGACCACAGTAAGTAAATGATTTTCAAACCTGCCTTCCCCTGGCATCAGACATCACCTTTTGATTCAAGCAACAGACAGCATCATGCTTAACATTAGGGAAGTGTTAGACCAAGATCTGATCGGGTATTGAACGGAATCCTTCAGTCAGTGGATATTGTTACATGATCTTGAAACACTCATCTTGAAACACGTTATCCATGATATGTACATGCCCGTAGGTGAAGACAGTGGCATTCGGGGAATACAAAGGATATGAAGAGAGTTGTGGGTATCAGGATGAAGAAAGAATCGACACGGATGGCTCCAGCCTATCAAAGTCCAGAGAAATGTTACATGAAACACAATAGTGTTCAAATTAACGTTATCATTCTATTTATACATGTATTTTATATGGACTGTGTGAATGTGGGCACAATGTATAAAGGTCCCATATTGTGGAATGTATGTAGATTATGAGTTGAAGGTGCTATGGAGTCCTTTGGAGTTCCGTGGCGTTATGACATCACAACAGTTTTCTTCAGCACGGCCCCCTTGTAGCCAGAAAAAATCCTAGTACTCAGCACAGAAGGTATTCAGTTCATTGGCAGTAACCAACCAATCAGAACAGAGGTTCACTGATATCAATGAGCCTTAGAGATGCAGTCACTAAAACAGCCTGTTCAGGAAAGCTCATGAGAGGCACTAATGAATGATGTAAAAGGATAGAGATTGTCTTTGGTACTTAAAACCACACAAATGTGTTATGATATCAGGACCTAAAATAAAGCACTGGAAAGGTATAATATGGGACCTTACTGACAAACTGAGGAAGCTTGGGGGGTGCTGCTATGAACTTGAAGGAGTCCTCTAACCTCAATGGATTTGGTGAATATCCAATTAGATTATAGTGCTCATTGTACATTGTATACAGTCAACACAATGCAGTTGTATCGAAAATAGCTGTTCCAGTATAGTGCTCATTGAATACTTGACTCATACTTGTGCAACAGTTTGTATGCCTTTACTGCTGTTAAGTAGACAATTGCCCTTGTAATACCTTCAGTGGATATGAACATATTGCACAGAAGGGAGGGGTGGTCATTACTGTAACAATAAAAACCAAGTTCAGTTCTATAATTGGCAAGAAACATTTTTCTTTTTTACGTCAAGCAATTACCAGGGCTGAACTATATAATTATCTCTGTATCTCACATGTATATTGAACCACAGTAAATTATTTTCAGCTGAGGATACAACAAATTGAGTTAAGGAAGCATAGCATTCACGATATGCACCATAAATATGCACCATATTTAAAAGCATTGAAGTTTTTGCCATAGCGTCGTAGTCACACTGGCTGTCTAATAAAAGCCACATTCTGGGCAAAATGACAATGTTTTCATGAATAATTACATTTTTTTAATTGTGCATGCAAGTGCTCCCTTTTATTTAGTATCTTTTCCTTGATTGAATGGTTTAGGCACAATCCTCCCCTATCTTCAGATAAGGATAAAAGCACAATGTTCAAAGTCTTTATTCTTAAATTTCTCAAACATTTCATTAAAAAGGCAGATCAAGTAAAAACTTGGTCTGGTTAAATAATTACATTGGCAAGAGCGTTGCAATATGCAGAAACAGAATTACAGTACCCTACTTGCACCCTTACTACTAGTACTACTAGTTCAACAACAGTAGTAAAGGAGGATTGACTGTGGCAAACATACCAGAGGGGACAGGATGGGAGGAAAGATGGCGCCGGTGGTGGGATTGCTGACCACATCAGTGGTGGTGACTGTGGGTCCAGATGGGGAGCTCAGCCAGAGGAATCGGCAGGTCGGCCAGCCGGATGGAGAGCCCCGACACCTGCCCCACATCACTCCGTTAGTGCCATGAGTAGTCCACACACACACACGGGCATCTGCAGCTGACACACTGAATTAGAACAACCATCTTCAGTCACAACACACGTACAATGTCCCATTCCCCCTGCAGAGCTAGAACCTGTCTGGTCTCCATAGTTCAGGTTATGGGGTTTTTGTTTTAATTTGTCATGCTGGCCCGTGTCAGCTAGGCCGGCTTGCTTTGCTTGCCCACTTGCATGAGTGAGCTGAGGGCAGAGTAGTTAAACTGCAAAACTGCATTATTTACATTTGGATTGGCACTAACTGTCATGTGGAGTATAGAAAGCCTGGTCTGATCTCTGCTGTAAAAGGAGGATCAGGCTTGGAGCCATCTGCAGTAAAAACATTGCCACACACTGCAAAAGTCTGTCTTAACAAGTGTTTTAGTCTTGTTATGAGACCTATAATCCTGTTCTCTCTAAAGTAGATAATATTAGCTTGTTTTAAGTTACTGTTGGTTTGATATAGGTTTTTTTTTACCGCATTGACAAGATTTCTGTTTTATTTAACAAAAGGTAATAGAATAAGAATACGATTTAAGACTAAAATACTTGATGAGATTTACATACCTTTTGGTTTTTACAGTGCAGAACCTTTAGTGGACAACTGCATTGCCCACCCATGGAAGTCTTGCAGTTCATAAATAAAGTGGAAATCACAGTAATGTTTCTATAAAAAAAGTAGAAAGACAAAGTTTGCTTTCGGTACTCTCTGTGACAGGGACATAATGAGGAATAATTGTTAATTGCAGTCCTCTGTGGTGTAAGAATATAAAAGAGAGAATTGTTAATTACAATTCTGTCTGTGACAGAAGAGAACAGCGGAACAATTACTATTTACCCTAACCCTTCTGCAAAAGAGAAGGACAAGAACGGGGGTGAGAGCATTTAAACGACACCTTCCCTGACAGAGGAGTGAAGACAGGGGGGAGAGAGCGTTTAAACAATGCCTTCCATGACAGAGGAGTGAAGAGAGAGGGGTGAGAGCATTTAAACGACGCCTTCCCTGACAGAGGAGTGAAGAGAGGGGAGAGAGAGAGTGTTTACCCCTTCAGAAATAGATGAGGAAGAGAGTGGGAAGAGAACTCTTAACTGACGGAAATGTTCTTGTTACCTTGATTCCATCAGCCAGGTCAAAACCACACCGACAAGGAGGCAGATCTCCAATGTCACGCAGGAGTGAGATTCCTTCCAGGTTACCAGGGTATCTGATTGGAGTTTGGTAAACACAGTGTATATTAGAGAAAGATCACAAGGAGCCTGGACTCTGTTGCCGTTACCACAGAGATCACAGCCTCTGTAGAGGAACAGTGGTGATAACCCACAGTGACCAGAGCTGCCACAGGTCCATTTCTATAGTGTACAGCTAACAAGGAGAGAAGGTGATCCATCAGGATGGATGTGGGTGCTAGTGAGAATGAGATAAAGAGGAGTAGATCTGTGTTAATAAAATCTTGTATATATAATTGAGAGTATATTTATTAGTGCTTTTCCATGCATTTCTATGCATGTGGGTAGGAAAATGGAGTATGTGTGTGAATGTGTATTTGCATACAGTATGTAGGTGGGTGTTTAGGTTGGTGTGTGCATATTCAAGGGTGGGGTGGGTGGGGGTGGTGGTAAAGTTTGTCACTAACTTCTTTGGTGGTGCGTTGCACACTTCTCTGCTTTCCATATCGCTAACTGAGAGGAACAATGTATGCTTCCGCTGAAGAAAAGTAGCCTGTCAACTGAAACACCAAATGCTTGGCAATGGACTGATGGAAAATTATGCAAATGAATGTCCCCTTCAGGCTATGCAGTTATTATTTTGAGGGAGGTTATTTTATGGCCATTTCAAAACTCATTTGTGTGGCCCCATTAGACTGCTTTGCAAAGCAGAGTTGAGTGGTTCTCGGGGTGACGAAAGCTGCACAAAGAACGACGTGACAAAATTATTACCATTACCGATCAGCATGTTGGAAACAGTTTGGAAAAATGTGAAAAAGGGGAACAAAATTAATAAAGAAATAATAAAATAAAATAATACTGAAGTTATCCTTTAAGATTCTAAACTAGCTTTACAAAGCGGGGTGGAAGAAAGAGGTGTCGGAAGAGCTGCGTCAGAGCAGAGGTGGAAAGTCCAGAAAGTAAAAGTCCTGCCATGTGTTTCTTCCACCCAGCCAGAATGGGTTCTATGTCCTAACTGAGCTAATGGGCAAACCCAGGTGATTGGAACAAAATACTGAGGAGGAATTTTACTTCAGGAGCCAATATTTTATACCTCTTGGGCAGAGGGAGGTGCTGCAGGGGCTGGGGGAGTAGGAGGAGGTGTTAAAGGGAGATGAATGGGGCAGAGGGAGATGGGTGAGTTAACTGGGAACAGGAGTTGGTACTGGGTACTCACTGTGGGAAGAGGGATACCCATCCAGGCATAACCTCATCTAGGGTTACTTTTGAAATGTATCTTGACCATATTTTCCTAGGATGGTCGAGGGAATACTTGTAATTATTGTATAATTATCCTGAACTTGTTTGTAATTGTTTATCATCACTAAAAGGCTTGCCTGTTTTGGCAGGCAATACCCATTATCAGCTTTATTCAGTTTAATGAATTGCACCTCTTGTGTCAGCGTTATTGAAATGTTCAAATTAGAAGATCTCACTCACAGCTTATAAGCTTACTTTTTTCACCTTGTGGACCCAAGAGTGTTGTCCTCCTGCTCTATGACTGTCTGTGTGGCCTTCTCTCTCCCTCTCTCCCTCTCTCTCTGACCTCTACGTCCTGTAACTCAGCAGGGATCTGAGGCTGAAATGAGAAGATTTTAATAATGGCACCGGCACCTAGCTGTGCCCTACATTATATTCAGCTTTTAATTGGACTGATCTTTGGCATACATGTACTGGGGGTCTTGTACGGAGAAGCAGAGAGAGATAATAGAAAGGGGACAGGGAGATAATATAAATGAGAGGAGCCAAGGCCAGATTAACTCACTAAAAAGAGTGAAATGAAAATAACAAGGGAGCGAATACAGGAAGACAAAAATAATGAGACAGGACCTAGGACACAAGAAAGGGAGGATTGGGTAAGGGTGCAATTTTGGAGAGAAGAGAGGGGCACTTACTTGCTCAAGAACATCCAATGCAGCCACATCCAGGACAGCGGGATAATGGCACTTATTGGCAGGCACAAGAGGAACCAGTCCAGTTCCCACAATTCACGCAGTTGCATTTTCGGTAAAACCTGGGACACATTCAGATGAAAATAAAGATTCTCAGTAAGGCCCTAGCCTCTATCTCATTCATGCTAAAACTTCTTCCCCAGGTACTGTGGCATTCTGTCTCCTTGATATCAAAACTCCTGATCTTGACAACTGAAATATCTATAAGAACTCAAAATAAAAGAAAATAAGAAAGTAACATAAAATGTGTATTTCGCCCCGTGATTACAGGATTTCTCGCTCCTGTGTTTGTTTAAAAAAAAAAATTACGCCTCATTCTCAACCCTGCCTCTCCGTTGCCGACAACCGTGTGCCGTGATAGCAATGAGCTAACAAACCGCGGTGTAATATGTTTCCAAACACATCAGATTTAGTAGTCGCTTTCCACAGAGTCCATTTAGCTAGCTATTTAACTGACATTACTCGTGTTTGTATTTAGTTATCTTACGAGTGGTGAGGCTAGCTACAGCTGCTAACACCAGTGGATTTCAGTCTGTTCTCACTGCTAGCCTGCCTGTACAATTTCTGTAACATAAGCAGGTATACTCACAAAAGCATCAATGTCGTTTTATTAAGTCTTCTGAAAGTCCTGGAGTCTTTTGAATTTAGGCATGAGCTCCCTGCCCAAGTGAGGAAATACGCTGATAGAATCTCCTGAAAATATAAGCAGTAACTAACGTTAGTACTGTGCAGTGGGGCCCAGCTATCGCAGCCAGCTGACTTACAGTTAGCTTATAAGACTGCAGCTAATTAATTTTACTGAAAGATGGCAAGCCACTTGATTAGTTAATGGTTAGCCAGCAAGGCTAATCTCTCCCAAACCAAGTTCACCACTGTAGTAGCCAATCGTCTCCTCTTGCCCGACTGGAATATAAAGAGTTTAGTGTATTGGACGTATGCTTTTCAGTTACAATACAGAAATAAAAAAGGTCTGCGCCCAGAAGAGGCCGGAGCAGTTTTTATAATAGCAAATACAAGTAGACAAGCGAGGTATTGGGCAAAAAAAACAGACACAGGTTGAAATTGTATCATAGTAATGACTAAACATGCTTGTTTTATAATATTTTCTTCCATAGTAAGCCTTTAACAATTTGTGAATAAATCTGTGTGTTGCCTAGAGGGGAGTGTCATGCAAATACTATATAGTTCATATGGTTCATAGCATGCACACAAATACCAACATACATATACACACATCCATTTTGGGTAATACTGGAGGACTGACTCATTTATTGATTTGCTCATTGAATACGAGGTTGGTTTAAGTTCCGGTGAGAGTGGCCATTCCCCCGATGGTTGAGTAAGTGATGCAGAGGGACAGTCCCTTAAATTTCACGTGATCCATCACTGCAGTACCAGCCCTATGGCCCTGGAATAGGCACCTGGAGACCAAATAGAGACCAAAATCCAGGTACTAATTATTATGTGAAGCAACCACACAGAAATTCAGTAGTAGTAATTGCAATTACAAGCGGTTTCTGAAGTGTAATGAACTGCAATGAGAGAAGACATTTTAAATCCACGTTTTGTCCCAGTTACTCAATTTTTCATGCATGTGATGGTGTTCATTTCATTTATTATTATTTTTTTCCAAAGCTCTCAACCTTAAATGTGTCAAACACAGATTAATTATTCATCCTGCTCTCCATTCGGAAATTAACCCAAAGTTAGGTTGGCAGCAGAACACTAACTGTGAACTGTTAGAGGAGTCTAAAACAGGCTATTACCCCCAGTCCTGAATATTTACTCTGTAGCTGTAATCTGTAATGGTATGTTGTATTTGCTGTACAGACAGAGTATGGAAAATAGGCCAGGGAATAGTCTTGACAAAGCTCAAGACAGGAAATATTGATATAGGGTTCAGGGGCCAGTGCTTCTGGTCAGGAACTTCACTTATGGAGCCTTGCCGTTAAAATCCCACCTGGAACATTGCTATTCAACCTTTACCCTCAGTGCTTAACCCAGATTACATCTGTGAAATATCCTGCTGAATAATATAAAATGCATGGAGCAAGAAAACTACACTACACACACAGTGCTGAGCTGCTTCAGAAAGACAAAATAGCACTGATAAAGGACCTGAATCATTCTATTATATTATGTGTGTAATGCTTTCTCAGATATCCCCATATATACTGTATGTGTATCCCCATATGTACTGTATGTGTTCGTAAATTGATGTCTCTCTGCATTATTAAACTAAATGAAACTGTTATGATTTAGACAATGCGAAGCTGCATGCAAAATAGCTGCCAAAAGCCTCCTAACAATGGAAAAGCGATAACCTCTTGAGAACAGTTTGTGGTTATTATATAACATGATGAGCAGATCTGCCACCTTTATAGCTTTCGGGTATATATTTGCAAATGATCAGGCACAGTTTGCGCAAATAAGGTACTCTGTAAACATCTCATAGCTCCTCCATTATATTCTATCTTTGTTTGAGAAGTTTACGCCTTTAATGTAAATAGTTTTATATGATTTATTGGATGTATACTGTTATTAGTATGCCTACAGTGATGTGCAAAAATTTGGCCACCCCTGGTCAAAAATAATTTTACAATTAATATTGAAGTGATCGAAAGCAAACCTGACTTCTAAACGGTACAAACATGACACGTTTCTTAAAATTTGAAAGCAAGATTACTTTAAATTTTCGTAAAACTAATTACAGTTTCAAAAGAATAAAAAAGGCCCTGTGCGAAAGTTTGGGAACCCTGTCAGTTAGTACTTTGTACCTCCTCCTCGGGAAACTATAACAGCTTGTAAACGATTTCTGTAGCCAGCTAAGAGTCTTTCAGTTCTAGCTTTTCTAACTTTCCCCCCACTCTTCCAGCAGATCATTGTCTTGCTAGATAATACCCAACCTCTCTTCAACATCAAACTTCTGACCTTCAAACATTTGCCTCTAGAATTTCTTGATATTTGGTGGAATCCATTCTTCCTTCCACTCACGCAATATTTCCTGTGTCCCCAGCTGCCACGCAACCCCAAAGCATAATGGATCCACCTCCATGCTTAACAGTTGGCAAGGTGTTCTTCTCTCCAAAGGCTTCATCCTTTTTTCTTCAAACATACCTTCTTTGGTGGTGGCCCAAAAGTTCAATTTTGGTCTTGTCAGTCCAAAGCACATTGTTCCAAAAGGCTTCAGGCTTCTCAATGTTCTTTGTCTTTTGCATACTTCAGACACTTAATTTTTTTTGTTGCAACTCTGCCATGTAGGTCTTTGTTGTTTAAAGTACTGTTGTCATGTGAACAGCTAGACCTATGTCTGCTACTCTTTTTTGCAGCTCTTTGCAGAGATTTTTTGGTTCTTCTGAGCATTTCTCACCAGGTCTCAGGCCATTCTATCTTAAATCTTTCTTGGTCTGCTGGTCCTTGCCTTGACTTCAACTGTTGCATTTATCTACCTTTTTTAAATGTTTCTGACACCCCATTGTATTGATTGATATTTATTAGTTAGTACTATAACAGATACTCATTTTATAAAGACTATTATTGTTGTGACTAGTATTATTGTTGTTGTGAGAGAGAGAGAGAGAGAGATGAAGAAAGGGAGTGATTTAGAGAAATTCCAGTGAGAATTTGTGAAACATTGTGAGATACAGATTTTCAAATGTTTGAGAAGTTATACTGTTAAGCTATGACATTGTTGAGTCTCCTCTGGAATGTTATACAGGACACTTATTGGTTGTATAACCTTCAGTGTGTTCTATGTGGGCTTCAAGGGGAGGTCCTTGAGGAATATTACATACAATGGCCACGTCACCAGCACGACAAAGACAAGCACACGGGCATCAGACCTCATGTACAGGTGCATCTCAAAAAATGTGAATATTGTGGAAAATTTTCTTCCGTAATTTAATTCAAAAACTGAAACTTCAGTGATTCATTACACATAAAGTGAAATATTTAAAGCCATTTTTTGTTTTAATCTTGATGATTACGGCATACTGTTCATGAAAACTAGTAGCTCAAAATATTAGAATATTACATGAGACCAATCAAAAAATGTATTTATAATACAGAAATGTCGACCTTCTGAAAAGTATGTTCATTAATGTTCTCAATACTTGGTTGGGGCTCCTTTTGCACAAATTACTCCATCAATGCAGCATGGCATGGAGGCAATCAGCCTGTGGTACTGCTGAGGTGTTATGGAAGCCCAAGTTTGATAGCGGCCTTCAGCTCGTCTGTATTGTTAGATCTGGTGTCTCTCATCTTCCTCTTGACAATTCCCCATAGATTCTCTATGGGGTTCAGGTCTGGCGAGTTGGCTGGCCAATCAAGCCAATCATCAAGATTGAAACAAAAAAGGCTTGAAATATTTCATTTTATGTGTAATGAATCTAGAATATATGAAAGTTTCAGTTTTTAAATTAAATTACAGAAAAAAAGAACTTTTCCACGATAAGCAAATCTTTTGAGATATACCTGTATAATCACTCATGGAATTTTATACCTGGTACAAACTTTTTCATTATGACTTCTTCAATGTTAGTCTTCTCATTTTTCTCTTCAACCTCTGTAAAATAGTGCTCAAAAATCATGCATTCTTATTCAAATCAGGCAAAAATAATTCATAAGAAAAAATGCAAATGTGAAAAAGGGTAAACTGCAGTAGTCTTTGCTTGGAGCTCGTATCGACCTTTAACAGCACGCTACACCCGTACTTTGCATTCCTCCCAGCTGGGAAATGGAGGTCACTTCCCAGTGATTACTTGGAGCAGAGGTGCCCAGACCTGAGCCCTCCGTGTCCAGCTGCAGGGCAGGGTTGGAGCAGCTGGTCAGCGGGCTCTCCCACCGTGTGGTGACCTCGCTCTCTGCTTTCATTATCTGTTGGATGACCGCCTCTACGAGGGGCATGAGCATGTTGCCCAGCCGCATAGAGAGGAGAGCAGAGCTGGAACTGACCATGATGCCCAACATCAACCTTGGAGGAGAGGTGAGGGAGAGCACACAAACAGATGGAGGACAGGCCGTTTCGGTTGTGAGGCAAAGTCTCTCTCTTGCTGTTGCGCTAGTGGAACGGAAAATAGATCTGCAGTCATCTGACTAGATCAGGGACCACACTTGTGGGTCATTCATCAACACTGCAATGTAGAACAAAGGGGGGAAACCTGGCCATTAGTCAGAGCAAGACCATTTATATTACTGAAAAATGTTTTAGGGGGTGTGATGGGGGGTGGCAGGGGAGAAGGTAGGGGGGATTGGTGGTGCTGTGAGTGTTTAGACCACAGGAAATATCTGAGCTGTCATTATCAATCATGGTAATGAATCAGTGACATGAATTATGACATTGCATTATAATATGTATTTGCTTTGAGCTTTATGCTGCTTACATTTCACATATTTGCTGTGTCAGTAAAATTTGCTCTTGGGCTCAATGTCAGGATTTAAACCTGCAACTTTCTGGTTTTGCGCTTAGCTCCACCTTACTACCACTCAACAAATTCATGCAATTAAGCATTTAATCTATGGGTGGACAGAGTCCTCTGCCTTCAAAGAACCCTGGTTATGGAGGTGTCCCCTTATCTTCTTGCAAAGAGGATGCCCTCAGCATATGGTTATTCATTCTCAGAAGCAGGGAAATGAACCTCCAGGGATGCAGGGAAAATGTGAATGTGCTACATTATCTGTCATTATGGCAGAATATTACAGATGGAAACAACAGTCAGACACAAAAATAATCCTTTTACCATCCAAGGTTGACCCTGACAAAGATGACCAACTTCTCCTGTGGAGGTTCCATTTCCCAAAAGAGGTGGCAGCACCAATGACCTCAGTGAGCAGGAGGTGGAAGTCTCTAAAGTAGGCAGACGCTACCTGCAGCAAACTGCGTTACAGAGTTCATTTATTTATTCAGGATGTTTGCAAACATTTTACTTTTACATATTCCATGTACCAAGAAGTAAAATATTTTTTGTATTTGGCTGTTTACTTTCATATAATCTGTTGGTAAAGTTTTTATTTTTTATTTCTTTTTATTTTAAAGGTGTATTCTTCTGTTTTGAAAATGATAAAATGTTCAAATTGTTTATTTTCTTAAAAGAAGTTTAGTTTCAGAGAGGGTCTGCAATACATTATTTGGAAGTCTCTTTACTTCCAATGTAATGGTATGGTATTGGTATTATGGAGGCATACACTCACAGACAACAACTAGCCAGGATTTATGTAGCATTATTGCAGCATGTAATATTTAGTGCACCTGGGTGGATTTTAATATGCCGAACAGAGGAGAGCAGTCACAGCCAGGGGGCAAGGCTTCAGTCAGCCAGAAAACAGACATCAGTGTGAATGCACATTCTGCCACCTAGGGGTAGAACACAGGAACTTATACAACCTTGTAACTCATGGAATCTGGCTGTCTGACACAAGTATACACTGCTTAGTGTGTAGAGAGTACACATTGTTCAGTGTGCAGAAATGCACTGTGTACATGAAGGGGTTCTATGGATTCTGGTTTCCATTTATACCCATTTCCCCAACTTAATTCCCTATTTTTATCAGTTAATGAAGCTGAGTCAAATGCATATTTTATATGATTTATTTTCCTTAAATTAATTCTGAATATTAGTGGAAATACATTTCTTCTCAAATTCACAGTAATCTGTAATTTACTGGTGTATAAAGGGATAAAGTATTTCAAAGATTATGATCCAGGACTAATGGGCATATTCATATCTGTATTTTCCTCAAAATACCCATGCAATAGTCTAATGCATCTGGAAAACGAGGCACATTTCATACTGGGTAGGGGAGACCGGGAAACAACCAAACAATTTTAGGTTTTTGCCCAAGAAGATACATGTCTTTGCTATGAGTATAGACCATTGGTACAGTTCTAGGACATTGCTTGTGATAACAGTTCAGTCAAAAGCAGCGGGAGTGAAACAGTTCCGGGGCAGTGTCCAAAAAACACAGCAGCGCCTGCGCTAGTTGTACTCCAGCAAGGCTCACAGTTTCTGCTTGCTCGTGACATGCATCGACTCTACAGTCTTATAACCCACAAATTCACACATCAGTTATTATAAAAATACTTGGTGATTAAACATGACTTTCATGGTGCTAAAACACAGATTTGTTAATAACTCTTGATGAAATCGTCCAGCCACTCATTCATGAGAAGCACGTCACTAGCATACATTAGTGTAAACAAACCCATCATTCTTGAAAATGCAACTATGCAAAATCCCCATGTTTAATACGCCCCATGTTCATCTCCCATACATCTTTTTTACGAAAGACATAAATAAGAAAACAGAAACTGAGGGGAAAAAATGGTCTGTGTGCAATTATAAAAGGTTGGAGCATAAACCAGCAAACACAAGCTCTCTATTGGTTCCTCATTCAGCTTTGCCAATGATAAAGTTATGTAAATAAGTTTGATTGAACCAAACACAGCCAGTGTATTATTTGGTTGTAATAGTTCCCTTCATAATGCATGACAACTCTGTTAAATATAATTACTCTAATGCCAAGGTTAAGCTTCTGGTGCAAAGATTTAGTATCTTATCAACAACCTTGAACAGAAATTGCTTTTCTGAGCCATACAAATATATCCAAGGGAATGGCCTCGGTCATAAAGATGAATACAAGAGCAGAAAATACCAAAGTGAGTAGAATAGGTATTTGCAGGCCTGATCGAAGGACAAAGTAAAAACATTTGTTGAGGTGCATGTTTCTCACATAATTATGGAGGAATCCCTTTTTTGATGGCTCTCTCAGGGATTTCTAAGAATAGTGTTGATCCACTAATTCCCCTCAGAAATAAATTAATTCCAAACAAACATATGATTCTGTTCCTGTTCAGAAAATGGCAATTCTTGGAAGCAAATTTCTTCAATTTGAAATAGATCCAAAATGTGGAAGGCAGTCAGTCATTCAATGTAAACTCAGTGACATTTTCAATTATGATGAAATGGTGCAGAATATACTTGTGTGTATCCTACAACAGATCATAAGTATTACCCTGCCATGTCACTATAAATCACGTTCTTATCATATTTCATTACGATATCTGCCCCATTACTGAAAAGCAATTCCATATATATATTAATATGGATATAAATATACAGTACAGCATGTGACTATTCAATCAATACAAACATACAATTCAATATCTATAAAAAAAGAGAATTTGCTAATTAAAAAAACCTTGTTGATTAAGCATCAGTATTAATCTGCTAATCCATAAATCACTACAGTTACATGAATAGGAATGAACTATCCAAGAGCTTGTCCCTCTCACCTGGGTGAGCACAAGAAATGGAAGAGATAGCAGTGAGTGAGGATGATGATGGAGAGGCTGTGATTGCTCTGTGCGTTTCTGAGGGGCCCCATTGCTTCTCACCTGCTGTCTCTCTCCAGTTAGTGGGACACATTAAATACCCTTCTCCAAACCATCACTCAGAAACAGCTCTGGCAAATCCCTGGACGACTAAAAATCTTCATTGGTTTAGTGTCTCTCAATGAGCATGCTCAGAAGGGATGAGCCCAAAAGATTAGCTCAGTACAACTGGAGTCCTCTCCTTGATTTTGTTTAATAGAATCGCTTTGCTTGAGCTTCATTCATTCATTGCTGAAAAAGTATCTTTATTATTAGTTATTAGTAGATATTATCCAGGGTGCCTACATAACAGAAAAGTAAAAAATAAACCAAATAATTCTGCTGGACATACGTTCGTATGTTCTTTAAGCCAGTGTCCAATCTACAAATCCAACCAGGTGAGCTGTACAAGCAGTTCCATTATTGCTGCAGCCTATTGTGCATGAATAGTGGATGCTTGAAAGGCATTTCTGGTTGAATGCCTTTCAAGGTTGAAAGCCAGCTATGTTCTTGTGTTAATTGGATGTCCTCACCAGTATTAAAAAGTGGACATGTGCCATGCAAATAACAACCAACTGACCCCTTCAAAACATATGCAGCATATCGAGATCTTAATAAGGAATAATAAGGAAATGGTATGCTGAAAAGACCATCGCATTCAGCCACAACACTCATCGACACATCCTGGAGCTACAGATGCATCACCATGCTTCTCTATGCCATTCACTATTTTTCTCCCCATTCAAACATCCTACTTTTACAGTTCAATATTACTTAACTGTAACCTTCCCAACCCATTTGATCTGTTATAATGGATTTATTAAAATATTTCCGTTGTATCCATCTACCATTACACCTTACTGGCCCCACTTTAGCTGGGTTCCTCCTGAGATTTATTTATTTTATCTCACATGCTTACTATTTTGAGGGATCAGGTCTGGTGTTTTCTCTTCTGCTACTCTGTAAAGCGTCTTTGTGACAGTCTTCTGTAAAAAGTGCTATACAAATAAAATTGAAAATGAATCCAGTAATCGGGGTGTCACTATTGTATTGGGCAAATATTTTGCGTTGGGATAAAGATGGAATATTTATTTCTTAAGGGTATGCTGTGCAGTCAGTCAAATTATGTTTATGAATACCTATTACCCTCTAACTATTTCACAGTTTTCCTGAGTAGTGCTTTTGCAAGTTTAATTGGAATTATTATTATTTTCTTTTTTTTATTTTCTTTTTATTATATTCTCATATTATATTCAAAGAACCCATGAAACATCAAACAAGGGTTAAATATTAATTATGCCTTTTATAGCAAGAAAAAAAGAAAAGATTTTTGGACAATGATGGCTCCTGGAAAGGTCCCTTAATGCAATTATTACAATGATTAAATTCAAACCACTCACTCTTAGAAAGCTTACACTTGATTCATTGCTGATTCAGCAATCTGAAGCAATTCCAAAATTTTCTAAACAAAAGCTAGGAATCTGGTCTTAAGCCTGGCAGATGCCTTGCTAATCTCATCAGAAAAAGGATGATTCCCAAACTAGTTTCCATTAAGGACGAGGTAATGAGACCTTTGAGATAAAAACAATGAATGAGGTATTTACACGTACAGTAGTACTCACACTTAATACGAAGCTGATGGAAGTGTTGTCGATCCTAGATTAATGCATTGCTTTCAGCCAAGCTTGAGCTTACAGAATTTTCTGAAAGTGCTGTTAAATGGCCCAGTTAGGCTACAGAAGAAGAGGCCAAGGAGTTTCTGGACAGACCATTCTAATCATGTTTAGCCACTCTTTCTATCCATTTCTCTTCCTGCCACAGACAAAGGTGAATAGGTTAGTTGAATTGATACTTGAGTTAATACTCCTGAACATGAATAGCCCTGAGAATCCTGACTCTTACAGGCTACTTGCTCTGTTGAATGTTGATCACAAACTGCTCACCAAGCTTTGGCATCCACCTTGAATAGACAAAGGGGTTGTGACAATATTAGGAAATTGCTTACCATTCAGTTTTCTCACGGCAGTGGATTGAAAGGCCTGGTATGCAGATAAAGCTTTTGACTGCCTGGAATTGTTTTATCTGTTTCTCACCATGGGCAAATTTGGGTTGGTGGAAACCTTCATTAACTTCAAACTCCATTAAATTCCTCTACAATAAACCATTGTCAGTACTCACTAACCAATTCAGATTCACTGATTCAACCAACACCTTTCCTTTTTAATTGCCCCCCCCTTTGTTTTGACGCCCTCCCCATTTAATTTGTGTATACATCATATCATGGAAGCTCTACCATCCATTTCTGCTAATCTTTAAGGTCCTTGAGGGCTGGCATAGCTTGTTCATTTTGAGCAAAAGCATTGAAAGCTCATTAACTTTTGAATGGTGGGTTTGATGTTCCTAGTGTCGAGCAGTATCAGTTGGCGGCCCATCTTTGATATATAGTTAGAATGCTTTAAAGCTGACCATCATTCAATTTAGATCGACATAGAATCCTACCCATCTAAAAGTCCCCTGAAAAACATTTAAAAGTCAAGGTTGTCTAAAGAACTTGTTGAAATAGAATCACCATGGTTACATAGTTAAAGCATATTGGATTGATCTGGGATCAAATCCCCATTGTCAGTTCAGGGTAATCCTTAGACAGGCCCAAGTCATAATACTACTCACAAGTTATTTATTTTGGAGCAAATGCGGCAATGGAGAGATTTTACCACCAAGACATATTTAGATAGTTACAAAAATCATTAATGGAATAATCAGAGACACACAAAGTGTCTGATAGAAATGTATCTCCTGCTGAAAGGACCCTTTCCTTTGGGCTGGATAAAAGATTGGTGTATAATTTGTTTTTCTTTAGCCTCCATGGTGACCACACTAGGTACTAAGGATGCCTGGAAGAGGGACATTAATGTGGTGATTGATAATGAGGAGTGGCGTAATATTTGGGGAAATGCCAGAAAGATGCTTCTAATAGAGCAAAATCTATTCAGCTAAAAAATGTCCACAGACTGCATTCATCACCGGATCAAAAGCATGAAATGTATGCTAGAGTACCGCTCATCTGTCAAAGGCATACAATTATGATTAGAAGATACAATCTATTTATTTGCTCATTAGACTGAATTGACAGCAAAGGCTGTAGCAATGAACACTGATCGGTATGTGTGTGTGTGTGTGCGCGCTCACATGTGTATATATATTATACTAATAATAAAAGCATAAAATCCATTACATTTATTTCTAATTTTAAAATCTGTGCTTAACTGAGAAATTGCACATCAATTATACATTAGCTTGGCACAAATTATTCCCACAGTGGTTGCTATGGGGATGGCTTATACACAGACAACCTGCAGACATTCAGTAAAATGTAATCTTGCAGTTTGGTTTAAAAAAGGCTCTGATATGAATTCAGCATGTTCTGGCATTAGTTATACACCGTATATGTAATTAGTCTAGAGTCATTAGCTCTGTTAGAGTTACAGGCAGTGATCTGCTCCAGGCTCTCCAGATACTGAGTTCAAATAATGATGCTGGAGCTCTTTATGAATTATGGAAATCTCCCTTATGTAGAATCAAACAATACATGCACCGGAAATATATATCCTTTTTAATGTTGAAACAGGAACGAGACATACAGTACCTTAATACTTAACAGTGTCCTAATAAAATGTCAACGCAGATATATAAACCATTTCCAATTTCATATAGAGTACATATATTAATATTTAATAAAGCACTACCTTTTGATCTCTGGATGATGAGAAACACAAGAGTAGTACAGGGGTTATGCAGTGCTTTTCACTGATATCCTGCTATATTAAGACTCTTGAACTCAGGTGTTACACCATTTCCTGGGAATAGAAAAAATGTGGCATCTGAATGAAACACAGGAGACTTCTCACCTCATCGGTCACATATACAGCCTATCAACACAACACTGAGTGTAAGCACCTGCTAGTCCGTCTTCAGCAACAGCTGTCAGCATCTCAGCTTTTTGCAAATTGGCACTATGGCACTCCATTATTGGCAGAGCCATTCCCCCTATGTCGCCTTTTCTCAGGAGTCGAATGTTATCTTGCCTGCCTTACCTGAATTGTCAGCGTTCCCAAACTCGGTCCTGGGGCCCACCGGTTCATGCTGGTTTACGTTCCGACCACAATTCAATTCCAGAGTTTTAAGACGCTGTATATTTTCCTTGATTAGGTTCTTTCATGCATAGAGGGATTACTTACCGTACTGATGTAATAAATAGGTATGCATGTCATGAAGAATAAAATTCCATTGTTCATATTATTTTACATTGCAAACAATTACACAAAAATAGAGATAAATTATTTTTAACTGAACAATTTCAACTGTAACTGCTTCAAGTGTGGACAGCTGGTCACTATAACTAACCATCTGGAGGATAATGAAGAATTGAAAGACAAAGCAAAAAATAAACCAAACATGTCTTGTGTTTAGTCTAAGGAAAAATTATGAAAGAAATTAAAAATGTTCAGCAACCCAAAGACTCCATTGATTAACCCCAGTCATGAATTTCATCCAAAAATATGTTCCATCCATCCATCCATCCATTATCTGAACCCGCTTATCCTGATCAGGGTCGCAGGGGGGCTGGAGCCTATCCCAGCATACATTGGGCGAAAGGCAGGAATACACCCTGGACAGGTCGCCAGTCCATCGCAGGGCACACGCACCATTCACTCACACACTCACACCTATGGGCAATTTAGACTCTCCAATCAGCCTAATCTGCATGTCTTTGGACTGTGGGAGGAAACCGGAGTACCCGGAGGAAACCCACGCAGACACGGGGAGAACATGCAAACTCCGCACAGAGAGGCCCCGGCCGACGGGGATTCGAACCCAGGACCTCCTTGCTGTGAGGCGTAAAAATATGTTCCCTATTATGTAATTGTTTGCAATACAGCACAATAAACGCAATATGAACAATTCCATTCATAGTACGCATTGCTATTTCTGACTTATTGTTGCTACAATAATCCCTCTAAACATGAAAAGCACCTAATTAAATGTACATATATACATTATTATGGAACTGTGGAATGAAAAGCAGCACGCATAGGGAAAGCACTGTGCTGACGGATGACTGAAAAGGATTTCAGAGGTGAACAGCCTTCGTACAGACATGAAGAAGTATCAAGCATGGTCTCCTGTTGGAAGGGACCAGTCATCATTCCAGCAGGGGGGGGTAGAGGGGTTATGGGGGCAAGATAAAAAGGTTCTTTAAAAAAATCAACCATAGACAGAGGGTTTGATAACTGCTTTCTTTCGTTGAGCTTGTATATGCTGTAACAACTTGGTACAATATGGACACAACTGTCACCAAAACCAGCCAATAAGCCAATGGGTATGCTGTGTGATGTCACTGGACTCCTGGAGAGGGAGGAGTCAGGGGTTCTGGAGGTGGTGTCACTCAGTTGCTGTGGAAACTGGCAGGGCCACCGGGGCACTGGATTGGGCAGCAGGCAGGTAGGCCGTGTTGTCAAAGCGTTCTGCCATGGCTGGGATCTCGGAGAAGTAATTCCGGGCCAGGATGTGTTTGTGTCGTATGCTCCGGATGAACGACGTTCCGTATGCCTGTGGAGGAGGGGGGGGCGGAGGGGTCAGCTGATCGGGAATTATTTCCATCTGGTCCTGGTGTGTGTGAGCTGTGATTAAATGTTTTCTAGCGTTTCTAGCTCAATATAATTTCTCAGCGCCTTTCATATCAATTTTAAATGCCATTCTTCACACACTATTTTCATGACTTTTCACATACTAAAACTACAGCTTGAGTGTTTCAGGTACAGAAAATCCATCACTAGACTCAAGCTTGCTACTGGCCCCTGTAAACAGACTGGACTCAGCTTGAAAGCAGATTTAGCCATTATGTGTTTCTTGAAACAACACGCTAACCTCTTTTTTGTAAAACTGAAGGAAAGCATGTTTTTTTCAGGACTGAGACTGCCACCTTCTGGTGCAAGTACACACATTCTACATTTCAGTCATCATAAGTGTGATAACCTAGGAAAGGATTTGAGATAATTGCACAGTATGGTAATGCGCACACCGTTTAGGGACGGAACACAGTCTGATAATCTGATAAATGTTCACGGTGTGAGAAACGTTAGCGTTAGCGGGCGGAGTGGGAGTACCAGGCGGATGCTCTCCATCTTCAGGTGGGCGGATGCCTCGTCCTTGTTGAGCAGGATGCAGTTCCAGGGGCTCCACTCCTGGGCGCGCTCCCAGCGCACCATCACCAGGTCCCGCATGTCATCACAGGCACTGAGGGCTGACTGGGCCCCCCAGATCACATCCACCAGGTACCGCAGGTCCTGCTCCTGCACCACACACACTGGCCCTGTGAGCCATGCTCTCTAACGCCTTTCCAATTTCACTGCCAATATGCCTGCACACATACACACACACACACACAGACCACGGCCCTGCACACACACACACACACAGACCTGCAGCAGGTAGGTGATCTTGGCCTGGGGCAGCCTCTCTGCCTCAGTGCTGCGCAGGTTCTGGAGGATGTCCCTGTAGAGGGACACGTCGTCCCTGCGCCGTGCCTCGTTGTCCAGCTCCAAGCAGCGGTGGCAGCGGGCTGTCTGACTGCCGCTGATGGACATGGAGAAGCCTGTGCAGGGCAGGTAGTTGTTGCAGGCCTTGCAGCGGTAGATCTTACTCCTCTTCTGCCCTGCCTTCGGGGGCACCTGCTCGGGCAGCCAAAGGAGCATTGGTGTCGGTTATGTTAGTTTTAAAGGCCAGTTTCTAGTCCAGCGACAAAGTGTCATTTGGTTCATACTCTGGGCGACTGCAGTGCATTTATACATTTTGCTATGGAAAACGACCACAATAGACACTAGAACATTCAGGAATGTTCTTTCAGTTGGGCGACACTCAGTCGCCGGACTAGAAACTGGCCTTTACTCTTTAGCTTGCAATGCATTATGTGGAGAATCAGCTGTGTGCTCACCAAGTGTCTGCCATCGATGCTTCATATTTCACAGAGAAATGGAATAACATAAGGACTGAAACCTCAAGTGAAAAGAACTGAAGAGTAGAGATAGCAAAGGTTTCTTCTCAGCTATATCACAAGTATCAAGTGCTGTCACACATGCAGCTTTGAGTGTGAAAGCTTGCCTTAGTGTAAATTCTACTGTGTGCTCTGTTCTGCCAGGCCAATCCACATGCCTGAGAACTGAATGGAGACTGAATGCCCTTACCTTCAGAAGCCTGGCCACTTCAGGGTTGAAGGCTGGCGTTTTGATGTATTGGAGGAAGAGTGTGGAGATCCTCTTCCTCAGACCCTCTAGATTGACACTCTTGACTTCTCGGGCCATGAGGTCATCCTCCCGGGAAATAAGGTCCAAGATCTCCCGTGTCAGCTTGCAGTCATGCTCCTGTCCCCCCCAAAAAAGAAAAAAACACATCAACGTGTCTGGATGTGCACTGTATGACTACTGCATTGAGGCTATGCTGGAAGGTATGGTATCACAAGGAACCTGACCTGCCCTGGTACTTTCCCTCCCTCAATGACTCCTGGAAAGCAGCTGTTTTTGAGAACCAGTGAACTAGCTAGCTTAGTAACATCGCTACAGATAAAGTTTGATTAAATACATGACATAAGAACTGGCTACAAACAGGTATATACACATTATCTGTCATTGGCTGAGCTGAACCTGCATGGCAGACCTTCCAGGCGTCACTGAGGGAAGGAAAGCAGCTGACCCTCGGGCACCTGGCCCACACACGGGGCTCGTGGTCTCCTGACCTTGACGGTGTCCCTGAGCGCCTGCAGCACCCCCAGCCGGTCATCGGGATGGCTGTACGGCGTGTTGAGGCTGGAGTACAGCTCCTGTAGCTCCCTCGCTCTGATGGTGCTCTGTGTGTCCATCTCTGTCACCTTCCCGTCCAATGACTTCCACGCCTTGGGCGCCGCGCACTGGAAACACGGAAAACACGCGGTGAAACAGGACACCGCTACCTGTACGTAGGGGGCGCTGGCCACAGGGGGCAGGGTGTAGTAATGTGGTACATGCCCAACCTTGTCCAGGAGAGCTTGGACGGCCTTCTCCTCGTTCTTCTTGGCTGCCACTAGGCGGTGCTGTCCGATCGAGGCGATGTGCTGGGTCTCCTCGTTCAGCAGGGTGCACAGGGCTCCCTTCCGCTTGGCTCCTTCCTGCATGGCGTCGATGCGCTCCACCTCTTCCTTCCGCCACCCTGGAGACAGACACGCGGAGAGGTCAGTTCTCACGTGAGCGTGTACGCTCACGCGCGGTCTGGCACAAGCGCACATGCATGTGAAACGCACTCTCGAGGGCGCTGTAGAGCAGAGCGAAGTCCTCCTTGGTCTGGGGGTTCATCCTCCGACGGTACTCCTCCTCCACCTGCTTCTCTTTCTCCAGCAGCTTCCTGGCATTCTGGCTCTCCAGCCACTCCAGACGCTCCTCCCTCTCCTGCCTCAGCTGATCCACCTGGCACTTGGCGAGCCAGCGTCTTGCGTACTTTTGGAGAATTAAGATCTGGGAAACGCACGCACAAGCACAGTTGTCTTGCGACACCCAAGCACCCACGCTGCTGTAACTGTGTCGGACACACACACACACACACACACATACGCACACCTGCATGTGTATACAGAAAGCCCACTCATGCACATTGCCCCCCCCCCCCCCCCCAAAGAAAAGAGAAAAAACATACTCCACTTCTACGCAGAATGTGTACATCTAGAATTATTTGAGCATACTACCTGTTTCATATGCAGTTAGAAAATCAAGCCATTTCCAAAGGGTACTGCACAGAGAGAGAGAGACAGAGTTATAGAGTGGTCTCTGATTGCTCACGAAGGAGAACATACTGCCTTCATCTTCTGGAAGATGCACTGCTGGGCTGTGACGTAGGGCCCAGGGGTCACCAGCTTGTCCTCCATGTTGGACACGTAGCAGCCAATCTTGTTAATCTGAGTGGCTATGGTGCTGGAGCACTGCTGGGCCTGGCTCTTCACCTGCACTGTCTGAGATGTCAGAGAGACAGACACACACTGCTCAGTGTACAGAGGGGTTGAGGGATGTGTAGTGCAGGGATCATCAATTCATGGTCCTTCAAGGCCAGGCACTGCTGGTTTTCCACCCTCCATTTACCTGGGAGTCAGGTGTGAAGACAGTCTGCCCAATCAGTAGCACTAATTATTCAGCGAGCAAAAATTATATACATTCTTATGTATAACAATAATTGTCATTTGTACCATTTGTATGATTTGTGCTTAAGATTATGATCACACCTTGGCAATAGTTTATATTGTCATGCCAACAATGTACCCCAAAACAAGCCCAGTCATCACCATGGAAAATAAATCAAATCAGCAGGACCTGGAATATAAACCATTGTACCGGGTGACACTGAACAGTAACAATCATCCAGGGGAGACTGAGCAGTACAAGTAAGAATTTCATTTTGTCATTAAAAAACGTACTTCAAAAAAAGTGCACTAAAATGCACACAAGGAAATTAAATCCAATGACATCTTAAGGGTCATTATTGCGTCATTCCTCTAATGAGCAGGGCAAAGGAACAGCTGGGCGCTGCACATTAGCAGAGGTGAGATCCAGTCACCTCCCTCTAAACTACTCTGAGATCAATGTAAGGTGAAAAACCTCCATCATTATCATTATCATTATCATTATCGACGCTGAAGGTGTCAGGCAGTAGTGCACACCGCCACATCACAGACGCAGCTGCTCGGTCTGAAATGAACACGTCTTCCCAGCGCTGTGAAAGTGATTAAGTGCAATGTTGCACTTAAGTATTAGATATTTACCACGGTAACATGACAATGTGGCCATTGCTTTCATCCAGATGGTCTTCATTAGGCTTTGTGTGTGAAACAAAAGGTAAAGGTCATGCTACTCTTAATTGCTTGCAGTGCATTATGTGGAGACTGTGTGCTCATTTTAGCACTGTTCTTCAGCTTCTTTGTTAATGGCACTTAGACACTTGTTCACATTTCTTCTCCAATATGCATTGTGTAACTTCACATGGTGCCGTTTGTGTTACTCTGGGAGAGAAAATGTGAAAAGTAAAGCATAGGTTAAAAGTTTAAGTCGAAAATAACCTGGGTGTCACGGCAGAATGTCTCCACACCCCTGCCAAAACGTCTCTTGGCCAGGGTCTGCACAGCGCAGTGGTGGAACTCTGTGCCCGTGACCTTGTGTCGGTATCCTCCCAAAAAGGCCTTCCTTTGTGTGGCCCTCTCAATTTCCACCACCACGTCCTGGTACGTGTCCGTTCCTGAGCGGGGGGAAGTGAATACAGCTAATAACCAGAACTGAAGAGGCCTTTTCCATTTCCTAGTGGATAAACGTTGCTACTACCAGCTCACTGTCAGGAAGTGGGCCAGACAGCTCATTAGTTAATCAGTCAAGTGTGCAAGGGACATTACCACAAAACTGTATATTACACACTTCAAGGCAGCTTCCTCTAAATAATTTAAAAAAAATAAAGCCTGTAATAAAGCATTTTTAATAAAATAAAAGGTTGTTGTTGTTTACCTTCAGAGCAAACAGATATCTCCTTTTCTTCTCATGTAATGGTTACGATAGTGTGCCACTTATTTTCACTCTGCTTAACCGTTCAGCCAACAGTATAACAATGAGTCTTTCAAACTAACTCCTTATTACAGGTTCCCTCCGATGCTCCTAGTTCTGTGACGTCTTGTGCAGAACGCTATGCGCTCGTGAGCTCATAAGAAATTTTAATTTGCTCAACAAACGACGAAAACAAAGCGTCGAACATACAGTACCTGCCTGGACCCTGACGGTGATGACGTCCGGCATGTTATACTCTGTCTGGAGTTTAACCGGCCGGATGGGATGGTTTTCGGGGTCTATGGAGGACATCTCGAGTTGGATGGTGCCGTGCGGCTGGACACCCAAATCAACGAGTGTATCCCTGTCCGTAACAACGCTGCCTGCCGAGTAAAAGGCAAACGATAACGAAGCATGCCATCCCTGAAGCATCTGACCAAACCTGAAGCAGATTCACTTCATGATACATGTAGCAGATCGGACATCGTAGGTTATTAGAAAATCTCAACACTTACAACTTCAACGCTTTACTTAATTCTGTAAAGTAAAATAAATCACCATCCTCTCTGCATAATTATGTGATTTCTTACCATCAAGTGACACCTGTATGATGTCCGGTGATATTTTCAGCTCATTTGCGAAGTGATTCTTTAAATCCTGAATGGTAAGGCCGATGGCAAAGGCCAAAGTCATCACGTGGCCTTCGGGTAGGAGCATCTTCACTTAACCAATACAAAACACAAACACTCTACATTTTAGCTATAGCATATACGGAGTTAATTGTATGAATTTCTAAATTAACATTGGCCTACGGGACCATGATAATCCACATTATTTTAACATCATGTATCCACACTTCTCTGAAACCAACTTTGTTTATTGTTTATTGTATTGTTTGTTATAGAATGAACACTGATACAAACACGTATGCTTTGTTTGTGTTCTGATATACATAATAAAATATGTATTACAACTAAGGTAGCTAAGGTAACTAAGGTAGGCTACAGATGTCTTACCTGTGGCCGTTGAGTTCCCAACATCAGCAGCAAATGTCGTTTTCTTATGCACCACAGTCTTGTCTTGTAAACTGACATCATCATGGTCCGAATCATCTACTTCCCCCAGAGCCGCAGTATTTTCTTCTGAGTGATCTAGGACTACTGTCCCATTCTCTTTGTCGCTTATTGGAAACAAAGTTTCCGAGTACAATTCTTGGACTACAGCAGGATGGGTTTCTTCTGTGTTTTCGCTCTGTAGAGCTTCTAAATTAGTCTCCGGTTCAGTTGCTTCAGGTTGTGTTCGATAAGTTTCTTCCAGGTCCTCTACGTGGTCTCCTGCTTCTAAAGTTGACATCTGCTGTCCAGCTATGTCTTTTTCATTTACGATGTCCGAAGTTTCACTGCCCTTTTCGGACATTATTGCTGTTTCGTTGAAAGTGAGGACAGGTAAATATTTCGATGACTTTACGTTTGCCTGCGTTAGCACAATTTCTACACTATCTAGCTAAAAAAGCGGACTGTGTCCAGTTGTCGCTTGATTTTTGATTATGCGAAAACCTACAATGCACAGCATACATTACTCAATGTGTATGCCATTCAGACAATAGAAACATTAAGCGCCTTTATGCTGATGTGCTAATTATTTATTATGTTAGCTCCTGTTTGTACCATTGACCCTAAGTTAGCTCTCGTTGTTTCAAGTCACAGTTCTCTTTAGTGTTTGCCTGCTGTCATGGTAACAGTCACGTGAGCGGTAGTCTCGCGGAGAATAAAATACAATGGATTGGATATCTTTTCTGTGTGAACTATTCGTACCGTTATCTGATTGGTCTGGACGCTGTGTTTAAATCTCTATAACTTTGTTTTTGTTATATCTGGAGTAATTCTTATTCTTGAAACAAACCCCAAAGGGTCATCTTTCAGAAGAGACCAGGATTATGCCTGTAGTCAAAAGGGTTCAAGTGTAGTAACCATTTTATTTTGGGTATATCATTTCTAATCTTGTGTCAAGAAAAGGGGCGATACGGGGGTTAATTAATTAGGTTAATTTAGTGCCTACTAAATTAATACGATTAATACTGCTGTAGTCTATTATGTTCTAGATCTCAATCAGTGTTTTTTTAAATATTTAAAATGTATTTATATTTATAAATATTTTTATATTTTTATATAAAAAGTCCCTTTCATGTCCAGCTGAATGTTTTTCAGACACATAAGGCACTCTATTTAATGCAAAATCGAATTGCAATTCTCCATCCTGTTCTCTGCCACAGTTCAAATTCAAGAATGGAATTGGTATTAAAGAAGCATTTAGAATTAAATTGTGCACAGCCCAGGTGTAGACATGGCCTGCCCAATATCAAAATTCTAAAAGCAATTTGAATTTTCATGGCTAAATTGATAAGAGCGGCAGTAGAACTACTTTATTGCATTACTCCATTACTGTCTGCAACATTCCTTGTGCATGGCAGCCACAGTTGAATTCTGCCACTAACACAACCCCTGTTGTTAATGACACATTCAAGGCTAATGTTATGGAATGCACACATGGATAGCATTGGCTTCAGCTTTACCCACTGTATTTTCTTTGGAATCCCATTTCTTTCTAAAACGTCACCATGGAGAAAGTATGCAGTGCACATTGCTGAGTGCTTTGCATCAACACAACTGCTATTGAAATGAAGTCTTTTCACCTGCGCAAATCCCTCACAGGAATTTGGGAAACACGCGAGGAAAGAAATTAACTTGCTGCCCAGATAAATTGGAGTTAGTGCAGCCTCTGACAATGCATGAATAAACAACTTCGGTTGAATAAGAATATATGTTTTTGTTATGGCAACCAACACATGTGATTTCCTTGTCACATTGTGACAGTCAAAGCATTCATGTTTCAGGAGGGTGTGTAAAAAAAAAAAAAAGGTAGAATTCCATGAAAAACTATGTCCTAGCTTGAGGGAAAAATCAACATTTTCAGTTCTTGATACTGTCACTTATGAAGGTTAAATCTCTGTATCACAGCTCAACTGTATTGGCAGCTAACTTCACTAAATTAGTCAAAGGACACTCACAGAGCAGAACCTTTAAAATGCTTTTAGAAATCAAAAATTTGGTTTCTCAGCAAATTGATTTTGAGTAAATCAAATTGGCTATAGAGCTGTCATTGGACAGAGATTGTCACCTGTAATTACAAAGCTGTTCAGTAATATGTTATCATTGGCAAATAAGCTTACTCATAATGAGTTATTCTGACAGGTAATTGAGTTGTGAACCTTTCAGAGGTACAAATTAACTTTAGTGCCATAATTAACTTCATACACACTGGAATAATGAATGAATTTAATTCTCAGTTATGGCTGTTATGAAAGCAAGCCAGGCTTAAAAAACACCCCCTCATGACTTCATGTCTGGTATTACAAGACTGAATAACAATAGTAGCAAACAATATTAACAAGATAATGTGGCACTTACTGGAGAATGGTTTGAATGCCTCATGTCCCATTATATTTCCCTAAGCTATGAATATCACTGAAGCTGATCCCTTCAGTATCACAGAGGACACTAATATGTATTGACTGTGTATTACCACCTAGCATTCAGCAGTTTTTTCAGGATTCATTTATAAAGCCTTAGGCAAATGGATAAACTGTCTTTATTTTGGGGAAAAATATCATTGTAATATATAGGATAATAGCTGTAATACTTGAAGTCCATCTGCATGGCCATCCCATGGTGGAAGTGCTGGATACTGGGATAAGTAGTGAGTTTGCAGCATTCGATACTACACCACATGCTGGGGCAAGTGTTATATACAGTCTAGGGGTGGTGCAAAGTATAGTTTTATAGTAAGAAAGTGCCGTCAGTTTTCCTAGCGTTACCCATAATGCACTGCCAGTGTAATGGGCATTTAGGGAGTCGTTGGCATTTTTACTTTGCCTTACAAAAGCCATGATTCTGTGACCAGTGTAGTGAACCTGCAGCATGGCCTGAGCTGGCCCCGGAGGAGAAGGCACTTTAAGGGGAGACGGAGCTGACTCCAGCAGCTCAGGAGGGTCTTGTGGAGAAAGTGAAGCTCCGGCCAGGGAAGGGTGTGTCTCCCCACAGCAGTAATGACAAGAATGAGTCTCCCTTGCTGCATGGTAATGATTCTGCTCTACACATCAGGGGTGTCCGAAGAGAAATAGTTGGCTGTGGAGGGTGAGGAGCAGCTGTTTGTGTGCATACTCAACATACCTCTGCTAACTGGCGTCATCGCCCACTGCCTTCAAGTAGTCTTGCAAGTTGCAAGCACATAATGTAGGGCTGTGAGCTACATTTACGACAGCGATTTTTCAAATAAAAACAAGCTGTATTGTTTTTCAGTTAAGACTTTCTGTGCTGTGAGTGAGAACAGTGTGAACCCAGCTAACACAAAATTTACATACAATGAGACTGGAATCTTTTGTCAGTATCATTACATTTCCAATACATGGCAGCAACATTGTGAGAACATTTTGTGTTAGCTGGGAATTGGGTTGTACATCCTGAGTGGGGCTTTTGTAGAGCAAACCTGTTTGAAGAAGTGGACAGGAATATACGAGGCAGTCAAGACGGCTGCAGTGACATCATGATGCCGTTGCTAAGGAACACAGCGTGTCTCTGGGTGAAAGATCAAAATGGTGTGACTCCAATGGTGGCAAAATATGGCTATGCAGAGGTGTTGGAGATTCTCATTTTTCATGGCAAATGAATTCTCGTGAATAAAAACTTCATAACATTACTGTATCATCCATAAACAAATGACCACAGTCTAGACAGACTGCAGCTGTGATTCTTTATGCCCACTAGGGGGTGATGTGAACACACAGTCTGTGGGGAGAGTGTTTGACAGTAGCTGGTTCAGGGAATCCTGATTGTGTTACATTACATTACATTACAGGCATTTAGCAGATGCTCTTATCCAGAGCGACATGCAATGAAGTGCCCAGGGACAAGTGCGGTGAGGACCCTCGAGGAAAGTACAGTTTTGAGTCCTAGCACGATCACATAGATACAATTTGAACCTTTGAATAATACATCAATTTACCAACTTAGTCCACTCCGGCAATGTGGAGCCAATCCCAATCTGACTAATGTGAGTGGACACTTCCCTGTCCACAAGGTAGCTGCATATGGGGGACGTTATCAACAAGCACACTCATCAACTCCCCTTTGTGTCCTGTATAGGCCATGCAGTGTGACTGACATTTCCATGACCCTGCTGTTTCTGTAAACATACTGTATTAGAATGCCTTGTAATGGCAGTTCTGCAAAGCTATTGAGGACTTTTCATATTAGAGAACTGAGTTTTTCTTTGCCTTTGCTCATCAGAAATATGTGTTTAATTTCCCTTTGGGTGTTAGCAACTAAGCTACAAAGAGTCCCTTTCCAGAATGTATTAATTAGCTGTCAATTTTATTTCTTTCATGTATAATGTACTAAATATCCATACAGCAGTTACTTCCAAAAAAAGCCATCTGTGTCAGTGGCCGAAGTCCAGTTCACTTTGCAGCAGATGGAGGTTGCGGCTTTGATGTGAATGCTGTCCTGGAGAAATAAATGAAGAGGAGGTCTCTGTAGCTTGTTGACTGTAACGGAGCTGTCACCTGCACAGAGATCCATCTGAATGCAGGTGCAGTGGATCCACTGCACTACCCCCTAGTGGCCAAGCAGGCGAATGTGAACAGTTGATTCACAGTGGTCAGTGACACTGTGTTCCCCGCTGCTCTGCAGTACTGGCTGAGGGACGACGATGATGCGACTGCTGCTCAACAAGTTGCTGCTTCTACGATGCAGAGAGGTGCTTCTGCTGTCACCATGACAACAGGATGCATATGCAGTGCCCCTGGAAATATGGGACTAGCCAGCTGTAACTAGCCAGCCATAACAAGCAACTACCTGTGCATTTGGGCCTCTCAATTGCTAAACTTGAGCTTGTAGGCCTGAACTTGAGGTTTCATTGATGTTTTGATTTAATAGTCAAATATTCTAATTATGGTAGCCTGGTAGCTCAGATTAAAATGTATTGAAGTTTAAATAAAATGATATTCATGGGCTTCCATGGGACTTTGTGAGTCAAATTCAGGGAATTAACTAAAACTGTGAACAGCATACAAATTGCCTGATGCATATATATTTTTTCTGAGCTCAATAACATCTATAGATTTTCTGCATTGCTTTTGCTGAAATACTGTTTTGAAATACCCCTGGCAGGCATTATAACCTACACAACAGCAGTCCTCAGAAGTCCCATTCATCTACAGAGCCATGAACATTGTGAAACAAAACAGGGTCTTTCTTTCCTTCTTAATTGGAATATATTTTACCTCTCTGATGTATACTATTTTCTCAAACAATTATTTTTTATATTCCTACTTTTTATATATTTTTTTACATCCATTTATGTCAACACCTATTGAAAGATGAAATGTTATGTGTATGTCTTTGTTTTGTATTTTCTAATCATGTTCATATTTTTACAAGCATTTTTTTCCCTGATGTCCTGATATCTAAGGCTGCATCTAGCCCAAAAATCCCCCTGCAGGATATTAAAGGTTTATTTTATCTCATTCTATTCCACACAGTACTTTGCAGAAGTTATTTTACATGCCAGTCTCCCACATTCCTCGTAACATACTTTACGTTTTCAGCACTTTTAGAGATAATGGATGTCTGCAGAAGCCATAACATTTACATTGTGTGACAGAACATGAAATCAGATTGCGTATAAACACTGCTATGTTTTTGATTCGTCAAGCAGTTGCTAAGTATGTTATCGCCGCACATAAGTTTTGGAGCACATGGGACAGCACAGCACTTCCAGGGAAAGGCGGGACCTACATTCCTAGAGACTGACTGCACTGAAAACAGGTCAAGCCTAAATATAACGTCCAGGGCCTGTTCAGTTTAAACACGGTAGAACACACATAACTGGCCATGCAGAGTGACACCTGTGATTTTGCTGATTCCAGACAGACATCACAGGTGAGGATTTCAGCTGCTGTTTATTGTACTTATTTAGTAAAATACGGAGAAATATGGTTGACTAGTAAACAAACCAATCGTTGTTGCCTTTGACATTATAACCACGGTTTAGAGTTTCTCATAATTTCACCTCAGGGAGGCTAGAGTTTCCTGTCTGTGAGATATACTGAGCACCAGATCTGCAAGTCAAACCATTTAACCAATCCACATGAACTTGAGTCGGACGTTAAAGTTTGTAAAAAAAGAATTTCTTCGCCATTTTCCAACAAACAATGGATTCCTATTCCGACATGGATGAAGATCAGCTCATTGATTATGTAATTCAGCTGAGTATTCAAGAGTCTTGCAAACAAAATGTTTTAACAGCAATTGGAAGGTAGGAGAAAGTCTGTTTTTGTCTAAAATCTTCTGCAGTTTCAGTTTCATTTAATTCAGTTAATTTAGTGAGATTTACTGTTGTTGTTATAATTAAATTGAGCTACAGTATATGCTGAATGAACACTGTCCTTGTCTCTTTCATGTGAAAAAGCTCGGAGATGGCCAGTGATGAAAATATAAAGATCCTAGCTGCTATTGAGAACGGTAATGTGCAGTTGTTGTTATCATTATGAAGAACTTAGAAGAACACTTAATGTTGATTTGTCTCTTTAGGGAAAAAATGTATGGTCGAGCAGTTATTTACAGTAGCCAAAATGCCCTGTGAGTTTCCCAAGTGCTCAAAAATGAGGAACCTCCAGCCTCATGATCATGGAAGGAATAAGATAGATAGATCTAAAATGTTAAAATGTGCAATATGTACATGTGAATTATAACCCATACTGGTGCATCAACCACCTCCAGGTGACATACCTGCCCTCCAGGAGTTATCAGAGTTTGCCTCAGCCTTCAGTGAGGTGGACAGTAGAGGATGGCTACCTCTACACAGGGCTGCAGTCCATCCCATGTTTCAGGTGCTGGAGACTGTGTTACATGGTGAGTCTGTAGCATAGGGCATCACAACTGCAATTACAGCTCTATGCCATCTGTCATAACAAATCCTTATTATTATGATTATTATTGCATACGTAATATTAGTTTTGGGGAAACTAGGATGCTAGCTGCTAATGCCAATGTGAGGTAAATAAGGGTGTAATAGTGTTAAGTACTTAACAACAGATTGTTTGCTTACCAGATGGCTATGTGGCTACCAAGCTAGCTACTATTAAATGGTAATTGATGTATTCAGCCTCATAATAAATATTGAACAGACAGGGGATATCATAAAATTTTTGATACATACATATGACTACTTAGCTAAAGTTATATTTTGTTTATTAGTGTAAAAGCAATGTAGTTTCTTATTATTTCCAGAGACAATTTCCCTTTCATATTGTATTCATTTTTATTTGCAATAATCATGATAGAAATAGTAAAAAAAGAAGAAGTTAATCTTACATTTATTAACTCACACTGAATGGTAGTGAATGCAATGGGGGGTTTAAGGGAGACTGGGTCTTAACATATGGGATCCTGGGCTTTTTGATTGATAGCATCATACAAGCTGACCCTGGAGGAGAAGACTCCGGAAGGAGAGACAGCGCTGATCCTCGCCATTAAGGCACGGATGGTTGAAAACGTTAGGCTGCTACTGAGCCACTGGGCATCTCCACACACCACTAACAGCAAAAACGAGGCTCCACTCCTAATAGGTAAAGCTGGCCTACTGTGACAAATCACAGCTGCAAGATGCAAAATAAAATATATTCCTTTGTTGAGGGGTAGTACCAGAGCTTAGATTTTTGAGTGAATGGCTTCTCCCACAAAGCCTTTGCATAAGAATGTAAGATTTTGTTCCGCTCCTTTTTAAAAGAGCTAAGCTTAACTTCATAAATCTTCCCATGGCAGTGAGAATTCCCCTTGAATAAAGTTAAGCTTGACTTTATAAACCTTCTCGTAGCGGTGAGAATGGGCTTGTATGACATGGCAGCCAGCCTCCTCATGCACGGAGCTGTGCTGGAGCAGTACGGTCTGAAGCAGTGGACGGCCATGCACGAGGCGGCCAAGGTGGGCTGCAGCGACGTCATGATGCTGTTGCTCAGGAATGGCGGCAGTGTGACGGAGCGGGATCCACACGGCGTGACTCCGTTGGGAATTGCGGCCGAGTACGCCCATCCCGACGTTCTGGAGCTCCTCATTAACTACGGTACGTAAGACACGTGCTGTTCAAAAATAGCTGACCTTAACTGCAAAGAAACAAACCTGGAATTTACAAGTGCCGCTGTCTCACCATTAGGTGGTGACGTGAACGCACAGGCACCAAACGGCGATAGTGTGCTTTTCGACGCTGCTGGCTCTGGGAATCCAGACTGCATTGACCTTCTTCTGGAACATGGAGCCAATCCCAACGTGGCCAGTCTGTTCTCCCTCCTCCCTATCCACCGGGCGGCACAAGAGGGCCACCTCTTGTGAGTTCTGTCTTCTGCCTTAGAATTTAATAAAATTTTCAATGTGAAATAACATTCGCTCTCTATCATAAAGCTTCCTTTACCTCATTGAGGAGTGGTGATACCATGTGCTGTTAATCGATGACCTGAATGAACCCATCAAAATAATTTGTTCTCCATGGAAATAAAATTCTTTAACTTGTTAAAAACAGTCAATTGCTGAAAATGCATGAGAGGTCCACCTACTTTGTGGGTCATGAAGTCTTGCTCACATCTCTGCTATTAAAGTCCATAGTCAAAATATCTTCCTCTGTTATCAGGAGTCATTAATGGTGGCCACTTGAATTCCTTTCCTATCACCAGAGCACTGAGAATGCTGATTCCGATTACCACCAAAAGGGCCATCCGACTCTGTGGCCAAAGTCCAGTTCACTCTGCAGCAGAGGGAGGCCACCCCCACTGCCTGGAGCTGCTCTTAGATAATGGCTTTGACGCCAACGCTCTCCTCAATCAACACATCTCAGAGAACTATGGAGACATGAGGAAAAGCCCTCTCTATTTTGCGGTCTCTAACGGAGACACCACCTGTACAGAGATACTGCTGAAGGCTGGTGCGAAACCTGACCTGGATCCCCTGCACTGCCTCCTAGTGGCCGTCAGGGCTGGGCGCTATGAGATCGTGAAGCAGCTGCTGGCCAGGCAGGCGGATGTGAACTGCTACTTCACGGTGGTCAGTGACACTGTGTTCCCCACTGCTCTGCAGTACTGTCTGAGGGACGAGATGATGATGCGACTGCTCCTCAACAACGGCTACGATGCAGAGAGGTGCTTCTGCTGTCACCATGACAACAGGTTCCGTACCATGTGCTCCTGGAATGAGCTCAATAACCAGCTGTGTGATGGACCCAACCAAGAGAAAATACCTGTGAGTTATGCTGTGTAATTTCATTCAATCGTTATTTCTGGTGATGTAACAATGCAGAGATGTGATGTTTTTATATTTGATCAATTCTGGATATGTGCTGCAATGGTATTTGATCTACATAAAATGTGCATTCTATTGATTGTTTATGTTTTCAAGGTTAATTGAGTTTTCTGTTTACCAGCAATGACTTTCTGAGAAAATGAAGTGCTCAGCATCAAGGACTGTAAATTGCAATGAAAGCATATTTTTGTTCTTGAACTGAAATATAAATCGGTTGTGTGTTTTAAAGCTTTCTTTTGTTGAGATTAATTAATAAATTAATAATTTCTCTGTATTGTGTGACTTGTCCAGTTCTGTGACTTCATCAGCTTGTCCTACATGAAGCACTTGTCAGGAAGTGCGGTGCGGATCCTTCTGGACTATGTCAGTCATGTGCCCATCTGCTCCAAACTCAAACTCATACTGGAGAAGCAGAGAGAGTGGCCTGAGATCTGTGAGATACTGGGTGAGTTACTCAACACTAATACTGTGCTGAGCTGTGCTACACTGAGACTTACTGTCACTCATAATAACCAAGGTCTCACCATGGTCTCATTAACCCCGCAACAGGGAACCCACGGCCACTGAAGCACCTGTGCAGACTGGTGATCCGGAGACAGATGACACCAAAGAGACTGTGTGACCCTGTCACCATGGAGTCTGCCCCCTTCGCCCCCAGAGTGAAGAGCTACCTGCAGTGCAAGGAGTTTGACCTTTATGGAAGCAGTATAGAAAAGTGTCCAATGCACATCAGCCAGGATGATATACTGTAGATGGCTCATCAGACTCAGATTTATTTGTGATGCAGTTGTTTCTCCTCTGGAGGGAATCTTTGTTGCTAAAGAAGATCAGAAGACCCAACACTCAAATTCAGCAACTCAAAAAACTGGCACCAAATGAAATGACTGTATATTTGAATAGATCTGATATAGAACTATTTTACAGTTTAGAATTAATATTGCCGACAAACTGAATTCAATGTAATTATCTGTATAAGCACTTTCAAAATGTCTTCATGGGATTCAAACAAAACCTAAACAAAAAACAAAGTTATAGTTTAAAATGGACATCATTTGCACTTTTCCGCATGAACCAAAGTGGCACATAAATATGGTATATTTATTTTTTGTAGACTAGTAGCAGCACCCGTTTCAGATGTTTTAACTTATTTTTGCCTGACTTGTAAATTGAATTATTTCTGTTGTATGTATACTGTATAGTACTGTTAAAGGCCGTACATTTAATTTTAAAGGAGTGCTTTGCAAATGCTTTCAATGTCTTAAATGAAGATATTTGTCCAAAATCTGTTTGCATTTTTAATATAACATTATATAAAAAAAATCTCTTCTTGGGAATGCCTAAAAACCTCTTTCATTTCTGTAACAGCCACTGTCAGTTGAGGAAGGTGTGAACTAGCATGGTGCGTCTCTGAAACATGCAGGTTGCTACTGCCTTTATTCACACTATGGTCACGCGTCAGTAAAGCTGCACCAACCATTAACATATTACTTGTTATGACTGTTTTGAAATGATAGTTTCACTTTACACATACACAGGAAAAATCCAGTGCTATGGCATTCATGGTCCGTCTGGCAGCAAAAGCAGGTCAGACCTAAATATAACCACAAGGCCCATTCCATTTCAACACACAACATCAAAACACACACTTGTGCTCAGTACAACGAGACCTACAACTTTACTGAGAGCAGACACACTCCTCAGGTGAGCAGTAAAGTGTATGTATGTGTGAAAATGCTAAATAAAGCCAGTATGACTATAATAGTGACTTTAATAGATAACTTTTATATGCTGTTATTGAACAGGCTGAGTTTAGTTTCAGGGAACTGTAGTCAGTGGGGACTGCAGTAGAGAGCATTAGGGACCTTAAGAAGATCTTCTAAAACAGACTGCTTCTGTGAATATTCAATCTAGCAAACTGGTATAGATGTGTCCTGAGATGTATATATTCTGCATAACTGGAAGTTACAGTTTATTGCCTAGGCAACTGTGTCTGCTAACAGCCAGTGATAGTTCCCATTCCCTCTTTATGTAATACTGAATAAAACTGACTACGCTCATTTACTGTACTGTGCTACTGTATATATTGTGGTTTGTTTTTAAAGCAATGGATGCAATTGATGAAGTGGAGGAGGACCAGCTTATTGACTATGCTATAGAATTGAGCCTTCAGGATTCCTGTAAACAATTTCAGTTCACATCTATAGAAAGGTATGTGATAAAAAGAGCACAGCTATGAGTAGTGCAGATAAATGACTTAATGTGCATAAAATAAAGCGCAGTTGACAATATGGTGCACTGTATTGCCTTTTTAATTTCAAATGTATGTACTTGGTTTGTAAATTTTTTTAATTTGCTTTCAGTAAATCCTATTTTTCAACATAAGAGTGATAAGCTTGTGTTTGCTTATTGTTTAAACAGTTTGGAAATAGCCAGTGATGAAAATCTGAGGATTGTAACTGCAATAAAACAAGGTACCAAGCATTACTTGCCTGTGAACTGGCATATAAACATTCAAATTAATGCTCAAAGTTTTGTTTCGTGGTCATGGGATTCTCACCTTAATATTTTAATGAACATATGATTCTGGTTGCAATAAGCTAAATGCACAAATAAGTAAAACAAATCGCATAATATGTGATTGTATAAAAACCTGCATAATCCATCAGAAGCATGGCCATCACTGTCAAAGAATGTAGCCTGGAGATTATTTATCCGTATATATTTACGGCCATTGTCCGTTCTACAGGTGACACATTCACCCTTCTGGAGCTGTCGGAGTTCACCACGGCCTTCAGAGAGGTAGACAATCGAGGATGGCTACCTCTTCACCTGGCAGCAGCTCAACCAGTTGCGCAGGTGCTAAAAATCGTGTTAGATGGTGAGTCAGTGTTTTGTGCACGGCGTTAGTAAACAGAAAGTGATACAGTCGGCAGTTACGACACCATCGCGCTTCATGACTTTGACCTGCAGCCTACATTAAATCTGAGTTTGCAGATGTCATTTTTTATTACTCCCTGAAATGATTTTGTAAATCCAGCGAATATGAACACCGCTGTTTTGTCCGATAGCGTCGTACGAACTTACCCTGGAGGAAAAGACGATCGAAGGAGAGACTGCAATGACTTTGGCAGCTCAGGCGGGCCTGGTAGAAAACGTGAGGCTGCTTCTGGCGAACGGAGCGTCTCCAAACAACACTAACGACACGAACGAGTCTCCATTGCTTCTGGGTAATGTTGATGCACTTAGATTCACCTCACCATACAAACTAGACTAGGATGTACGGCCAAAAGCACCACGACAGAAAGGGAGATTTACGTTATCAAAATTAATTAAAAGTCTGCGAGGCGATAATGTTATAGCTACAGCGAAATAGGCCTACATGTAGGGTATATGCAATTTGTAGCCTAATTATAGCTAATTATAATTATAACTTATAGACCTTTTTTGCACCATATCGAAATCTTTAAAGTAGATGAAGAATAGGTGTCACCGAAGACATTTAAAAACTATTTTGCATTGTTGAACTATGTTGCATCGTTTCTGCAGCTGTGGCACATGGGTCATATGAAATGGTGGGTATTCTCATCTTGAACGGAGCGCTGGTGGAGCAGATCTGTCTGAAGAAGTGGACGGCGATGCACGAGGCGGCCAAGGTGGGCTGCTGTGACATCTTCATGCTGTTGCTCAGGAATGGCGGTCTGATAACGCAGACGAGCGGCCACGGGGTGACTCCTCTGGGGATCGCGGCAGAAAATGGCCACGCAGATGTGATGGAGATTATTATCAAAGAAGGTAAACCACTGACGCTGAAGAGGGTAGAGTTGCGTCTGAATTACTTTGACTTTAAGATATATTTGTTTGTTTATTTTAAAAAATATATCTTACAATTTATTATTTCTAGAATTGTTCAACATTGCTGCATTTATCGCTTTATTTTATTTTGATATTAGTGTATTTTACCATGGTGTCTTTGAAAACACAAATTGGTTGGAATACTATATGAATTAAAATGTTTAAAAAAATGCATTTCCTGATATTTTAAATGTACATTTCCTCCAATTCAATTGTATTTGTCCCATTACAGAGACAGTAAATAACAGTCAATTGTACTTCTTTCCCTGCCTGAAAAATGAAATGTCCATTAGAAGGAATACACAACTGTATTAATGGTGGTGAATGTTCTCCCACTAGGGGGCGATGTGAACGCACAGGCCTACAATGGTGAAAGCGTGCTGTACGATGCCGCTGGCTCGGGGAATCCTGATTGTATCGATATGCTCCTACACTATGGAGCCAGTCCCAATGTGCCAAGTGTGTGTGGAAACCTCCCTATCCACAGAGCAGCTTATCTGGGACATTACCTGTGAGTTTTTGGCAGTCATTTACTCTTTTTCTTGTGTATTGTTGTTGATTCAGGTGAAGGTTTTGGGCTCGAAATTGCATTTTCAACATTAAACTGCCAATCATTCTCATCATGCTTTGTTTTGTGTGTGATTATGTGATTATCAACTGTGCTAATTTAAAGAAAGATCACCCCACTGCATCAGATTTGTACTTATTTCCATCTGATATTTCAGAATTACTGTAGCTACTTCAAATTGTATTGTATTTTATAATGACAAAGAGCAAATGAACAGGTTTTTTTTTTATTAAAAAGTAAGCAATTTCAATGAAAACAAGTCAATGCGGAGTGCATAACAGTTCTGGGTAAAGGATCAAGGTAATATTTCTGAGAGTGAATACACCTGTTAATAACTTAAAAGAATAAAAACTGTAAAGTCAAAATCTTTTGGCCCCTCTGGTTACAACAGCAGAACTAAATTGGTTTAAAATCAATAATCTGTAAAGCAAATAAAAAAAGAAAGAAAATTAAAAAAATAAATAAATGAAATATAAAAAAATGCTCTATATTGCAGTTTACAAACTAAATCAAATCACTATTTGCTGTGACCACCCTTCACCTTAAAACTGCATTAGTTCTCTTAGGTAAACAAATTCACAAGAATTGGCTGGTAGGTTGCTCCAAGCATATTGAAGCATTAGGGTATTGCCACAGTGCTTTGCAGACTTTGGTTGTCTCGCTTGCTTCTGGCTCTCCAGGTAATCAGACATAGCCTCTATCAAGTCTTTATTTGAAAAGTGGTCTATTGCTTACTTTATTTAACAAAATACAAAAAAATTCTCTGTTATATTGAACTATATTTAACTTCTGGGAAAATGTTTGAAAATATGAAATTTACTCTTTTCTACCGACACATTAATGCAGAAAACTAAATAATAAATAAATAAATAAGACTGGATATTAAAGAGAAAAGGAATGAAAATCAGGAAGTCGAGTTCCTTTCTCTGTTACATTCACAGGGTCCTTGAGCATCTGATGGATGTGACCTCTAAGCTGGCCATCACAGACAGTGGCCAGAGCCCGGTCCACTCCGCTGCTGAGGGTGGCCATGCACAGTGCCTGCAGCTGCTCATCGAACGCGGGTTCAGCGTCAACGTCATCCTGGCCAATTACATATCGGAGGATTACGGAGACATGAGGAAGAGCCCTCTGTTCTTCGTTGTCTCTAACGGAGACGTCACCTGTACAGAGATACTGCTGAAGGCTGGTGCGAAACCTGACCTGGATCCCCTGCACTGCCTCCTAGTGGCCGTCAGGGCTGGGCATTATGAGATCGTGAAGCAGCTGCTGGCCAGGCAGGCGGATGTGAACTGCTACTTCACGGTGGTCAGTGACACTGTGTTCCCCACTGCTCTGCAGTACTGTCTGAGGGACGAGATGATGATGAGACTGCTCCTCAACAACGGCTACGATGCAGAGAGGTGCTTCTGCTGTCACCATGACAACGGCTTCAATGAACACTGGCCTGGGCACAGTAATCAGCTTTACCAGACAACTGAAGAAAAGGAAAAAATACCTGTGAGTATAGCAGAGCTCTGTCAGTATAAACTGCACTTTATACTTTTCAGCGATGTCCCTGTGATTGCTGAACAGAAACGTTCATGAACAGGAACTCTATTCTGCAACTTAAGTAGTAATATGAACTCCTACGCTGAACCAGGATACTGTATCTGTGCTGATGATGAACTCTATGCGGTCTCTCAACTCTCAACAGTCTCTAATGTGCAATTATGAAAATCTGCAGTCCTTTCAAACAAAGCCTGATGATGACGATTCTACGCTTCATTTGCGATTACAGCCTCCACTGAACACACTTAGGTAGCCGGGTGGCCTCATGTGGGAGTGGTATTTATTTGTTGCTCTTCTATACAGGGGTGAACCAGGGTGCATGCTATTTGGAAAGAATCAGAACATTTGGTGTCTGGAGAGCAGAGGCCTCATCCTTTAATCAATTTGAGTCATTATTATACAGGACCGTCTGCGTTTACATCGCCTGCTCTCCGAGCGCCTGCGGTTACTGTTGCTAGTCGCCACTGTTATCAGAACAACAGCATTCCGCTGCTGTCATCACGCACAGGCTGCTTGGAGAAACACAGGCTGGACGTGGTGTTCCCCTCTGCCCTTGTGCCGATAGTCCTGCACTGCGCTTCCTGTAATAAAACGAAGGGTATTTAGCATATAGGAGAGGAATATAAAAAGATTTATGAGCACCTTTTTACCTATAGAACAAATATGTCATGGGTATTTGCTGCACATGGGTAAAGTAAAGAAAAAACAGCTTAAGCTAAATTTTGAAACAGATGATAGCTGGCCATTTCAAGCTGGTCATAGCTGGACTTTATACCAGGGTATGAGCAAAATGTATCTACACCCAGCTCCACACATGTAGTTGGTTATTTTGTAAATACTTCCTACTAGCTTATTTTGAACAGATAAATGAATACACTTTGATGAGCGTCTCCTGGCAGACTAACAGTGTAATACAAAAGCAGGCCGCAGGTCAAGCATTATTTTGTAGAGAAAGGCTGCACAGATGATGTGTTTCAGAATAGTTCCAACCCTGATAATAGTTCCCCAGTTGTTGCCAGTGCTGATAAAAGCTCCTCTGCTCAGATATAAGCCATGAATACCAGCCCCTCTCTATCCAATCAGACATATGACACACAAAGCTATTTTAGCTCTTAGTATTTTAGGTATTGTTTTAATAAAAATGGATCACAGCACATGATTGTTGTGTTGCCAGTGTAAAAATACAATAGGTGCCTTTCAAGCTGAGGCAGTCTGCTGATGCTGTCCTCTTTGTAAATGCGTGTATGCTTTTCCACGCTATTGACCCTGCGGGAAAATGTTGACTTCTGCTGATGTAAACATCTTCAAGGCTGAGTGAGCTTTCCATTTACTGGCGTTATTTTCTGAGAAAACCAATCAATATATGAACAAAACTGTCTACTGAGAACAATGATTTAAGAAAATGTGTACATTTCTTTTTCTTTATTTTGGTAACCTTGACCCGACATTTCACTTTACTGTTATATATTTTTTAAATTATCTTTTGTTGAGTTCAATGAATTGTTTCCCTTTCCTGTGTATGTGTATGTGATAATTCCCGTCCAGTTCTGTGACTTCATCAGCTACATGAAGCACTTGTCAGGAAGTGCGGTGCGGATCCTTCTGGACTATGTCAGTCATGTGCCCATCTGCTCCAAACTCAAACTCATACTGGAGAAGCAGAGAGAGTGGCCTGAGATCTGTGAGATACTGGGTGAGTTACTCAACACTAATACTGTGCTGAGCTGTGCTACACCGAGACTTACTGTAACTCATAATAACCAAGGTCTCCCCGCAACAGGGAACCCACGGCCACTGAAGCACCTGTGCAGACTGGTGATCCGGAGACAGATGACACCAAAGAGACTGTGTGACCCTGTCACCATGGAGTCTGCCCCCTTTGCCCCCAGAGTGAAGAGCTACCTGCTGTATAACGAGTATGACCTGTATGGCAGAGGCATGGGTCAGGATATGTGAATACATGTCTGGTACATTGGTCAGGGTTTGTTAGAAAACCTAGACTGTGCACTGTTCAAATCTTGTATTGGTGACAAATTTTGGGGTTGGAATGTATCGCATTGCAGATCTGTCGTGTAAACAGCTACCTTATATTGTTTAAATATCTATTGATTTAAAATATTTGGCTGTGCTCGCTAACAGTTGTATTTTTATTTGGGCCTACGCAGATGTGCATTCCTGTCCTGTAAATCCACACTGAAAATGAATGCATGATATGAAGTAACGTTACAGGCAAGTGTTGAAATGTGGGCAGCACTATCGACAGGAAACATTTTGAAATTAAAGCTCTGCTTGGCTGCTTTTAACCTCCATTACTTTCCAACTTAAAATAGCTTCATTTCCACGCATCATTTTCCCAATGTAGAACTCCTGGCCAGCTTCCATTTCTGTTTGAAAGAATGTTCAGTTTTTTCAGCTGTAATCTGAAGCGTAACAGAGTGGACAATGCAGCAGTTACACTGCTGTTGTTACCTGTTACATAATAGCTGTGATTATGACTGCATGCTTTGTCTTAACACCCACTTGCTCTAGACAAGCTTGACACCACATTCCATTCTTCCCTTCTTCTCCCTGCATTTCCTGATCCTGATCCTGATCCTGTAAACTCTTTTTCTGGACAAATATATGGTAATGTAGAGTGACATATTGTATATTTATGGGTGAATACATGTACATATTTTTTTTGTATTTAGACTTGTGTGCGTTGTCTGAAATAAAGTAATACAAGAGATGGAGAGCTTCCCGTTTTCCATTCCCTCTGCAGATCTTCCAGCCCACATGTCAACAAATCACACACAACTAAGATGCTCTTTCAGGTCTTCTGCCAGTGATATCCACAGTTCTTGAATCCTTACCAGCTGTAATCAAGCCCATATCTCCTAATATTAGAACACACATTGCTGCCCCCCCCCAACCCACCAACTAAACACACAAGATACACACAAAAACAACAATGCCTGCATATGTGTATTGCCAGTCGCACTGTGTGGTAATGACTGTCATCCATGTTGATGAAGGTCCCACCTTCACTGGTGCCTTTTTTTGGGCATGAACAATGAGCCGCAGCCCCGCTGACAGGCCACACCATGGTGGCTGGGTGAGCTCACACTCTCTTTTGGCGAACTCTATCCTGTTGACTCCTGCTTCCCAAAAAAGAAACGGCGTTATGGGCGGAGGCATTGTTCCCCCGTCTGTCCCTTGATCTCCCAGCACCCCTCCCCTCCCCCCTTTTAAAAGCCTCCCCGCCAGCTGAGGAGATTAGACGGACTCCGGCCGCCCAACTCGCCTCCTGTTTCGCCCCCTTGGTGCGAGCCTTCGGTCGAGAGGACCAGAGAATCGGTCATGAGCATGTTTGGCTACCGTAAGGAGCTGGACAAGTACGAGGATGTGGATGAAGATGAGCTGCTGGCTTCCCTGACGGCAGATGAGCTGGAGGAGCTGGAGAAGGAGCTGGCGGACATCGACCCGGATGACAACGTCCCTATCGGACTGAGGCAGAGGGACCAGACCGCCAAGACCCCCACGGGCACCTTCAGCCGAGAGGCCCTGTTAAAGTACTGGGAGAACGAGACCCGCAAACTCCTCGAGGAGGAGAGGTCGGGCTCGAGCCCCAAACAGGTGAATTTAATACAATGTACAGACATATTGTCGTTTCAGTTAGTGCAGTAGATTGTTCAGTACAGCAATAGTTGGTGGCATGCAAAATATTTGTTTGAAGGATAAAAATACTCAGCTTAAGGACTAAGCATCATCTCGATAGTTTTGTCACAGTGAAGGCCTAATTGTTTATATAAATTTATTTTATAAAAGATACGATTGTGTTTAATAATGATAAACATTTCACACAATTGCAATTAAAAAGAGAAATGAATCACTTTTCTGATGATAACAATGCATTCATTTGAAAACAATGTCTAAGAAATACCAATGAAGAAGGGTAGAATTGTACTGGAGGTGGACATTAGTGTCTGGGTTTTTTACCCAGGCTTGACAGAGTCCATGCCCTAATGCATTACAGGACAACGAGGAGCAGGAGGATACTGATAAGGAAGCAGAATGCGTGACTGAGAGCAACAGTGAGGGCTCAGAAGAAGAAGAAGACAGTGAGGAACAGGAGGAGGATGAGGAGGAAGAAGAAGAGGAAGATAGTGAGGAAGAAGAGGAAGAGGCTGTTACCGAGGATGAAGACGAACAAGAGCATGAAGAAGAACCAAAAAGAGAAAATTTGGCCAGCTGCAGTCCAATAAACAGCCAGAACCTCTGCAGCGGCCTGTCAAAATGCAATGGCAGTGATGAGGATATTAAAAAAGCGCCGTCCACCACCAATGTAGATGCTGACCTCAAGATGACCCCCAGCAGGCCCTGCGGGAACCCCACGGTGATCGACGAGGCCCTGGAGAAGATCCTGAGCGATGACGTTGAAATGACCGAGGTCAACCTGAACAACATCGAGAACATCTCCCAGGAGATGCTCATCAGCTTCGCCGATGCCCTGAGGTCCAACACACACGTGCGGGTGTTCAGCGTGGCCAACACGCGTGCTGACGACCACGTAGCCTTCGCCATCGCCAAGATGCTCAGGCAAAACAGCAGCGTGACGAACATCAACATCGAGTCCAACTACATCACAGGGAAGGGCATCGTGGCTCTGATGCAGGCCCTCACCCGGAACAGCACTCTGACCGAGCTGCGCTTCCACAACCAGAGGCACATCTGCGGAGGCCAGGTGGAGATGGAGATCGTGAAGCTGCTGAGGGAGAACACCACCCTACTGAAGCTGGGCTATCAGTTTGACCTGCCGGGCCCCAGGATGAGCATGACCAGCATCCTGACCCGCAACCAGGACCGGCAGAGGCAGAGGCGGATGCAGGAGCAGCGTCTCGCGGGGGGCTCCGACGGGCCTGTCAACCCCCGGACCAGCGCCCTGCAGAGGGGCACGCCGACCTCGTCCCCCTACGGATCTCCACGGGGCTCCCCGTGGCCTTCTCCAAAACTGCCCCGAAACGTGAAAAATGCACCGCCAGCACCGCCTCCTCCCCCTCCACCCCCACCTCCACCACCGCCACCCCCTCCTCTTCCGCCTTCCCAGCCGGTCCAGGAGAAGAAGCCGCCGACTCGAAACATTGCGGAGGTTATCAAGCAGCAGGAGAGACGGAAAAGGCAGGCGTCCCAGCCGAAAAAGTCCCGGAAAGGCAAGAAGGGTGCACCCAAGGAGAAGGAGCCCTCCATCCTCAAGGAACTGAAAAAAGCCCTCAGGCCCATTTCCGACAAAAGGATAGAGGACACATCCCGACCCTCCACACCCCAGCGATCTGTCCATGATGAACTCATGGCCTCTATTCGTGGGAGCAGCATCAGACAACTTAGACGGGTAAGCACACGTGTATCACATACATGCAAGCCTAATTAAACAAAAATACACAGCTCAGTGAGCAGAACACAGCACCAATAAGACACTTGAATAAAAGTGACAACCAAGCTTCTAACTTTTTAGGAAAACTGAATCGTAAAATGATAGAAATGAACAGTACAATCCCTCTCACTAGGACTAGTTGCATAATTCATTCAAAGAACAAAGTGGACAGGTGCTCAGGACTTGGTGTGTTTGTCTGACATGAAGTCACTGCACTCATTTCACACTGGGCAATGACATGTCATAATCCTGGAATGCAGTATAGGTTAACGTGTAGCATGTGCATTGTACTTTTTTTTTAGAACTGACAAAAATAGTAGGAAACATGTGCTGTGTGTCTGAGTACATACAGTGCCTTGCTAAAATATTGCAGGAATTGTATCACATTTTCCTGGATTATAGGTGACACTTTTGGTTGCATTTTTCTTAGCAGGTTTGCTCCAGGTTGTTCAGGTTGGTTGGATGATGTTTGTTTTCCACAGAGTCTCAGTGGGACTGACTGTAACTGGCCCTCTGTAGGACATTCACCTTTGTGTTCTTGAGCCACTCCAGTGCCGCTTTGGCCTTGTACTTGGGATCACTGTCCTGCTGAAAGGTGAACCTTCTCTACAGGTTCGGTTTTTAGCAGAGTGAAACAGTATTTACCAGTATTTTACTCCATCCGTTCTTCTTTCAATATTGACAAGATGCCCAGCCTGTGCTGATTAAAAGTATCCCCACTGCTGCTGCAACCATACTTCACTGTGGAGTTTCTTGAGGCAGGGGCAATGTTAGGATTGATGGACCTTTGCATTTTGTCTAAAAAGCTTTATCTCATCTGACCACAAAACCACATCTTAGCTCTTATGCCACTCTCCTACTTTCTCCAGGCTTTTGAGATGCTTACCTTTGGCCATCCCCCCACACAGGCCAAAGTTATGCAGAGCTCCTGATATTTTTGGAGCACATTTATTCCACTGTCAGCCACTGAACTCTGTAGTTCTTCCAAGTGTTGGCATCTGTATGGCCTCTCCCTCACAAGTCTCCTTCTTGCTGAGGGAAATTGAGGGGAAGTTCCTGGCAGTATCTTGGTGGCTCACTTTCTGATTAGTGATAATTTCATTCTGTTGAAGGCCCTTCTTGTGTTAATCCTTCAACAGAGTAGGAACATGTGTTACTTTAATGGTTCACAGGTACAGCCCAATGGTCAGGCAATTGTGTCCTCATTATGGCATCTGTGTACATTTTTAGCTCTCTGCCAAACACTTATTTCAGTTTATGCAGTTTTATAACAGTTTTTATTTTTATTTTGGGATTGAAAACAAATATCACCTTAAAATGAATTCATTTTGAGTTACAATGTGTATGACACAGAATAACATTTCAATGTATCGCTTGTAATTCAGCAAAATGTTGCAATCGGGCAAGGGTCAGAATATTTTTCAAGGCACTGTACTGTACACAAGAAGAGAATGAATTCTGCTAAAAACGAGATGCAGACAGAGAGAGTCTCCGGCGAAGGACTGGGACAACTGTGTTAGTCCTTTACAGTAAGAGGACACTCTTCGTGAGAGCCCTGGATGGAGAATGGAGTAATCTTTAGCTTCAGTATTATAAATTCCTGGTCTCAAGAGATTCCATCTGAGTTTGCCTTTAGCAGCTGATGTAGGATCGCCGGCATTTGAAACATTACCCGCAGCGAACACGGACATATTTTCAGAAAGCGTGCAGCCAAACTCAAGGCACACCATGTGTCACCCATCAACACAACATAAAGTTATTATCTGCTGATAATATGAAGCCAGTAATTTATGCACTTAGGATGTAATATAAGCACTTAATTTATTTCCGTGGATGAATATTGTCCCTGTGAGAAAGTATTGTCATGGGACGAGAGCAATCCTGACCCTTCAAATTCTTCCCACTTGATGCCGCTATAAATAGATGCCAATTTTCACCTCTTGCCTTGATAAGAATGACTCTATGCACTGATGTACATAGACACTTGTGAGACATAGGCAGATGGATTAATTTGCAGGTACAAATCAGTAATGGGTAAAAGACCAAATAAAAACACATTAGGAGAATTCATGGTATGGACTGTTTACAAGTCCAGATGGAAGCATATGCGGAAAGAAGGCAGGCAGACAGATGGTAAATATATACGTGCCCATTGCTACATATTGTGTATATTGTGGTGTCATCTAGAAACATTGTTTCAACTGCCAGAAAAACATTTCCATACACCAAAAATCTGTTTTGTGAATTCATTAGGCATAGCAGGCTTGTATCATATGGCATGGAAGTGAAGAAACTCCTCAGAGTTGCTGAACCCTGCCTGGGCAAAGTGACCTTCATGCAGTCCAGCATCTGCTTATAAACAACTGATAGAAAGAGCAGCTCCCCTCTCCGTGCCAAATGTCTGTCTGTCCGTCTTTCTCTCCAGCTCTCTTGTGGTTTATCGGTCTTAATATAACTGTTTTTTTATCCAGCTATCTAACATATGGTGTTACTGAGTGTGCAGAAGCAGTCACAAGCTTTGCTGCTGTGGAGCAAAATAACAAAAGAATGCTGTTCCTATTCCAGGTGGAAGTTCCAGAGCATCTACGGTAACCAGACAGTGAATCAAAGGTTGGAGAGACATTGAGAAGGCCTGCCATAAACACGTAAACACAAGCATTCTTCCAATGTGAACTGTACTTGATTTTTTAGGAAGATAACATGATTTGCACTGCGGTTTTGTGTTTATACAACAATAACAAAAAAGGCCAAACAGGTCAAATATAATTTTGTATGACAAGGTTACAATGTTTATTTTATTATGAATTTTTCTCTCTGAGGTAAAATTATGTTTTGTAATTTAATGTAAAACCTATAAAATGTAAATATTTTGTTGTGTAATGATTTGTATAACTGAATGTTAATGGATGTTAAAATGATGGATTAAATTATTGTGTAGTTTGAATTTAAGCCTCTTTCCTGTTTTAATCGCATTTACTGTAATAATATATTTTGTGAAGCCACTGGAACTCTTGGCTCTGGAGATGGCAACTTTGCAATCAGAGTGAAAATAATCTCGACAAATATCTCCATTGGAAAAAACATTACTTAGCATTATTCAAACAACAAAATCTAGAAGTTTCCCAGCAAATTGCTTTCATATACAGTGGTGCGAAAAAGTGTTTGCCCCCTTCCTGATGTATATATATATATTTTTATTTTTTTATTTTTGTTTGTCACACTTAAATGTTTCAGATCATCAAACAAATTTAAATATTAGTCAAAGACAACACAAGTAAACACAAAATGCAGTTTTTAAATGAAGGTTTTTATTATTAAGGGAGAAAAAAAATCCAAACCTACATGGCCGTGTGAAAAAGTGATTGTGTTAAAACATAACTTAACTGTGGTTTATCAAACCTGAGTTCAATTTCTCTAGCCAAACCCAGGCCTGATTACTGCCACACCTGTTCTCAATCAAGAAATCACTTAACTAGGACCTGCCTGACAAAGTGAAGTAGACCAAATGATCCTCAAAAGCTAGACATCATGCCGAGAGCTAAAGAAATTCAGGAACAAATGAGAAAGAAAGTAATTGAGATCTATCAGTCTGGAAAAGGTTATAAAGCCATTTTATAACTCCAGCGAACCACAGTGAGAGCCATTATCCACAAATGTCGAAAACATGGAACAGTGGTGAACCTTCCCAGGAGTGGCCGGCCGACCAAAATTACCCCAAGAGTGCAGCGATGACTCATCCAAGAGGTCACAAAAGACCCCACAACAACATCCAAAGAACTGCAGGCCTCACTTGCCTCAGTTAAGGTCAGTGTTCATGACTCCACCATAAGAAAGAGACTGGGCAAAAATGGCCTGCATGGCATAGTTCCAAGACGAAAACCACTGCTGAGCAAAAAGAACATTAAGGCTCGTCTCAATTTTGCCAGAAAACATCTTGATGATCCCCAAGACTTTTGGGAAAATACTCTGTGGTCTGCTGAGACAAAAGTTGAACTTTTTGGAAGGTGTGTGTCCCATTACATCTGGCGTAAAAGTAACACCGCATTTCAGAAAAAGAACATCATACCAACAGTAAAATATGGTGGTGGTAGTGTGGTCTGGGGCTGCTTCAGGACCTGGAAGACTTGCTGTGATACATGGAACCTTGAATTCTGCTGTCTACCAAAAAATCCTGAAGGAGAATGTCCGCCCATCTGTTCGTGACCTCAAGCTGAAACGAACTTGGGTTCTGCAGCAGGACAATGATCCAAAACACACCAAGTCCACCTCTGAATGGCTGAAGAAAAACAAAATGAAGAGTGGCCTAGTCAAAGTCCAGACCTGAATCCTATTGAGATGCTGTGGCATGACCTTAAAAAGGTGGTTCATGCTCGAAAACCCTCCAATGTGGCTGAATTACAATTCTGCAAAGATGAGTGGGCCAAAATTCCTCCACAGTGCTGTAAGAGACTCATTGCAAGTTATCGCAAATGCTTGATTGCAGTTGTTGCTCCTAAGGGTGGCCCAACCAGTTATTAGGTTTGGGGGGCAATCACTTTTTCACACAGGGCCATGTAGGTTTGGATTTTTTTTCTCCCTTAATAATAAAAACCTTCATTTAAAAACTGCATTGTGTTTACTTGTCTTTGACTAATATTTAAATTTGTTTGATCTGAAACATTTAAGTGTGACAAACATGCAAAAAAATAAGAAATCAGGAAGGAGGCAAACACTTTTTCACACCACTGTAACATCAAGAGTTATGAACAATTTGCCCCATCCTACCTATAACAGGACCCAAAATTACACAATTAAAATGAGAAAGAATGTATCTGGATAACCCCTGATCCCAGTCCCTTTGCGTTAGCATACCTTGGAAGAGTTCCCAGATCATAAGTCCACTCTGCAGCTGTTCAAAGCATACAGAGAAGTGTTTTTAGACACATAGATCCCCAATGCCTCATTCTCAATTTCAAAATAGCTAGGGCCATTAACTGTCAAACAGTAGCCCTATAGTATAAGCTGCAGCTTTTAAAGGCTTTCACCAGCTGTCACCAATGTACATATGTATTTTGGGGAAAAGTGGTAAATATGCCAAATTTAAACCAAACATATTCGGATACATAACTTAAACCTGTTAAGATATTGCCGCAGAGAGTTGGAGGTAGTTTGACTTCATAAACTTCCTCGGCAATAACATATTTTTATTAAATTTGTAAATGACATTGCCCACACTCTTGCTAAATATAAAATAGCTACACAGGAATAGTTTTCAGAAAAAGGGCAATGCACCAGGGTGTTTGACATTTGACTCCATGTCTGGGTTTACTTTTGATTGCATACTTTTTCAAGGCAAGCATACTTTTGCTAGCTAATTAAACCATCCTTTTATCTGATTGTACAGAATGGCACAGAAGAAGAAAATTGAGAAAAAATAGCTAACATTTTGTTTACAGTACACACCAGAAGCCTTGATTTATTCACAATGCCTGCAATTGAGATATTATTTAGAAATATTGATAGAACTGAATATTAAATGACAGAGTTAAGTTGAGGTGAAGTCAAAGATAAAACAGTAAAATACCAGTTAATACTTATTACCAGGTAATATTTTTAAACATTTTTAAAAAAGAATTTAAAAAGCTATTTCTATCCAAAAATGGCCAATACTGTGGCATAATAGGAAAGATGTGCCCTGAATATGGCGTGCTTTACTTGTGCCCTTGAGCCTGGCCTAAATTGTATCAGTAAATATCAATTCGTATACAAGAATATTTGCTGAAGTGCAGTGGAGAAATCTATAAAGGTTACCCTGGAGCAGATTATACATGTAACTGAGAATTGAGATGTTACCACAGAGACTCAAAACCGCAGAGTTCACTTTGCTTTTGCTCATTTTAATCAGGTTGTTCACTTGCTCACTCACTGTTTATGGCCTGTAGTCATGAGGCAAGATCACCATTATGGAGGGTGAGATCACAGCCTGCACAGCTGTTCAGGTGGACTTCCTGTACTGCCACAAAGGCACTGGAAAGTCTCATACCCGCAATAATCCCCTCGTAACCATGGAGAGCTGGTGGCCTGGCGACCTTCCACTCCCTGCAGCAGAGAACCAATCATGTGAGGAGAAGCAGTTAAGACAGCGGGCTGGGATAGGCTGGTTACCATAAAGGACAGCACAGTAACGCCACCCAAAATCTCAGTGGACAGATACTGGCTCAGGAAGAGCAGGAGACCAGGGCGAATGCCAGATCCCTTCATATCGTGTACTCTTGCGCAATTCCACGTGCATTTATATATCAGCAGGTTGTCCTGAGGTGTCCTGCTTTTTATTTTGGTACTGCTCAATTTCTACAAATGGACTTCTACTGAAGCAATTCAGGTTTAGTAACTCACCCAAAGGTACAACAGTGCCCCACCTAGGAATCGAGTCTATAGCCTCAGTTACAAACCTAGTTCCCTTACATATAGTCCAGTCTGTAAGTATTTGGACAGCAACACAATCGTCGTTTTGGCTCCGTACTCCAAAATAGGGGGCCTATGTATCAAAAGGGCTGAAATTTATACACAGTTCACCTGACATTGATGTAAATAGTCTGAAAATAAAGCAGGTTGCATTTTAACCACGTTTCACATCAAATGTGCCGGAGTACAAATTCAGAACAACAAAAAAATTGGCTAATGCTTTATTTTACAGCCAGTTAATTACCTAGTATTTTCTAGGTAAATACACAGCTACGTGTGTAATTATTAGAGAACTACTTTGATAGTAAGTACAATGAAACAAATTCAGTAAGTACCATGATGTTAATTTTTACAGCCTATTTCATAGTCCCTCTGAAATCACACAGTTATCTAATAAGTACCTGGTATTTACCCAGTAAATAGAAGGCAATTAAGAGGCTGCTAAATAAAGCTTTATCAAAATTGTATTACTGTCCAACTGCTGCTCAATATTTCATCCCTGTTTATTCTGCTTCTTCCATCACTATCCTATTTTGCAGATGTCAAATGTCACAAAATTGTGCAGTCAGGTAGGAGCAAAAAACTAAATATCCAAATTCATAATGAGGCATATAATATACCCATTGTCACCCTTTGCCATGACAAATCATAAGAGATATAGTATAGTTCTAGTATACACACAGGTCTAAAAATGTGCACACATATGCCCGTTTTCATGACAACATTTCTATATTTATGCAGTGCGCCTGCCGTCTTGGAATTTACACAATTTAAAAAGATTAGCAACTTAGCAACGTCAACATCATATCTCATCTGGTAAAGCTTTTTCCAAACTACTTTTCAAAGTGGTGCAGCAGACATGATTTTTCCACACCACATACCACACCACCCTTAAAAATCTCAATTAACCTCTTGTCCTTTGAATTAATAGGCTACAACAGGGAAGGCGCCATTTTCTGCATGTTCTCATAACACAGCCTATCAGCCATTTAACCCTCAAGCCACCAACTGGGTCATATACTTTTATTGATATCTTATTGGTAATAGATTTGAACCTGCCAAAATGTATTGACTTTGTCAAGCAATTGCAAAAAAAAAAGTCTGTAAATATTAACATTTATTTAAGTATACAATTTAGTGTTCCATTCTTCATCAAATCTTACTGGAAGGTTTGACGGCCATGTTATCGTTTTCTTGATGCACCACATACCCCAGGAGGAAACAAAGACAGTAGCATTCTGACATACAACACTGTTAAAAACAGCATACTTTTCTACAGAAAGATTCAATAGTGATTCACAGCCCTTATTACCTGGCCTGTAGCTATCGGAATCAAGCTTCAACCCCTCATTACCGCAAAGAAGTGTTAATTCACTGTTATTGTACTGCAGCCTTTAGTTATATTGATTCAATATTATGTGACAAAAGTTTAGTCTTAAGATGAGTTAGTTTGATTTACATGAACACTGACCTGATTTCCAAACAAAACCTCTTTCTTCTGATGCAATAAAAATGGAAATAAAAGGTTTCTGAAAAATAATTGATACACAAGGTGACATAAAAAACAATAAAATAAGACATATATATCCCAAGAGACCTTTAAAGAATGTGGATGAACTTTAGAAATTTCACGAGTACGTGTCTTTACGAATGTTTGCTTTTGTGGTCTCGGCTTATAAATGATGTATTTTTAAACGCAGCCTAGCACTTGCTTACTGCCGTGATTTTTCTGTGCAAAAATATAACAGCTTCAACTTCTGTGTTAATTATACATTGGAAATGATGGGGCTAAATATTTTAATTAGCACATTCTTAAGAAAAATAACAGTGCTAAACTAGGATTTTCAATAAGAAAATTTTAAGGTATGAAAATAGTGTTATCTGGCATTAACAATTACAACATTAAGAATTGTGTCAGTTATTCCATCTCCCTCCCTCTACTGACAGATGAACAAAATGATCAAATGGAGGAAAAAAAAAAAAAAAAAAAAAAAAAAACCTGTCCATGGTGGAAAATTGCACATTAATCCTGGAGAAATTTACAGAAAACCTTTACAGAATAAATGAGGTATTGCACAGATTAATAATAAAAAGCGAAAAAAAAAAAAAAAAGCCAACAAAAATATACAGCAAATTGATGGAACATTTACATGAAAATTGCAGAAGATTAAAGTTTCTTTTTTTGGGGGGGGGAGGTTGTGGGGGTCACTAGTCTTCCCATTCGTCCTCATCTTCAAAGTCGTCATCATCATCATCATCGTCATCTTCATCTGGAGGAAAGAAAAGTTTGTTAAATTAAACTCACACAGTGAGTTTTGTGACATGTATTCAGCACTCACTCGCACAAGTGCATGTAAAACCTGAAACCTGAAAATCCTGAAATTCAACACTCAATCTCTGGGCAGTCATGATCTCCAGCTTCAGAAACATCAGGAGCTTTTTGCTACAATGAATAGAGCTCAGATGGGCTTCATTGCTTCCACACCAACTTCTGCCCTTCATTATTTCATTAGCCCAATCATTTGCATGATCCCTCATTTTTAGCCACATTCCCTGATATGAACAGCAGCTGATAAACGTCCTTTGTCTTGTAGCATTTCATTGTGGTCTAATTCGCAAGTAAACCTGTGCCTGCATGGCGCCTTTGGCCAATCAGCTGATTGAGCCAGGGCGACCGGTGGCAGCAAAATTGTGCATACACACCGGCCCTCCAGGACGGGAGTTTCCCGTCCCTGGAATAGAGAAATGCAAAGCCCTAGCAAAAACAAACCCATGTCAACACCCCTCTGACCAATCACAGCAGGTGAGAGCAAAGAGGGCTGTGTCATGATGGTCTAATCCAGGCGTGTCAGACTCCAGTCCTGGAGGGCCCCAGTGTATCTCAGTGATTCCTTTAAGTAGATGGTTGGCTAAAGAGTCCACAAGCCTTCTTCTCAAGGCCTCACTGGCTGCCAATTAAAATAAAAACCACAAATACCAGCAGACACTGCGGCCCTGCAGGACTGGTGTTTGACACCCCTGGTCTAATTGATTATTACAGGGGGGTAAAACCTGAATGTACACTGGCCCTAAGGGAAGGACTAAGCTCAGTACTGCTTTAGAGAAGCCCAGAAGTCCATAGCAGCCGTGAGCGTACTGATGAGAGATGATTTAATGGGAAAAGTGAGGCGGGCCATCTCTCAGCGGAGGAACCCTCATTGAAAGGGTTTGTGAGTTACAACTAGAGATGGATCTCACCAAGCCTGCCACGGGCACGGACTGCCCATTCATTCAACTGCTTGGGCAGCACATCATCAGGTTATACGTTTCAGAAATAGGACACAGAATGCTTAACTGCGTACAGAAACACAATACACACAGCGATATAGAAATCAGAAATACAAGTGACCGTTTGCACCTTCTCAAACCATATTCTAACACCAGCTATATTGAATGTTTAAATGTTTAACCCATGCATGTACCAAGTGGATGTTTTGAAATTCATCTGGTTCTTGTCAAGTTGGTTGACCCGATCATTTTTCACATTTTTCTTCATTCTTTCCATGTCTAACTAATCTAAATCTAAATAACTAATCTTTCTAATAACTAATCCAAGTAATCTTTCAAAAGCAAGCAGAATGACAACTGTGGTCACTTCTTAGCATACTATTTTTCTACAGGTTAATAAACAACAAAATGGAAAAAAACACATCCCAAAGCAGAGAACAAAACGTGAAACAAGAAACGTCAAGATGATGTTAGAAAGCTAAAAGATGCCTTATTTTAAACTAGCACAGTGGCAGTCATATGATCTGGGCACTACGAAGTGTGAAGCAAGGCACAATCAACAGAGACCGATAGGAACCAGTAAAGAATGCTTTCTCTGTGGAGAGGATCTTTTGATTGGTCCAGTACATACTGTAGGGTTACACCTGTGAAGTAGCCAATTAAACCCCCCTCGCCCGCAGGTAAGAAAGGACGCAGGAGCGCACCTGAAGAGTGAATGGCTTTGCTCCTCTTCTGCATCACCTCCATCAGCGCCCCCACGATGCCAGCGGACGGTGCCGGCGTGGCTGGGGGGGAATTCTCTGAAGTGTCCGCCACCTGAGACGCACAGACACACACCCGTCAACCTCCTACACTCCACGTACACGCACGGACACGCTACTACTGCAGTAACCACAAGCATTGGTTTTTCTTAGTTACTATAGCAGGATAATTTCATTGACTTTTTAAAACTTTTTTTTTTTTAGTCTTTTGTGAGAACTATAAACATGCAGCAAAAAAAACTAATGCAGATAGCATTAACACATCACTATGAAAGAAACGGCTGACAGGATTATTATAACTTGATGTACCTTGATCCACATTTAATTTAAATCCAGACAGTCTTTAATTGAGGTCGAAACCATTTTTCATTTGTTGAGATCAGTTTTATCATAAGTGTAAGTGTATTCACCAATTATATTTCAGCTAGAAAAAGCCTCCGTTCATCTTCAAAGCATCGCATGCGTTAGACCTAGGAGCGTTTGTGCTGGAATAATTCAGGGTTGATGACACGGCAGTTTAAACGCATCACTCACGTTCTTCAGCTTGGTGCCCTGTCTGATTTGGTCCAAGAGTGCGCCCCGCCCCGTCCCGGATGCCGGCTTGCTGTTAGGCTCCATCTTCTTCAGGTTGGTGCCCCCCCGAATCTGTGCCAAGAGTGCCGCTTGTCCCATGGGTGCCGGGAGCGAATCACCCCCGTCCACATCGGGGAGCGGAGGGGGCGCGGGGGGCGGGGGGCCGGGCGGAGGGGGGGGCGGGGGCGGGGGAGGCGGAGCCCCGGAGCCTGAGCTGGCTGGAGAGGAGAAGGGTGGAGGTGGAGGAGGAGCCACCGCATGCGGAGTCATGGAGGCATGCGAGGGGGGAGGTGGGGGGGGCAGGTGGCCTCTGTTCGGAGGTGGGGGCGGAGGGTGGCCTCCCCCGTGCGGTCTGGAGGGGGGAGGGGGAGGGGGTGGGGGAGCTGACGTGGGGGCTCGAGAGGGCGGAGGAGGTGGGGGGGCCCCTCTTCCTCTGGAGGGGGGAGGAGGGCGAGAAGGCCCTGAGTAGTGGGGGGGAGGGGGAGGAGGTCCGCCCCTGGAAGGCGGAGGCGGAGGCGGTGGAGCTGGAGGAAAAATGAGAAAAGAGTGCTTTAAAAATAAAGCAACAGCAACCCTACAACAGAGACTGTCGTCAATTCATCTCATTCTCTACGTGAGAAACCTGTGCTTAAAAACGAAATTCAAAAATCTCCTTTCACTGTTCACTGTGCATGTTATGATTATTGACCTTCAACCTTTACATCAGGCGCTTCAATGTGCAAAAGGAAATGAAAGGCCAAAAAAGTGCTCCTAATTTATCTAACTTCTGCTGCACTCAGTCAACAGGGGGCACTAAGAAATAAAATCCATGGAATTTAATGACCGCGATGGTCCACAAATGAATACTGAATATTCCGGCTTCGATAAATTGACCCGCAGTGTAATTCTGCCCCAGACAGTGGAAGCTTTTAGTGAAGTGCTGGCGTCTGGTAGTTTAGCTGCTGGGCCCAGTAAAAAAATAAAATAAAATAAAATAATAATTTAAAAAAATAGAGGCCTCGCTTCATCTGAAACCTAATTAAATTTTTTAATTTTCTGGTTCTGAATTAGCATTTTACGAGCCAGTGATTGAACGGCGGAACACTGCTTTAAGAGCAGAGGGGCCACAGGGCGGCCTGAACACTAGAGGCGTTTAAATTGGCAGCCAAAGACCCGTTCCCTCCACCGGGCTCCCTAGAGGGAAACATGGCATTCAACAAAGGCTAGGGTTTAATCACTTAAAAAAAAAAAAGGAAAAAAACCTAAAACCTCAAAATCTGAACGCACACAGCACAAAGCAAAGACTCCCTAGATAAGTTTTGACATGCCTGTTAAAATGCATTGCACATTAGCGGGGATTATGGGAAAAAGCACTCACGGCGAACATGGGGAGCGCAGACCCCAGCTCTGCCTGGGGTGAGAGCGCCACCTAGTGCACCACCTTGAGGACCACAGGGGTTCGACCCAAAAGCCTCATAACTGGGCCTGCTGCACCAGAAGGTCATGTGTTCAGTGGTAACACTGTGCTGGTGTTCACAGCTGGTGCTGACAGCTATGTCTAGAATCAATCTCCAGTTTCAGCAATTATACCTTGATTATGCAGTTCAACCTGAATCACTCTTATAAGTAGACAGGCACGCAATGGACTGTCTTGGGTTTGATACGGAGGGTTTTGATACGCATCAAAATATCCAGTATCGGATTTGATAGGCAGGTCGTGCCATGACGACCATGTTTCAATGTGCCAGATCAACAGGAAATGAGATGCACTGCATTATGTATTTAAATGCTGAATGTGCTAGTGCAGGTGATGCCAGAATTCCACCGGTTGCAAGGCGGAGATGGTCTGTGGTGCTGAAGAGAAAAGGTGTGTCCAGCCCCTCCCCGTCCCCTCACCTTGTCTCCGAAACTCGTTCTTGACAGCCTCCAATCCGCCCTTCTGCTCGATGAAGTCATAGATGACCTTGGAGGTCTCCTTGTCCTTGAGCTCAGCCTCTGAGATCCCGCACCTATCAAACAGGTTCATCAGCTCGGGATCAAGGTTGTTCAGCTGGGGGAACCACCAAAGAAAGAGCAGATCAGAAACAGAGCAGAGAGGACCCGCATAGCATCTGGGATATCTGGGATACTGGTGGGCTGTGGTCCGAGCACCATTCTCCTACAGTGCTAAGCTAACGCTATTATACAGATGCTGAGTGACCAGCCTTAGAGTGCATTCAGAACAGGAGGAAGGTGATAATGAACAGCATTACGCTCAGTGCATTTACAGTCTTCAGAAATACCGACATTTCAGTAGATGGTAATTGGATTACATGTTTTTCAGGTTGATAAAGAGTTATAAAAAAATAAACAAGGCGGACTGCAGAAACTGAGACATCGAGCGTCGATTAAACACAGACGCTGCTGGCTGAGTGTGACATTCGTCTGAGACATTTCTGTTCTTCACTTTAACTCCTAACAGACTGTAAGGTATGAAACATCATGTTCCATTTTATTTATATATTCCTTAAAAACAGCTGCATTTACAATGATTATAGCAGAATACTTTCTTCATTATAATGTAAGCCACAAGTCTGAACACATAAAGATTTACAATCTATATCTTTCAAAATTTCAATTCAGCAATTATTGTCCACTGCAATTAATAACACTGCAACACATACACTGTATGCTCCAACAATGCATATTGATTTACATATACAAATATTGACAAAACTTGAGACAAAAACCAGCACAGACACAAAATCCACAGGGTAAGAGGACTTATAACAGAAAGAAATAGCTAATACACAAGTGACAAGCACCACCACTCCAAATGACATCTGTCAGTAAGAGAAGATTGACGTAAAATAAGCCACGATAACCGATAATCAGGGGTGGGTGAAAAAAGTGGGTTAAACTATGTCATGCATGCACTCTTCACATATAACATTGAACTGCGACACCATCAACCCAGGACAATCCCAAACTCCTCTGGCTTCTTTCAGTATCCATCCGCCATCTTGTGGACGTTGCAAGAAATTACAATCTGATATCACAAAAAACTGCCTGTTAGAAAGACATGCCTCGCAGGGACACTCAAATCTGGCCTCAGACCAGTGCTACCAGGTTCTACCCATTAGTTAATTAATGGCAATGAATGGCCAGAGATTTAACTCACCTGGTACTCTGTGTTTAAATCAGTCCCACCCAATTAGAGAAAAATGAAGACCTGCTGGGCCAGATTTCAGTATCCATTCTGTACAAGCGGTTTTTGGAGTTATCCCAAATGTACTTTCTTGCCTTACCCCCAAATGCCCCCATTCCAGCCAAGCTGGCTGCTTCTCAGAAACTTCTGTATGTGCTTAAGATATCCTTCATTACACATACATATAACCTGGGCCAAGTGCACACATACACTCAAGCTGAAATAGTATTTAAAAAAACCATGAAAGTAAAAGTTAAAAAGTTAAAGGGGGCGACATGGCTCAGGCAGTAAGAGCAGTAGTTTGGCAGTTGGAGGGTTGCCGGTTCGATCCCCCGCCCGAAGTGTCCCTGAGCAAGACACCTAACCCCCAAATGCTCCGGACGAGCTGGTCGGCGCCTTGCATGGCAGCCAATCGCCGTTGGTGTGTGAGTGTGTGTATGAATGGGTGAATGAGAAGCATCAATTGTACAGCGCTTTGGATAAAGGCGCTATATAAATGCCAACCATTTACCATTTATGAATATCCTTTTAAGTCTGATATTTCATTTCCGTGAAAACAACATCATTATACAGGTTACCCGGAACCTTTCATCTCAGACAGGTGTGAACCTCGTATAACAATTTCAGCTTCGATGCCAGATTGAGAAGGTCAAACCAGTTTTCTTCTTGTGATGTGTAAATATGCATTACACAGTGGAACAATCACGTTGTACTCACATCAAAGCCCGTGTTTGGATCCCAGCCTACGTGCCCAATGTGCCTGTAATACAAGAAATAAGAACTGAAAACACGCTGAACACACAGTGAGGACACAGAAACTGAACACTGAGCTATACTAGCGGGATGCTCAACACTGTTACTGTTGCAATGTAATGCATGTAAGCACTGAAGACAAAGAGCTGAATCACTGGACACTGGTCACAGCCCTTTAGGCAGGATGAGGGTCACACACAGCCTCTGACCGTAAACAACAACAGGCCAACGGGGTCACATGATGCCTGCCACTGCCCTACAGATGCTGAACTCAGCTCATTCCAGAAAACGAGCCCCAGATTACTCTCCACGTAAACCCCCCTCCCCCCTCACATAGCCTGTGAATTACTCCCAAAATAATATGTCTCAGATTAATATGTGGCTAGACACAATAAAGCAACGTGCGGAATCAAGCCAACACATTACTGCATACTACAGATAATGCAAGACTGAAATAAATGAGTGAAAGAGAGAATATGAAAGAGGAAGAGAAAGGCTGAAAAAGAGAAAGAATATAAAGGATATAAGCGAAAGTATATGAAGCATTATAAAGGGATGGAAGTAATGAGGCTTACGGACTCTGAGCTTTGCTCCCTAACACGTCGGTTTTTTATTTTTCCCTTGATTTAACACATTTCCCCCAGAAGAGTGCGGTCCTTTAGCCTCATTACTTCATGCTCATTTCCATAGACTAGGCACATTCTCTCTATATTTTTTCTCATTGAATTTTCCTGAAAGAAGCGCTGACACTACCTCATATTGACCATTATAATAAGGCATCTGCATTTAGAATGTTTGAGCTTGGTGTCAGCGCTAAACACAAACGCTTTCTCTGCCTGACACAGAGGGGGGTTAGGGGTGGGGATGGGACACTCACTGGAGTGGGATTAGGGGTGGGACACTCACTGGAGTGGGGTTAGGGGTGGGACACTCACTGGAGTGGGGTTAGGGGTGGGGGGGGAGCAGGAGACTCACTGGAGTGGGGTTAGGGGTGAGACACTCACTGGAGTGGGATTAGGGGTGGGACACTCACTGGAGTGGGGTTAGGGGTGGGGGGGAGCAGGAGACTCACTGGAGTGGGGTTAGGGGTGAGACACTCAGTGGAGTGGGGTTAGGGGTGAGACACTCAGTGGAGTGGGGTTAGGGGTGAGACACTCACTGGAGTGGGGTTAGGGGTGGGGATGGGACACTCACTGGAGTGGGGTTAGGGGTGGGGGGGAGCAGGAGACTCACTGGAGTGGGGTTAGGGGTGAGACACTCAGTGGAGTGGGGTTAGGGGTGAGACACTCAGTGGAGTGGGGTTAGGGGTGGGGATGGGACACTCACTGGAGTGGGGTTAGGGGTGGGACACTCACTGGAGTGGGGTTAGGGGTGGGGTGGAGCAGGAGACTCACTGGAGTGGGGTTAGGGGTGAGACAATCATTGGAGTGGGGTTAGGGGTGAGACACTCAGTGGAGTGGGGTTAGGGGTGAGACACTCACTGGAGTGGGGTTAGGGGTGAGACACTCACTGGAGTGGGGTTAGGGGTGAGACACTCACTGAAGTGGGGTTAGGGGTGGGGTGGAGCAGGAGACTCACTGGAGTGGGGTTAGGGGTGGGGGGGGAGCAGGAGACTCACTGGAGTGGGGTTAGGGGTGGGACACTCATTGGAGTGGGGTTAGGGGTAGGGGGGGAGCAGGAGACTCACTGGAAGTTGCTGGGTGTGCCGATGTCGGCCTTGGTCAGCCTCTTCTTCCCCGCCTTAGACTTCTTCTTGTCCTTAGTGAAGCTGCTGTGTACCACGTTGTTGACCTGAGAGTTGTTGTTATGGAAACGCATGTTGCTGATCTCGGGGTTCTTGATGTCCACTGTGGCCATGGGTAGAGCTACTCCTAGGAACAGGTTGAAAGGACAGGCACACTTAGAACATCCCATGCTCCAATGAGGAGTCTCAGTGCTCAGATCCAAGTTTCACAGCTAATCAGTATTCACGACAGTGCATGATTAAAACAAAAAGGACAACAATAAAAAATATATACATATATTTATAAAAACTTTGCATTTCTGTTCCTGGGTGTCCCTAAACAGCTGGGAAATCGAAGAAGTTTGATTTCACATAGACATGGAAACCTATGGAACCTAGTCATTTTTAATTTGTGAGAATTCATTTTAAGAATTACCAATAGTTTTAAAGACACAAGTGGATGATGGTCTTATTTCCCTAGGAGAGTTCACATTTCCACATAAGCAAATATGTCAACATCAGGGCCATTTTACACATCAGCAATCCATTTTCAGTTCCCAAAGCAAACAGCCAAAAACTACAAGCATTCCACTTTTCAGACAATATTACATATCCATCCATCCATCCATGCATTATCTTAACCCGCTTATCCTGAACAGGGTCGCAGGGGGCTGGAGCCTATCCCAGCATACATTGGGCGAAAGGCAGGAATACACCCTGGACAGGTCGTCAGTCCATCGCAGGGCACACACACCATTCACTCACACACTCCTATGGGCAATTTAGACTCTCCAATCAGCCTAACCTGCATGTCTTCGGACTGTGGGAGGAAACCGGAGTACCCGGAGGAAACCCACGCAGACAGGGGGAGAACATGCAAACTCCACACAGAGAGACCCCGCCGACAGGGATTCGAACCCAGGACCTCCTTGCTGTGAGGCGGCAGTGCTACCCACTGCACCATCCGTGCCGCCCAATATTAAAAAATATATATATATATTTAAATTTTTTAAAGCATGCCTATAATCCAGAAAATATATATTAAATGCACAGCTGTATCAGTGAACAGGAAAAAAAACTTGAGTTGAATTTGAGAAGAGGTGTACAAGAAGGATAATTACATCTGGCCCTCAAATCCAAATCCAGTCCTGGTTTTCTGTTCTTCCAGATAATTAATTGAACAATTAGTGCTACCGATTGCTTCGCACCTGATTCTCAGGTAAAGGGAGGGCAGAAAACCTGTAGTTCTCAGGCCTACAGGTCCGGCGTACAGTACTTCTTAATGACAACAGGTAGCTACACCACATTAAGAGGAACTAATGAAGCCATAAATCATGGAACCTTGGCCACCTTATGCCCACACTACCCTAAGAGACAAAGACCATCATTTCCTGCTGCTGAGGACTGCTGGAGCCTTTGGTGTAAAAGCATGACCGCTTTTTGACTTTTGTACACTTTGCTGTAGGTTTGCCGTCTCAGTTATGGTATCACTGCAACAGGGGCTGAAATCCACAAGTCTCATGCATGATGAAACTCAATAAAACTGAGCGTTCACCCCAAGAAACAAAGCAGACCACAAAATCCAAAAATCAACAACTAGGATGATGATTTGTGGAAAGACCCCACTCCACACAGCAGCAATATTCACAGCACTTGATCTATCGCCACACCCACCTCTGGGCTTGGTCCTCTGTGGGCTCCTAACAGCCATGTACGCGTCTGAAGTGTTACTCAAACTGAAGCGCTCATCCTCCACCTCGGTGGACACCAGGCTGACATCTAACAGGAGCTTCCCCATGGTGAAGTGGGGACCGTCTCCTTGGCCAATGGAGAGCTTTGACGTGGAGACAGCCAGCGGCAGGTAGAGATCATCCTGGGGCAGAACCAGGCAGCACAGCGCTGCCAGGCAGCCGCTGGGACTCGACCCGCAGTCCGACCGCTCCTCGGAGGGAGCCGAGAGGAAGGTGGTGCAGAACATCCTCTCTCCGGGAGGGCATGGGCTCGCAGCCTTGGAGAGCGCACCCAATTCTGAAACTCGTGCTGCTCGTGAACCGCTTTCCTCGCGAATGTCTCCCTCTCTGCCCAAGAAGCGCGGTTTTGACTCAGTCCCGCCCGTCATAAACACACACCTAATCCAGACAAATTACAAGGCCCGCCGCCGAGCTTTACATAACCATTAAAGCCGGCGGTAATCCCGCAAATCCTTAAATTTCCCTTTAAATGCGACAAATCTCCGTCGGCTCAACCTCGAGCGCACCGTGAAAGCACGAGGATAACACAGCGTGTTCGGTCTTCCACAGCGCAGGGATTCACTTCACGCCCCTCTCGAACCATCCAACACACCCTCCGCCGTAATCTACACACCACTCTCAATCCCAGTATGCTCATTCAGCCCACCCATGCCACAGGTCAAAGGGCCATGAGCCAACCGCCAAGCCAAACGGTCAATGCTCGGGAATAAGAGGCAGCTTCTGAAGCAACGTTCCTGCTGTAGTTTCAGTGTTCCCGTCTCGCATTCTTTTCACGTCATTGACCTAGAACCCTGTTTTACCACAACTAAATATCCCACATGGAGGAGTGTAGATGTCGTGTTAAACTGGCACATTAAAAGCTTAAAATCCCCACAGCCTCCATAAACCGATTAACCTCAGGACCAATATGTATCGTGCAGAGCTCTATGCTGATCACCTGCTCTATGCAGACTAGCTGAATGCCCGCACAGCTCGGACAGACCAATAGAGCCCTTTGTCAGGAACCACAAGGAGCCTCAAACAAGAGTGCGCCCAACTTTTCTGGACCTCCCACCCGTGTCCACAAAAATGGGCAGAATGGCAAACATCCCTGCCCATCGGATGAATGGACAGAAGCATGGATGGGTAGAGCCAATGAGTGAATGAGAGATGGGAATGATTCAAAATGAGTGCGCTAGCTATCTAGCTTGTGAGTGGAACAGACCTGGGTCAAATACATAATTGTTTTGGATCAAATACTTTTCTAATATTTACAGAGCTTGTCTGGCATATAGGATCCTATGAAATAGCCTCAAAATGTATAAACCCCACCTGCTCAATCAATCACAGAAAATTATTTGAATCCACAACAATTACGTATTACACTCAGGTCTGGAGTGAAAAAAAAAAAAAACACCCTTTGCCACTCGTTTTCAGAAGGTCTTCATCACACTTCTGCAGGAGTCTGACAAAATGGAAGTATGAGACTTCAGCGGTCATACCTATTGTTCACACCTATTGTGCTATCTCACACTTAGGAAGATTAAAGGACAGGTCGACCTCTTCAAATGACTTAGAAATGTAGAGCAACCAATTAAAACGTCACAGCCGGGAAATCACTAAACTACACCTGAAAGCAAAAGTGTGACACAGCCGTTTTTAGAGTTTAGGGAAATGGCACATTTTCTGCACAGCCCCAAGTGCAGTATGAGAGTATTTGACGCTGACTGGTTTCAGTGGTGTGGTATAGCCCTGCTGGGTCAGTATCACACCCCTTCTTGGCGTGGATCATGGGCTCGGTATTTCAGACACTTGTGCTAGGGCCACCAGTCTTTTCTGGCAGCCGGGATCTCGGGGATTGGGCATTCCGCAGCGTCGAGGAGGGGGCTGAAGTCACCCTGCGTTAGTGCACCTGCTGTTCAGCCATGCCTATATGGCTGGTACAGGGAAGAGTGCCATCCATTTTAGCACATTAAGTGATCCATATGGTTCACATATGGTTGCTCAGGGGTGAGGTGCTGAGGCACACATAGAGAAGATTACCTTCTGACATCAGTGCAACGGGTTAATACTGCATGCTGTTGATCTGTGTGTGTGTGTGTGTGTGTGTGTTTTATGCTTGCACATTTCGAGGAATAAATAATCCTGACTAAGTCTGTGATAAAATTGAGGACAGAGGATTGATGAGTTTTTTTAAGCAGCAGAGATTTTCACAGATTTGACTGTTGATGAAACTACACCAGTTACTGAGATTCTGGGAGAGTGGGGAGCTCTCAATGTTTTCATCATTTTAATTGGCATGACCACCCACATGCCCAACTCAACACTTTGGAAATGCACAAATGGCACAAGAAAAAATATTTTTTTAATGCATGACATACCATTTGGAGGGTCTCGCCTTTTTTCTGCAAAACAAAAATGTAAATAATTAAAAATGGAAAAATGTACAAAAAAGTGGTGTGTTAGTGAAGGAAAAAGAATAGACGCACAATGAAAAGTTTCTAGAAGCAGAAGCAGTGATTGGTTGGGCAGTATTTTCACTTAGTTCACAGGCAGTGGATAGAAAAGCAGAAAAAGGACAGACCAGAGAAGGCTAAACGGAAGCATTAACGTTCCTGGCAGATTTAATCTGTTTCAGAAGGCAGTTTGGAGAGAGCATCCATCCTCTCCCGCCTTACACTAAGCACTTGAGTGAAGTGAGGTTGTGAGAGTGTGGATCACATTTGAGTCTGGTGGCTTTCCATCTCCTGCAGCTCACACATCTCAACTGACCAGCACACAGGGCAGAGAAAAACCAGTGGACAGAACAGAGAGGGAAGAGACAGGGCCAGAAGCAAATCAAAGAAGCACTTATCTGAAGTGACCTAATCCATGGATGTGATGTCCCTAACACTGAACACAAGCCCAATCCTAACCTTAAACCCAATCTCAACCTAAACCCAAACCCATCTAAACCTGGAGGAACTAAGGCCTAATTCATTAAATTAAGTTGAATTTAAGTTGATCTTGTTTCTGTAATTAAGACACTTATAATGAGACTTACTTAATGATTTAAAACAACTCACTCAGAAGCATGTCTCCTTCATAGGCAGATAGCTTAGACAAAGCTGGCTCTTTGGACAGATGTTTAGCCAGGTCTTGTCGTCAGGTCAAATAAGTACAAGCGTAGCAAATAGCTTTGCATTGAGCATAAGCTGGCACCAAAATTTACTTTTACCTGCATACAAATAATACAATATCATTCGACACTGCTGGCTAAAGCAGCACTGTTGGGGTGCCTCCAGAATCTTGCAGAATCTTTCAGCGTAACAGCATAATTCAATGGGCTGCAGTCTTCTGACTGTTGCACTTATTTGCCCCGACGGCTTCAGTAGTAAAGACAGTGCGGAACGCTAGGAGCTCAGAGGATGTTGTGTTAAGAGAGCAGGAAGAGCCAGGCTGGCGTGGGCAGTTACCCGTCTTCCTCTGTTTTCTGTTCCTGATTTCATCAATCGCCACCCAGAACCGCTTGGCCTCTTCCTCACTGGCAAAGTTCAGGCCAATCTGACTGGACTAGAGAGAGAGGAGACGCATGGGGTTGGAGTCACACAATGCTGGAACATTTCAGTTCAATATGTCCGTTTGAGGCCGAGCTTGCACCCATCAATCATGCATCATTTTAGGTGACACATTTACTCCACTCAGGGCTTCAAACAAACACATTCAATCCTTCCTGTGACCACCATTTTGGTGAATTAGTGTCAGATTCTATTCTTTGTAATGGAAAAGCACCAACCAAAGATAAGCATATACATAACCATAACACGAGTGGTTATGCAGCCGCAAAAATGCTGTAAGCATGCTTCCAAATTTAATAATATGAAGTGTTTTCATGGGGCCTGTACGAAAGGCAGTTATTGCAGCAGGATCTATTTCCCAGATGAGCTGCAGGGGGCAGTGCACTTGCAGGTGCTCTTAGCAGTGCACAAGTCTAATAAATTCTGCATAGCATACTGGAAAAGCCCAAAACCTTATTTTATTCAGAGGGCAAACTTCAGAAATCCATATTTCATGCAGTGCTTCATTGTTACAGTATTTGCAAGCTTTTTGACAAACTTACATCTCCTGCAAACGTGAGGAAGAACGGCCTTGAATGGTTCATTGAGAAGTTGGTGTAGAGCTCCTGTTCGAACAATTTTTTCCCTTCCTGTAAAGAGAGAGAGCATATGAAAAAGAACAAAGGCCAACAGCCACACACAATGGTGAGATCTTCTACCTCTCTTCTCATCCTTCAGTTACACAGACATAACCCTTCATCAGAACCGTCTGACGGTTTTCATTTGAACCAAGACTCCTCCAAGACCATCTACTCCAGTGTCTCTGTGGTCAGCTAGGTGGGACATTCACACATGCCCCACTCCACTGGGGTCTCCCTGTAGGTGAGTGCAGTGAGGTTCCTTGAATAACCAGCGACTGTCTCGAAAGCTTGGTTTCAACAGGGCTCCAAAGGTAGTGCTGGGGAGTGTTCCAGAGCAGTCTCTCATTTTGGCAAACGATCCCCTCCCACAGGGCTGACTCCGGGCACTGTACTGCTTTCACGATAACAAAATCGGGAACAGAAGTAAACGAGGGAGTGTGTGCTTATTTATTGATGTTCTGTAGCCACACCGCTAAAGAGGTAACCGTGTGTGAGTAGCTGAACAGCTCACATCAGTAAGGGAAAAATAAACTGGGATCCATGTAGTCAGAATAAAAATATACTAACCTACAAGCCAAATGCAGGTTGGTTTTTAATATAAAAAAATTAAATAATAATAAATTAGCAAAACCGCACATGCAATCTGCTATTTCATATTAACAAAACTAAACCAATCTCTATTCCCAGTGTTTACCTGATCTCAGTTTAGAACACCCAGTGTTATTTTAATTGCTACATGAAATTCGGGAGCTGGCAGAGCCCCCTGCCCTCTCCTCTGTGGTACAGTATGCCATGCCAGTATGCCTCTCCCGGCATCAGAACAGGCCTCACACGCAGACGGCAGAAGCAGACCGTGAGAGCCGTACTGAGCAGGAGTCGCTGCCCCTGACAGAGGTCGGGATGACCCTCTCTGGGCCATGCCGTGACTAATCCAGCGGCCCTATGAAAAGCCACTGGCTGCAGTCAGCACCGCTGCACTCAGGATTAGAAACCACAGCATGACGTTTTGAAACCCATCGTTGCACAGAAGCCCAGTGCTTCATCAGCTGGATGAGGCAACCAGCAGTGCCATCATGTGGCCAATTATTCAAGTGATTGGAAACCCCTTTGGTTGACTAGTCATTTTTTTAAATGTATATTCATTATTAGTAATGCTCAGGCTATGAAAAAATATATCCTGATGAAAATGCACGTTTGACATTTGTTCAAGAATTTAGCTTGCAAAACAAAATTTGAAAACTTGATTAGTTTGCTCATGGCATTTTTTTTGTTACGCAACTGGCATATAGACAGTTTCCACACCCTTGTGCTGCTAGAATCTTCCAGCAAATATTCCTACATTAAGTCTCAATGCATGTCCAGTAAGACTAGCTACAGTTTGTGGACACAGCTCTCAATTGAAATCCAAAAAACATCTGTATCTTGTTAGTTCCTCCACCACGTTTGGAAAACAGCTGTCCCCTTTCCTTCTCTGGTTACTTTGCCGATGTCAGTGTGCGACTCACCTTGATGTCGAAGACCCGGATGAAGTAAGACCTCTGGGGATTGTCCTTGACCAGGCAGGCCACCCCACAGCACTTCCTGGCCCATGAGGAGTTCCCTTCGGCCACGAAAACCTGGAGTACGGCGGAAGACAGGGCCTGCAAGGGGGGGGGGGGGGGGGGGGGGGGGACACAGCGGTTATCCAGGGATTCTATCACACACGGTGCGGTGAACTCACCAGCATCATCACACACAGGGCAGAAGGGCCGCTAAAGTTACAAGAACGATTATATGCTATACGCTAAAAGATAAGGTGCATTAAACCTCTAAACACAATTGTGCACACAGAAAGTGTGTGAAACCAATAAACACAATCACACAAAAATAAGCTGTGGTAAACCCATAATCACAATCGCACAGAAAGAACACATAAAACCTAAAAAATCAATCACGCACAGTTGTGTGCTAGTAGTTTCATATTCACATAGCAAGTACGTTTGCTTTTTTTGTGTTGCCCAGACATGTTTAACTGAAACACCAGATAAGGTCGCCCTGACGTGCCCTTAGCCATGGCATTCGAGTACAAACACAACGATTTATAAAGCGTTTATCACATAGCATACACCTGAATGTTCCTGGCTCTTTCAGATTACCAGCTAACCTCTTTAAAGGCTTTATGTCCTCCATTAATGTTGGCGAGCGTTTATGACTACAAGTTGCGCAATATGCAAAATCATATCGTATGCATAAATGCTAATCGTATCCACCCGAATGTCCTCACGGTAAGAAAGGCGGACGGAATTGGAACAGAGCCATCTCGGTTCGCCCCGAAGATGACGTGATGTTTTCAGACACACGGCTGGCCACTGTCATTCCTCACTTGAACACGAGTGACAAGCCTGTCGCGAAATACCGCTCCGGTGACAAAGCCACAAAACCAGCCTTCCAGGAAACACTGGTGTCTGGGCCATCTCCTCAGACCGCATACTTTCCATGGATGCATACAAAATAGGAAAAATAAATAATAATGATGGAAAATAAATTATAATAAAAGGCTGGATAACCCCCATTCATGTGAAGAAACGTCAGAGAACATTTAGGCTAATTGTTTCTGTGCATGACTGAACAGGCATACAAACCAGATTGTTAGAAACGTCAAACCCAGAGAAAGGACAGCCCAGCTGGATACAGGGTCACTCCAGTACGGAGACGGAGGAAATCCGCTCCGCTGTCAACCAACAGGAGAGTCAAAACTTTCAGAACCAGGGCTTGATCCATTCCAGGGATTACTAGAGGTTGGTGGTTGTACTGGGTGGAAGCCTATGACAAGTTGGTTGAACTCTTCTCTTTAGCAATACGTGGAACTGTTCAAACCGCCACATTCAGGAACGGAACCAGAATCCTCCCTCCAAACAGATCACAGTGGCACTCCACACTGCATTCCTGACGGGTGTCAGCGTTCACGACACGTCCCATCATAGCATATTCCTGTCGTGCCTGCAAACAGGAACCATCAGACCCAGACAGTTCAGGAAGAAAAGCCCAGCCGCTCGACCGGAACGTGTGGTATTCATTAACTGTACGGTTTCCACTTCAAAAGGAAACGCTATTAAAAGAAAGTGAGGTGCTGGGCGAATTTCTCGGCTTCCCTCTCCTTTGACGCCAGTGATCACAGATTCACACAGGCTGCAGAAGAGGGAAAACACACAGGAGGAAGCCAGAGCCTGCTAACACTAGCGTGACTCTGACAACTTTATTGTGGCCAAGGAAATATGCTGCAGTTGCGCCCCGGAGCACATTTTGCTCCACAAGTAAAGCAAATTATGTATGCAGAGCTTTGAGGAATTCAAGTGGTGTCCCTTTACCAGACAACCTGTGGAGTGGTCTCTGAGTTGGAATCAGGATGTTTTGTAAAATCAGCTCTTAAAAACTGTCTATAATGGTTCTCTGAAGCACCCTCCGGAGCTTCAGAGAGGACATTAATCACCCACTACATGACGGACAAGAGTGAGAAATCTTTACAGAAGACAACCAGAAGTATCACCCAAATCCATCATTCAGACCCACTACTGCTTAGTCGCACTGAATCATACCCAATCGCATAACAGATGCCAAATCAGATTGGAACCTGAATTCTTCAGCTTTGTTCCTCAGGCCATTTCAGCTGCAGGGTGAAAATGCTTCCAGGACAATTCATTGCTGAGACTCACAGTCGACACCCATGCCTTAGACAACAAGGTGTGTCTTAAGGCTTGCACTCTACTGTGGAGGTTATGAGGCCTGGACTTTATCCCTTTCACTTATGCAGCCTATCAGCAAATGTAAACAAAAACAGGCAATGGGCACACAACCTACAGTATTCATCTGCGGTCATGACAGGAAACCACCTTTTATGGCAAATTAAATGCCATTTCCTGATTCAGAACCCGCAGAGAGCTGCTGCACATTCAGATAAGATCCACACAGATGCAAGGAAAGCAGCCTACATTTCGTACCTATCCCATCGGAAGGCCAGGAAAGTGGGACAGCCTTCCCAAACACACAATTCTTCCCAGAAACTCAAGAGACTGAGACGGGAGGGACCGTACTGGTTTCTGACCACTTGTTCCCTAACCTAGAAAAATGTGCATAACAATAACACCAGGAACAAAACTGTGCCTCAAATTCTAGTGGCTCAGGTTGACTTCCCGTCACATTTGCATATTCAGACAAAGGGACAGAAAAGACTACAAAGAGATTTCTCTTCCTTCTCATCAAGCCACAAGTGAATCAGTCAAGGCCCACAAAAGCCAGCATGGGGTATAAAAAAAAAACCTGCTGTCCTGTTTGGCCTTGAAACAGTAGTCCTCCAGATTCACACTGCCTCGAAAGAGGAAAGCACGTTTCACTGTCCCAGCAGAAATCTCCTGGAGAGACTGGCCACAGCGTTTCCTGTAGGAGGACTGCTGATTGTGCATTGCAATACCCCCCCCCCCCCTACACCCCACACCCACTCTTTCCCCTCCACTGTTAGTGTGCGAATTGGACGTCCTCCACATTCGGCCCACAGGCCCAACTTCTGAACACTGCACAGGCAACTACGTCAGGAGCCTGCCAGACTGAGGAGAGGAATCCATCACTTCCTGAAACAAAACGCATTTCATTTCCACGAACCTTGGCAACAACCCCGCCGTGACACCACCGACATTTTAACAGTCTGCCCAGTGCGTCAACCGTCATGTGCGAACGGGCAATGCGGGCACTGCACTGACAGTCACAAACATGGCTGCTCAGACAAACTGATGCTTTTGTGTCATTCCAAAATAGACCAAATCTAAAAAGATGAGTCATTGGGACTGACACTCTTAGAACAAAGTGTTTTTCAGGCTTCAAATTAGACTGATATTCCTTTATCATTCTACATAATGCAGGCCTTTGTAAAATGTGCAAACAATCGCACAGACGTATGCTATGCCCACGCATACATGGAAAAGGGAAGCTTTTCTCATTCCAGCAGTTGTGTGTCACTTGGGGTAAACCTGACTGAAACTGCACCTTATTCATGACATGTGCAGGTGAGGGCGTGACGCAACGTGTATAGAATCTGTCCGCGCAAACGTCACAGACAGGGTCACGCGCAAAGGGGAAGATGTTGTTCCGGGGCGTACAGTTTACACAAACACAAGGAAACACTTCTGCGAACTTTGCACATTGATAAAAGGTCACATGAGAGGATGCCAACTCCACCCTAAGCATACAAAACTCAGGTAAAGTCAGTGGAGCGAAAGGAGGAACTTCTACTCCACTGCAATAGTGTGGAGCCATTGAAATACCCGTTTCTGACCTAGTGAAAAACTAGAACACCATTATAGGGAGGGATTACAGCATACAATACATTTTTTAACACAATTATCAGAAACTTGTGAAGTCCCTCAACTTATGCGAGTACCTGCACACTACAAAACCAGCCTCCATCTATATTTTCAAATCTGGTGATCATATTATTGATCATATTATATATGAAATCCTTATTATTTTTATGAATTATATTTTAATTAATACTCTTGTAATGTTGGTTATAACGCTAGTTTATCCAGAAAAAATAATATTCTAATTCTTAGATCTGTATCAGCATGCATGTCTTCTGGATTGCTTGTTAGCTGGCCCTCTTCCAATGGAAAAAGTAATAAACTTCTGGTGACTTTACAAAAAAGCACCATATGGACATAAACATAATAAATGTCAATTAATTACAGAACTGACAAGTCTGTGCCAATTGAGTGCTTTTCTGTACCTGACGTCTTGTGGTTATAAACACAAGAACATTTTTTTAGCAATCATCCATGCACATTCTCAGACTGGTGATGTGTGGATGTTCTAAGGACAGTTCCATAAGTGAACACAGCTGGACATGTTACCAAAAAACAGGACTTGAGCGAAGTGAAACTAATGTCCTGTTTGTTTCTCTTATTATTTTAGCCTGAGGGGTGTTCATAAAGACCTACTCCTGATGACGTTTGTCAGGTGACACCACCAGAAGAGTAAAAAAAAAAAAGAAAGAGAAAAAAGAAAAAATCCACATCTGCAAACTACTGCTGCTTCCTGTTGTTCAAAACTCGGCCGGGTCTGGCAAGCTAATGTTTTAGCGCACATAAAACAATAAACCTTCACGGTGCAATACCTTCACGCATTAGGTGAACATCAGTTTTGCACTTGTAAGTTGTGGCCTGCACCATTATACAGTATACGGGCCCAGGTTCAACCTTTAGAAGATTTTTTAATCGGAAGCCGAGCCATCAAGAGCTCACACTGTTTTTTTAAGGAGCATGCATAATCAGGAACAAAAAGTCGGAAGATAGGATACTTTCTTTTGCCACACCTTTAGGGAAAGCAACGGCCAATAAGGAAACATGTTTATCCAACACCGCCACGATACACTTACCACCCAATTTCTATTGACGTTAGGTCAATCCTTTCGAGTTATGTAGGCTAATGCTCAATTTAGTTTGCACAGGTCTTCCCAATAATCATGAAAAAAAAAAAAAACGCCTCACAGAATGGTAGCTTTAGTTCCAGGAAAAATCTGTGACCATTCAGACATCAAACAACCAGCTCAGAGAAAACAAAGTGGAACGATTTCGATATTGGACAAATCATTGCCTACTGCCCAAGCAAATTGGAGCAGTCGGGTTAGCATTTTTCAATGAGACTGTCAGTGTCACAATAAAGCAAGGCCTAGGGTTCCGATGCATCTTTGTATATCGGCTTGACGACTTGATGTCCTCGGCTGGGACACATGCACTCGCAGTATATTCCCTTTGAAATCAGGAATCCAGATAATCGATGTGAAAGACGTTCTGTGCTGCTATTCATCAGTTATGATTGCACGCCGCAAATCTACAGAATACCTTTCACATTTCCAACAAAAAATAGGCTACAATGTAGCCTTCCTTGTAACCTGATGACATTATCTTGGTAGCCTAAACTTTAACTTTAGAAAGTGGGAACGTGTAGGCTATTAGTGATGAAGAAAGTAAATGGTGAACTTACGATGCAATTCCTTCCCAGGTGATTGTAGAGGCATTCGTTCTCTTGAGGGTTTAGAAGAACAGAGCCGACATTTGCGACGCGCCGCCGCGGCGGACCACCACTCATGGTTTTTTGTTAAACAAAAAAAAAAAAAAAAAAAAAACAGAAATCAAAAAGATACAGCTGTCTTGCTAAGGTATTTTGAATAAAGCTGATTCAGTCATTGATCACCGTGGCCTGCAGCCGGCCCCTCTCAAGGGTGCAGGTCGTTTTTGACAAAGGCTGTTGAAGGTTCAGTATTTTTGTATTTCTGTCGTTCGGAACTGTAACCTAAATTGTCCCTCGGGCTTTGAAGATATTTTGAGAACTCGGATCTCCCCGAGTCTCCAAAATCTAAACTTTCAACGGAACTCCAGCACCAACGTCGGCAGATCTGTACAACATGGCAGCGGGAACAAACTACCACTGGGAATGAGGGGACGACTGCGACAATAAAAAGCCGTGCAATTTAATTTTTCCTATATTTGCGCAGTCGTTTCTTTTGTAAAATAAACGAAAGTGCAACAGTGCACGCACGGTTGTTCCAAAATCCAAGCAGATAAATGCTCATATAAGATTTGAGGGCGCCTCCGGAAATACTTCCTCAATTCTGAAGATGGTCTGGTCCTGTTTGCCCGTGTATTTTGTAAGAGGAATGCAGTATGCGGAGGGGTACGCAGGGAGCAGGGCGGGGAAAACAAGAAGCGCGTTGCCAAGTTCAAGCAATGCAAATCATGGAGGAGGACATACAGTTAGTATATGACTGCATAGTTAAAACCTGAAAGTGATCGAAAAAAATCCATATGTAAATGACAGTGCAATTCTACACTGCTACGCTGGGGACTGAGGTTCGTTGACGCTGAAAGGTTTTTCTCTCAATTGAAAAATGAATACTCTTAGTCCAGATATCAGGCATAAAGCATATTATTATTATTATTATTATTATTATTATTATTATTATTATTATTATTATTATTATAGGCTATCAGCAGATGCTCTTATCTTACAGGACAAACACACAAACACACAGTGAGTAATTTATAATAATAGCTTTTATATAACTATTAAATATTGCTAAACCTCACACCTGGAAACAAGCATGTATATCATTGAAGCCTTTTACTCCAGACCTTTGTGGCTTTGTAAAAGACATGTCAGAGAAATCTTTAGAGAAACCTATTTCCCCATGAGAATATTCTGCTGCACCCCACACCTGCCTGGTGACCACTCCCTCAGCATGACTCTGTGGTGGAGCAACCAGAAAGGTAAAAAAACCTGCCCGGCCGGCCTGGTGAGGTAGCCCAGAAACAGGAATGAAACTGAATCTGGGTCAGCCAGGGGAGGAACACAGTGACATGTCTCCCATGCTAAGAGACAATTTCTTCTGGGTAAAAGATAGACAATCTCGTCAGTGGTGTTCTCCACACAATCATCTACTGTGGTATCTCAGCCATGAATCCATTTCCAGGCTATGCTTTCCTTGATTTTTGATGAAAGGCTTGATGAGATCTACTTTTTAGGGTGTGTGGATTCATTCAGTATTGATAGGCCAACCCACACACCGCACCCAAAGTTTCTTTACTGTAACTCCACAATTGTTTTTGTGACAATCAGGTTTCCCATTAAGAAATAAAAAATTGTGTTTGGGATCCAGGTTAACACAAAAAGGCTCCAGTTGTGGTCAAAATAATGTGTCAGTATTTATTAACTAAACGGCTAGAAGGGGCAGTTGGTGTTTTACTTATTAACACTGGAAATTGTGGTATACTTATGCCTTGTCTAGACTGTCCAGCTGGGTTTGGGGCTGTAACAGGCAAAAATACTTCATTAGTTAATGATGGTTAAGATTCGCATTGGGAAATGAAAGAGAGAGAGCGCGATCAAAGGGTTTTTATGAGGGCGCTCCCAGCATGACAGACGTATTCCTTCCTGGGATGGCTGAACGTATGGCCAAACAGAACTGCCACTGTGACCACAGGAACTTCAGCTTCAACTTCAGTTCGACCTCACGTGTGCCACTTCCCCTTGGCTTATGTGTGATGGACTCATCTTTGATTATTCACAAATCTATTAACATAATTCATATGAGTGCGTCCCATTTCTCCTGCTGAGGTGGGATGATGCCTCGAAAGGGAACATTGTGGTTTGAAGGCTGCAGGTTTCTCCAGTGATACACTGCTGTTGTAACTGTTGATTCAATAATGAATACTAATATACACATTTATATACAAATTTAGATATGTGGGTTGTTTATTTATACAGCTGCTATTACACAAACACACACAGACACCACACACATATATAGTATATGTATACTGTTGTATGCAATTGTGTCTTATATTATTCTATTTCATGCCTTCACACACTTTCAATCAGAAACCACAAGCAATGCATCATATTGCCATTCATGTCATTATGATAAATACGCTGAAACACCAATTTCTACAGTTTCATAACGGAAAAAATTGCACATCATTCATTCATGTATTTCTCTTGTACAAATTGTTACTTGTTTTGTATAACAGTGGATCCCCCACCTTCCCTCTCCATTCTTCAGAGTTACGCAATGAAAAAACATTGTGTTATATTTTGTATGCGTGTTATATTTAGGGTGCTGTGATTTATATGACAAGCATAAAGTTGATGTCAGGGAGCAGAAAAGAAGAGATTTTGAATGCAGCACCTTAAAATGAACTAGCAGTTCTGTCATAAATAATGTAAACTCTTGGCAAACAAAAAAAACAAACCAAATGCTACAGTTGCTCACACTGGCCAAAGGTTTGGATTATTTCTGGATTATATTTTTGTGCTTGACAGTGTCCCTTACCCAAGATGATTTGAATCAGTCCGTTCTGCGACAACTCTAAATAGCACACTACTATCCGCCTGAAGGAATGGAGCAATCTCACGTACACAGTGCTCATAAACACAAGAGCCTGACAGGGCTCTTCCGTCACTCCTGAGGGAAAGCCACATATGTAGAAATCCAGTGACCCAGAAAGCAGCGTTCAAATGAGGAAAAACACAACCAGCAGCTGCACAGACACACACGATAATGTTTCTTTCCTGATAGCTGATATAGTATTGTTTATCCTCACAAGATTTTCATAGTAATCAAAAATAATAAGGTAGAAATAAGTACAAACAGGAGCAAGGCGATAATGTCTCACTGTGATATGATATGTCTTTGTGAATATTTATTACTGAGGGACGACACAGAAGGGTTTGAATCCCGGCCGAGGGCTTCCTGTGTTCTCCCCATGTCTGCACATGTTTCCTCTGGTCTGCTCCCAGTGAATCATGCTCCAGCCCCTTGTGATCTGTGACCCTGACCAACAAGAACAAGTGGTTTACAAAATGATTGGATGGACTGGGTAATTTGTGAGTGAGGGCGCCACCTGTGGACATGAAAAATAATGATCCACTGGTTTAATGCATAACTTCCAGTTTGCTATTGAATACTTGATGTCATTGAAAAGTGAAATAAAAATCAGCTACAGTAACGGAAGAAATGTAATATTTTAGCAGAAGAACAGGTCAAAATATCTCCTGACCCAGGACCATGGGTAGTTTTTCAGTGGGGGAATTCTATTACTTTATATTCACAGGAATCAGTTACTAATTTAATTCTGAGTGTTCTAATTCTCTTTTTACTGTTTTTCTCATGTAATTTTTTATAGTCCATTATGTTATAGATTTCTTCTTATGCACAACATACATAACCTGCTAAGACCCAGCCATTTATGTTTGTCCACTGGAGGGGGCATGAGTCTCTGGTCTTAATCTGATTAATCATTTTCCACTATGGTGGAACCAACAATACCATACAATGGGCACTCAATAAAAATGCATCATATTTTTGAAAATGTTTTCACTGCAGCATGTTTTTGTTATCCACATGTATTATAAAAAAAAAATGCTTAAACCTTTTCTCTAACATATCTTGTGAACATTAACTTGAAAGGGTTCCATGTGATTTGTAAAAAGCCAGTTTAAGGCCAGACTTTTGGGTGATACTGCACCCGGTCCATTATAAAGTGTTGCTAATGTGCCGTTCTGTAATTAAACTCGCAGCGCTTCCTCCCCGTGGTCGATAAACAGGGGAGAGCGAGGGAAGAGTGGACAGATGGATGCACTGTTAGAGGGAAGAGCCCTGCTGGTTGGCACCTGTTGCCTTCCTAAGCCCTGTCCCTGAGGCGTTAGCCAGGCACAGTCCTCCGGCGGCTCACAGGAAAACCGCCTCCAGGGTTTCTCACAGCGGAGGGGTAACAGCGAGGGCCTTGGGGGAGTCACGCACACGAGGGCCTCTATCATGCCAATCACCGCATACATCTACAACACAACTTCAGATAGTAGCTGCTACTGTACGCCGTAGTGTTGCCTGATGGTATATTTTTGTATGACTTACCTGACTTAGGGGAGAGTAAGCAAGTGCGTGATTCCACAACCAGAGCTGATATCCACGGAAGGCAGATCTGACGATCATGAAATGGGGGAGTTTAAAATCCATATATGCGTACACTCTCTCTGTCTCTGATTATTTTGGACACTACAGGGTAATACATGCTCCACTGCCACCCTCTGGAGTTCCTGCTGTCTCACCCTCAACCCATACCAGCAGCACCGCAGCACTAGTAAATGTACTGCTCCAGTGCACTCTCCCATAACTCTATATTCCATACCACAGGCCATACAGAACTACAGGAGAGCTAGCACCTATCAGAGGAGAGGCACATCTCTCAGTGACAAGTGTTAGCTTGTTGGTGACAGGCTGGGACATAACAGTGGGGGGGGGATAGGCTAGTTGAACTGACTACCCAGGGGCCCTAGGTGGAGGGGGCCGTCAAAGGGCCTGGACGAAAAAGTTTGAGATAGGAAGGGGATCCACAGACACTGCATTTGCACAGGGCCCAGAAATTAGGGTACTGTCCCTGGTGCCAGGTTCACTGTTTAGAGGAAATAATGCGGCAATAACCTCAGGAAGACTTGTTAACTTACGTAGTCACACAGCTTACCCAATGGAGGATCTAAATGAATAGGGGGCAAGCATTGCAAACTCAGCTAGTTAATAGCAGCCGAGATTCAAAACTGCTTTTCCTTGTTCATTATGCTCAATCAGAGCTTTTTACTGATTTAGCTACATTAAGCCAAATGCCCCTTTCTCCCTAATTTGCAGTTCAGTTCATTCCTGATAGAGAGCCTGAAGTGTATTTTGTATTGCATGGTGAAGAAAGCAGTGCTTGTTCCTTGGATCAAACAGAAAAAAGATCGTAATGACCAAAGGGTGCATTAATCCAACTCAAGCAAACTGGCAATAGGCATTCAGCAGGTGGTGTTTATCCCTTCCGTCTTGAGATGAATGTCACTTCAGTGTATTACTAAATTAAACTGAAGTCTTATCCAAGTTAATGCCATCTGGTGCCGGGCAAAACGTGTGAATTAATTACAGAAAATCATGTCAGCATGTTGAATGATAGAGATCCCTGTTTTAATCTTATAGACCTGGCATTGTCAAACGTGTCATTTTCCCTCAGATTTAACAATGTAACAATGGAAGAGAGAAAATATATACTTAGCCCATTGTTCAGTTTTTATAAAGTAATTAAACAGCTATTCCAAATCTCTGTAATTTGTGAGAATAACTGGAATAACATAAATTTAATTTGGCAGTGAATACAAGGTAACTGGAGTTTTTCTGCATATCTCTTCTAGATACATTTATTTACATGTATAGTCCCCCTACATACAGTACATTCATAATCTTTCCAGAGAGGTCATAGCCACAGAGTGGTTAGCCACAGTGTGGCACCCCTGAAGCAGTTATTGACCTTGCTCCATAGCTGAAACACCCTCCAATGTCTAGCCGACAACTGGACTACACCCTCCTGCCAGGGATGGGGCAATCAACCCCATCCGTGGTCAGTTGGCCTCATTTGCCTTTAAGCCACCTGCTGCCCCGTTGTTCTTAAAGTCTGCAGATGTATATAATAAAAAATACAACTTATGCAACAGCGGATCTTGCCATTGTTTGAGTTTGAAAATGTGCACACTTTTCCCCAGTTTAAAGTGGTCTCTGTGCACAAATGTAATGACAATATTTCTGTTGAAATGACAGGTTGAGATGCTTTCCTATGATTAGGTATCGACTTCTTCAGTAGATCGTAGAAAGTCCTTCCAAATTTCCTCACAGTACGGTTATGGGCATAGATTCAGTCGAAACTTGTCCTATTCAGTATTCAGACCCGTATGCTGTATGCTGTAATTATCACACTTATGTATCATTATATTACTATTTTTAGTGTTATAGTTGGCAAAAACTGACCAAGTGGTAGCAATAACACAGTTGTCTGATTAATCTAGGGTTCAAGTGTTTATCTATGTAATCACTCTAGCACTTGGAACCGTACTTCCCTGTAGGGTTTTCAGCACACTTGTCCCTGGTTATGATTTGCACTTTATTGTACGCTGCTCTGGATGAGTGTCTGCCAAATGACTAATGTAATGTAATATAGTGGATAGGCTACAGCAGTAGACTTAATACGTAAAAAAAAACCAAGTCTAATAAATACCTAATAAAATTCTCACTGTGTAAATTCACAGAAAATGTAATCATCCTCTGACATAGCACCTTTTGCACATGGTAAATGGTTGGCATTTATATAGCGCCTTTATCTAAAGCGCTGTACAATTGATGCTTCTCATTCACCCATTCACACACCAACGGCTGCCATGCAAGGCACCGACCAGCTCGTCAGGAGCAAATGGGGGTTAGGTGTCTTGCTCAGGGACACATCGAACCTGCAACCCTCCAACTGCCAGAAAACTTCTCTTACTGCCTGAGCCATGTCGCCCCCAGGATAGCACTTATTATAAGGTGCACTGACTTGCGTCAGGCTGAATTTGTATCAGAATTGGTGGAAGTGGCTTGAAAGTGTGGAATGGAATTTAATATGTGTTTATCTGTTCAATTCAACAGATCTGCTCACCATTCATGAATCTTTTGAGCAGGAAGCTGACACAGTGAAGCAATTCTCTAATCTTACCACAGTTGAAGGGGGCAGTATAGGACAATGTGCCACCTCAAATGTGCCTTGTGAACTGGGCAGTGGACCAACAATCAGAACATCACATTTTAGTGTGTGCCACTAGGTGGCAGTTTATACCATGCTTTAACTGAAAATATTACTCGTAATATAATAACAAGTACGAAGAAGAAGAATGCTGTGAGCACAGCTCCATCTCAGATCAGTGCTGATTAGTAAACAGATGAAAGCCCATTGCTAAATGTCCCTCTTTCTCTTCTTTTGGAGAAGATGGCTCAACATCCCATTAGCTAAGGTGGATATACAGGCAATTCATATTACCCAACAGGAGGATGATGGTGTTGAATGAGGCTGGCCTTTATGGCTGCCTTGTGATTGTGCAGGCTGGTATTGTGATTGTGCAGGTAGTTCCTTCCTCTTCTCTGTGCAGGGTTTTGAAATCAGTATACACTCAGTGAACACTTTGTTAAATAGACCTGTACACCAGCTTGTTAATACAAATATTTAATCAGCCAATCATGTGGCAGCAACTAAATGCATACAAGCATTCAGGCATGGTCAAGAGGTTGAGCTATTTTTCAGACCAAATTTCAGAATGGGGACTTTGACCATGGAATTATTGTTGGCACCAGACAGGGTGGTTTGAGTATATCAGGCACAACAGGGTTTGCAGAGAATGGTGCGAAAAAAAGAAAAAAAAAAGCCCAGTGAGCAGCAGTTATGCATTGTTAATGAGAGAGAGGTCAGAGGAGAAGGGCCAGACTGGTCAAAGCTGACAGGAAGGTGACAGTGACGCAAATAACCACACATTACAACGGTGGTATGCAGAAGAGTATCTCTGAACACACAACATGTCAAACCTCTTAAGTGGATAGGCTACAGCAGCAGAAGACCAATAAGTTACTTAAAAAATACCTAAATTGAGTGGATACTGTACTGCTGTATCTATTCTGTACTTCTGTTCACCTTTTAAGTTAATTTTGTACAGCTGCAAATGGTGGAACTCAGCACAAAAGCAGCAGTTTCTTTAAAATGATAAAACACATATAAAGTAAATACCACAAAATAAATGCTGATTGTCTGCAATGCAGAAAAAATAACAGATTGCCATACTTTTGGAGGGTGCTGTATATATTATTATAATTATACAACTGGCCCCTGCTGACTCACTAACACCATTTCTATCAAAACCTGGTTTTCATAGAAACAGCCCCACTTAGCTTCAGTCATCTCACAGCAGAAGGTGGTACAGTATAACTGCCATCTGGTTCCTGTGAAGCAGATAAGACCTGAAAATATGTTAAAAACCGGAATCCGCCTCATTGAATTTCACTGAATTGCTTTTGCACTTGACCAGCACGGAAGAACTGACGCTGAGGTAGGCAGTCTGACTGTATTTACACAGCTGAGCGTATATCCCACTCTGTCTATCATCCTGCAGATCAGAACACAATCAAATATGACAGAGGTAGAATGCAGAGTCAGTAGGCCCCTGTTTTAAACCCATTGCCCGGACACCCACCACTTCTGGTCTGAAAGGAAATACTGAGCCACAGAACATGTTCTCTGATGTTCAGTACGTGATGCAAAGTGAAAGAGGTGTTGGTTTTGTGTAACCTCAGGAACATTTCGTTTTTTGGTTTTTCTGCTGATGGAGACATTTATCTAGACCTCACTGTGCCCACCACTGCACTCCTGATACAAATGGTAATTTTGCACTCAATAACCTGTTAACCATATATAAGTTTCAAGCCAACAGCTTTGAAAAGAAAAGCCCTTACCAACACAGCGTTGTCTGGTTTGCATCAACCAACATTGTAGTCTGGATGGCCTCCCAATGAACATGGCTAAGGGCAGGGTGTTAGAAGCAGGTCTGCAGCTAGCATTGGATTCCTAAGTATAATAATCTGAACTTAATTAAGGGGATTCACGTTTTCTGATTTATCTACTGTATAAATAATGAACTAACCTTTTTTATTATTTGGTGAACAGCCCTAGTCAGTACTCAGCTTACTGGAGCTGTTAACCATGAAATGCAAATCTTCTTTGTGAGCCTCTGTTAAACTGCACCAGGCCATTCCTAATGGGCACTCTTTGTGCCATCAACATTGTTGGCAGTTGCCAGGTCAGTAAGGAGGAGCCAAATCTACAAAGCCCCGCATAGCCTATGCCAACTAACAGAGCAGGCCATTGTTGTCCCAATAAAGACCAACAGAGTGGGACATCACTGTTCCCCTACGGGCCAACAGAACTCCCTCAGAGACCCATGGAAAAGGTTGTTGCTAGACCTCAGTCTAACATCTAAGGCGAGGAACATACCAAACTTGAACCAGTCCTCAGGGAAATAACAGACTGTCTGTCATCAAAAAGGGGGGGATAATAGGGGCTCACAAAATAACAGACAAAGGAATACTGATCTTGTACTGATCCAGGGAGCGGAGAACACCAGACTCACTCTGCCCAACAGAGGGGAGATCCAGACTCAGAAGGACATTCATCTTCCCCTTGGGCTCTGGAGAAGAAGACCTGAACTCCCAGCTGTCAGGAGAGAGTGGCAGGTGCGTACTAATATCAATATATTAAAATTCTTCCTTTTAAGAAGGGACTTGGGGGTGACTTGACATGAGACAGTATTGGGTGCTCGTAAAGTAAATAAGTGCTCTGTAGATGTTACTGAATCCCCCCCTCTGTATGGCAATGGTGTTCACTAGACCTGGGGATGAAAGAGACTGCAGAAGCTACAGGAGCAGAAGCTAGAAGCAGGACCCTGGGTAGTAATGTGAAAATGATCAAGGCGCCACGGCTGGCCAGCACACAGGATGGGTGGGGAGAGTTATTGGAGCACAGCATGTCCCATGGTTAATTAGATCTGGACCAGAGACAAGTCAACCATTGCATCAGGAACTCCCAGCATGCTATACTTCCAGCAGCTTCTCTCCCATCAAATAATGAGCGGTTTGATAGCTCATTGCACACACACGCATTCACACACATACAGTACAGTAGATAACAATATAATACAAATGCACATGTAGCAAAAAGCGTAGGCACTGTCCTCAGTGCTTTCAATGATAAACAAATATTTTTGTACAGATATGAAGACATGGTTATTCTTGTCTGGTCTTAATTTGGTGAGCCTATATGGTTATGTCTACTCTACTGTATATGCTTCCATCTGAATGTTTTCCCTCAGTTTTTCCAAATGAGAATGAAAGCATTATGAATTAAATACATATGAGCTCAATCTCCGCAAGAATTTAAAGTGAGAAATGGGGTAATGTGCCATGACCACAATATTCATTTCAATTGCACACACATGTTTAAGATATGCCACACATATTTCCACAACCCAAAGCATCAACACGGCCTTTCATTTTAGCCTTCTCACGTCTCTTTAAGGAAAGGAATGGATGTTTTCAGAGAACTCATTTGCATAATTATGTTCCGTATATTGCAATTTGACTCTGGGGTCTAAAAGCTGGATAAATATAAGATCTAATTACAAAACTACAGTAAATTGAAATATACAGTAGGTTCAGGTCAGTAACACTCATATGTTCTCATACTTTATTTGACTTGTCTGCAGGTTTATAGCAGGGTCAAAGCAGCTGTTTTTGTTGAGCCTAATGGATTAGAATGCATCTATGGCATCACCATCTGTGTTCAATCAGTGTATGACCGAAACATTGGCTCCTATGTAACTTCTGAGTTGTGGCTATTTGTGGGGATGCAGCATCAAACAGAGAAGGCTTGGACTGAGTCATTGTTCTTGGGGGGTCTTTTTTAGTGGTGGGGGGAGCAGCAGACTCTGAGGATGCTTATGGTTTTGGATGGCACTGCTCCCAGTGTGGCTGCTCCCACCCTGGCTCCGACACTGTTTTTGTTGGGTCTGGTTTATCGTCTCACTGCCATCACTTCACAGAAAAAAACAGTCCCTGTGATTTTTTTTCATTCTTTAGTCAGCAGACCACCCTCTGCTGTTCATTAATGAAAGCCTAGGAAGTTTCATATTGTAGTTTATACTCAAAGCACTATCACCAGTGTTTATTGTTTTGGATGGTCTATATGCAAATCTGAGGATACTGTGATATGGTCTTTAAGAATATTTCTGAAAAGATTTTTCCAAAAGCAGGCAAAATGAGCTTGCAGTTCCAGCCGTATGAGTGCAATTAAAGCCCCGAGCATGTCATGCAAAACTGAAAGTATTATGGTTGAATAATGGAAATATCATCTGTTCAGAAATCTACTCTATGTCCAAACCTAAATACCGGCAATCCAAACAACAATTATGATAGATCAAATGGAGTTCAGTGAAATGGCAGCTTTCTTTGGGAATAGAGTGGCATTGTCCAGTGGAATGTGGTACCATAGAACTCACTGAACCCCTTTTTTCTGTTCTTTCTTGTTCTGTTCTTCTGATTGTCCTTGCCAACTGGACCTGATGATGTGTTTATTTTTCAGTGAAGACGTTAAGTCTGTTGGTGTTGTTGTTTCTTTTTGTCTTGCTTTGTAAGGAGGATTAATTGATCCATGTGGACTTTGGGGAGATGAATGCCGTTCGCCCCGTGCTGATTGGCTGGCTGGCTGTGGCTGTGTGCGTAGGGGTTGGGGAGGTCCGAGGTCAGCAGCTAAAGCAGGCCCAGGTGCCCCTGCTTCCGCACAAGCCCTTCATTGTGGTGTGGAATGCCCCCACTGAATCCTGCCGTCTGCGCTTCAAGGTGGACCTGGACCTCAGCGTCTTCGACATTGTGGCCAACCTCAACGAAACGCTGAGCGGGCCCAACGTCACCATCTTTTACCACACCCACCTGGGCTACTATCCTTACTACACCCCCACCCTGACACCCATTCATGGGGGCCTGCCACAGAACCAGAGCCTCACCAAGCACCTGAACAAGGCCCGGTTAGACATCGACAAACTCATCCCCTTCAAGGACTTCAAGGGCCTGGGCGTGATTGACTGGGAGAACTGGCGGCCGCAGTGGGTGCGCAACTGGGGCTCCAAGGACGTCTACCGGAACAAGTCCAAAGAGCTGATGAGGAAGGTCCACCCCACCTGGCCCGATAGCAAGGTGGAGAAGGAGGCCAAGGAGCTGTTTGAGAGGGCTGGCCAGGCCTTCATGAACTCCACCCTGCTGCTGGCGGAGAGCCGGAGACCTCACGGCCTCTGGGGCTTCTACCTGTTCCCCGACTGCTACAACTACGGCTACAAGCAGCACCCACACAAGTACACGGGCGAGTGTCCCAACGTGGAGCACGTGCGCAATGACCACCTCATGTGGCTGTGGAAGGAGAGCACAGCCCTCTACCCCTCGATCTACCTGGATTACGAGCTGAAATCCACCCATAACACCATCAAGTTCGTCCACTACCGCGTGAAGGAGGCCATGAGGATTGCGTCCATCGCCCGCAGTGACTTCACGCTGCCTGTCTTTGTCTACTCCAGACCTTTCTATGCCTATACCTTCCACGTCCTCTCAGAGGTGAGGTAGAAATTCAGTAAGGCAATATGGCAGGATGGTAGATAAAAAGGCAGTAAGATCAAAAATTCAATAAGGTCATAAAGCACTACATATTGCTTTGTGGCAATAAGATGCTGAAATAGTAAGGCAGTAAAGCAATAAGGTAGTATGGCAGTAAGCTAGGAAGCCAATAGGGAAGTAAAACCATAATTATACCAGTAATTCTGATGTTTCTCACAGAGCATGACTATTTTACTTGCTATATGGTTACTATGACAAGAAGATCAGTCCGTCCTACTTTTCCTGTGAGCCTCTGGGTTTATTGAGAGATTTAATTCTCCCAGTTTTCTGACCATAGATAGTACTTATACAGTGCAATGCTAGCGCTTTGTCTCCTCATCCTCAAGGGAAAATATTGCTGTTGAGCTGATTTATGCTCAGAGGTACGTATATACGTGTTGCCCCAGGATATCCATCTCTGTTAACAAACCAGCATACCTTAATTATCCCTTTGTTTTTCATACTGCCACTTGGGCTAACTCTTGAAACGGCTTGCTTTCTGAATGCCTTTTGTTCAAGCACTACTATTAAGGACTGAATCCCTGCCCTCTCCTGTATGCCCCTGTACTTTGGGTCATTTAATGGGCAAAAAAATCCTTGCCTCTCCACATAAATGAATGTGTTGTGAATATTCTGGCGCAAAAAGGCACCATGACATCATTGGCAGGAGATATGCATCGGCAAGATTACTTTATTCTTACTTTATACCACTTTATACTTCTTGGAAGAGATGAGAGGCCTGATTATATATGAATGTAACTCATTCATCTACTTCCCTATTTCCTGAATTCATTAAATTGTGCAATCATTCATCGCTCAATTCCCCTCTTTTCAGAGAGATCTAGTTCACACCATTGGTGAGAGTGCAGCACTGGGGGCAGCGGGGGTGGTGTTGTGGGGGTCTTCGGAATACGCCAAGTCTCAGGTACACGCCGCTGCTCATGTGACACTTTGGAGAGCACAGACTGAGAGAGAAAATGAGTCTAAACCCTGCTGTAAAATCCAATTATGACCAGCTTGAAATTACCAGCAATCAGCTGTTTCAAAACCTAGCTTGAGCAATTGTTTTTTTCAGCAGTGGAGACATTCCCAATGCTGTCAATCATGAACCATGGGACTTTTCCACAGTTAAATCCTGCACAGAATGTATGCATTTTTAAAATACTTTCACTACAGTTTCTCCTCAAGCCAGTCAGAGTTTTCTGTGCCATCACTGTGGTTGTCATATATGAGCTGAACAGAGAGATTTGACAAATGTATTTATACATTTATATCTGCAGTCCCATGCCCCACTCAAAACAGCAGTTAATTTTGTGCGCCCCTCAACTTCCTGTTTAAAAGAAACACAGCAGTTAGTATATTTAGTGGGACAGCAAACTTGGTGATTGCAGTGTCAGATGGATGGCAGTGGTTAGAAGTCCCAGAAGACTCAATTCTCAAGAGCTGTAATTAGCTTGATGTATGTTTGTTATCACTGAAAGCCATCTAGATGGGTAACACAGAATCACAAGATCTCTGTACAATGAAGAATATTGTTGAATACAATCAGAATTTACAAATATCATAACATATTACACTACTGTAAATAGACCAAATTAATATGTAAAGTCACAATTTGGACTATACCCAAATATTAAAATCTATTCAGTGAAGGAGTGTGTCAGTGATCTTGTTACACCCATTATCTGTATAGAGAGCAATATTTACTCTGTGAAATGAGTTTGCAGTACGTAAGAAGAGAGGTACAGTAAGAGCAATGTGAATCAGGTCATCCCCATGAGTACCACTGCATATGGCTAGGGAGTGCGATTCTCCCCGCGTCTCTGTGCTCTTAATTCCAGAGGAACTGTCTGGCTGTGAAGAAGTACATTGACGGACCCCTGGGGCATTATGTCATCAACGTGACATCAGCAGCCAAGCTGTGCAGCAAGGCACTCTGCAAGAAGAACGGGAAGTGCGTGCGGAAGAGTCTGGAATCCGGGGCCTTCCTGCACCTCAACCCGCGCTTCTTCCGCATCCGTAGCAACCAGGGCCCCGCGGGGCCCCGCTTCCACGTCAGCGGGCACCTCAACAACGACGACGCCCTGGACATGAAGCACAAGTTCACCTGCCAGTGCTACCAGGGCTGGACCGGCATCTTCTGCGAGATGCCAGAGGCCCCGCCATCGCCCCCGCGGGCCCAGGACAGCCTCCTGACCGACATCCTGGTCATCCTGTCCATCCACTTCTCCTGCCTGTCTGTCATCACCTTCCTTGGCCTCTGCCTCATCATCAAATGCCTGATACTGTAGGGCGGGGTACGTGGCAGCGCACAGAGGAGTCAAAGGGCAAACCATGTCTGGCATTATACTGTAGAGTCCAATGAGGCATTATAGTAGTCATGAGACCCATATCATTCAGCTAAAGGGCACTTCTTGACTGTAGAATTTTTAAAGAGTTCCTTCATACTACAAAATTAGCATACACATCTCCAAATGCTTGGTAGCTATTGTTAACTCAGAACAGGCACTGTGAATCAAGTTTACTACCGGGAAAACCTTGTCCATGCTAGGCTATTTCTGATAATTAATCCCATTAGGTGACAGGTGGACAACTTGAAAGGAACCTGACAGAAGACTTTGGTTACCTCAACAGACATTATATGGACAATTTAAATTGTTTTTTATGTTTATCTATTTTACTACCATCCTTACATTTTTTTTAAAGCTATAAAGCATTTTACCAACTCTGAAAACACTGTAGATTGATGATTAATTAAATAACAGCAAAAAATACATTTTTGGTGTTCTTTCTTTCAAGAAGAGGTTTAACTCCATAACATATGGAACTTTTAACTACTGCCACCTACAGTAGCACATGGTACATAATGTTAACAAATGTTAACATATCCATATGTGTTCTGAACCCAAATTGGTCCTGTGCTGTCTGATGATGTCACCAACCAATTTGCACATGCATGTGCTTAAACTGGTTTAAGTTTGATGTTTTTTGGTCTATAAATTCTAAAAAGTGTTGCATATTAGTCTGACAGACCTTACAATGGGTTTTTAATAAATGAGAAAGCCAAATGTACCGTGAGTAGCGCTCGCATAAGCACATTCCTCCAAGCAATATTCCAAACTGTGTGCCCTCAGATTTCAGTCATAAAGTCAAGCAGGTCAAGCAAACATTACATACACAAGTAATAATGTTAAATGTATTATATATAAAGAACAGAAGAACACCATGTTGACTGGCTTTGTCATCGCTGATCCTAACAAGCTCTTTGTTTCAGTCCCAACAGACACACACACATACACACACACACGCACACAACACACACACACACACACACACACACTTTAATTATAATAATTTCTCAGCGTGATTTGTTGGGAGACTGTTATGACACCTTGCACAGGCCGTGGCCCCGCTGAAGGAGAAAACAAAATCTGATGTACGGAGTGACTCTATCTGGGGAGAAGCTGGGTATATTAAGACCGCGGTAATGAGAGTGTGTGCAACAGCTCAATGGTAATCACCACTGAGGAGTGTGGGGAGAGGGGGGGGAGTGTTTTTACAGTCATAATGAAGGAGTGGAAGAGTAATGGATGAGAGAGAGGGGGGGAGGACTGTGGTCTGCGCACACATAACGAGCAGGCTGCTTGCACCGACCCAAATCGTTCCTTATCCCCTAAATTGAGGACAAATTACGGTGTCAACAATTTGGAATGGAGTCTCAGTTCTAGCGAAGCAAAAGTAGGCTAGTGCACTACTTAAGTGTTCAGCAAATGTAGTGTACGCTACACCTAATGTGGTGCTATTATGGCCTTACATGAGTCCTATGATTCAACATGGTAATTAACTGCAACTATTTATTTATATAAAAAAAGCAGTTCAGACTTACTAAGCAGCTGCATGTTCTGTATATGCATGTTCTTCCATTCACAGTCAGCACATTTGTCATTCTTTATTGAAATTCTTTTTTGCGGAAAAATGCTGACTGTATATTTGATATGCTTGACACACCTCTGCTTAGTTTAGTTTGTATCTTTTTCCACCGCCATTTACTTGAAAATGAATCGCAGCCATCAGTTTCACATCTGCAGACTTAAGCTTACTGCAGAAACCAGACCGTCACAACCCCATGAAGGTATTTCATGTCGTATACGCATGTGTAAGCTGATCAGTTGTGGCAGATTAAAGCATTTATTTAGCTTGGTTTCATTTATTGATGTTGAACTGATTAGAGCGGGAGTGGGAAAGCAGAGCTGGAAGTTGTCTGAGATCGGTCATGGCAACCGGATGCACAGCTCACAGCCAGCCGTGCGTTTCTGCGAGGTCGACAGATCCTGTATCGGCCCTTGGTAATGTATACACATATTAAAGGGGGTCTGAGGTTCACTGGGTTGAGGAGGGCCCCATCCAACACAAGCACACCTGCTGGAAGGACATGGGTTAGACACTCACGGACTGTGTGAAAAACATTTGAGCTCTGCACATTATTCCCATTCCATATGGGATACATCAAAGGGAATTCTTTGGAATTGTTCATTAATAGGGAAAGCTAGTAGTTAAAGACTGAATGGAGTGTGCGTACTTGTGTGTAAATGTGTGCATTAGTGTATGCATGAGTGTATATTGGTGTGAGTATGTATAATCATTTAGAATGATCAAAAATGATCATTAACACCTGAAAGAAAACTCACATTTTGCCAGAGAATAACTGTGGAAATTAAGAGTTTGACTTGCCTACTCAAGTATTTCAAAAGGATCTGAATGTGAATGAGTCTAAACAAACTCTGATCATCAGGCCTGTTGATTCTTCAAATAGGTTAATTGAAGGCAACGAGCAGCTTGCAAAGAAAACAGTTTGTCGGCATGAAAGCCTCCAAAAAGTTGCAAACAGCTTTGTTTTCTGAAGTGTATGATCATTTCTGTGTGATTTAGAGCATAAACAAACCGGATTTCGCAAACACATTTTTTTTGCACGGGGAAGCAAAAAGAGGACGGACCAGGTTGCGCTCAAGGCAACACAAGACTGATGTCATGGAATCTCATCCATAATGCATTGCTCACCTACCCCCCCGGCAAGCTACCAATTTGGGTTCCCTCACGTAGTCGCCACATAATGGTAGGTTTGGTGAAGCAATTGCATTGTCTCTCTCCATCCACTGTTTCACAGGTACTGTGCTGTGGGGCATTCGGCATTGTGAGGAGATGATTGTATTTCACCAGGAAACTCAACTTGCATCATTAGCTCTTTCAAGGAGCAGGGAATGTTCTTTCACATCAAAAAGGGCAATTATTTTCTTTTTGAAAATACTTTCAAAGGTTCATTTGTTATTGACCATGGTTCAAAATATAAGATGATTACTCTTGTATTTCCTTCATTAGTGTGTGGTTGAATAAGTTAGCCGTCTCTCCCTAAGTAATTTTTGGTCTTGAAAGCAGCTTAATTGCAATGTTTGTACATTGATAAGGGATGCAGGGTCATGTCATGTCAGACAATGGGGAGTTTTCACTTTTCATTGCCGTTTATTCTTGATATCCTCCAACTTCAAATGACAAACAGAGCACAGGCCCTATGAACTGATCGAATACAGCATAAAGAATGTGCATCCATTATTGAGTTTCACTCCATATCAGACTTGGGTCACATACCCAATTATTTTCTATTCAAATACTTTTGTATGTTTTACTGAGCTTGTCTGGTGCATTGGAGTCTATGGCATACTCTCAAAAAGTGCTACCCCACCTTCTGTTCCTCATGGTTGGCTCAATTGCACCAAGCAAGGACGAGGGCCCTTTTTTTTTTTTTTGGAGAACAAAGAAACAAAGAAACAGAGCAAAAATGACCAAAGTTAACTATCCAAACACTGCTTACCTAGCCAACTAAAAATACAGATACACAAAGCAAGTCACAGAGACAACAATTAAGGTTCACAGGGAGGTAGGGAGGGATGGGGAGAGGTGCTGCTTGAAGAGGTGTGTCTTCAGCTTGCGCTTGAAGGTGGGGAGAGATTCTACAGTTCTGACCTCAACGGGGAGTTTGTTCCACCACCGTGGAGCCAGAACAGACAGTACTCGTGAGCGTGATGTGGAGGTTCGGAGAGGAGGAGGTGCCAAGCGGCCTGTGGAGGCTAAACGAAGAGGTCTGGCAGGGGTGTAGGATCTGATGATTTTTTGTAGATAAGCTGGGGAAGACCCTTTAACTGCTTGGAAGGCTAGCACCAATGTTTTGAATTTGATGCGAGCCATGACAGGCAGCCAGTGGAGGGAAGTAAGCAGGGGGGTGATGTGTGAGTATTTGGGAAGGTTGAAGACCAGACGAGCTGCTGCATTCTGGATGAGTTGGAGGGGTCTGATGGCAGACGCTGGGAGGCCAGCCAAGAGGGAATTGCAGTAGTCCAGACGGGACAGAACCATCGCTTGGACCAGGAGCTGGGTCGAGTAGGGGGTGAGAAAGGGGCGGATTCCCCGTATGTTGTATAGGAAGAACCTGCATGACCGGGTCACCGCCACAATGTTCTCGGAGAGGGACAGTCTGCTGTCCATCACCACGCCGAGGTTCCTTGCACTGGGTGACGGCGTGAGTGTGGTATCCCCGAGGGAAATGGAGAGATCCAGATGGGGAGAGGTTTTAGCAGGGATGAATATCATTTCAGTCTTGCCTGGGTTGAGCTTTAGATGGTGGTTGTCCATCCAGCTCTGGATGTCCCTCAGGCAAGCAGAGATACGGGCTGAAACCTGCGTATCAGACGGCGGGAACGAGACAAAGAGTTGGGTATCGTCCGCGTAGCAGTGGTAGGATAGCCCATGTGCAGTGATCACAGGGCCAAGGGAGCGAGTGTAAAGAGAAAAAAGAAGCGGGCCTAGGACTGAGCCCTGGGGAACTCCTGTGGCGAGGGGCTGAGGTGTCGATACCGAACCAGCCCAGGCAACCTGGAAGGAGCGACCAGAGAGGTAGGACTCAGTTCAGTCCAGGGCTGTGCCACAGATGCCCGTTGCTGACAGGGCAGACAGGAGGATGGACTGATCCACAGTGTCAAAGGCAGCAGAGAGATCTAGAAGAATGAGGACAGAGGAGAGGGAGGCTGCTCGTGCGGCATGGAGTGACTCACTGACGGAGAGGAGCGCAGTCTCTGTCAAGTGGCCTGATCTGAAGCCAGACTGATGGGGGTCTAGCAGGTTGTTGTTAGAAAAGAATGAAGAAAGTTGAGTAGAAGCGGCTCGTTCTATAGTTTTTGAAAGGAAAGGAAGAAGAGATACCAGGCGGTAGTTCTGGATGATGGAGGGATCCAGAGTAGGCTTTTTTAGCAGCGGAGTGATGTGGGCCCTCTTGGAGGATGCCGGAAAACAGCCGGAAGACAGGGAGGAGTTGACAAGGGAGGTGACAAATGGGAGAATGTCAGGTGTGATAGTTTGGAGAAGAGAAGAGGGGATAGGGTCAAGGGCACAGGTTGTAGGGCGGTGGCAGAGCAGGAGTTGAGAAACATAATGTATGTAATGTAACATAAATTAATTGTTGAGTAGTGCAAGTAAATTAATGATTAAATATTACATGACATGCAATATACTGCACAGTAGATGTCAGATATATATTAAGGTGTGGCATTTCAATTTTTTTAAGCAAATAATTGTCAAACTTTGTGATGATAAATAACACGAGTCAGTCTTGAGGGCAAATGTTGACAAAATTCAGGTTCTAGTCTGAGAAAAATCTATTTCCAGATCCTTCTATCTGTAAATGGATTTGGGATTGTCTGTCTAAGAGGATTCAGGTGCTGCAAATTGGCAGCCATGTCGTCGCCTCTCACCACAAGGCTGTGTTTTAAGTTCACAGCTCTCTTCTTTATTTACCTAAGACCATGACTTATGGGTTATCACTATGCTGCTAAACATGGCATTAACTGCACTGTAAAATTCACAGATGACACCACAGTGTTAGTGGACTCATTAGGGACAATGACAAGTCTGCCTACAGACGCAAAGTGCACATTTAACAGCTTGGTGCTGTTAAAACTGAGAAAACTAGCCAGCTACTGGAAGTCAAAGGAGATAACTGTAGACTCTATGAAAATATCTCACACTCATCTCTATATTGATAGGACTGATATTGAAACTGTGAGTAGGTTTAAGCTTTTTTGGTATCCATGTCCTTACATGGCCAGCCAATACTGATGACATCATCAGGAAGTCCCAGCTGGGCCTACACTTCCTTCCTATTCTAGAAAAATAAACTTTATAGACATTTTCTATTTTGGCAAAATATTGCCTGTTTGCATTGATGCAATGTTCTAGGAGGGCAGAGAGGGGGCAGATGGGATTGAGGATTGAGGGACAGACAGGCCGATTGTCTTCCTTTTTGTTTCCCATACACTGGCTTTCCTGCTGTGGGTCACGCTGTTTTTTTTATATATTTTTTTATTTGAACTGGAGCTGTTTTTCCTGCATTTCTGTGGTTTCTCCCTGGAGCAAAATATTGTCCTGTGGCGCCTTCATTTGAACTGGGGGGCTGGGGTGGGGGGGGGTGGTTGGGTAAACATTCCCAGTAACTTATATACACATTATTTTGAGTCCATAAACACCTAGCAACGCTAATCACAATCCCCAGAATCTTACTTCTCTCAATGCCATTTTCCACATTTCAGGCTACAAAATACTACTGGATTGCTAGCACTTGTCAGAAAACATACACACATGTGCAGACTACTCCAGTTGTCTCAAGTCACCTGGATGGTTTAACCTATTCTCTGTGTACATTATATCAGTTGATCCATTTTCTGTACAGGTCAGTGAATATGACTCTGCAATGTGAGCTCATTGCAACTCTGGATCACTTACAGTTCTATAGTTCTCTAAGGTGTACTAAGAAACATTGACATATACTCAAAGCAATGAGGCTGTGATCTTTGGAGTGTTCTGAATGCTGCTCCATATTCCATTACTTGTGATTACCTACATTTTGACAGACTGAGCCCAAAAAAAAAACAGGGAGACTAATTAAAGCCTAATTTTACATGTGCATTAAAAGTAGAAAATAGCTCATCAGGGGAATCAGAAACATTTGCTTTTAATTTAAGATAAAGCAAGTACAATGACGCCGTACAATTTTACAATGACCTGAAATAATTTTGAAATAAATGTTTTGCCAGTCGAAAGCAAGCCTTAAACATGACTTCTTCCAGTGAACATCGAGCCTATATTCACAATGTTCATATAATGTTGCAACAAAGTTATCAGAATGTTGAAGCATTACAAAAACATTGTAATAGTGATCCCTGTAAGTAGAGATAATTTCTTTTGCTTTAGTAAAAATATTTGGGCCCCAGCACATGGGCTTTTCCCTATTAAATAACATAACAGGGAGTGGAAAAGACAAAATGACTGTTATTCTGAAGAAAACAGCTAGTTTGAGTTCAGCAACAGCTGTAGACCAATTATATGGTTCATTGTATGCAACAGAAACTCACTCACACACACTCACACACATGCGCACACACACTTGCAGAAAACTTCAAGCAGCACATCTCAAACTCCTTCTGCTAATTGTTACCTTCTCAGTCTATAGTTGACTTCAGCAGACTGAAACTCTGTCATTTGCTTTCTACTTCAGCAAAAAGCATTTAGTAATGAAAACTAACACATTGCCATCATCATCACTGCTATTATACGGGTCCTTCAGTTTAGGGGGAACATTTTCTTCAGATTTGTTTGGCTACTTAAAATGCAAAGACACCAGTCATTTAGTATTGAATTACACACTCACTAAGCACTTTATTATGTATTTATTAGACTTTTTTTGTTGTTGTTGTCTTATAGGTCTTCTGCTGCTGTAGCCTATCCAGGTTTGATGCGTCGTGTATTCAGACATGCTCTTCTGCATACCACTGTTGTAATGTGTGGTTATTTGCATTGCTATCACCTTCCTGTCAGCTTTGACCAGTCTCCCTTCTCCTCTCTCATTAACAACATGTGTGTGCCCGCAGTGACAAAGGTACTCAGATCACAGTTCTTCCCTATTCTGACCTTTGGCCTGAAAAACAGCTGAACGTCTGGACCAGGTCTGCATGCTTTTATGCTTTTAGTTGCTGCCACATGATTGGCTCATTAAATATAGGCATTTACAAGCTGGTGTACAGGTTTAATAGGGTGCTCACTCGGTGAATGTGAATGTGTGGTAGCATTGAATTATGACAAACAAACAAATGCATTAAACATCTTAACAGGGCTCTAGTGCATAACTGCTCTGAATTGTATTGTTTTCCAGTTTTCATATATAATCATAACATATTCCCTCCTGGGACTCTGTGTAGGGCAGGAAGGGGGATCTGAGGTGACTGAATAAGTCTTGGCCTTCTTCCACTGTGGTTACCACTGTCTCTGTAGAAAACCCACGCCACATCACAGACCATAAACAAGCAAACAGGCCCAGGGAACCAGCTAGCATTGCTCCAGTTGGAGAAACCGGGCCAATAACACAGATATGTTCCGGTGCCGTCCTGTCTCACCCCCCCCCCCCCACACAGAGACGACTAATGGACGGAGAAAACGCAAGGATCCAGTCTTACTTTGTTCATCTGCAATACATTGCAGGGAATGGAGCTTATTGCCACTCTACAATCTGCAATGTAAACAGTCTGATTATGAAAAAAAAATAAAAATCACACAAGCATTTCAGAGGATCTGGGTAGAATTGCGTAGGGTCTTGGCACACAGTGAGAGGTGGAAGAGAACGCGCGCGAGAGAGAAAGAGAAAGTCTTGCTAAATGACTAAGCATGCCACACTGAAACCAAACTTGGATGCGCTCTCCACATGAGGTTAGGATGGTGGTTCACTTGACCAGAGGTCCCCTGGGTACTCTATTGCTGATGTTAAACAAATGCATGTGATCTTGCTGGAACAGTGTTGCCTCTGCCCCCACTAATAGCCCCCTTTCCCAGCCCTGGATCGACTGAAGATGAGAGCTTTTTTCCTCTGGTTCGTGCCTTCTAATGTTCCATGAGACGGGGTCAGCATGTATGTTTGGGTGGCTTTGAGCCCATTGGTTTTATGGTGGATTAGTGTCTCTTTTCGCTCAGGATGAAGGGAAGAATAGATTCAATAAATAACAATGCTTGCAATGCAGGGAGTAATTGAACCTATGAGGTTTGTCCATTTATTGTTGGTGAGTCGCTCATGATATTGCTGAGGCAGAAGTATCATCACAGCCTGACCAATGTGACTGGCAGTTAGGCATGCACTACAATTTGTAGTGTGTTTGTTTCATGCAGCTGAGCAACTCTCAAGTCTCACGCATTGGGCGTGAGACACACGCATTTCAACCCATTCACACGCTCACACGCCACACCTTGTATTTCTCACACAGAGAAATTACCAGGATAACGCCCACCAAGTTGCGCCAGGTAGGAACAGGTAGGAACAGGTAGGAATCAAGTGGGTTCCCCGTAGAGTTCAGAAGGCGCCTGCCACGCACCAGCTAATCAAATAATAAGAATATAGCTACCGAACAGGCAATCAAAAAATAGCATTGCTGTATCAGGGTAAGATTTAGATATTCCCGCTACGTCAACGTTATATTCTGATTCCAACGACGACAATGACACATTGATTCACGCGCTCGCTGAAGTAGCTACAGAAGACGTCAATTGACGCATTGATTCAGATGCTTGCTGAAGCAGCTACAGAAGACGTCAATTGACGCATTGATTCAGATGCTTGCTGAAGCAGCTACAGAAGAGAGGACAGCTGTCACATTGATTCACTTCTCGCCGAAGTAGCTACAGACTGATCAACGTGGGAGAAAACCATATCCAATGAGTACAGTTAGTCATCTCATCATTTGACTTCCATTGCTGGGGAATATTGTGTCCAGGCAGCTGTTAATCAGTAATGTTAGCTAACAGTTAGCCTAGCTAGCCAGTTGAATCCCTGCTAATTTCAGAGATATTCTGACACTTGATTTTTAGTCTTAGTTCAGGACCCATTATTCACAAAGCTTTTCTCTTAGGCTACCACTAAGAGTACTTCTAAATTGCACTAAACGTTTTTAGTTTTTTTTTTTAAGTAATTGACAAAGCAGTTGAGACCAACTTCTAGGAAGGACATTACCAACTTAAGATGAGATAAAAGCTCCGCTTTGCTTGATGGCTTACGCACGAGCTTGCTTGCATTCACCTCGCTCTGTGATAGGCTGATGAGTGACACTTTCATTGTATGTCATTCTCGGGATATAGACCTACTGTTGGCTATACTGTATTTTCAATTGTGATCATGAAAATACAGTCTAGGCTATGTTTGGTCTGCTTTGGCTATTATGACCCTGACACACATGCGATTTCGGCCGTCGTACGTGGTCGGCGGTAGTTTTTGCGCCGATTACACATGTTGAATCAGCTGCTCGTCAGGTTTTTTCCTTTTCCCATGCCCCAAGATCCCGCCACCGTTAATGTTGAGGAGTTTTGGGGGAGTATGTCCTCAACCAAGAGCAAGGTACGAAATGTTTGGCACCACATGACATACACATAATTTATTGAAATAATAAAAGCAAAGCATTTGAGTAATAGAGGCCCTTGGTTCCTTTTTTCAAAGGTGACCGGTTTGAGCCAGTTTGGGAGGCTTTCTAAGATAGCTCCCTCATTCGAATGCAGACGCTGAGCGGGTTTTCTCCATGGTAGGATTAAACAAGACCAAAACTAGAAACAGCTTGGCACTGGACGGAACTCTGTCGTCCATAATGACAGTTAAAATGGCTGGCCTGGAACCACTGTGTTTCAAATGGGAGCCACCAACCCCCGTACTGAAGGCCTCAAAACCTGCCACCAACACCTACAATAAACTACACTAACCATTATCTCGCTCTCTCACACACACACACACACCTGCACTAAGAAATGTTGAATTAAATAAATATTTTTATTTGTACGAATTTGTGTGTCATTTATCAGATCAGACCCCCGTCCCCACCACAACCAAACCCCCACCCCCGCCGCCGCCAAAATCTCACTCTGAACTTGAGAGCCCTGTGCAAAGGTGCTATCATTCTTGGAACTGGGGACCTTGTGGTCTCAGTTTGAACTCTGACCTTCTGACCTTCAACTAACTTCAATCTGACTCAGGTTGCTGTAGTCCACTTGGCCGAGTGAAAACATAGAATGACAATTACACAGGCTGGAAAGGCTTTGAGAGAGAGTGTATTTTTTGTTGGCAGTAACGAACAACCAGAAAGTTGCAGGTTAAACTCACAGTGAAGCAGAGGAGTTATACTTGCATAGTGTAGATGGTACATAGCCTGAATTTCATCAGTAATTATCCAGCCACATAACAGTAACCCTGTTAATGTAGATTTAGATTTATTTAGGTCATGTACTAAACAAAATAAATAATGTCATGCAATGTCACTTCATCCCTCGCTGGACTCTGCCTTCAGATGTCCCTGGAGAAAGGGTGACACGATGTCCCTTAGCATCCAACGCCCATACTTCCTGTGTCTGTGGTATAATTACAGGGTGCATTGTGCTCAGGAACGTTCTGATGAGCCTCTGTCTGAAGCCTCTGACAACAATGATGTAATGTCCCACAAGAGGCCAGACAAAAGTGAGTCTCTTTTATTTTTTATTTTTTAGTGGGGTGGGTGTGGGAAGACCTACCACCTACACTGCTCTGTGCTGTGAAGTCTTGTCAGAGAACAGTGTCTGTTTATGCCAAGCGATGGGAATGTTCCTTATCCAGGAAGCAGGAATTCTTCCAGAACCACAGGGGTCGGCATAATCAGCGGAGGGTTTCATCTTTGAGGAGGGACTAGCCATGCGCTCCGGCTTTGGGAATGCGGTTTTCCGAAATCGCTTGTGCTGGTGCGAATCCCCTCCATTTACCGTCTAGGAGAAGGAGCTTGTCTCCCATAATGGCTGCATATGACCGGGTCCTATTGGGGAGAGGGCTGTCTGTCAAACCGGTCGCCAACTCTATGGCGTCTGTACATCTGTATCCAATAGGACATGGGCGGTTTGGTGCACTTGAGGCTCCCCCGAACCCACAGATCAGATATAATATCCACTGTATGGCATAACATAGCATAGCATAGCATGGCTTTCATAGTCTCTTGTGTCGGTGCACAGACCAAGGAGACTCCTGGTCAGCACATTCCTGGCCAAATGAGGGGTTTTGTGGTGGAGGGGGAATGGCACATGGCCCAGCCTGCAGGGCCTTTTCTTCAGCACACTGTTTGCTTCAGGTTTTGGCCAGCATTGGGGTAGGTCTCCGGGGCGGTAGACGACCTAACCCCACTGTAACGCAATCCTTGTTTCAACTTTTCTTGAGAGGCTCCCCACCTCCAGATGATGGAAGCTGCCAGATGTTTCTAAGAGGCAGAGGAGAGGAAAGGAGAAGCCAGGGTAGAAAATGAATAGACAGAATCTCCACTCCCTCTCTTTGTGTACATAATTCCTTGTTTCCATGCTGTTGTCTCAACCAATGAGTAAAATGATTGGTGATGACAAGTGTAAACATTATACCCTGTTACCGTAACTGTTAGCACAGTATGTTTATAGTGACAGCTAACCAGTTACATCCAATAGTTGCGTGAGTGGTTTTTCCCCTTTCACTCAGATTCCTTCGCCCTTGCCAGTGCCTGACACTCTTCCAGCTCCTAAAGACTGTTTTGCCAGTCAGAACATGACTGCTCCAACATCTGCAGTTAATTACCTGTCTGTCTCTTTGTTTCTCTGACAGGGGACATGCAGCACAGTGTTTTTGAGAAGAGGAGCACCGCTTTAGATTGAACTACAAGGCTGCAGAAGCAGAACAGGAGCAGTTAAACTAATGTGAATAGCTGAGTTATAGTAAAAGCAAGTTGCTATACTCTGAACAGCATTTGAATGCGTATGCTCCACTAGCAGAACAAGGCAGCACAAATTGAAGTTAACAAAAGATATATCTGCAGATATTGGGAAGTATTCTTTCACAGAGAGAGTGGTCACTGTGTGGAATAGCTTACCAGGTCATGTTACGGAGACGGAAACTCTGGGAATTTTCAAGACCATATTGTAGATACTACCTAGTTTTTAGGTAAACTAAGTGTTAGGTATACTCTAGTGTTAGGAAAAAATTATAAAACATGGAGCCCATTGTTGGGCTGAATGTTCTTGCCAGTATGTTGTGTTAATGGAAGAGCAGTTGGAGTTGGAGTGCAGCTCAGGAGCAGTCAATCCATTTAAAAGAGTAGTCGTGTAGCTGAGAAATAGTGCTAACAGTAGCAATACTGAAGGCCAGGAGCAACAGTTTGAACAAAGGGATGCAAGGTACACGATATTTCAGTCTTATATTTACCTCACATTTACCTTGTTTTGACAAAAATATTGGCAATGAGGTGAGACAGTTTTACAAATTTCAAGATTTGTCAATGGGGTAAGACAATTTCACCTGTTAAACAAACAGTAACTTAAAACAAGCTAATCATTTTGAGAGAAAAGATTTGATTTTAAGTCAAGACTAAAACACTAGAAAAGACAGTTATTTTGCAGTGTAGTGTCAGGTAAGAAACGATGATGTAGTAGATGCAAAGCCTTCTGCAAAGCCTTCCTGCAGGCCAAGAGCAGTGAACTGAAAGCACATGAGCACCACACCCTGCAGGAAAACAGCCTGAAAGGTTAGAATATTAAACCGTGGGCAAGTGCGTGACTGGCACTCTTTAAATCTGATTACTCCAGAATTTGAAGGACTGCGGTGGTTTCAGGGGAGGGACAGGATGAGGGGAGAGAGATCTGATTGCTCTCTATAGGAAGAGTCTTAATTATTGTGATCGTTTAAGTTCACACAAAATGCACCAGCCCTCTGAGGAGTCTCCCTTCAGTCAGTCTGTCCACACACTGGATCATGTTTTCCCCCAGTTCGGCTACTTCTCCCTCCAGAGCATAATACCTTACAGTTATAGTATATGAATGTTATTTTAATCATCTCACACGCTCAAGTGGAAAGACAAAAGGATATTAACAAGAGGGATAGATATCTACACTCACAGATCATTGTTAGTGAAGGAATTAGTGTTCATCCCTCTACAGAAGAACACCTGACTTTTCAATAACATAAGCTGCTTAAGTCGTGATTCACAAGAACGTGTAATCTGAAGCTCTGTACAGCTACACTGTGGCAGGTCACAGAATTAATAGAGCTTGTACCTTCAGAGAAATATTCCAAACAGGCTTTACAATATTGACTGACTGTCAGAACAATTTATAATAGGATTTCAGAAAGTAAATTACCCACTAATCTTGCAGCTTTTTTAAGTGTGCCTATTTAGAGCAATACAGTCGTGTCACAGGGTTAATAAAAAAATCTGCAGACAATTTTACTATAATGAAAGCAAGTTTCACATAGTAACACAATAAAGTTCTGAAGATCTTAGACAGCTAATGCAGTAAGGGGATGCGGCTTACCATGAGCATGTCTATGAGTGAGGCCGGATGGTGTGAGATACCAGCGATAAAAAAACCTAACCCACCTGACGGCTGTAAGAGACACGACCACAGAGGAATGCAGAGGAACCCAGAGTCAGCCGAAAAAAAACAGCCTGTGACAGACGCTTGCATTTTTTGCTTTCCCCATGTGTATGGATAGTGTCCCACCCATGCGACAGCTCGACCACAGACAACAATCTGCGGCTCCCAGGGTTACGACGCGCTCGGCCCGGCCCTCAAACGCACGGTACCAGACAGACGGAGGCCCGCCCGGGCCCCTCGCGCATGCTAACGCTGATTGACACGGGCAGGAATGCATCGGGACGCTCGGACGGATCAGACGTCGAAGCAGTGACGTGCAGTCAGTGGGATTCAGCCGGGATCTCCCTCCTCCTCCCGCTCTAGTCGCCGTGTTGTGGTGGAAGTCCTCGTGGTGGCTACTCCTCCCCCTCAGGAAACGCTCCTTCACTCAATTCTTCTCTCTCTCCCTCCCTCCAGTATAAAAGGGTTTGGGGTGGTTTGGGTTGCACACACCAGTCACCGCTGGAAGAAACATGTTGGGGAGCTGACTGCACGCCTTCCATCCTCAGGAATGCGTCTCGCGGAGCGACCAGGCACTGCGGGGCCCATGGGTGAGTGCGCCATACCCCTGGTGAGCTGCAGACCTCCACAGGACAGGGCACTGAAGCAGCAGCAGCAGGACCGTCCTAAAATCTCTGGTTGTAAATAAGTCATGATAAAGAAAGTGATGAAACATTGAAGATATGCTAGGAAGTATGCCAGGCAAAGGGTTATATAATGCAGGTATTTTTAAAACACTGCTTTGCAGGGAGTAATTAGACACTTTGTCTCTGTGAATGTTTTGCAGTCCTGCAGTGGAAAGGGGTGTGTCTTCTACAAGGTTGTGCTGGGTTACTCACAAGCTAATACTACTAACTATTACAACAACAAAAACAAGTATTATATTTTACTTGCAAACCATTATTGTTGCAGCTGCTTCTAGGAATCATTATGTTCAGTCAGAGTTTGTCTGGGTTTGCGGCATTTAATAGACTTTTCCAATTAAATCCAACTCCAATGAAAACATCCAATAAAGTGTCTCTTTTGTTTAGAGAACACTTTTATAAATACATTAAAGTGCTGATAAAAAGGCATGGGGCTGGGAGACACTCAACCCTTTACTGTAACCTCAAACCAAAGTGGTAAGGAATGATTACTGAACCACTCTGCTCACGGACTGGAGACTACAGCGAGACAGAGTCAGACTCCATACTCAAGGTTTGAAGGTTTGAATGGAGGTAGGCTCCCACACATACTGTGCTCTTCTGATGTTGTCAGATAGTAGGTTGCTGTCTGATGGCTGAGGTTCATATCAGCGAAATTTGCGTGTGTGTGTGTGCACTCAATTTCATCATATTTCATCGACTGCATCATCAAGCTATGATTAATTCCATACTACTACTACAACCTCTAGAAAATTATTAATAATAATAATTATAATACCTTAGTAAAACCATGTTCATTCTTCATTCTAATTATTATAGAATCATTTTTGCACACATTCATTTCAGTGACTACCACCTCTGTGATGCCGTGCAAGTAAAAGAAGAAGAAATCTCTAAAGGTAGTGATCAAAGCTAAAAACAAAGCTCAAAAGTGTACCACTTACAGTCTTGGATTCTTCTTGGGGCCAGAGAGTGATTTTAATCATCAAAATGACTGGGTAAAGACAATACTCCTACCAAGGGCAGTAGAAGGGCAGTCTAGGAGCAAACAAATTTGGAGTAAATGGATGAATTATAAAGAGGCTGGATATGAATTGTGTGGGAGATAAATACAAAATTGCTGTCCACCAGACTGAAATCAGGGTTTTGTGTTTTACTGGATATGGGGGATGGGAATAGGGAGGGTGGGCACTGATTGGCGCTGGCTACAATTCCTCTTCCAGAAAAAACCATGGCTCCTCTCATAATTTCCTCTGATGGGAGTTGTGGGTTTGGGAAACCAGATGAATGCTGAAAATCAGTCATTGATAGTTCCAGGCTTTACATACTTTCATAGTGGAGCACATGATACACAAACACTGTTGTGATCCTTGACTGGTTTGAAATAGCGCCATCTTGTGGCTTCATGAGATAAATATGCTAACTGAAACATCTCAACTTTGCTCAGTAATGTCATGCATCCTGAAAGCAAAGAAACATGAATTAAAATTTGTATATAATTTAAGATCACATTGTATTTCAGCACAACTTGGCTTGCATAAGATCTTTCCTGAAGTATAATAAAAGCAAGAAAAATCAAAGAGAAATGCTACGTTAAATTGGGCTAGTCTTCATTCTTGTTTGTTTGTTTGTTTTGCAGCTTTAGTCAAGCATCATGTTTTATTAGTCAAAATGAAAAGGGAAATTACAGCGAAGTACAGTAATTTGTCTTTAATTTGTATCGGCTTCCTCGGCATTTAAGACCTTTATAATGAGCACATAGAATTACATAAACAAGGAGCCATCTGCTCCCATTCATATAAACTCACATTAGGTTTTTTTCCTGAAACCCTGACTGTTGACAGCGCTGGAGAGTGGGAAAACAGACAGGGGCAACAGCATGAATCAGGATGCCACTCCACCCCCTTGTGTCGCCCCCTGTGTAGAAACACACAGCTTTGTGTGGGGAATTATGCTCATATGAGATGTCAGGGGAGAGGGGACACCCACCCCCAGGGCTTCATGACAAGGCAGAGTATGCAATAGCACTTCATCAGTTACACTGCCTCTGGTGCTGTTTGTGAGCACCGTGGGTGAACTGGGGGCTCTTTTCATAGGAAGGGGCTTATCTCTGCTCTTCCTGACCGCGCATTAAGTACAGAGTCCATGCCAATTGCTTTCATTATTCCTGGAATTCCAAGTGGAATTCTACTTTTTTTTGCCTTTATTTGTGGATGGCAGGAATTAATGTATTTGGACAGTGGTACAATTTCTGTACTTTTGGTTCTGTACTCCAGCACATTGGCACCAGAAATGTATGTAAATACCTTCGAATTGAAGGCGACAGTCTGATTCATTGCTTCATTTCAAATCCAAAGAACAGGAATTGTACCACTGTCCAAATACTTACGGACTGAACGGACTGCACATTGTTATTATCATCACCATAGTTACATAACTGAAGGTGCAGTTCCATCTACACAAGACCATGTGTCTGTAAATCATTGCCCCCATCCAAAGAAACACAAAGAAACTTGATCCCCTTGGGAAAACGTGATCCCCCTGAAGTTTCCAAATTTACTCTGGGAAATTCTTTTCACTCCGTCTCACTCTGGCACAGGACACAGGATGGTCAAACCACCGCACATTATTAATATTCCTATAAAGAAGGGCCTGGTTTCTTTAATCTGATTGTGAGAACTCAGCCTTTTCAGAGCAGGTTTGAGATAACGCCGTATGCATGCTGAGCGAATGCTTCTTCCAGCTCTCCCACTTAGGCGAAGAGGCCGTGTTGTTCCGTTGGCTCGCATGGCTATCATTAGGCTTGTGTGGGCAGGGCACTTGCCTGTGTTTACTGTGATGTGGACAGGATGCAGTTTGTAACACTGGCCCAAGCTTCAGTCCCATCTCGGGGTGTGAAGGAAACTCCACATTGCCTCCACATTACCTCTGCTTCTCCAGAAACTGTCTGACAGCATATTTATAGACTTCATTGTGGAAGACTTCATAGCACATTCTTGTACAGTCTAAGTACATGGCGGGAAAGCAATGAAATTCTTACACGACATGCTATAATCCCTAAATGTATTCTGTGGTGAAGATAAATGGTGTACAAACCTGCCCTCGATAAGCTAAGAGCACGCCAGTATTTATCCTGGGTATTTGTGTGGGGATTTGCTGTGGTTGTGTTTTATGCTCATTGGAATTGAACACATGGAAAAGCCAAAGACTTTAACAGACAATTCCCCCTACCTTGATTCATTATGTAGCCTCAAATTAGGGATGTATCATGCAAAATAACAAGTTATGGAGTTTCTCATGCCAGGACTGTCGGGCGAAATTACTATTATATTATTCCTAGGCATAGGACAAAATATTTAGCACAAGTTCTCAGACCATGGCCCCCCACCTGGGACAAGGTACCTGGTAGCACCTGCATTCCAACAGTAAAGGGACATACAGTACCTCTGAGTCCTCCGCTGACCTCTGCTGTTTCCTGCCCCGCCCCCCCACAGGGTGAGCGACAGCTGCCTCCAGTGAGACAAGCGGCAGGATGCCCAGGGTGCCAGTGAATGCCCGACTCCACCAGGCCACACCCGTCACCTGCGCCCTGACTTGCTCCTGGCTCATCCTCCTCACCCATGCCACACTTGCCCAGAAGCCCGCCAAGCTGCCTCTGATTGGCCGAAAGCCCTTCATCGCAGCCTGGAATGCCCCCCTGGACCTGTGCACCAGCAAGTACAACATCAGCGCCAACCTCAACCTCTTCCACATCAACGGCAGCCCCCGGGCCCTGCGGACGGGCCAGAACGTCACCATCTTCTATGCCAACCGGCTGGGCCACTACCCCCACTACACCGAGCAGGGCAGGGCCGTCAACGGAGGCCTGCCGCAGAACTGCAGCCTGGAATCCCACCTGCGCAAGGCCCGCCGGGACATCTGCCACTACATCCCCTCCGAGGACTTCCGCGGGCTGGCCGTCATCGACTGGGAGTACTGGCGTCCGCAGTGGGGCCGCAACTGGCACAAGAAGGACATCTACCGCAGGAAGTCACGCGAGCTGGTGTCACGGGCGTACGTTAACGTGACGGCGGAGCAGGTGGAGGAGCTGGCCCAGCGCAGGTTCGAGAGGAGCGCCATGGCCTTCATGCAGAGCACGCTAGAGCTGGGCATCAGCACCCGCCCGCACGGCCTGTGGGGCTTCTACCTCTACCCCGACTGCCACAACTACAACCTGCACGAGCGCAACTACACAGGCTCCTGCCCCCTGCTGGAGAGCTTGCGCAATGACGAGCTGCTCTGGCTGTGGAACAGCAGCACGGCGCTCTTCCCCTCCATCGCCATCAGGAGGTCCCACGCCAACAGCGTCAGCAACCTCCACTTCTCCCAGTACCGCGTGCTGGAGTCGCTGAGGATCGCCTCCCTCACCTCCACGGACTTTGACCTCCCCACGTTCGTCTACCTGCGGCTGGGCTACAGGGACGAGGCCCTGACCTTCCTCAGCACGGTTAGAGCTCCGATCCCACACCATCCAAAGCACTAACATTTTATTTATAGTGTTTTAACTTAGTATTCAATCTTGTAGGTTTGCATACTGAGCAGGGTGCCCATTTCACAGGAAATCATAATTTACTTTAGCATTTTTTCCCACGATCTGACGCCATCGTTTCAAAGCCCCGGAGAGCAGCAGGGTATGTTTTTCGGTGTATCTCAGTAGGAGTGACAAATTGAAGTCATTGATTGGCTAAACTGTCAACACACCTTGCTAATTTATGAAGAAGCCCTGCGGACACTGCGACAAGATATCTCATTGATCATCAAACAACCTGAAAGAACATTTTGTTCACCAAAAAATGGATAGATGGCTGTAATTGGCTGTCATCGATCAAAGGGGAAATAAATCTGTCACTGAAGACAGCAGATAATGTGTAGGTGTCTGGCGAATAGCTAGAGGGACACAGTAGCATAAGAAAAACAGACCAACTCCCACTCAACCTGTCCCTGAAGGTCAAAGCCAACTGTACCATACTGTTTGCGCCTGTTTGCAGTTGCTAATGACATAACCCAGTCTCAAATTAATCTGTCTAGCTTTCTGTGGGGGTTTACCTGCTCTTAGGTTGAATTTACCATCTGAGACTCAAATGTTTAATTAGTAACACTATACATTAGTTACACTATACATAATTGTGAATGTAATTTGCAACAAGACATAGATAAATGAACTGAAGCAATATATCCGCCTATGGCAATTTCGTCATCCAAGACAGTTATATTATGTAAAAATAATACAACTGCAAAATGCAAATACTTTTTCTTAGCTTTGTATATGATGTCTATCACCTGAAGCAAGTCATGAAAAACTTCAAATAAGCTCATTTTTTCTACAATATGGTCATATGAAAAATATGGGAATGACATTATTGCTGAAATTTATGGTGAACTAATTTTCGGCCTACGTCCATAACTTCCATAAATTCCATAGTGTGTAAAAGTGTAAATTACATATAATATGTACATTTAATGTATTCAGTGTTATTTTGTGAAAGCCACTTAAAACTGGCTTTAAGAGCACCATCTATTGGTGAAATAAAATAATTTCATATTGCACAGCTAAATATATGTCCTCATTGCAGTTGCCAAGACTGGTGTTAAAGGATAATATTGAAGCATTTGTGACATTATTTATCACCGTATTATTCTTTATATGCTGAGAAAATAGTGCAGATTTGAAAATGAATGATTAATGTGGATGGTTGTTGCTGTTGTGAACAGATGTAAGGATTGGGGAAAACATTGGTATATCATCATTTTGCAGAAGGATCTGATCCACACTATTGGGGAGAGTGCTGCCTTGGGTGCTGCTGGCTTTGTGATATGGGGCGACCTCAACCTCACGTCCTCCTCAGTGAGTTCATCAGTGTGCACGCTGACCCCCTGCCTCCCAAACACACACACACACACACACACACACACACACGCATACACTTACAGTACAAACACAGAAACACACATACATACACACACACATGCACACACACACACACACACACTGTACAGTACAAACACAGAAAAACACATGCATACACACACACATACACACTGTACAGTACAAACACAGAAACACACATACATACACACACACACACACACACACATGCATGCATGCACACACACACACACACACACACACACACACACTGTACAGTACAAACACAGAAAAACACATGCATACACACGCACACACACATAAAAACACATGCACGCACACACACACCAGCTTGTTAATGCAAATATTTAATCAGCCAATCATGTGGCAGGTATTGTTCAGAGCAAATGTCAGAATGGGGAAGAAAGGTGCTCAGAAGAGCATCGCTGAACATGCAAAACATGTCAAACTTCTAAGTGGATAGGCCAATAAGTATAAAAAATATGTTTCATAAATACCTAATAAAGTTCTCACTGAGTGTATGTACAAACACACGTACAAGCACACATACGCACACACACAAACATTATATAAACACGTTTTATGTAATTGTACCCAATCATTTTGTACTGTTGACTTTGACTTACTGGCACATATAACCATAACCATAAATAATTGAAAGTTCTTTGTACCACCTTCTTGTTCAGCACAATTGCTCCAGGGTGAAGTCGCTCTTGGGAAGCAGACTGGGCCAGTACATCACCAACGTGACGCGTGCGGCCGAGGTGTGCAGCGACTTCCTGTGCCAAAGCAACGGAAGGTGCGTGCGGAGGGAGTTGCGTGCGCCACATTACCTTCACCTCAGCGGCAACAGCTACCACATCGAGCCCTCGGGGGACGGGGAGTTCACCGTCACAGGCTGGCACTCGCAGCATGAGCTGCAGCTGCTGGCGAGCAGATTCCGCTGCCACTGTTACCAAGGTTATGGCGGTGAGCGCTGCGACAGCCTCGATGTCCCGGAGGAGACCGAGAACGCCGCTGTCAGGACTGGAAACTCCGTAGTGTTTACCGTTTTGCTCGTTATTTTGAGCTTTATAATATGATGAACTGACTATCAGACTCTGACTGAAGGCACATTTAAGTTCAATCGTATTACCAAAGCATTACCAAAACAGTCCGGGTATTCCTCGCAAATAAGCTCGACGTAGCAATAAGCTCGTGAACATTGAATATGTTCTTCGGTTTTTATATTGCAAAGTTTATTTTTGTATTGTAGCCTACATTCTGAGCCAGTCATTATGGATTAATGCTGCATATGTATGGTTTTATTACCAGTTGTAATACGTGTAAACATTATGTGTAAAAGAAACGAGAAATATGTATTAGGATACATGAATAGAAATGCATCAGGGAGTATGCCGGCATAGCTTTTCTTTTTCGTCCCAAATAATAAATGCATTTCAATGAGTAATGGGATAAACTTCTGCAGGTGCATGGTTGGAATGATTTGGTGACATGAATAAAAAATGAAACGATTATCCTAATGAATTGTGGAGGGTGCAGGGTGGTTACTTAATTAATAGTGGCAGAGACTACAGAGAGGCAAACTGAAAAGTGACCACCTCTACCCAGTTTTTTTTCACCACCTTTAAGATAGTATGTGTGACTTAGCGCTGTGGGTAGGGTTTGGAGATTTTCATTGACAGACCGTCTTCTCTTGAACAGGAATGTAATCTGCATACTGTATGATGGCACTGTGTTGCTTGAATGTAATACCACTAGATAAAATGGCATAATCATTCTACTAATCACATAATTGTTGCCTTTTAAGCACTCAAATGTAGTCTGCGGTGTTATTCTTGAATATGCTGTGAATCTGTTGAGTGATGGTTGAGCTAGAGGTGGTTGAAACTGTGTTTAGTTTTACCCAACTGTTGCACATAGAATCATGGGAGACCAAAGCAAGTATGCTTTTTCTAGGCTATACAAAACTGTTTTTCACTGATAATATCGTTCCAATGTCAATACACAAAACACACAGACATGCAGCATTTGCTTGAAAAGCTAACCAAATATCAGTAATGAGAAGGGGGTAACCATATGCACCATTAAATGTGCTATATTATTTCTCCCCTCTCTGTATATGTCAGTGTTCAGCTCATTGGAGCTCATTGGAATAAAGACAGGAACTATCATTGAAAAAAAATCTGGCAAATAGTGCCTTTAAGCTGCTCCTCTATGTTTTCCAGACCGTGAATGATAAGAAATGACAAACACAGACACACCTGCGTGCACATACAGACACACACACAGGTGCACACGCACACAAATACACACACGCCTGGAAGTAATCTCATATTTCAGGCCAGTAGACTGCTAGCTTAGGATACTGAACTGAACACACACTGCACCACAAATTATCAATATCTGACATCATCCACCCTTCAGAAAAGTCAACATTATGAAGGGCAATTCAATTCTCGGATATGTTTAAACAAGATAAAAGTGTGACCAAACCTAGCATTTGAAAAGAGTGCACTTACAGTAAAGTGATCTAAATGAAACATTTCAACTGCTTATAAAATGCATGGCTACAAATTATTAAACCGTATAATTGAAGTTCATTGTCTCCTTGTCCTTTGTTGGAATCCATTATTTGGTCTTACCTGTACTTAGTGAACAACATACTCCCTTTACATACTTTTGCTACATTATTGTTTTGCAACCATCTGGCCACAACATCCACCCTCCTTTGTGCTCTAGTCTTGGCCTTATGTGAAATAACTATTCAATATTTAATGTATAGAGCACAGAACACTGGTTGCTCTCCGTAGTCCCACCTGTCTCCGTGCCTCACCAGTCTCTATAACCTTTGTCCCTGCTTTCCATGGCGCCTGCTGGATTTGATTTGAGGGCAAATTTATTCTGCTCATGCAAACGTCTGTGGAGAGGCCTTTGAAAGGTGGCGAGTACAATTTAAATGAACATTCCATTCACATTTCTTTCAACACAGATCGATGGTGTGCATATATGGCTGACGGCAACACCTGCAGTTAGGTAGCAAATTGTTACTGTCATTTAAACTGGATTGAAGAACTTGAAAAGCCAGCCACAGTTGCAGCTCAGGTGTTGCTCTGCCACAGCAGTAAGCTCTTAAGCCCACTAATACACTCCACCCTGGATGACCAAGAGTTCCTGGTCTTCAGTAATTTTACCACAAAGGCACGTGTCAATGAATCATTATGCAAATCACTTCTTTCAGCAAACATCCTTGTCAAGATCAACTTGCAAATCATTCATTTTTATACATAAAGTATGTACAGAAGCCATTATACTATGATAACTGTAGGTTACTCCACCTGAAAATCAAACCTATTCTTTGAAACAGACTGATTGCTGTGACGCGCATGGATGAAGGATCTGTAATGGTCTATTTACTGCAGTGTGCTTTACATGGGGTGACACATATTTCTTCCTCAAGCCTTATTTTCAATCTCTTTTGTATTATTTAAAATATTCTGTTTTTTAAAAAACTTTTATAATTTCCTATTGGACAGAGACAACTGCGTTTTGAATTTAAAACAGCTCAGTATTTATTTAAATTCCTCCAGGTTATGAAATTTTATGGATTTTTGAATACATGAATAATAATTTCTTACAGTTGTCACAACAGCCTTTGGCACATGCTGTACATTATCATGCTACGCTCAGCTGTCTTTGTGATCTCTTCGCTCTTAATCTGGATATTGCTGCTAAAGCTCAGAGATTTTGGTATAAATTGGATAAAACAATGTAGATATTGATGATATTACAAGACAAGATGGGGCTTTTTAAACTGGATTTCAGGAAAAAAGACCCCTTTGCCAACTTGCCAGAACTGTAGATAGAAACACAAGACAGAAGAAAGAACATAGTTTAGACTGATTGGATGCATTTGATCATGTGCCTCTCTCTCTGGGGAGACATTCAGGCCCTGCTTATATCTCCCATGTCCTGGCTCTCGCAAGCCCAACAGAAGCCACACACCCCAGGCCTAATGTAGGCCAAATCCTACTTCCTCTTGCATCTCGGGACTGAAAGTGTTTTCTGCTGGTTGTGAGGGCGACACAACTCAGTGTGAAATCCTGCAGAGCAGGAAAACCAAATTAAAGCTCCACTTCATCTGCATGGATCAGAAGGCATTTTCCTTTTTACCACAGCATGGTAAAACACTTGTGAGAATATTTGTCAGACTATGTTTTGCAAACAATGTGAAATGTGAATAAAATGCTTTTTTTAAATACACTACTCTTGACATTTTAATTTTCCCACTTTGCAAGTAGGAGTGGAGTTCAGACATAACTTGTAAATGGATCACACTCGAATATCTTGGACCAGTAATGAAAAGCTTTTGACATCATATCATATTTTCTCTTTCAGCAGGTTATTATCTTGTCTAATCAGTGCACATATGACGATAATGAAATGCACAAATACAATGCATAGCTGTCTAACAGTGGTCTCACAAGGTTTTAGATCTTAACTGGAAAATTATGAAAATATGCAAATTGTACATTTTAATCCAACATAGCAGTTGTTACCTGACGGTTTTTGAATGTAAGCACTGTGTGTCTTTGTGGGTCTATTTCCATTTTCCATAATATTCAGTGCCAAGTCACGGTTATCCTGTTTTCAGCAGCTGAAACCTTTAAAAGTAAAATGCTCTCTCACACTGTCTTTCTCCAACAGTGTCCTTACTGCACAACAAGCGCTTGTTGCACTTTTGTGCAAACTGTGAGTCAGTCTGGATCACGGCGTCAGCTAGCTTAATGGAATAATAACTTTAAGTCGTAAATATTTGTGAACCATCAGTCTGTGAAAAAGAGACAAAACAAGGACTTTTTCCCCAGCTTGCTGAAATACATATTTATTTCAGATTTGAATCTCTTTTGTGGGGCAGTGTGATGAATGGCACACTTATAACAATTGTGGGTGAAATCCCAGGGCATGCCCGCTAGTAATGTCCCTCCCATGGCCTGGTCTAGTGCTGGCCTAAGGACAGCTCCGTTTGCTGAGGTTAAACCAGTACACATGCTTCACAACATAGCACCAATGTGGCACTCCTGCCCACGTCCAAGACAAACTCGGACCCTCTCGCTTATAACAAGGCATTCTCCATCGACAAACGCACTCCGGGGGGAAGTGTTGTACACAAGCTTTCCAGGGCCTGTCGTGGAGGGGAACCCAAGCTTGTTTTCATGGGATTCGTCCTCGGTTGCCAGAGCTGAAAGAAACCCTTCCCTCAGAACGTGCTACACTCACTTCCAGAAAGCCTTCACCTCGGCGTCCTGTAACTTCTGCTGGGCACTGACTCGAAGGGATGCTCAGGTACTGTACCTGTTTCTTTATCAATGCGAAAGTGAGCTCTCTAGTTTCAGGTCGGCTGTGGCAGCCCAGGTGAAGGTGAAGGATGGGCACCTCGGTGGCCACATCTCCAAAAATAACCCAATGACTTTGGCGAGGCAGCTGGTGCTTGTGCTGGTCCTTGGAAAATGCCAGCTTAATGGAGATTTATTCAAGGATTATTCCACCCTTTACAGGATCTGTAATTCAACAGTAATTGTACAACAGCAGACTGCACAAGTCTGACATTCAAAGGCTGGGTTAGAGACATGACTTTTGTAAACACAGACACTTTGTTGAAGTAAGTAATTTGAAATCCTTAAGTTTAAGGTTCATCATCATGCATCAATTTACAGTAGAATAGCTATAGACCTATGACTATTTTTGTGCTGCTAAAATTGTTGTCAACTAAACTTCTCACCTTTCAAAGCTTTGTTCCTTGACTGTATTCTATGGCCGAACAATGAAAAATGTCTCTTTTTTTTTTTACATTACGTGGCATTTAGCAGACGCTCTTATCCAGAGCGACGTACAACAAAGTGCAAATCAAACACAAGAACAAGTGCAAAAGTGGACCTGAGAGGACAGTACAGTTCCGAGTCCTAGTGTAAACATACAGAAATTCAGAACCCTTGAACCCTTGAACTCTTTCACCTGGGCAGGTGTGCAGGTGGCCCTGTGTGGCAGAGTGCTGTGTTGGACTGCAGTGCCATTCTTACCCTTGCTACAGCGGCTAATATGATGATACCTATCAGTTGGCTGAGGTTACTGCGAGAGTTCAGAGGAGAAGAATGAAAGTGTGTCAGTGTGTGTTGTGAGGTGTGTGTCTGCTTGTATGTGTATATGTGCATGTACACCTGACCACTCTTTCTCATAGGCATAACGATGGGGCAGGACATCCAGACGAGTAGAGGTAGTCCTCTGCTATCATCCGCCCTCACCCTCTACCTGCTGGGGGCCCTGAGCCACGCCCTGCCCCATCCCCCGACCGCTGCCCCTCTGTCTGAGGGCCTGCCCTTCATTGTGGTGTGGAACATTCCCACAATCGCCTGCCGAAAGCACGACGTTCCCCTGGACACCTCGCCGTTCCGGGCAGTCACCACGCCCGCCAAGGTGCCCGGCCAGCCCCTGATGCTGTTCTACTCAGACCGGCTGGGGCTTTACCCGCACGTGGACGTGGGCACCAAGAGGCAGCTCTATGGGGGCATCCCGCAGAGAGGCAACCTCTCAGCCAGCCTGGCCAAGGCCCAGACCGACATCTCTTATTACATCACCTCCGAGTCCTCCCCCGGCATGGCCGTCATCGACTGGGAAGACTGGCGCCCTCTGTGGGACAGGAACTGGGGCTCCAAGCAGATCTACCGCTCCTTGTCTGTCGCCCATGCCCGCAAGAGACACCCCTCCATGTCGTCGGGCCAGACCGTCACCATGGCAAAGCGGCAGTTCCAGAATGCTGCTAGGAGCTACATGGCGGAGACCCTGGGGCTGGGGGTTAGGCAGAGACCCAGGTATCTGTGGGGCTTCTACCTGTTCCCAAACTGCTACAACCATGGGTGGGCAGAGCCTGGCTACACAGGGAGGTGCCCTGTGGAGGTGCAGAGAAAAAACAATGAGCTTCTTTGGCTGTGGGAGTCCAGCACGGCCCTCTACCCCTCTGTCTACCTGCTGTCTGCACTGGGAGGGACCCGCTGGGCAGCTCTGTATGTCCGAAACCGCGTTCAGGAGGCCATGAGGGTGGCTGCTTTACCCAAGAGGCCCTTCACTGCCCCTGTCTATGTCTATACCCGACCTGTCTTCACTGACCAGAACAGGAGCTTTCTGAACAAGGTGAGCTCAGGATCCTTACTCCCATAAGTATGTTTGAATACAAGTATGACTAAGAACAGTCATGACCTTATGTACTGTGGAAATAAATGTGAGTAAAACATACACTCAGTGAGCTCTTTATTAGGTATTTATTAGATTTATTTTTTAGACTTATTGGTCTACTGCTGCTGTAGACTATCCACTTAAGAGGTTTGTATTCAGAGATGCTCCTCTGCGTACCACTATTGCAATGTGTGGCTATTTGCGTTACTGTCGCCTTTCTGTCCACTTTGACCAGTCTGGCCCTTCTCCACTGACTTCTCGCATTAACAACACATTTTTGCCCGCAGTACTGCTGCTCACTGGACGTTTTTTGTCTGCAAACCATAACTGTTGTGTGGGAAAATCCCAGATGATCAGCAGTTTTTGAGATACTCAAAGCACTCTGTCTGGCACCAACAAACATTCCATGATCAAAGTCACTTAGATCACAGTTCTGAAATTCCCATTCTGAAATTTGGTCTGAAAAACAGCTGAATCTCTCCATGTCTGCATGCTTTTATGCATTTAGTTGCTGCCACATAATTGGCTGATTAAATATTTGTATTAACAAGCTGGTGTAAAGGTCTACCTAATAAAGTGGTCACTGAGTGTATGTTGCGTAACTTCATTTTATAAGCTTATGAATTTCTGGAAAAGTGATACCAAACATGAGACCAAAGACATCTGTATGAACATTTGAAGTGGCACCAAAATGAAACATTGCCTTATCAGGGATGTTGATATTGTCATATCCTGTTGGGAAACTTAAGCCAAATAAAGGGAGTGGTTTAAAGTGTAATATGGAACTATGGGGGTAGTTGTTGCTGTTGAACAGACATGCCTGCTCTTTAAAAATAAATCAAGAACTGCAAAGATTTTGCTGTGTTTTTTCACAAATACAATAAAACAGAATAATGCCTGTATATAACAAATGGAATTTAATAATTTTGCCATTCAGGTATAGTGACTTGCAGGTAGTCATGGCTTTATGTGCCGAGAATAAAGGTTTTTCTTTTTAACAAAAGTTCACATGTTCTTTGTTCAAATGAAGAACAATGGGCATGGGAGGATTTGAATGTTTGGGCAGAAGGGTGGCTAGGTGGCATCATTTAAGATCTGAAATTACAGTGCCATTGTCAATGAATGACTAAGCCAATGCAGGTGGTGTCTGGTTTCTGTACGCTGCACTGTAGTTTTTCCTTACATTCGCTCCACACTCTGCTGTTTCCAGGGGGACCTGCTCAACACCATTGGGGAGTCTGCAGCTGTGGGGGCCGCTGGCTCAGTGCTATGGGGGGCCAGTGCAGACTACGATGGCAAGGTAAAGAAAGCTTACACGCATGTGATGCAACTCGATAACACAGTGCACATGCCACGGCATTCATAGAGTACATACACCCTTCCACTGCCAGCCTCTGCCATCTTACATGATTCTTACTCCATGAAATCACCTGAAAGCTTTCAATATCCTTAAGGTTTTAAAAAACAGTTCTGCACCATTGTGACAACCAGATGGTACAGTATGTACTGAATGCAACATAACACAGGAAATTACAGAAAATTGGCAATGTGGTGCAACTTCTGGTTCAGTTCTTCACAACGGTCAACAGAAAATTGGCAGTTACAAGTAGATGTTGCCATAATTAGCAAAGATTATTGAAAAAAAGAAGAAGAAATAAATCTGTACTGTGGATGTAACAAATAGATCTATAGGCATGTGTGTATTATGGTATACGTTTCATACCTTTGTTGTGATCTCATCGTGAGCCCTCTCTCTCCCTCTCTAGACTTCATGTGAAGCTCTGTCCAATTACCTGACGTCCACCCTCAACCCTTACATTGCCAACGTGACGGCGGCAACCAAACTGTGCAGCCGGTCGCTCTGCCAGGGAAACGGTCGCTGCGTCCGGAAGAACTACGACTCCGACGACTACCTGCATCTGAACCCCCGAACCTTCAGGATCGTCAGATACAACGGGAGATACGTGGCCATCGGGAGGCTCACCATCGCTGACCTGGGTCTCTTCGCCAGACGGTTCACCTGCCAGTGCTACGCTGCTCAGGAATGCGCTCCCAAACTGTCCACTCGGCTTTCCAGGATCCCGCTGGTCATTCACGTGTAGCACACCACATCTTTCAATTCACAACAAATTGACTTTAATTTATAGTGGGTACACTCAAAACTGTTAAAATAACAGGACTGGGTATTTAATCTTACTGACGTGTTACTTTTCTGTGTAGAATGTATTTAACACATTTGAATTATTTAACGATTCCTTTATCCGTGTACATATTCTGTGTCTGGAAATGACAATACAAATCTACGTCAGAGCTATGAATACAGTTGTGTGAAACTTCACAAATCAAATGTGAATAAATTAATAAAGTAAATTTGCAGTGGCTCAATTTCCTTCTCATTTTCTTACGGACATAAAAGATCTTGCCCTACAGTTAGTATAAGCCTACAGCCAGGCTATTATAGCACTCTTCTATTCAGTGAATAATCAGATGTTAGAGACTTGCAGTGTGGTAAATAGTGGAGCATGGAATTACAAAACAGCATGTCTGCAATAGGCATGTAGGAACTGAAGAGCACACACAGACAAATGCAAAGGCTTGTCGGGTAAATTTCCACTTTTGCTCAAATCTCATAAATTAAAGAAAATGACACCCATGGAGGCAATCTTTTCTGGTCTACTGTCAGCGTAATTACTGAGGAACACTACCCCGCCAGATCCTGCCCTGGCAAATACTTCTGGCATTTATATTGGGCTGTGGAAACCTCGGCCTGAACAGTTCAGTACATCAGTGAATTCTGCAGTAACAAAGAAAGCCTGAGGCCATTGTGGGCAGCAGGATGCATCAGGTTCTCTCAGCAACAAGAAGCCTGAACCCTGACAAGTTTCCACACGTGCTGATGTTGAAACTCAAACTACACGCACATGAAAAGTTATTTTAGGGCTAGTTATTTAAGCACTTACAGGTGATCAGGGACGAGGTCCGCTCAAATGTCTTGACAATTGCACACAGAAAGATCAATCAAACCATCAGAGAAAAAAGCTTTTCTTGCAGAGAGATATATCCAAATCAGGTTAGTTCATGGCAAACCCATAGCAGGTGCTGTTATCTTTTTTCTACAGCTTTGTTTGGGTTCACTCTATCGTCAGTCTTTCCTGTTTAGTGTTCCTCTTCCTGAATTGTATCTTTCATTTTCTTTCTCTATCTTTACACACCTTATAAATTTGACTTTGTTTGAAAAATCTGAAAAATGGGCAGAATAATATTTCATCAGGTAAAAATCTTTTACTCTTCCATAGAAATGCTGAAAATGAGAGCTGATACTATAATATGCATTAATAAGGTTATGAATTGAAGGATTTGAAGTGTATTTTGCTGGAATTTTAAAGAATGGAATGGAAGAACTTTTGAAGGAATTAAATGGTCCCTGCATATTGGTATGCAAATACTTACAAGGAAGACAAACAGCCAGAATACAGCAGTTGCAACTGTAAGCCAATTTAACCTTATAAAGGGGTATTATTGTCCCTGATAAGCTGAATGGAGGAGTTTCATTGGTTTAACCATTTACTTGTGCGCATTTTTCAAATCTATAAGGAGAGTTCTAGCTAAATATTTACAGTCATAACTATCCAGCAGGTTTTATGCTTAGCTTTTATTTGACATGGCTTAATTATGTATTTGGCATAATGTATTAAATTATGCATTTTATTTTTTGTTTCATTCATTCAAAAACAGGTCTTAATTCTTCAAGGTCAAGGCTCACTACAAACTGCATATGAAAATGTTATGCATTAATAGACTGAGTTTAAGGGAATGCTTAATTTTCCTGGTTCTACTCAACCTCTGTGGATCGCTGCCTAAGAGCGCACCACCTCTGAAGCCCAATTTTCCCTTTGCTTTCATGTGGAACGCTCCAAGTGAGCTCTGTGAGAGCAGATTTGGAATCAGTCTGGACCTGAGATACGCTCAGCTGGTAAGCAGCACCTTGAAGGACGCAGCCAACCAAAGCATCACCATTTTCTACACAGACAGATTTGGCATATTCCCCTATCTGGATGAAGACACTGGAAAAGCATACAGCGAGGGACTCCCTCAGCACGTAGATTTCAAAGAACATCGTGAACTAGCTGAAGATGACATAGAATACTATATCCCTGTTGGACAACCCGGGCTTGCTATCCTGGATTTTGAGGAGTGGAGACCACAGTGGGCACGAAACTGGGGCAGCAAGGACATCTACAGGGACAAATCAATTGACAAAATTATGCAGAATAATCTATCTATATCCTACGAAAAAGCAGAAGATAAGGCCATAATAGAGTTTGAAGCAGCAGCCAAAAAATATTTCATGAAATCCATAAATCTTGGAAAAAAACTGCGGCCAAAACGGTTGTGGGGTTACTACCTATATCCAGACTGCTATAATTATGATTACAACCAGGACATGATTGACTATACAGGTAAATGCCCTGAGATTGAAAAGGACAGAAATGATGAGTTGCTCTGGCTTTGGGAAGCGTCCACAGCTCTGTACCCATCCATATACCTGGAGCTTATACTGAAAGGCACCCGTCAGGCAGCTCTGTTTGTCCGCCATCGTATCCAGGAGTCAATGAGAGTCTCTATGCTGCCAAATGCTAGCTACTCAATACCCATCTATGCCTACATTCGCATTGTGTACAAAGACAATGAACATGACTACTTATCTATGGTAAGTGGACATCTACATTATTGTTTGTATAAACTGATTTACATAAGAAAGACATTGGATATTCAAACCAAACAAAGAGGCAGACCACTAACGTCCAAATCTGATGATTCTGTTATTGGTGTTTGTCACATACTTTATAATATAGTATGTGACTCCCCTTCAGAGAGAGAAAGACATCACTTTGTGCTTTCCTTTCAGATGGGCTTTAGAGCAAACAACAAGCAGTGTTTTCTGCTTGATCAGTGCATGTCTATCAGAAGCCAACTGTTTTCATGGCATGTTGTCTCTCACTGTGCATGTGTGGTGATGTTTCAGCCGGACCTGGTCAGTACTATTGGGGAGGCTGCTGCTTTAGGGGCTGCTGGCGTCGTGTCCTGGGGAGGTATGGATGTCACAGAGAGCGAGGTATTTAAAAACTGTCACTACATATTCTCCAGTGTTCCCATTTTCTTCAACAACTTTATTAAAGCTAGCGAGCTAGCTTGCCTACATTTCCCCCATAAGCTAAATTACTTAACATATGCTTTTAGATTCAAACAGGCCTTTTGCATCTATTTCAAATAGCTCTTCTTTTTTATAATAATAATAATAATAAGAAGAAGAATAAGAATAAGAATAAGAATAAGAATAAGAATAAGAATAAGAATAGCAATAATAAAACAATAGATCATGTGTTGGGTTTTGAGAGTAACTGAACTACTGTTTTTATACTTTACCCACTTTTTAGGACACCTGCTTTGCGGCTCGACGCTATTTGGAGAAAACTCTGAACCCTTACATCCTAAACATTACGACGGCAGCGAGTCTATGTAGCAAAGCTCTGTGTCGTGATAAAGGGCGATGTGTAAGGAAGAACTGGGACAGTGAAGATTACCTGCACCTCGACCCGTCCAGGTACCGGATCAAGTCATCAAGAACTGGTGAACTGTCTGTGAAGGGCGATCTTTCTCAGGAAGACATTGACTGGTTTGACCAGAGGTTCAACTGCCTATGCTACATTGATGATATTTGTTACTCACCTATCACTTTGAACACCATACCCAATTACAACTTTGTCCGTGATAATGGTGTTCACCTCTACCTGGAGAGATTGCACTTTCTGCTGACTTTAGCGTGTCTGTTTGTCTTGTCATAGCAAGCAGAGATCCCATGCCTCTTTAACAGCTAACTGTTAACAGTAACAGTAAATTTTTTTAAAGATTTCCCCAGTGCAAAAGTGACCTAATTTTATTTTCTTCACTGTTATGAAAGGTTTATGACGCTTGACAAGTCAAACTAACTAACAAGTATTAGAAACAAGTATTCTAAAAACAATACCACCATTGTCCGCATGTTCTGATTTTAATATAATGCTATTGTTTTGTGCATGGTCAATTTTCAATACGCTGTAATATCCAAAAACACGAGACAACCTATTTTTCTCTTGGATATCCACAATAACTCTTTTCTAACCTTTCCAGTAAAATTATTAGCACATATTTGATCTAATTATAGGCACAGTTATTCTACATTATACAGTACAAATGTCAGCTACACTCACTGAACACCTTTTAGGAACACCTGTACACCTACAGCAATGGAATGCATAAAATCATGCCAGTGATAGTAGTGCAAATAACCACACATTACAACCGTGGTATGCAGAAGAGCATCTCTGAACACACAATGCGTCAAACCTCTTAGTGGATAGGCTACTGCAGCAGAAGTCTTAAAAAGTCAAAAAAATATGTCTAATAAATACCTAATAAAGTGCTCACTGAGTGTATATGGCACGTAGAACAAACAAGAAGGTGTTTCCATAATTTTGCATTTCTTTTACTATAAATGAACATAGGTTCCTTTTATTTTGGGATTGGTGGCCTTGCTTGAAAGCTACGCAATGTAGACGCTTACCATATACACCATTTTCTTATCTGTCATTTTAAAAAAGCTGCAACTTTCACTGTTATGTACTAAGTGCACTATGAAAATAAGTCAAAATAACAACTTCATTCTCATGTATCAGTCTTAGTGACAGAGATGGGAATGTAGGTATAGAGTGTTGTCATATGTGTTAATTAGTAATTAACAATAGGAATAATAATAGACATAATTAGTCATAGAGATGTTGATGCTATTCTGTCTCTGGTAAAGTAAAGCTTTGGCCTATGCCCCATGTGCAAGTACCTTTACTCATATTTCTGTCTTCAGGTTGTTTATGGGAATGCCCTGCCTCAGTGTCTCTTGAAACATACTTAACTTCAGAATATACATTAATTTCATATATCAATGTTATGTAGTATGTGCATTTGCTGCCAAAACATGTCTTTATATAGGTACTATTGAATTGTTTCCCCTTTTAAAAAATATTATGCACTCAGTCAACAATTTATACGGTTCATGATAATTTGTATATTCAGACATGTTTGCATATGTATATGAAATATATTTGTATTGTAAAATATGACATGCCAAAGCTGTTCATTAAATAATTGTTTTGTTGATTCATGGTGTCCTGGGTAGTAACAGTTTTGGTGCTTCTGAACATCTATTAAAGCTGCATTACATAATATCCTTTTAATGAATTTCTCAGTCAAAGCATCAAATATGAATGTTTCTATGTCTATAGAATAGAGAAGGAGATTTAAATGTTAAGAATAGGAGGTGGACCATCTGGTTAGTCAATATCTGGCCTTGAACCCTGTGAAATATTAAATACAATAACAAGAGCTATGTCAATGGGACAGACCTTGAAAATGCAGTAGATGGTAGTCTGTACTGTATCACATTGACTGTAAATATTCGTTATGTCATCATGCAGTAAAAATGACTTTAGGAATTTGAATCTTTTCATTTGTTTGCATGCCTTGGATAAAGTACAGTTTACAGAAGGGGGATGAGAAAATGCTTACTTGGAGTTGCTACACCTGAATGGGGGATGGGGTGAGGGTGTTTTGTAGTGTCATGTCATTTATGACGTAATGTCATTTAAAGTATTACGGTAGATTACCTCCTGAAAACAGCATTAGTGAGCTCTTGAAAATGTCCTTGGTCCAACTGGCAATTAAATCCATTATTTCTAACCATACGACTTTTCAGCTTGTGGGTTTGGAAGCTAGTCTAAACCAGGGGTGTCTTATCCCAAAAGGACTGATGTAGGTACAACTATTTTTACCCAGCACTGTAGCACCTGTTTCATGTAATTAACTAATCATGATGTTAAATCAAGACCTTGATAAGTGGAATCAGGTGCTGGGCTAAAACAAACACCTACACCCAGATAAGACATACTTTGGACATGCCTGGTCAACAAAGAACATGTGTGTGAGTTGTTGGTAACATAGTTCTATAACATTGTACACAATACTTACAATATATGGGTCAAATATAACAATTAGTGGTTAAGGTGCATGACTGCGACCCGCAAGGTCGGTGGTTCGAATCCTGGTGTAGCCACAATAAGATTCACAGCCATTGGACCCTTCAGCAAGGCCCCTAACCATGCATTGCTTCAGGGGAGGATTGTCTCCTGCTTAGTCTAATCAACTGTACATTGCTCTGGATAAGAACATCTGCCAAATGCCAGTTATGTAATGTAATGTAATGTAATGCAATGTACATGTGCGCTCCCATGTTATGCGTTGATGAAGTTATCACTTTTGCATCTGAGACTTTGCAAAGTCAATGGTGTTCTGTTCCACCTAGAATCATAACTCTTTTGAATAGCCATCTGAACCAAATTGCAGTAAGTCTGAAACATTTGCAATGATGTAAATGTACAATGAAACTTGTACAGGCATCTCAGGTTGAGGGGCTATTTTAGGGCGTACTCCTCCTTCACAACCACAAACCACGACCAGCAAGCAGATAAGGTAAATGTAACCTTCTCTAAGGTGTTGGCTGTACTTTTCAAAATAAATATTTATTCTCCCACATAAGTGGACTGAATCATATTAATTAAAATTAAATTAAAATTAAAATAAATTGAATCAGAAATGTCACTGCTATATGCCTACCAAAGAAATGGAAGTACCGGCTTTGGCAATAATGCATAGTCGGGCATAGATAACTGTGTGCACTGTTTTTAAAAAAAGTCACTTAAATACTGGTACTGAAATATCCAATAAGCTTCATGTATTGATTTAAAGATTTGTATTCACTGGAGTTTTACAGGCATAGAATGTTCAAGCAGAACTCACTATGCATTTTTTAAAAGATCCATGCGCATTTGTATATAAATACTTTGAAGACAAACATAAACAAACAGACTGCAGAAGTTGCAGTCTTAATCTAATTTAGCTTGTCAAAGAGCTATTATATACTTGTGGACATTTTTCTCATTTATATTGATCATTCTGAATGACTATTTATTATAACTATACAGCAGGTTTTCTGGCTAGCTTTTGTTTGGCATAATGTCATATGTATTTATTTAATTCTGTTTCATTTTATGACAGAATTTTTATTTTGCTCTTGTCAAGGTCAAGGCTCACTACAAACTGCATATGAAAATGTTATGCATTAATAGACTGAGTTTAAGGGAATGCTTAATTTTCCTGGTTCTACTCAACCTCTGTGGATCGCAACCTAAGAGCGCACCACCCCTGAAGCCCAATTTTCCCTTTGCTTTCATGTGGAACGCTCCAAGTGAGCTCTGTGAGAGCAGATATGGAATCAGTCTGGACCTGAGATACGCTCAGCTGGTAAGCAGCACCTTGAAGGACGCAACCAACCAAAGCATCACCATTTTCTACACAGACAGATTTGGCATATTCCCCTATCTGGATGAAGACACTGGAGAAGCACACAGCGAGGGACTCCCTCAGCTCATAGATTTTAAAGAACATGGTGAACTGGCTGAAGATGACATAGAATTCTATATCCCGGTTGACCAACCCGGGCTCGCTATCCTGGACTTTGAAGAATGGAGACCACAGTGGGCACGAAACTGGGGCAGCAAGGACATCTACAGGGAGATCTCAATCGATATGATCATGCAGAAGGATCTCTCTGTGTCCCACGATGAGGCAGAAGATATTGCCGAAAGGGTGTTTGAAGCAGCAGCCAAAAAATATTTCGTGAAATCCATAAATCTTGGGAAAAAACTGCGGCCAAAACGGTTGTGGGGTTACTACCTATATCCAGACTGCTATAACTATGACTACCACCATGACATGATTGGCTATACAGGTAAATGCCCTGAGATTGAAAAGGACAGAAATGATGAGTTGCTCTGGCTTTGGAAGGAGTCCACAGCTCTGTACCCATCCATATACCTGGAGCTTATACTAAAAGGCACACGTCAGGCAGCTCTGTTTGTCCGCCATCGTATCCAGGAGTCAATGAGAGTCTCTATACTGCCAGATAAGAACTACGCAATACCCACCTATGCCTACATTCGCATTGTGTACAAAGATGGCGATGAAGACTACTTGACTAAGGTAAGAGGACATCGACAATTCTGATTGTATGAATTGATTTACATGGAGAAACATTGGATATTCAAACCAAACAAAGAGGCAGACCACTAAAGTACGAATCTGGATGAGCACATACTCCCAGAGTCTTCAGAGAGGGGGCGGGGAGTTCTTTGCCATTATGGGCTTCCTGAATGAATACTTTAAATAACTATGCATAGTAATTCCAGCTGTTTCACTAGTAAACCAATTTAACTTGCAGAAATGTACATTTTAAATATTTAAAACCACAAACGACGCAAAAAACGTGTTTGCTGCCCGATCAGTAATTTATTTTTAAAATAATTGTTATGATGTATAAACGATTATAGAAAACACTAAGCGCTCGCCAGTACATTTCTTTCCAAAACCAGCTGTGGCTATAGACTAATACATGAGGCTGATCAGTGATATTATCTGTTTCTTCACTGTGCATGTGTGGTGATGTTTCAGCCGGACCTGGTCAGTACTATTGGGGAGGCTGCTGCTTTAGGAGCTGCTGGCGTCGTGTCCTGGGGAGATATGAAGGTCACGGAGAGCGAGGTATTTTCAAATGACTCATTTTAATAACTACTACACTACACCAGTATTCCAATTTGTTTAAACAAAATGCGGTGTCTTTATCAAAGCTAGGAAGCTTAGTTAATTTACATAACGTTAGTTAACTAGATACAAGCAAGTCGATTGCATCTATTTCAAGTGGTCTTCTGTTTTGTTGTTTGGGCTTTGCACATCCTTGAATTACTGATCTCATACTTTATCTCATAATCTGAAGGACAACTGCTTTGCTGCTCGGCGCTATTTGGAGAAAACGTTGAACCCTTACATCTTGAACGTCACGACGGCAGCGAGGCTGTGTAGCAAAGCCCTTTGTAGTAGTACTGGCCGATGTGCAAGGAAGAACTGGGACAGTGAAGATTACCTGCACCTCGACCCGTCCAGGTACCGGATCAAGTGGTCAAGAAAGGGTTATACTGTGAAGGGCCATCTGTCTCAGCCAGATGTCGACTGGTTTGAGAAGAGGTTCAACTGCTTGTGCTACACTGATGATCCTTGTTACTCACCTATCACTTTCAACAAAGTGTCCAACTTTGTCTAAGATAAATGCTGTTCTTTTCAGCAAGTGTAGATTGCAAGGTCTCTTTTAATTTCCCAGTAACACAGTCAATGAACAGTGACCTAATAGTACATTTGTATTCACTGATAGAGGCATAAGATTAGACACTTTGAAAGTCAAACTCACAAGTATGTTTCAAAAAGAATGACATATAGGGGGCATGCTCAAACAAACTGATGTCCTTGGGCTGAACTACTACCTGCTGGTTACCTTGAATCAGGTCCACCTTGGAAAAAAATGTTGTTGTCAGCTAGGCAGGCTGAAAAGTCCTGAATGTGCAGGACTGGGTAATACCTGGAGTTATGACATTGCTGAGTCTGCGATAGTCGCCACACAACCGGAAGAGGCTCAGGGGCTATTTGATTAACAGACTATGAGGAGTTCTTACATTTTGGAAAATTGACAACAGCATTGTTATACCCCATATACCGAACAGTATAAATTGAATTTCCATTGCCATACAGAATGGTAGACCAAAATTGAAGATTATGACTCTTTTTCACATATTTCCAAGGAAGGCAAACAGAATCAAACAATGCAGAATTTGCAACTTCAATCCAATTTAACATAACAAAGTGATATTATTGCTTTTAGCTGAATGGAGGAGTTTAATACATTCTGATGAAAAATACGAACATCTAATTTTGTAAGGTTGTCACCCATGTTAGCCCACTGTATCTTCTGAGAATTTCTTAAATCTTGCTTCAAGAAAACACACACAACACATTGACTCAGTTTGTACCAGAAATATAAAACGCTCTTAGCTTGGTGTGGGTTTTTACTGTGTGATAACAAGGTTAAAGTTCTAGTTTTATTTGCTTTTTAGGGAGTCACCCGAACTCAAGTTATTAGAGGCGAGATTTGATATGTTATCTTTTAATGACTCTGGAAGACTTCATGGGGAAGAAATGTGACCTAAGTGACTTTGACCGTGGAATGATTGTTCATGCCAGACAGGGTGGTTTTAGTATCTCAGAAACTGCTGATCTCCTGGGATTTTCATGCACAGCAGTCTCTAGAGTTTGCAGAGAATGGTTTGAAAAACAAAAAGCATCCAGTGAGCAGCAGTTCTGTGGGCAAAAAGGCATCGTTAATGAGAGAGGTCAGAGGAGAAGGCCCGGACCGGTCAAAGCTGACAGGAAGGTGACAGTAACGCAAATAAGCACACATTACAACAGTGGTATGCAGACGAGCATCTCTGAACACACAATGAGCTAAACCTCTAAGTGGATAGGCTACAGCAGCAGAAGACCAATAAGTAAATAAATAAAAAAGTCTAATTAATACCTAATAAAGTGAGTGTATATGCAACCAATAAAGACACACAACAACTTCTGCAAGTTGAGTGAAGTGTGTCCCTGCTGGGGATCATCATATTACACTGTCTCCATGGCAACATTCCACCAGGACACACTGTACAGGAAGCACTAAACAGATAACAGCATTCCATGTTTTGTTCTGTAAGTGGTAGCCTTAGAACAGATAACTCATACAGCAGTTAGATATATATCCTTATCAGTTTATTCACCCATAACAAGATGGACTTTTGAAGGGGCGTTTTTATACTATTATCTTTGTAAAATGATGCATGTTCTTATGGAATATAATCAAACTGACACTGCAGTAATAGTGCAAAAAAATAAACACATAAATAAATATGTATTTTTAAATAAACAAAACCTAAAAGTGTTTCATTGGTTTGGAGACAATACTCTCAAAAGACAACAAATTTCAGAATGCCCTTGGTTACAAAAAAATTAATTCAATTTAAAACTAATATATCCTTATTTCCATCCTTTGGTATGCCTAAGAATGCATAGCACACACACAAACACACACACACACACACACACAAACACACACATGCAGACACGCATGCACACACACACACACACACACACACACACACACACACACACACACACACATATAATTAAATTAAATACAATATATACAAACAAACCATGAAGTGGCAGAACGAATGAACATTAGCTTTAGTGCTCTTATAAAATCCACTCCAAAGTTGTCCGCTTGTCCGCTGCAGTATGTTTTAAATGACCAGGAATAGCATTCTTAGCTGCCTTGCCTGAAAAGTTCAAAGTACATTACATATAGATACTTCATCAAATGTATTTCAAGATGCAGAGGTGATGTCCTGAATCCATCTTGATGAAATCCTTACTCCCCTGGCCCTGTGCCAGTCACCTTCTTCACACGACCCCTTGCCAGGACACACTCTAGAACATCCTTGCTCACACACGCTCTGGAATTACACACCTTAGGCTGAGCAGCTGATGAAACACCATCCTCATTACACCCTGCTCATCTTTCTCTTTGTTTCTTTCTCTCCCTCACCCTGGGTGGCTTTTATCTTTTCTTTGTTTGGGGTTATTTTATAAGGGGGGTTGTGCCTGGGTTTTTTTTTGCTGTCTTTTAAATTCTACATGTTTGATTTGTTTGGGTGACAAGTATTGTATGTCTCATTTTATAGTAGTTATAAAAAAGGGGAATCAATGGTCAAAGGTCAAGATATATATATATATATCTGGAGGGAGGGACAGTAAACCAAGCATCGTCCATCACTCTGACTGCATAGAATTGGAAATTCACACTCAACAGCATATGAAAGTTTTAGGTGTACAATCCATATGGTTAACACATGCAGCTGCTATTAGATCAACCAAAAAGTTACAAAAAAATCTGCTTTTATTTTTATATACAAAGCATTTTAAATTAAGTTTTATTCTGTGAATATTGAATGCAATTATTTGTACAATTCAGTGTTTCTGCCATGCCTTCTTACTTCACAAAAATATTTACAAAACAAATACAATGGAGAAAATTCTTGTGATTCCAAGTCTCTTTTGCTGCCTCTTTTGCATCTCCAAGACTACTTTGTTGAATTAGAGACACACAGCTACCAGTATAGGCAATAGAAAAATCTAAAACATGTCCAACCGTTATAAACACAGTGAGAAATATCTGCAACAAAGGATTAGAATAGTAGAAATGGTAAAAATGCTTGTTCTTCTGCTACTCCTGCTTGTTAACTCTGGGTGGTTATAGCCACCAGTCTCAAATCGCTACTTTAGTCACAGTGCAAGGTTTTCCAAAACCGTTTCTCTTTTGGTCCTGTATTACAACTGTAAAACATTAATCAATGCAATGCAATGGCCGATTAAATTTCTCAGGCAGTAATTACTGAATGCTTTCCCATGATATGTCATATAATAAATTAAATGCATTACAAAAACGACCCTTTCCAAATCTGGCCTTCATCGTTAAAGTTGACACCCCTTGGTGGTGTGATCACAGCTTCTAAAAATTCCTCATACGTACTGTATACTTCATCTGTGGGGCTGCATATGCAGATACTTATTCACCTGGTGACATAGTTTTACCAGAGAGGCCACATCAATCTTACAGCTAATGTTTACTTAGCTTGAAATCCGTGACATTGACATGACAGCCAGATCCTCCTTCTATTTTCAGAAGCACAAATATTCTCGTTATCAATCATGCCACTCTCTACAAAACTATGATTTGGCATGGCACTGCGTCACTTTACTCCACAGTCAGGTTGTTGTCGAAGGCACTCCATAAAATGGGCATTGTAACAAAATGTATACTTTTTTTTTTTACAAACTCTCAGTTCCGAGTAGTAAGTCTATAGGGACACACTGCATTTTCATTAAAGAGATCACATTTCCATTCACTAATTAATTAATTAATTAATTCACTCATAATGTTTCGTCATATTTACGCTATAGCTTTTGAGTTCATCTTAATAACTACACATACAGTGATTTGACTTTGTTTGCAGTGAAGTAAAAAATGTAGGACGTGCCTTAGAGCCACTAAATTATAGCCAGACATGCAAGATCTTAAAACAGGGCCACTAAAGCCGGGGGAATCACGGGATTAGATTTCCCGTCAATGTGGTCATGTCTTTAGCTATTGACCGTATATAGACAGCAGAATTGTGTTAGCATTTACGGTCTTTTATATTTCTGGTTTACAAAAGTCTGGATAGTGACAATATTGTTATATTACAATAGGTATACTTAAAAACGGCAGTTGTCTTTACGACCTGAGAACCATAACATCATTGGTTCTGTCAGGCTTGAAAGGGATTGGCCCTTTCGTCACAGTAAAGCTGTTTTAACAGCTACAAAAATTTCTCTGAAGAAATAGACTATTGTTAAGCCGGTGTGCGGCGATGGTGTTTGGGTTTTAAATACACCGGTGCAATTTTCTGCGCTCTGCACTCTAATGGTGTGGTATATGTTTAAAGCTACGACGTTCATTTATTCCGCATCCCTGTGGCTTACTGTCTTGTGCACACGCGACACATAGCAAGACATTGGACAATATATCCTGGTACAAACTGAGACAGACCCAACCAGGTAGATAGAGAAGGGTGATGAGACCCATGAAATTCAAAGGATAGTGGGAGTAGTCCCACGAACAGGCGCCGTAGTGCCGCAGCGCCAGTCCCCAAGAAAACTCCCAGGTATAGATGAAACAGATGTAGACCGGCAGCCTTTTCCATGTACTCCATCCTCGTTTGAAATGCAAATGCAGGTACAGCTTTTCCACAACATAGCTGCAGCTTCCATACATAAGGAAGGACCAGAGAGACGTATGACCGCTCAGAGTTCTGTCAGATTTTTCAAACAGATTGAATATCGAAGTGAAAACGACCTCGTCCAAAAAACCATGCATTCCAAAGAAGACGAAACGCACCAAACCAGGCAGTCCGTGTGCAGACCTCAGCCCTTGAATCAGTTCCGCCAGGGTACGTTGCCCGGGGCAGTGGTACTGAAGGTGCAAGAATCTTTTGAGAAATACTTGCGAATAGTAGAGGGATATGATGTAGTGAATAGCAATATGCGCTACTGACGCGCTTTTGATTTGACTGGATAAGACAACTGTATTCCCGATCAATATCTGCAGACCGATGTACACAGAAGGGTAGATTATGCAATGGAAAAGGACAGGGCGTCCTTGGAAGATATTTTTTTGTGAATATATTTTCTCCAGCGCGAAGTGAGTCATCGAATGGACAATGCAGCTGTAGGGGGAGGAGAACCCCAGCAATTTCAGATCATTGCTTTGCAGGAAAGTGTGCATCGATGACAGAATGATATCCAACGTGACTCCGTGCATGCCGTAGAAATAGAGACGCATCCATGGTGGCAGGCTTGGCTTTGATTCGCTCGCGTTTTCTCTGCTGCTGGACAGATCCCGTTGCCGACGCTTCTTCGGCGATGTCGGACTTGCGCCGTCTACTGAGCGCATAGACTCGGCGTCTCTGCGCGTACAGGACATGGTCAAACTAATTCCGAATCAGGTTAATTCTGCTGCATGTTGTAATTTGCTGCTAAATAAAGACTGCGAGTATCAGATTCGGATATTTAAACCCAGGTAGCCTGCTTGATATCGCGTCGGATCCGTGACCATTGAATTGAAGTTGGTGGTGGTTGTGATGTGTTTTTTTTTTTCTTTTTGGAAGGGGGGGCGGGGGTTGCGTGACGCGTGGTTAACAGGACGTCCTCGATACTGGCCTTCTTTAACTCTGAATACGATAACTAGTAGCTTGAAACTGTAATTGAACTTAACTATATTGGTGACATGGGCTTTTGTAACAGGCAAAAAATGTGTAATTGAAAATATATTAAAGCATTTACCAACATATCCCTGTACATGTAGGCTACTGCAGGCTCGGCACACTGTATTAGGTAGATCTGTGCACCAGCTTGTTAATGTACATATTTTGGTTTAATTTATGCAGCAACTAAATGCATAAAAGCATGCATATGTGATCAAGAGATTCAGTTGTTTTTCAGACCAAATATCACAATGGGAAAGAAATGTGATTTAAGTGACTTGGAATGATTGTTGGTGCCAGACAGGGTGGTTTGAGTATCTCAGAAACTGCTGATCTCCTGGGATTTTCATGCTCAGCAGTCTCTAGAGTTTGCAGAGAATGGTGTGAAAAACAAAACACATCCAGTGAGCAGCAGTTATACATCTCTTTTTATACATAGTCCTCCCATTTTAGGGGACCTAAAGTCATTTGACAGTTCACTTCTCAGCTGCTTCTGATTTGTCAAATGAATTCAATCACTTCCTACTGCAGGCATATGAAAGCTTCCAGTATCTAGACTTGATTCTGCGCTTTTAATTGCCTCTGGAGTCAGTTATTCGCATTTGTCAACATGAGGACCAGAGTTGTGCCAATGACAGTCAAGGGGGCTGAGAAATAAGACATAGGCCAAACAATAGGCTAACCAAAATCAATCGTTTGGAACATAATTCAGAAGAAAGAGAGCACTGGTGAGCTCAATAATCACAAAGGGACTGGTAGGCCAAGGACGACCTCTACAGTTGATGAGCGACAATGAAGAAAAAAACCCTACCACTTGTCTGACAGATCAGAAAGCACAGATATGACAGAAGACTTCACAAACATAACTACACTGCAGGATGCACACCACTATTTAACAGCCAGATCATAGTTTGCCAAAAAGTACCCAAAAGAGCCTGCAGAGTTCTGGAAAAAAGGACTTGTTGACAGATTAGACAAAGATTGACTTGTGGCGAGTCAAGAGCAAAGTGTGGAGGGCAAAAGGAACAGCCCAAGATCCAATGCACCCCCTACCCATGTGCGAAACATGGTGTTTGGGCATGTATGTTACAGGTGCTGACTCACGTGCCTTAATTGATAATGTAACTTCAGCAGCAAGTATACAGAAGCATCTTATCTCTTCAATCGTGGGTGCTTCCTCCCACAGCAAGGCAATGATCCCTATCATACACCAGTGCCCTCTTTCTTAATGATGTTCCAAACAGTTTGTTTCAGTAATCCTCTTGTTTGGTCTATGTCTCTGACTGTTTTCTTCTTCAATCTCAGCCTGATAATGACTTCCTTGACTTTCATTGGCACAACCAATCACTTTTGGTCCCCTAAAATGGGGGTTGTATAAAAAGGGATGTAATTCTTACATGGATGTAAATACCTTCATGGCTCAGGCAGCAAGAGCAGGTGTCTGGCAGTTGGAGGGTTTCCGGTTTGATCCCCCGCCCGGGCGGTGTCGAGGTGTCCCTGAACAAGACACCTAACCCCCAAATGCTCCTGAAGATATATAAATGCCAACCATTTACCAAATAAAGGTTACAGTCTGGACTTTATCTCATATTCATTGTTTTGGTTCAAATGCACAGTGCTGGAGTACAGAGCCAGAAAAACAAAAAAATACAATACAATACACAAAAAATTTAAAAAGCATGCCATATGCAGCTACTTTGTGTCTTTAAGGCAGAGCAAAACATAGACAGAATGTGACAGAAGATTGTTGGGTGAGACCCATATCTTTTATCAACACTTTCTGTGCCATAACTGTTCCTGCTTTGCTCTAAAGTCATTGAATATGGCCTGTTATTAGAAGAAAACATACACCAGTGGACAGTCCAGGGGAAATGCTGGCCTGTGGCCATTGTGATTGTGGTGATATGCAGGTAGCCTCCCTCACACATTCAGGATAGCCTGAAATGTGATTCAAAATGCCAAACCTTACCAGAGTAACCAGGCAATATTCGATCAACCATCCAACGTTATGTTATGTGCCAGTCAGTGAAATTGAGTCGGCACTTTACCTGTGAAACTAATCCTAAGTGAACATGACTAGCCTGCGCTCTGTTACTGTACCGTGGTAACCCTATAGCACTGTCCACTTAAAGCGGATGGATAGCCTACACAATCCTCTTACACCAATAGTGCTACTTAATTTGTATTAGACTACTTTAGCATCACATATTTACTTTAGTTATACTTATTGTATTATTTTTTCTATATTCCTTCACAAGAGTAAAGATTATAAAGAAGAACAAGACAAATCATCAAACATACAGTAACTTAAGTTCTTTTCTGGTAGGAGTTCAGAAAATAGCAATAGCAAAGCACCATACAAAGTCACTCTGCTGGGACCTTTGACGGTGTGTGTGTGTGTGTGTGTGTGTGTGTGTGTGTGTGTTTGTGAAGTATATGTGCACACAGAGTGATCCTGACGTAGTTCAAATGAAAGAATGGGTGGGCATGCCTCCAGTAAAACAGAAGCTGACAGGTGCGAGAATGAGAATGAAAAATGTTTGTTATGAAGAATGGTTGCAGAAAGCCAAAAATGGTTGCAGAAAATGTATAATTTTTTCATGTTTAAATTTTACAATTCAAGGATAATTTTAAATCAATTAAAATGTTCAAAACATGGAAGTGATAATGGTAGCCCATACCTCAGAAAATAATAATACAAACTATGTGCAATTAACCTTTAAATTCATTGCAGATATCGCTGCAGTTTGAGACATCTTCTTGCATGTGATACAAAAATCACTAATATTTAAGAATGTCGCTAATGCAGTATTTTTTTCATCCTGAAGTGTGCTTAGTTCACCACTGGGTTGTGCTGTTTACTCACTTCTGCTTCGTTTGAAGGCGCAATGTTGTGAGGGAATCTCTCATAGAAAAAAAGAGCATTATGCGATCTTTGTGAGAACAGTTTCAAATTCTAAGACTCTAAGACATATGCATGTGGAAAAAGCAATAAAGCTATATTGCTTCTCAGCTGCTAGCCTGTCTCACTGATCTTCTTATGTCTTTGAGATTGGTTGCTTTGTCAGAAGAACAGAATAAGCTTAGTTTGCAAAGCACAGAAATGTCAGTTAACCCCATCTCATCAGAGCGTTCACGAAGGTTTTTGATAATGTCAGCCTTATAGTACTTTGATGTAGAATACGGTCCTCACAGATAAAATGGTCTGATGAATGTTAATAATGAAGTGAAGATCATGTCAATTGTTTTGGCCTCAGAAAAGCAGCCTGTTTGATTTATTTTATATTATTGGGAAAATATAAGTCAGTAATTTCTTAATGGGATGTGTGCATATCCTGCTGTAGCAGGTTTGGGCTTTTATATTTTCTGGATCTTCAGAGTGCTTGCTCTGAACAGACACCTTTAAAGAAAGCAATAAAAATGATATTCCATGAATGTAACTCCCCTAGACACTTAAATAGGAAGCCTATAATATATAATGCATCATTTTTTGAAGCTGTATATTAATGTTCTTCTTCTACACGGCACTACACAGTATTTATACCAGTATCACTTCTGAAAAACCGCTTTTCTGCCCCCTACTGGTTTTGTGCATTACTATCCTTTGTTAATTCCATCGACGCAGTAACATTTCTTGGAGAACACCCTGTGAGTGTGTGGGCTCAAATTGTGCTGGATGTTTTATATATATATATATATATATATATATATATATATATATATATATATATATATAATGCAGTAAAAGATGGTGACCTTAGTTTCATATTAATATTCTGATTAGGTTAGCTTTTAACAAGAATATACATTTTGTAAATTAATAATAATATTCATGCATTTTATTAGACTTTTTTGTCGGTATGTATATTATGCCCTACCTAAACTGTGTGTTGTGATTTAGGGTGTGTGTGTGTGTGTGTGTTCAGTTTAAACAGTAGGGGGCATTACAGCTCCATTACTTTTTTACTGTTTCAGTGTTCATATCTTTCTTCATATTGATTCAAATTTTAAGTTGCCCAATGAAGCAAATCACCCATATATTGTATATATAATATAATATAATATAATATTTACAAGAAAAATAATTTTTAATTATGATCATCATTCTGACCTATGTCTCATGTGTTATCATGAAATGTATAACTTTCGAAATAAAAATTGTTCAAATTGTTCAGTGTGGTGTGGCAGGGAGAATTCAGGTGTTTTAGGCTACATGCACTATATCCTTAATGCAATATCATTTTTCATTGTGCGATTGAAGCATTTCCCCAGCCACTCTTGCCAGGTAATCTAATAAACGGAAATAATCATCCTCAGTAATCATCCTCAGGACGTATGTGGCATGCTCACATATTATTTATGATGTCATACTTGATACTGCAATAAAAGAAATTTCTCCCAGGAGCCGTTAATGCTTCCAAATGGAGCCGCAGACCTTTCGTCCTCCATTTTGCAGGCCTAATTAGGGTGGGGCTGAGTCCTTGGTGAGTGGGCGGGGATTCCCGTGTGGGGATTCAGGTGTTGTTTACAGTCGTGCTCTCATTAAGAATTCCATTCAGCTCCGTGGCCAGGCTCAGACTAACCCTCCCTCCTCTGCCCCGCATGTTTAATCAGTGTGGAAATGACCCTTCAGCTGCCTCTTACTGCCAGGCCGTGCCCACCTCCCTCTACACACATTCATCTCAATGATGATCAAAGGAAGCGTTGCTATTTAAGTTTTCTTTGAGTGCTTTATTAAGTCTATTATCATTGTTATGGAGGTAATCACCTGTGATAGGCACACTGGTATTTACTCTGGTAGCCTATTCTGCTTCTTTGGTTTTTTATCCTCCTGTGATCTTATGTGCTGCTTGCCAAAAAAAACCCAGCATGTTAGGCAGAAGGGGCCACTACCAGTCATTTTATCTTAGCCATGTCACCAGAGGACTTGTTTCTGTGACAACCTGGGATGCAAAGGGTAGAGAATGTAAGGGTTGATTTTCCTAATTAGATGCAGGGGGATGGTGTAACAGGTAGCCAGGTATAAACAGTTAGTTTTGTAACAATTTGACAAGCCACCAAGCCCTCCTTTTATTAGTACTGTGGCATCTTTAATATCACAGTGCTACTAAATTTGAACAGTGAATAATAATAATTCACTATAATAATAATAAATTCTTGGTAAAGGCAAGAAGACCTGCCCATTTCCAATCATATAGATAGAAACACCAATAGCACACCAAATATAAATCTGGACATATCATTTCACAAAGAAATGTTTTGGCTAGCTTGATACCTTCGCCATACATATTTTCATACTGTAGCTTGCTGAAAAGCAAATCAGTATCATATTTTACTTTCTATTTTGTATCAGGAAATGCACTTTGGGGATAACGGAAGCTTTCCGCATTATAATGATGTATAATGAAATGACTTTTGGAGGAGGAACTCTTATTTGACTTTATGCTTTATCTTGTGGCTTCCTTCCTGTGTTTTCAGTAGGCTTTCCAGATGCACGCTGCATGTCCTTAGTATGTCCTCAAGCCTCAATCAAATAAAAAATACTGTCTCTGAACACACTAAACATGTGCTCTATAATATGCATAGATGATTAAAAAGTGATATATGTGGGATACTTATTTCTGAATACAGATTAAAAGTAATCCTTTTTTAATGAGTTCCCAGGACAACTTGATGGTAAAGCCAAACAAAACAGGTTGAAATATTGCTTAGTTACTGTACAGTATAGGATCATTCCAAGACTAGTTTGGAAGGTCAACATCCTTACATGAAATGGGAATGTGTTGGATCTTCTCTTGAAGGTCACCTCTCAAAGGGTTTAGGATGTAACGAGCCAATAATATGTAAGAACACATTTTGTGATTGGCATGGTCACAGATAAAAAAATGTAAATCAATTATTTGATCTGATAGACATGCTTCTGCTTACTGTTTGAATTAATGCATTGGTGGGATTCCAGGCACAGTGTAGGGTTTTTAAAGGCTGAACAACACAACAGTCCACAAAACATCTGACCTTTAAACAAAGTGTAAAGAAACCAGCAGCAGGACTATGAGAGAGAGAGAGAGAGAGAGAGAGAGAGAAAGAGAGAGAGAGAGAGAGAGAGAGAGAGACCCTAACCTGAACCCTAACCATAATCCTAACCCTAATGCTAACCCTAACCCTAATCCTAACCCTATCCCTCTCCCTATCCCTAACCGTAAACCTAACCCAAATCATAACCCTTTGTGTATGTTAGGTGGGCAAGGGTGGGGATTTTAGCCAGATTTTTAAAACTACCAAAGAAATAAAATATGACCTGAATTTGTCATTCACCTGTCTTGGTTTGCTGGTCACAACATTATGATTGGAACTTTCATTTTCTTCATAAATTAACCTCATCTAGCTATGTCTATTTTTTTGTTCATTATGAATGGAATAGCATTCGTTATAATTTGCATATTTTTGTATTTATTGCTGAGGCTTCTTGTTAAATGTGAGTGGAATGTCAGAGATTAGAATAGACACACTGCACTAAGTGCATTAACGCATTCAACCACCTTATGCCTATCAAAGCAATAAAAGTGTATACAGATGAGGGCAGTGAACAGAATATAAAAATGCAAATATATGAACCATGAGTCTTGCCAGATCAAGGCATGTCTAAAGGCACTGCTACAGTACAAAGTGGACATATTGAATAGCTAAATTCAGTAAATATTAAAAGCTAAATAATTCCAGTGATTAATCAATCAAGCAATCATTTTGGCTGGAGATTTCTGAGGCGGCATTCAGTTGAATTCAATCTGGGGTAAATCTCCCAGGGTTAAATGTGACACTTGGCTCCACTCTTCCTATTAGAGTTTTATAAATTCAACCTTTTCAGGAGTAAAAACCTTGAAGAAATCCCTCATTAGAGAGATCACTGTGTGAGTTTCTCTGCCCAGGAGGACAGCTCTAATGAGAAGAAATCATTTACTCTTTTCTGGCTGGAGGGAGTCTGCTGTCATAACGCACAGTGTGTGCGTATGTGTGTGTGCATCTGTGCTTGCTTGCCTGTGTGTTCATCAGTGCATGTGCGTGTATAAGAGAGAGAGAGACTGAGGGAGAGATATGGATAAAAGAAGGCAGAAACAGAATAATGTCTATGACATAAGATACTATGTTAAATGGGATATTTAATAATAGACACTAGGAGAAGCCCTGTGCAAATGGAAGTGAGGATTAACATGAATCCCCAATTGGGAATCAGCAATGGAGGGACTAGAAGGTTGCAAAAAGTTGTGAATAGGGATTGTAAGGGTAATTTTCTTAATTGATTCTTAATTGACAATGTGTGTTAACATAAAGACAATCACAAGATTACAAATAACCTTTCAGTGATAATCCTTATTACTTACTATGAGTCTTTCTCTGTCTCTCTCCAGCAGACAGACAGCCTTTGACCTTAATGTCTCTGCTTCTCAGCTAGCACATTCTGGTCTTACAGCAAGGTCAACAAGGGGTATTCAGAAGACAGAATACTGATAAATGTTCGTGGCCAGCTTCATGTCTTTTTGTTTTGGTAAAGCCCCCCCTTCAGGAAAAGTGTGTATAAGAGTCTTACTGTGTCTGATTCAAATCAGAAAGCTGGTAAGCTTTCTCACTTTCTGTCATTTCTTTGCAAATAAATGCGGAAGTGAAACTGAAGAATAGCTATCGTTGTTTTTTACTGGATCTGTTTTATCAGACGATGCTCACCTGTGAAATGTTAAAAAGGGCATTTTCCCCTGACAGGATATTATATACAGTAAGTGCTAGGAAAATAGTTTATGAGCATTTTTTCAATATTACAGCTGATGCTCTCTGCATTTACATGAAATATTAGTCAACAAATGAGATCCAGAATTTCTACATTATCGGATTCCATGTATATGTAAATAATGCATCTGCACAACTCTAACAAGGCTAGATGTTTAGCAATCTCCTATCTACTCATATCTAGATTGAACATCCTGGTTTTAATGACAGTATTGCTATGCAGCTCACACACAGTCAATGTAAAAAGAGTGCCGGTTGCTGTGAGGAGAGTGGGCTGATGGGTAATATGTGTTTACAGGGGACTGATATACAAACCACACAGGATTTGCATAATCCAGATTTAACAGCCACATGCTCAGGCCACCCAGCCAGGTGAAAGGTCAGTCCTTCAGATGGAAATAAAATATTCCGGACATAGAAATGGGAAATTTATAAAAATAGACAGCTTAAATGAACCTCCTACCAATGTATAAAATTTAAGTTAAATTAAGTTACATGTTTCAGCCTGACATTATTTTTCTGTAAAACACAGATAACAGAAACTAAGAACATACAGCAGCAATAAATGGTCACATGCTATAGATAAGATAACATTCTTTATCTTTATTTATCTTGTTGTATGGCCTTCATCTGAACAATTTCTTCTCACTACTGTTTAACTGTTACTATTTGATTATTGATGACTGATTGTCGCAAGTTTGTGGATTAAAAAGGCTCCTGTATAAATATTGAGCATTTTCCTGTTTATTTAATGGAGATTAAGATCTAAAATCCAGGATCAAGGACCTCTACCATTCTCCTCCTCGAGTCAATGCTAGCATAAATCATAAATTCTGTGTTTCTGTCTCAGTGCGCTGTTCCAGGCCAATGACCCCATCTCTTGCTCTCATAAATCTTCGGGTTCTTTCAAAACGGGAGAAACCAGTGTGCCCCAAGCCTACAGAGTAGAAACCCAAGGCTCTGAGCCAAATGTTCTGGAGTCTTCCATCACCTCCTGATGCCTTTGGCACCTCCTCAAGCACATAAAGGTGAAGAATCAACCATTTCTGAAAATTCTTGCGGTTCTTCTGTTCTCCGAGTCTACGGTGATCTCCTTGTGCAAAACATTGCAGAAGATACTGCACAGCACGTGGAGAAAATGTATGTATGTGTGGCCCGTAACCCGTAACTGAAGTGGAATTGACAACAGTGGTCCCGTGTGAGCCACAGCTTGTTAGTTTTACTGTAGTATTTGGCACAGTTGTGAGGGTTTTACTCTCGTATTTGGCACAGCTGCAAGGTTTGACAACTCGCAGTTCTCCTCTGTGCCTTTTGGCACTGCAGCTGAGCGCAGTTGAAATTGGGCCTGTGAAAATCGGGCCCGTGCAGTGAACACATCTCCTTACAGACCCAGCCTCAGTGTCCACTGCTTCCCCTCAAGCAGACAGGAAAGAAGTGACCCAGTGACACACTTCTACCCCCACATCTTCTTCCCTCCATCTGTCAGTGAGTTGGTCTGGGAGATGTAGATTAGGGGTGTGGAAACCATCAAATCTAGGGCAGAACGGTTCGCAGAATGGCATTATGAGCCACATGTGCACGTACAGTATGAGAGTGTAACTGAACCTAAGACTGAATCAACTGTGTTTCCTCTTGCTGTAACCTGCCCCTGTATTATATGGAGGTTCTCAAACAATCCATCAATGAGCAGGCAGCACAGCCCCAGTTGGTACTTCACATTAGCCATGAGCAGCTAAGAGAGAGCTAATATTGCCCCATCTCATCTTCTCACTTCTATCAATTTACATATGCATGAGAAAAAGCACCACTGTAACAGAATTGTGGACTATATGGTACTCTTTGGATACATCATAGATGAGTTTTAACTGAGAGTAAATGAAAGTATATAATTGAGTGTAATAGTGTAGAATACAGCATATTTACTGTGTCTAAAATATGGTCCAACATTACTGGGTCCATTAGCACCAAAGCAGGAGTTTAAAAACCGACCGGTAGCAAACTCGCTGCCATCATTTTTATAACTTTGCTGCCTCTGTGTATTTAACACATTTCCAGACTCTCTTAGTGACCATTTTATGGCGTTTCAAGATCATTTAAGATAAAATAATGCAATTGATTTTCCCCTGATATCTGACAATTCTCTCAGTTTATTACCCATTGCCTGTTGAGCGCTCATAGAGACACTAGCCAATCTAAATTGAGCACATATAATTTGAAATGGCTCATATATTCCTGCTTTAAAAAAGTATCACTTTAAAAAATTTTGCCGTGAGATAGTCAGCTCCAAGAACTTTAGTATAATACATTATACTGGGTATGCATTCAGAAGTAATTGTTTTGCTTTTTGCAATCATCGAGTCAGTTTCAGTGACAAACATTATCTAAAATACACATGCTGAGAAGGTCCCTGCTTCACCCCATGCAGTAAAAGAAGATTGCACTTAAAATAAAGACTTCATGGTGATGCAGTGCAAAGCATAACCGATACTTATCTTATTACAGGCTTATTACAGAAGCTGTTCACCATACGGCCTTGATGTATTTGAAACACAGAGCATGATAGAAAGTGCAGGGACTGACGGAATATTCTGGGAGTCTGGAGGGTACAAATTTAGGAGGCGTGCAAGTGCCTGTTATAGAGTGAACAGCACTTAAAAAAAGGACACTGCAGACAGGAAAGCCACTTAAACTGGGGTTGTTGTTATACCTATGATTAAAATGACTGAAAGAGTGTTTACCCTTTCACAGAAAATACAATCAAATGATACTACATTTTTCAAATCCTTACTGATTAGATATTAAAGGTTTATGATTAAATCTATGTTTAACAGTTACGATGAAATGATACATTATTCACACCCCTAACTGATACTAGGACTCCATAGTGTCCTATACCATCGTTCTGGCCCTGTCAAACACTCAGCAATGATTCTGCCAAATCTCCTTCTCATATCTATATGTACTCTCCCTTCGTGACCCAGTCATATCCCCAAGACAACGTCTAGTATTTGCAAGCCCTAAGTATTTGTCTGTTTAGTGCTCATTAATTAGTGATAATGAATTAATCTGTGCTAATCCGTAACGCTGTTATCCCTGGCTCCAGCATTCCCCTCCGCCGCACGAGTAACCCTGCTTCCGCCGGCCAGACGGGAGCGAACAGAGACGGTCTGCGTGGCCTAATTAGCCACTGACCCACTTCTACACCTCTCATTTCTCTTCTGATGATGACATCATTTTTCACATTTCTGTTTGCTCTCTGGCTTCCATGTGATGTGTCAGTTTGCCACGGAGTCTTCTGGGAAGTTTTGTGCACCTCTCTTTAGACCTAGGGTGGACCATGTAGTTTAATTTAACTCCAAACACAACAGATACTTGGTCGACTGGAATAAACCTTTCACAATAACACGAGGAGCACCACAACACAAGCACTTAGTCTAAATAATTGATGGGCGCTTGTATATATGGCACTGTGCTGTCTACATAGATGGAGCCATGATTTAGAGTCGGAGGTAACTGCTAAAAGGACTTTGCAAGGTTTCTAAGCTTTCCACTGAAATGGCTTTAAGAGAATTCCCTTCCAAACGGAAAATTTGTTATGATAGGGAGGCTTCAGGGTCTCTCCTCCACTGTGTAAGCTCGGTGGTTTCAAATGTGATTCATGACAAATTTATTTAACCCTTAAAGTGGAAAAGGAACATACAGATTCACATTAGCATGAACAAACTCAGCCAACAATTAGGCTTTAAAGTGACGCGCTGAGGGGAAAACAATGAGCATGCTTGTGCTCCTACTACAACAAGACCCCCCCCCCCCCCCCCCGCCTCAATGCTAATCCATAACCCCCTTCTGCTCTCTGCCCCCACCCAGAGACTGTGCTGAAACAAGGCTAATCAAATGATGGAACACGTGAATGTATTTAACTGCTGTAACCAGACCATATGCTCCCTGCTGAGGTAATTTCATATGAATCACTGCAGCGCACAGAAACGCGTAATCTCATTTTCTCAAGGTCCTGTGGCGTATTCCTTTCAGATTCGTCTCCGCTTTATTCAGACAGGAGGTAAACAGAGTGGGCAAAAGACAGAGGAGAGATCATGCCGTATAAAGTCCCATTGCAAGGCAATAAACCCCACAATGCACAGGGGATTATGGCTGGAGACTGAGCTACCCCAAGGACAGTGGCATTGTTCTTTCTGTGTGGCTCAGAGAGAATCCGTGTTTGATGCAGAGAAAGAAAAAAGGCATAGTATATGTAAATCTCTGATAATGTGAAGTTAAGGTGATTTTGTTTTAATTAATTATAGCTCTGTGCCATTTACAGGAAGCCAAAGGGCTTGTTGCGTTTATGGAAAGTAAAAAATCAAATACAAAACTGTCCAATTAACGCACAGTTGAATGGCTGAATGGAAAATATTTCTCAAAAGCATAAACCCAAAATAGAAACAGCCATATGCAGCCCACAGTCCTCCAACCCACAGTTGTTTGTACTGATTGTACCACTCAACAGGCTGTCTCGGCCTCAGTCCATGCTTCTCCTCTGCTTCCCACAATGATCACATCTTCACTTATGTTCCCTGGCAGCGTGACTGATGACACCAGTGTGCTGGCATAGGGGTGGGCACCATGCCCTACAAGCTTGTCATGGTTTTCCTTTCTCTTCTACGAGAGGGGGTTCTTCCGGGGTGGGCATCCTCGGCTGAATGTGGGTGGGACCGGATTGGGGGCCGGGGGTGATTACGTGGTAAATGAGAAACCTGATGTTCTCCACTTCTGCCCTGTAATGATAATGATCTTGCTTTACCTGCAGAATATTTATTGTACCATATGATTCATATACTATGTTATGCATAATATTTGTGTTTATTTGTATATGTATCACAAGCAAATGCATTATTGTTGAACTTTTATTTTTGGTTTGTTTATATTTATGGTATACTTGTGGTTTATGTATTTGCATTCATATTTCATCACCTTATTTGGCTGTATTTGCCCTGATGCGTCACCGATCCGCCAGGCAGCTGCAGACACTGACGCTGTAGGCCTGTGCAGTGTGATGATCTCTGCTGCAGACCCTGGCCTGCTTTAGAGCCGCATGGCTGTGCAGTGTGATGATCTCTGCTGCAGACCCTGGCCTGCTTTAGAGCTGTAGGCCTGTGCAGTGTGATGATCTCTGCTGTACTTACCGCCAGCGTCTACTGTCCACTGTCTCAGCCCTTCCCATGGCCGGATTACTCACTGCCAGGCTTTATAAACAGCAAAACTCAACAGCAACAGACAACAGCGCTCCAGTGAGGACTACACATCAGAGGGAGTGATGGGAAACCAAAGGGAAACTAATGTGTCATTCTAACTGTTGTCAGTTATCTCAGTTACGTCTTCTGCCACTCTAATCAGATGCTGCCTGGGGACAGGACCCTGCCATCTCCGTAAATGAAGAAACCAGAAAACAATACACTTTTGTTCATCCACTCTGCAATGTGAAGAGAAAAATAACGATTTTAGTGGGCTTCCAATTTCCTTCATCTTTACAGTTTGTAGTATTCCTCCTGTTTAAGTAAAAGGATTGCACTCGATGGAGCTCCTTGTGCTTTCTAACCCACCCCCGGAGTCTTTGTACTCTCAGAATGAGCTTGGGATGAATGGTAGACTGTTGCGAAGTGACAAGTTCTCATTCCTTTCTGAACCATTCATTTCACAGGAGTGTTTTTCAGCCAAATGGCGTCTCTTCCACTCCACATTCCCAAGAGATTAAAGGAAAGGCAAGAGCACCAGCAGGGTCCTACCCTGCTTGTCCTTGGTCCCCAGGATTGGATTGTCATTCTCCACCAATGACATCCTACGGGCCACAAGACCGTGGTGCTGAGTGCCCTCGGGCTCCCGAGGGTGTGCTGGAAATACGTCCTGCACTTCTGGAGTCCCTGCCCTTTCAGTGTACAGGTCTCCGATAGCCTCCTCCTTCAACACCCTCTACCCACGGGTGTGAAAAGGGTCAGGTATCCTCAGAGATAGACGAGATGGCAGCTCTCTTCTCCAAAAATCTCCTAGGAGAAAGAAACACACACTTTGCCTTTTCTGCCCAAAAGGGGTCCATTAAAAACCAAAAAATAACAACTGTGGCCAAAGCTCTGTGCCTGTACATTGAATTAACCTACCCATTTGTTCTGTTTGGGGTATTTACTGTGAGGTTTGGCTGGAAGTTCACAAAAGGTCATTTAGAGTCTTTGAAAAGTCCTAGAATGTTTCATATTAACTTCTAAAAGAGAACTAATAGACTTCAGCCAAACAGCCATAAAGTCCTGTCAGTGTTCAAAGACATCTTTTTCCCATTATTTGTGGCAGTACAGAATGTCAATATTCAAAACTCTCATCATAAATACATTGTTACGCATGCAAGGTATCTTGTATAGCTGGTTATTGTTGTATAATAAGGCCAATATGCAACTGCAATCCGATGAATAATCACACAATTGTTGTTATGGTTGTTGTAATGTGTATTCAGATATAGACATATTTGGGATACAATCAAGCTAAAATTAAACTGCTGCAGATTTTCCAAGTGCAGAGAGCAATAACTGACAAAGACCATGAATAGTCTATATTTCAGGACATGAGGATGGATTCTTTATTTTATTGCGGAGTGTGAGTTCCGTTGATTGAAATTCAGAAAGAACATATTGGTTACTATGGCAATGGCATGAATAGGAATAGAGCACGCTCTGTGTTTCCAGGAAATCCATTTTAGACTTAGTGCGCAGAAAGGCTGAGGACATTTCTGATGTGGTTAGATGCCCTCATGCTTGGATTCCTACTGAATAAATCTCACAAAACTGTGAGTTTGCAGGCTACACCACAGTGCTGTACACATCTCTCTGATAGTTAACAGATGTGGGATAGTGAGTTTTACTTTTCGTCACGCTCTCGTTCTGCCAGTTTGTGAAAAGTAATTCATGGCAGTATGTGCAGCTATAAACCTTGTGTTTCCTGCCAGCGGAACATCTGAAGTTTAAAGATTGAAACCAACTAACACAGCCTGACAGGCAAATCAACCTCCACCAAAAAACTGATCCTTTGAATTTGTGATACAGTAGACTAACTTCCCTCTCACCAGTACAGACTAGTAGCATGCACGCACACACACACAAACACACACACACACATACACACACACACATGCACACACGCAAACAAAACCTTCCTTTCCAACAGTTGGAGACATTGTTCAGAAACCTCACAAAACCAAACAAAATCCCAGAGACCCCCTGCTGAGTTAGAAATAGGGCTCACTTTTGTGTTTCTTTAAAATCTTGTTTTTCACTAACAGCATGGTCACCTTGAAACTCTTGTCCTGTCATACCGTAGACATTGTTGTCATCTCTTGTCATGTGGAACACTCCTGAAGACAAAGTGAAGCTTCTCTCCATAGTAGGAGATGAATGTTTATCAAGTCTGCAATGTGACACATGATTATGCCGCAGTGCTGAGCCTGTGCAAGGACAGAAATGTGACACAGTAAACAAAAAAACATATTTGTAGCCAGATGGTCTGCATCCTGGAATGGGACACTGCAGATGTAATCTTGGGAGTATTTGTGTATACATCCATTGTAGAGTCCAGATAAATGTATCTCTAAGCTGTGAAAGCCACAAATAAAAATAAAATACTTTACAAATAGTGAGAAATACTGCAATGTAAAGGTCAGCAGATGCTGGATTACCTTGAGCTGGCAGCTAATCTCTGAAATTGCTCTGTGGCAACTTTTTCTGCGGTTGTCATTGGCAAAGGTGTGCCTGTAATTACAATTAAAGCTGAGAACAATGGCAGAGTTGTGGTGTCTCAGCATGCTGTGGTAGGTTACCTACACACTGCCAGTGGAATAAAAAACTAGGAGCATTATTAAGATGTTAAGAAGGGTTTTCTCCTTCCATAGCCGATCGGCAGAACTTCAACAGTAGGCAGCAGAGCAAACATAGATCACAAAGATCTTCTCACAGGTAGGAAAGAGAGGGAACACTGTGTGTGTTTAAGGGGAAGAAGGAATAGAAGATTAGTAGATAACTTCTGCACCCTCTCTAGCAAGTGTTTGTTCAAATGGACCCTCCAACAGACACCCACCCAATTCAGTCACATTTAAATTAGCCTAATTTTAAACCCACACCCTGAAAAACAACCTTTATAATCAAGGCATTTCTTGTAAAACAAAACACAATTTTTTTTTAGCATATATTTTTTATAATCATATGTAAAAATTATAGACAAACAATATTAACATAATACAGACGCTTAACTGACAGCTCAAACAAGACCGTTGACCTTCCTTTTGCATCCAAATGTGGGTTTTTTAAAATAATTTGGTGCATACAATTTTCTTCTTAGCTTATTTGAATTCCCTTTTGTAGATATTTGCTTTTGGACAAATAAATTATATTTTGATGTGACAAGGAGCTCTGTCACTCAAACCGAGCTGCCAGTTAAAGGGTTAACATCACAGACAATCCAATGAGCACTATGTGAATTGATAAATGTGTTTGGGCGGGCGTGATAGTCATGGTAACAATGCTTCTTTTCTCTTTCTTGGCTTCCATTCAGCGCGAGAACGACGGGGCTAAACATTCGAATAATTAGAGGTCGTGAGGCATGAGGAAGGAGCTGGCTGTGGCCCTGACGGAGGACATCTTGTTTCCCTGGGATACAACTGATCAGCCTTTTAATTATCCACCGCGCGGGCCAGCCAGGGGAGCAGAAGTAATCCTGGTGTCTTCTGGAAGCTGAGCGGCGGCCAGGGTGTCCTCTCTCCCTCTGCACCATTTCACCGGGCCATTGTGGCCCCGGCAAGCTCGCTCCGTCCTCCCTGATTTGCGCGGAGGGGTTGGGGGTGTTCGGGGACGGCCGGTTTGAGACGGTACATCGAGCATTTTGTGCGTGATGAAAGGACTGGCGTGCCACAGAGCTCGGTGTGGGCAGACACGGCGATATTAAATGTCAGGGATTGGCTCACTTCAGAGGGACTGCTGGAGGTTCACACTCCGGCTGGAAGACAGCTCTTTCCCACGGGGAAATAGGGATGCTGCAGATTCAACACATAGCCTTGAAATATCAGAAAATTCTTTCAAAATTCTGATAATCAGTTGGGTTTAACAGTTTAGTGCCTTTTCAATGATCATGCCACCAGGCAACCAATTTTATACATTAAATATTTTCCAGTCATCTCAACCTCAAGCTGGAAAGCACAGCTAGAATGTTCCTACCTCATCTTTCTCATTATCATCATCATCATCATCATCATCATCATCATCATCATCATCCTCACCCTCACCTTTACATTTCATTATATTTTATGACCTATGGACACTTTTCAGTGGCCTAACATTTTCAATGCGCACACATGTATACACACACACACACACACACACACACACACACACACACATACACACACATTCCTGTGATGGGACTCAGGGACTTGCAGTGACCTGCCTGTCACTCCAGCTGAAAGACTTTTTATCATCACAGAATGCTCCAACTGGGATGGCCATGACCTTCAAACATCTTTCAGCTGACAGTGGCTGGTTCTGATGCTTTAAACATACCCTTTGCAAATGCATTTAGATTATGTAAAATTATATCTCAAAGGAGGCAGATGTACACACACACACACATGCAAACACACACACACACACACACACACACACACACAGATACAGAACATAAAAATGAAATATTTTATATGTGGAGTAGAAATTGGATTAGCCTGAGTAGAGAGAGTGAAGCAGAACATGGATGGCCTTCATGTGGCCTTTGCAGATCAAGCGTGTGCTGTATAAACCAGCAATTAGCAGAGGGGGAACAACTCCAATACCTTAAGTGTTCCTTTAAAGGACACTGCGGCATTGTAGGATATCTAGTTGGGGAGAAAAATCCATTTATCTATTTATTTATTTATTTCAACAAGATATTCAAGTTCTTCAGTGAGCGAGTAGAGTGAGGACTATTTTGAAATAAGGTAAACCTTGTGCGATGGCCCTCAGACTATTTTCTGAGAGAATGAAAGCAAAGCACAATTCCATTGATATGGTCCAGCAGCTTGTTTTGTTCTTTATTGTTGCTAACGTCAGAACCTTCCACAAAGTCCAGGGACTGTGTCCGGTTCTCCCTCCGGTGCTGCCTTGCTTTGTTACCGTTGAGCTACAGGCCAGCATTGCCCGTTTGGCCGTCACCCACGCGCTGTGAAAACCTCACAGGGTGCCCATTGTTCTACAGTGATCTTCGACCTCATAGTGACGCAAAATGCACCCCATCTTTTCTGCTGAGTCCTCAGCATTTCAAAGCATAAACCTCCCATAAACCGTCATTTCCCTTTTAGCCATTACAATTTTTTTTTAATCAGCCGTGAGAAAATCTATTGCTTAATTAGTGCCCAGAAAGTTGCTTTACTTTATTGCATGGTATTCATTGGAATATGTGCATATGCATTAAACATTACACAAAACATTAAATAAATTTCACTTGGAATTCACATTGACTGAAATCAATCTCTATTCTGGTCAAACACATGGGCTTACACATTTCTAAATATGCACAAATATAAACTTTGTCCACATATATTCATTGCTCCAGCAGTTACAATATTGTGATTGATCTAATGTCAGATTTTCTTGTGGTGATTTTTATATGGAATATATCACTAGTATGTGGCAGTGAAAATGTTTGCAGTATTAATAATATGAATAAGAAAGTAACCTTTTTGAGAGCAGCTCAGCACACCCAGAGACATGTTCCTTAGACAGCTGGGGCAGAATTTATATCCGCCTTTGCAGAGTGACATGTCTTCTGTCTCTGGTTTTGTTTGACCAGCACAAACGCTTACACAGACGGACACAATGCACAGTTTGTTTATGGTTGGGGCTTGCATTGTGCTGGTGTGCTGCCCTTGATCAGTCATTCAGGCCCTGCTATGTGACGGAGATGGGTTTTCTTCACGTTCAGCTCTTGTCTGGTTCATGTCCAAATTGGAAGACAAAGCAGCAGCACCCCCCTCCAATCTCAGCATTTTATTTATCGATTGCATCTTACCGGTCATTCATTTCCACAATGATACATCTGTGACAGCATCACGTCATCCTGTCAGTCCAGCCACTATTCAATGACAAGTGATCCACTCCAGTTGCAACATGTTAATTTACTGTGCTGAGTTGGAGCTCTGTACAGTGGCAAAAATGCAGGGTTTTTTTCCCTCTTATTCTATAAAAAAATCTAAATATCAAGCCAATGATTCATAGAACAAAAATAGAGAAGGCAGCATGAACATGAACAAATCCAAAGAGTAAAGGAATTGTACCCACATGGAAAATTCCAGATTCCTGCATATGCCCATGTATTATCATGCCTGGGTGGTGCTAAAGGCAATCAGTATGTGTGGCACTGCTGCCGGACCATTCTTCCACACTTACCATGGTGAACGCAGGGCCGTTGGACTGCCACAGCTCCAAACAGTGTGCAGTAAACAGTGTTTACTGAGGCGTGTGGAGTGCCGCAGAGAGGGGTCACCTCCAACAGGTTTCCTGAAGGACACAGCTGCCCATGTGTGATGGGTGGGAGGTGCTGTAGCTCCCATGCGGAGAATCAGAGGTACCCTGTACACACAATCTGTGTTCTTAATTATGTAGTGCATGAGTGGTCTGTTCATCAAAATGGATACCAATGCAGGTGTGTGTCCTCTGGGAGAGGAATGTGCTGTCATTTGTGTTTTCACAAGAGATACAATTCATTTTATAAATTAAAATTCAATGTACAGGGTAATTTTCCTGTTAAATAAAATGTAATGTTTATTTATTTTAGTTTAGATTTTCCATTACCTGTAAGTGTTTCAAGGTGTTGAAACAGCTAAAGAGCTAATAAAGCTTAATTTAGATGGCTGAGTGGACATGGGGAAATTGGATGTTAAAATACAGTTTACTGTAGGTCAAGAAAACATAGCACTAACATATTTCTCTCCCTCCATCATCAAAGACTGGGAAACAGATAAGTGATGTCACAGCCCGAGTAATGAACAGCTCTCTGTCAAAACTAATAAAATAGAAGCAGTCTGAACATAAAACAGCCCTTACAGCATGTCCCCAGAAACCGACAGAAACACACTCAGGAACAGTTCCAAGACTCGTTTCCTGTAATTACAGCACGGTGAGGCATTACATCCACCTTTAAAAACGGATAGAAATTTCGTTCAGCGGGCATCTGCTTTAAGTAGTCATGATGAGTGAAGATGTAAACAAATGGGAAATGATAAAGGTCCATAAAAGCCCAATGCTCTGAAAAAGGCAGACACATTCATATAACAGTGTTTACAGAAAGTAGGCTAAAGAGAAGATTACCTGTAAAGAAAAAAAGGCTGGATCCTGCTCGTAGTGTGTTAAGGCCGGGGAGGGAAGGGGGGGGGGGGGGAGTGCTGTCAGGGTCATCAGAGAAATATGCATCTCACAGTTTGCTAAAATTAGAGATGCTTTTCTTTGGACTTTACTCTTTGATTTGTGAAATATGAAGCCATTGTTTAATTAAATAAATAAAAAAATATACAGCATGATCAAAAACAGTCTGGTTTAGTCTTGGCACATATAAAGGGTATCGTAGCTCTTTAAAAATAGAAATGTGAGCACTGATATTTCTGAACACATGAGAGACTTTCTCAAGACTCGCATATGAAAAATTATACACTGCACACTATTCCTTTCGATGATACTTCACAAACCTTTTCTTCTGTACTCACTGGTCAAGAACAGAATAGTGGTATGTTAGCATAATACTTATTCACATCATCAGTAAGTGTTTGCCAAATTATATAAGCATACTTTAGTCCAGAGTAAACCCTTCAAAAAACAAATTTTGAAAAAGCACCTGGAAAAGGTCTCTAAAAACAAAAAAAAGAAAAGGTCTCTTACGGCCAATTTCTGGTGAGGTCACAGGTTATTTCAGTGGACTGGTCCAAAGCCAGGGCATACACGGTGGACACTGACATCGTCAATCATTGTGCTTGGAAAGCAATGATAAAACTTTGCCAGATTTTTTTTTCTTTTTTTTTTTCTTACCCATTTATACAGACATTCTCAAAAAATGATTGTGAAGGAGGCTGTAAGTCACCTATTCCATTTTCTCACACCTTCTCTAAAACACCAGCATAATTAAGCAAATTGGTTAAATACGTTAGTTATTCAGCAATACTTTTTGCCTTTTTTTATTTTAGACTTTTTTTTAGTTTCCCCAGCCAATGGCCCGTTCCATTCAGGACACTGACATTTTGAAAGCCTGAAACATATTCAGTGACATTTCTGTTCCAGGAAATGCCTCAGAGATTTTTTTTATGTTCACGCAGCTCTCCTAAAATGTGTCTGTGAAGAAATTCATAGGAATCTTGTCCCAAGAGATTATTGCAGCTCTCAGAAATGGGTGTGCTATGCACAAGCTATTTACAAAATGGAGACTTGCAGAAAAAAAAATCATTAGGGAGTGTTCCTTTGTGGGAGTAATCCAAAAGGAAAATGACTAATAAATGTACAGTAGCTTCATGGATTGGAAAATCCATTCTCAGATAATATAACATTTATGAGAATGAGACATTATTATCTTCTGTCTGAGTTACTCGCAGATAGTAGCAGCATTGCATAATGAAAATTTTTGTTGACTTGTGGGTTGCATTTTCTGGACATGGTGTGACTCACCAGAAAGCTTTTGCCCAACTCTCCCTGGGGCCAGAGTTTTTAATAGACTGCAGTCATCATCACGTCACTTAGGTGACCTGACATCTGTGAAGGTACCCGACTGCTATTTGTTCCCAGGGGAAAGTTCTCTTTTCTCAACCTTTTCACATTGCATCCTCCTCATATGACAAACAAGCGACCGCCATGACAATAACTACCCCACTGACACACACAAGGTCAGTAGCCAAGCCTCAGGACGTTGTCAGGGTTACTAAACCAGGAACTGACTCCCCCACAAACACACAAACTTGCATGAAATTACTACTATACTAACATCTAATGCCATTTGAACTGTATCATTTCAAAATTTTGAAAGACCTTGGTACCAAGTTTCATTAACCTCTGTGGCGTGCAGTGATCAGAACTGGACACGGTACTCCAAAGGTGCTCCAAAGATAAAATGCATTCTGTATTTTACCAGGTTTGAGGAAAGTGAGGGTGGGGGGAGAGGGGGCTCCAGCTATTCGCAACACATGATCAAACATGTTGACTGTTTCATCACAAACATCACAAAATATCTTAAATGAAGCTGAGATGGGTACTGTAAAGACTTAAGACATTGCATGCTTTGTGATATTGTCATATAAGATTATCAAATATTATATGACAATATAATATTATGTTTATTATCAAAAATACCACCTGCATCATAACTTGTATGTATTAGCATGCATGCATTAATTTGCCACCCCCTTACCCAGTGGTGTCTGAAAAGCAGTATGAAAGGTAGTACTGTACCTACAGGCAGGAGCAGGAAATGTCCTAGATCTGGGAACCAAGATACAGCAGCCTTGCAATCTGCAGAGGAATGTTGGGATTACAGCTGCTAATTACAGCTTTGTCAGGTACGGTTTGAAAGGCATGATACGGTCTAATTATGTGCATTTGTATGTCAATGAGGCCTTGCAGAGCAGGATAGGCAGCAGCTTATATGGAACAGGTTGTGTGGTTAGAAAACAGGAATTACAGCCTTCTGTGGGAGGAGAGGATGGGGATGGGGGGGGGGGGGGGGGCGGCTTGCGTGTGTGTGAATACACAAGCCAATCCTGAGATGGTTCTGTGCGATTGCTATGGTAACTGCTATTTAAAATTAAATTTAAAAAAACCTTAAGTGACATAGCCACGATTGCTACAGTTCCTGGTGTGTAATTGCTGTTCCCAGCTACTTCAGAGATGGGTGTAATTAGACTTGGAATTAGAAAAGCATTGTGACAGCATTTCACATTTAATGACCAAAGAAATGTTCTTAAAAACAAAATGCAGAACAGCTACATGGTAAATCTAGTCTAATATGGCAAAAATAGAGAATCCCAATCCAAGCACAAGAAAACTAGGAGCAGCAGGGAGATCCTCAGTGCTCCTGCAGAGCTGTCCCTCTCTTCATTACCGCATGGCCGTCACCGTCTCGTTAGGGACACTCAATTAAAAGCGAGTGGCAGGTGTTTTCCTTTCCTGAAAATGATTTTGGGCTTCCCATTACCAGACACTACAAAGGATCGGGGAAGGGGGTGCGTGGGGGGAAACCAAGGAGGAAGAGCGACGTCCGACCTGCGGGAGGTAGCATCACAGGAGACTTCATTCCACAGACTCGCGGCAGGGGCTGGAAGCAGGGCCCAAAGACGACATAAATGACAACCTGCGTTTTTAGGGGTGGGGTGCTTTTCTGTGGGCTCAGTTGTTTCAAACTCAGCATGGTTCTCAATCTGATTAAAAAATGCTGAAAAATTATAATTTTGGTGACTGGGAAGGGAAGATAGTCCTCTCTGATTATATTAATGGCATCAGTGGCACCTCCATGTTGCATGTGAGCACAGTGACTGTGGTTCATAATGAAATAATGTCTCCTCATTAATCAAACAGACCATTGTTTTCCCTGGGAGAAATGTATACTTACTGGTTTGTTTCTGCTAGTATAACCTGGATCCCATCATCGAATGGGAAGCCAATGCAATATTATTCTACAAAAACCTTGTCGTCACAATTCCATGTGTAGTTTGGTGGTGGTGTACTGTAATAGCAGAGGATGTCTATTGAGGCCACAGTTGTATCCTTAAGTAAGATAGTTTAACTGAATTGCTTCAGTAAAACTATCCAGATGTAAACCTCAACTGTGAATAAAAACAATCTGTTTAAGTAGCTCGGGACATCTGCTAAGTGCCTTAATGTACTACAGTATGTACTATTAATGTAATGTACTATTAAAGTGTAAACTAGTATGTGATTAAAGTTGAAACACAAGCCATGTGGGTCCAATTGAGCAAGTGATTAAATATAATCATGATAAAATACTACCCCTTGTACTTAAACTTAATGGTCAGACACATTTTTCACATGCTCCCTTATACCAACAAACAATCATTCTCAGCTATTTGCTACAGTAAGGTTGACTAACAGTGATTTGTGTTTAGCGGTTAGCACTTTTTTTTGTCTGTTGTGAAAGTTTCAGAATAGTTTTAAATGAGCCTACCACTTTCAGGTCAAAAGGCTTCCACATGGTACATATTCATGATAAAGATCTGGGTGAGAAATCGACTAATTCTTGCAGACACCTCCAGGCACTCACTCGGGTAACAGTAATGCTCTTCCTCTCTGCATAGACAAATGAAAGGAGTAACCCAGACGAACATACATGTAAATATCATACATACACATAAGATAGTCAATCTAGTTCAGCATTCAAATACATACAGCTTCAGCCATTTTCTCCCACTTCTCCCATGCCTGGACAGAAGCAGCCGTTTGGCCTTTGAGATAAGCGCCGGTGCCATATTGTGCTAGTGCCAGACCCAGCACTGCGAAAGGTCACGCATAATCATATTATGGAGGGCTGCCAAATCACTGGGGTGGGTCTAGTCAATTATGGCTTTGAAAATGGCCTTTAATGATGAAAGTTTAATCCAAAAACAACAATGTGTTTTATCACAAGGCTCAAACAAAAGAAATAAAATAACGATAACCGTCATTTGGCAGCTGAAAGATGCAGTTAGCGGGGCACTTCGTTTCAGGGGCAAGGAGAAAGCGTCCGCTCTTTGTGTCTCTAATGGTGGCGAAAGAGAGAATGGGGGAAATTCTCAGCGTGCAAAACTCATTTATGCATTCGAGCATTCATCACAGGCGGTGACCTAGAAATGAATAACAACCAAACAAAAGGCCGGGGCAAAACAATAAAGCCCTTCTCCTCCCAGGGCGGTATTCAGCGCAATGCGATGTATCAGATTATACAACATCGCAGAAGGCCAGTTGACAGACCCTAACCACCGAGATCACCATTACAGTAGCCCACCTCACTTCAGCATTTATAAACCTGACATGGCAGTAAGGCTGCTTTTGCAAGGAGTTGTACAGGGCTCAACTGTTACAATATCCCAATGACCAGACCATTACAGCAGCACTATGCTATGACTGTATTTACTTATCTGGCCTGCAAATCCAAATCCAGCCTTGGTTTTCTTTTCACCTAGGGAATGAACTGAACAATTAGTGCTTCTGATTGGGCAGTCTTCACTGGGTAAAGGGAGGGTGGAAAACCAGCAGTGGAAAACCCACTTATTACAGACACACAGGGATCAGAATAACAGAACAGCCATGCCTGTAATGATTCATTAACATTTCAATTTCATATGGACAGTTCCACCTCATTGGTCAGCACCACTGCTATAAGGGATAGGAAATGCTCGTTTGCCAGTTGCCATGTTTCTGATGGCAGGGTCACCTCCCGCATGTATCTGGTGCTCCTGGGATAGCAGGCCCATCAATCTCGTGCCGTTAATAGCCAGTTGACTCCTGTGCGTTAACACTCCCGCCAAGCCGACAGAAGGAGTGGAGCCCATTCCCTAACGACACAGAAGTCTCAGCTCATTGAATCAGATCTTATTTCAGACCTGATACATATACATCTCCTGCCCCGCTGCAGATGTGCCAGAGCATCTTTCCTCTGCACAGATGTGGCGCACATCAAAACCATGCCCCGACTTCACCAATGAAATATTCATACCGCACGTGCCGTACAACAGAACGCTCCTTCATTTGCACCGTTGAATTATTTATCGTTCAGACTGTGGGACTGGCCACATTTGAATGTTTTTATTTTTTTTTCGAGTCAGTGAGAACCAAACTCGCTCATTAAAATGTATGAGAGATTCCTCAAGCAGAGCAAACAATGTCTTTCAAAAACGAGTCTTCAGTTTACAGAGCGATGCAGAATGTGACTTAAGCCTAATAATGTGTGAGGTTTTTTGTACAACTGTATACTCTCAAAGCAAGGCAAAATTCTTCATGCAAGCATTTTTGTTCGGCCAGCGTCAATGTTGTCCTTTCAAGGCGAACCCAAGCAGTATGTTTATGGTTATGGGTCGAAGAAACAGAACAAATTAAATGCCAAGCACTCTTTTGGCACCAACGGGCTATGATCTGTACATCATTTAGGTAAATCCCTGGGACATACAATACAACATATTACATTTTCAGTCATTCATACAGTATTCCCATTTACAGTGGGTGTGATTGTAAATAGTAGCAGCGTGTAGTCCAATCACACATTAACTGTGCCTCTCCTGCCATCTTTAATGAGACAGTGGGGAACCGGCAGGGCAGTCAGTCACAGTAAAATTGCCAGGGACGGTGAAAATCAGAACCTGCAAGGTCTTTTTTGAAAAGAATATTGACGAATGTTAAACATCTGCATTATATCCAGTACAGAGAACAAGAGTGATATATTTGGAAAAGCTGATGAGGATAACACTCTCATGTACAGTATCTCATGTGAGGCACATTTAACACCTTGTCTGAGCTAGTCGCATACAATTTGGCAAGCATAAACCAGGATTTGTGTTTATCTTGGCAGATCTGGTGTTTCCAATAAAAAAGTAACCATACAAATGACTTCTGTCATGCAAGGATCCGCATACATTTTCATTCAAAGCAGTTCTGGCTCAATTTTCTGAAAGTCTGCTTACACTGCTTACTTTGAAAGCATTTAAAAAGGAGTGGGGCATTTTAAAGAGATCAGAATAAATGTTATACATTTGCAAAACATGAGATTAAATGGGATCAGGTGTTGTTTGTCAAATACTAAATTAAATGTAATCAGGTGTTGGTTAAGAAATAGATTGAATGTGAGCAGGTGTCAGAATGACCACATCCACAGCCTCTTATTCCCTTGATAACATGGCAAGTGTCCATTTAATTGCTGGCATTTAGTTTCTGCTAGGTCTGGTCTCATGAATACATTTCTGCAGTATATCCATCTCTATACACAGTGGTGATGGATCTAATGGCAGAGGATTACAAACATTTGAAGCTTTTGTCTCATTAATAAAAAATGAAGGCAAGCTATCTTGACGGTAGAGATATTAATAATAATATTAATCCTCCTTCAAGCGCAGACTGAAGACCCATCTTTTCAGGCTACACCTTTCCCTCTCCAATTCACAATCACCGTGATTAGCCTTAGACCGTAATGGCACTTATGTATAGATATCGTTACTTGTATAGGTATTGTTGTTTTTATTGGCTGTTGTATTGTTGTATTCTTGCTGCCAACGGTGGTATGCTAGTTTGAAAGTTGATTGTACTCTTCAAGGGTTCTGAATTTCTCTATGTTTACACTAGGACTCGGAACAGTACTGTCCTCTCAGGTCCACTTTTGCACTTGTTCTTGTGTTTGATTTGCACTTTGTTGTACGTCGCTCTGGATAAGAGCGTCTGCTAATATTTACCTGGGAAAGCCATCCTTTCTCTGCAGTGACAATAATCTTCAGACCGCCAGTTATATTGAACTGTTAAATCAAATTAATCAAATGTTCCCACCCAAAACAAAAACAAACAAAACAAATGCTCAGGCAAATCCCCGCTGTTCAACTATTACTGTGTCCTGTTCCTTTACTACAGACACATTCTAGAGTGGAGGGTTGCCATAGCAGCATGACCTGACTTTCAGCCAGCAGTATTACATACAGGTCCTTTGGACATCAATCTCTTTGGGAATGGTAATAGTACTGTCTGGCAATTTTTGAGGATGATCAGATCAATGCATACAAAATGGATGCTTGAAGGAACTCCTGTACAACTACAGGAGTGCACGGCCACAGGAGATACCACATGCACCTGTTATAGAAGGATAGTAAATCATAGCAGTGTCAAACTATGATTTAGGGATTTGTCTTATAACGAGGTCAGCATGGGCAAAATCCTTAAGGAATATTTCTAGCTCATTGTTGAATCCATGCCACAAACAATTCAAGCTAAATAGGTGTACCTCATAAAGTGACCTTCTTTCAGTAAATAACCTGTTATGTAAAATATAAACAGCATAATTTGCTCTGGATAAAACCCATTCAATTTGAAAAAATGCATCAGCATGGTCTCTGACTCCAACTGTATTCATGCTGGATTGTACATACACATGCAATACATCAGTTTGGTGTGATTTATCTTCAAATTCAAAGCATTTTCTCTTCCAATTGATTATAGACAACCCATTTGGCATAACCCATAAGCTCTGATTGTATAACATGATGATAATGTTCTTACTTCACACAAAAGTCTCTCAGATTCCAAAATCAAACTCAACTAAATTTGTAGGTAGCATTTCCGGGAAAAGGACAGAGCTTTGATAAAGGATTTCCCTTACTCATTTTTATCAAGCAGACCTTTAATAGTAATAAACTATACCTGAATGGTTTAGTCTGAATTCAATGTCTTCAACTGAACAGCTGAAACATATGGCCCAAAGGACATGTACGGCTGTTAAAACATTTATACACAGGGCTTGGCTGTGGAAAGCCCATGGACTGCAGAAGAAAAAAGCCCCACATATTGCCTTTTGTAAAAAGAATTCAGTATAAGGCTTGGATACACATTCAGTGGAGAGCGACCCTAGAACTTGCTTGTGCTGCAGTTTTAAAACAAAAGGGAAATTTGCCTTTGTGCTTGTAACCGTTACATGAATGAAGTGAGTGACCCGTGGGCATCACAGAATGGACTCTTCAGTCTAATGGTCCTTAATGAGAAAGCACAAAACAGAGGCAGTAAGTTCACACTGATAAAAGGATGAATGGCTGGCTTGTAGAAGTGTAGAGAAACAGGGACCAAGACTCAGGATGGATATAAACAAAATAACTAAAAAAAGTACAAGAATAATGCTCCTACTACCACTACCACTACGACTACTACTACTACTACTACTACTACTACTACGAATAAAATTAATAATAATAATAATAATAATAATAATAATAATAATAATAATAATAATAGTAATAATAATACTTTCCAAGAAAATTTGAGAACTGAGTCGTGTATAGGTATAAGTTAATGGATGGGAGGTCTGGCCCTGGGCTTCTGGGTGGGAGTGTTTGTGGTTTTTATTTAAACTGATTACACTGGGCCAGATGCTGAAGTCCTGCTGTTCCAGGGTAATTCCTGAATAAAAAACACAGAGGGTCACTGTCCAGTGTAGCATCAGCACACAAGCAATAAAAAATCTTTTGTTTTTGTTTCAATTACACCTCTCAATTTTCTGGAATGAAACATTGAACAATTGGAGGATGCCACCCCATGAAATATCTTGTTCTCCAATAAACAATAAACATGTCTGGCAGCATTTTCTGTGATATGGAAGAGCTGAGCCGGGCAACCTGCCTCATGAAGGATCGTGCCTGCAAACTGCCAAAAATAGCTATTCGCCATCCTGGGACATATCATGTAAAACCAGAGATGTCTTTCCAAGAGAAGGACCAGATGCAAGCAATGGGAGAAGATGGAATATCCTTTAATGCGTGGTCCCTGTGCATCTGAAGGCTAATTCTGCCGTGTGTCTGTACAGTCATCTGTACAGCTTATCGCATCAAATACACATCACAGATTGCCAATTCTCCGTGTGGAGCACTGTGTGAGCTGAAAATAAAAGCACACATATGTCAGAGCGACATCTTTGTGAAATTACGGTCACAATGCCTCACCAGCCCCCAGAAGCAGTACAGGCCCTGAGGGGGAGGGAAGGCAGCGTCTTCAGATCGAACAGGACGTATCCAGAGAAAGCAGTTACATGGAGAGGAAATTACCCACGGAGATTACATACTGCAGAGCTCTCAAACACCCTCTTTACCACGTTCGTGCCAAAGGCAGAATTGTCTGCCCAGAAGTCCACCCTCTTGTTCAGCTGCGTAAAAACCCCCTGAAATCTTCAGCTATTTCGGGGTGGAATCAGGGAAGCTACGTAATGCCGCTGCTTCAGGCAAGGCTGTCAGGCGGAAGGAACTGTTGGAGGATACAGCCGATGTTCTAGGAAATGGCTGGATTTATTATCGAGAATTTATCTGCAGATATCTTTCACTTCCTCTGTACCATGTCTGATCAAATGGCTGTTTGTTTGTCACCACAGAGTGACATGAGCTATTAATAACTGTACCGAGTCTACATTTGTCACAGTAAGTATGGCTGCATCATCCTTAAAACTTGCACTGCTATTGCACTGATGAACACAAACTGCAAGAAGCAGTAATGTTGGCACTTTTAGACAAACACTGTTTACCTGAACACTGAATTCAGGTTAGGGTGTATAAGAAAGCCATAAAACCATGGTCCGCCAGAGAAATCCAGGTCAGCCAGAACAGACTAGGTTTTGCGTGTAGAAACGGAAGGTGAGATGTGGAGCTAGCTCATCCCTGCTGAGGAGCTCTGTGGTTCTCCTGGGCTCTTAATGCTTAACTCTGCCTCTTCACAGTGGAACATGACAGCGGAACATGACATCGTACAACCATCTCCTTGGCTGGTTCTTCAGGGTTGCCATGGTAATTGGCCTAAGACAATGGCCTCTGTGTGCTGTGAGAGTCCTGTCACGATGATGTCATGCAGGGCAGATAACAAGCTGTCTTAGTGCACCTCAGCCCCAATGTCTAAAAACCCCATGCTGCAGAACTGAACTGAGGGCTCTAAATATTCACTTAGAAACACACACACATGCACACAGATGCTTCAGCTGCGCTTCATCTAAAGCCATATAAATATACACCTTAGAGTTGACGCATAAATTGATAAGGTGAACATGTAATATCATTCCCATTGTTCCAGGATGTGGGATTGAGAGTTGAGCAGTATCTTTGACTTTAACATCTCTTTACAGAAGCAGAGTGGCAAGGCAAAAACAGAGGTGGTTAATTAGCTCAGTATGCAGATGAGGGCAGGTATGGCTGTTTAATAGAATGTGCCAGGGTCAAAAAGCACATCAATGTGAAATCACATCCATGTCTGACAGTCTGATAGAAGAGCTCACCAGAGAAAAATCATTAGATGAGTCATGGTGTAACCATGGAAACATGGTACACAGTAGAGTTAATATCGCTCCGCGGCTTGCAGCTGCATGAACAGGGAAAAAACACAATATTCCATGAGGATGTAATGTAATGGAGTCATCAGACCTGTATAATGCATTTGACTTGTTGACAAGTTAGGAAGTAAACAAATACAGATCTCTATTTCTATTTATTTTTGATTCTATTCTATTCTAGTTTTCGTTCTGCATTCACCATTGCGTGATCTTGGAATTTTAAGGTTCTATCTGTGTTCTGAGTAGTTTTGAGATATTGAGCATCAAAGATTTCACATCCTAACACAGAAAAACTGAAATGCAGGGAAATTCTTTGTAGATCAATATGACAGATATCCTAAACGTAATCTGAATCTGTACAATTTCAAAATCCTATCAAATTGCCTGATGAACAACATATTTATGACACTAACTAAAAAAATGTCAGTTTGAATCTCGTAATTCTAAGGTCTTGACTGACTGACATATCTTTAATCACTGGAACCACATCTGATGGCAATACACCATATCTTAGAGGCAGGTGTCAGTGGTTATAAATGGGAAAATATTGAATATGCAATAATTCCACACTGAGGTCTAGAATGCGAAAATGGTCTTGTAAATGTACAGGAAAAATAAACTCCTTAGATTTAATGTTCCATTGTACGTTGAGTCAAATGAATGACCACATTTTTAAACCAAATTCATTGTTTCCTTTTTTATTAAAGTGACATTTCTTCACTATAATAATAATACAAAACACTCAAGTGAGTGTACAGACTGCCCAAAGCATACTGGTACAATTTTCTGCTATCAAATACAGACATCAATTTGTTCAGAGTGTAGAATATACTCACATAGCAAGGGAGCTAAACATACTTTTCAACTGATTCACAAGAATCACTGTTATCAGAAAGAGAACAAAATCCCACAATATACTACAACCAGCCATTTTCAATATATTACTTTCAATACAATGCAGAGACATAAGACACTTGCGATAAAACAAAGTAATATCCAAAAAAAGAATGGGGGGGGGGTGGAGTAGAGTGCAAAAAAGTGTCATAAAAAAAAATGTAATCACTGATATGTTAATGACTATGAAATAAAAAAAAACTACTGCTCTATATGCATATGCACTATACTGTGTACAAATAATGGCAACAAATATATGCGATTAAGTGTATGACTTGTACAGACATCTACTCTACAGTAAACAGTGTGCAGGTACTGTACAGTGTACAGTGCATGATGGCACAGCGATTTCATGAACCACAGCAGTAGGCAGAGCTATACCATGCACTTCCCACCACATGGCGGACGGAGCCAATCAAGGTGCTAACAGCATATCGATCAGTTCACATCGTGGCAATGATTGACACCACATACATGCTTCATCATGACAGGGGATTGTGGTGTTGGGGAGGACGGACGGGTTTTGAGGGACAGGGGGTTTGAGGGGGCAGGGGGCGGCCTCGTTCCGGACGCTCAGCAGTGGGTCCCCACAGACGTGTAGGCGGACATCTCGCGGCGGATGGTGCTGAAGGGCGACAGCTCCAGCTCGGTGGTGCACTCGTGGTCGTTGTCGTCGCTGGTGGCGGCCGAGGACTTGGCGGTGCCGCACTCCTCGCAGCAGCAGCAGCAGCAGTCCAGGAAGGCGCGGCTGAACGGCCGGCACAGGCAGAAGAGCAGCACGGGCGTGCCGGCGGACTTGCAGAACAGCAGCATCTGGCTGACCAGCTGCAGCACGTCCATGGTGCGGCGGGGCACGCCGGCCGCCATGTAGGCCGACACGATGTTGCACACGTTCTCGGGGATGACGCAGAAGCCGTACAGGATGGCCAGCGCCACCACCGTGCAGTTCATCTGGCTCTCCAGCTGGATCTGCTTCTTGTTGCCACGGACGGCGGCCTTCTCGGCCTGGCGGATCTTGCGGGCCGTCACCAGGGAGCTGCCGATGGTGAAGAGGGTGGGCAGGCAGAAGTAGCAGCCGAAGTACCACCAGAGCCGGGCGCCGTCGTAGGTGAGCCCCAGGACGTAGACGGTGTCTGGGAGCTGGGTGGAGATGCGCACCACGCAGCGCTCGCAGGGGCCCGAGTCGGCCGGCTCGCCCTCCTCCGTGGCCAGCTGCCGGATGATGAGCTCGGGCAGGGCCAGCAGCAGAGCGCCGATCCAGATCACCGCCAGCTTGGCCGAGGTGGAGGCGCAGTTCTCGATCATCTCGTAGTACATCTGCACGTTGGTCGCCGCCCGGAAACGGTCGATGCACAGCGCACACAGCGTGAACGTGGTTACTCCCAGCGAGGCCACCTGAGGGGGCACAACCGGGAAGTTAATGTGACACTAACCACTACAAACTACAGAGCTACACTCTCAGAAATAAAGTGGCAGTGGAGGTACATTTTTGTCCTTCAAGGATCACATTTCCTAAATGTACCCTGAACGTACACAGTGATGTTCTCACTGGGTACAAATGAGCAGGTTTTCCATGCAAAAATGGTACAAATTATTAATATATTGCAGACTAGTGGTACAATTTTATATCTATAGGGTACCGCACCAGTGACAAGCATTTGTACCTTTTTAGACACTTTATTTCTGAGAGTTTAGACAAACAAAATTGAGCAACATGAAACTTAATAAAACAGGATGTCACCAAACAGAACAGATTTTAGAAAAACATTGTTACACTCAGTCAAAGAACTAGGCTATTGAAAACATGCTGCGGGTGTGCAGAGCCATGAATGAACTGAAAATATCAATCCACACTGAATCAACACTGTTTTATGTGACTTGTACCCTCCAGCACAGATGAAGGTCTGATTGACTGAAATGTTGATGCTTGTTTGTCAGCACGGGTGTTCAACAAAGACTGATATTTTTGCAGTGTGTGGTCAACTTTTCTATTTCTTGTGGTAAAATAGAGCAATATATGTCATCACAAGGACTGTTGGCATCACATACACAGTCCTTGTGATAGGGAATAGGGAATCTATCTTTTGCACTGTTTAAATACCATAAGGTCTGCATGATGAAAGACACTCATTCTAAAAGCAGACACTGAGTCACGTTTGAGATCATATTTTGAATTCAAGAACAAGTTTAAGGATGTGGTGTCTATTATGTCTATACAATGTACCTGAAAGACCCATAGCTACAGGTGAAAGCACATCTCTTATGAACAGTATGGAAGATCTCAACAGCTCAAACAAGATTTTGCGCAGAAAAGAGGTCACAGTCAGACATGTTTGCTGCTATTCCCATGAAGACCGACACAAAGTGAGCCCATCCTTTCATAAATGGGAGGCAGATGTTCTTTTTGGACCATTGACAACCTGCTCACTTTGAAAAGTAACATAAATTATGAATGGGCACTAGAGCTATTCTGCAGGCCATAGGGGCCAAAATACTTTACAAGCACAGTACTGTATATCACACAAAACAAGATACTGAAAATCAAGGGAGAAATACAAATTAAATAACAGTTCTTTGAGCCACATGGGATTATGAACAGGCATAAATCATTTCCATGGGTAGAAATAGCTGCCACTCCCAACAGATAAAAAACATTTCCCCAGAACTTTGTTTCAAAAGTGAAAGTAAACCAATGAAAGATAGATAAAGATAGATTCAACTCCAAAAAAAGCAAAGGACTTCTTATTATCCCATTTGAGGAAATAGAAAATACTTTATACAGACTTCTGCAGAAAAAAACAGAAACACAACATCTTCATAAACAAGCTAATACAGATTTACAAAACTATTATAAATGTGCTTCACTGTGGCTGCAACATTACTATGTTTTCACAAGATGTGTCGGTTGCACAACATGTTATCAGTACAGTCTGGTATGACTGAGCAAGGAACTGCAGTCCTTTGTGCATGCTTTATAATGCAGTCCCTATGTTCCTGAAGGAACTATAATTGCATGCACACTGAAGGTTTGACCAAATGTGAAACGAATCAGAGCAGAAATCCTTACTGCATTCAGTACCGTGTGAGACAGGCCGGCTGGCTCTCCATTCAGAGGCCTGTTCCATATGCACTTTGGCAGCAAAAGGTGTAAACACACTGAATTTTTCATTAACCCAAGACTGGGCAGGAGTAGTATGAAGCACAGTGAGATGCTTTCATCTGGCTTCCAGGAGAGAGACACACTTCAAACTAAAAAATTGTGATTGTAGCTTTGACTCTCCTTACACTTACAAATTTTACTCTGCAGTACTCCATATTTCCACTATAATTTCCTGATAGCAACAGATTATTTAGTGCTATAGCAACACATGGCAATCAATGTGACAGCCTGAGTGTTGCCCCTGGAACACTGCTTCAAATTCACTGGTGTTGTTATATGTGACCAGTCACTTGATTGTCTGAGGTCAGGATGACAGACTATTGCACTATGAACACAATTTATTCATTTCAGGCTTTAAGTACGGCAGGCAGCAAAGCTGATTTCCCTAATGTTTGCCGTAATTACGCTCTATTAATTGTTTGATGAAGTGCTGTTCAACACAATGTAGGCACTTTATGTCTAATTAATGTCAGTTTAATACCTGGTCTGCGACAGGGTGAATCAAACCGGCTATGTTCGACCTGATTGAAGTCCCTGAGTAATAATTCATCTCGGTGCAGGAAGGCACAAACACTAAAAACCAACCTGAGACAGGGACCACTCTGGTGAAACACATTAAATCATGCTGATCATTCTGCTGTTTATGAAGCAAGCTTCACAAATCAAGTGTTTTCCCTACATAAGATGCACATACAGTACATGTATTAACTTTTACAAATAAAAAATTATTCCATTCCTTTTTTTTCTGTTAGGCAACAGAGACTTGCGACTCCCATATATTGACTGGTCAAAGCAGGGTTTGACCAGAAAACTACAAATACATTTTGTTAAGTTTCAACTGTTTTGTCACCAGCAGTAGTAACTACTGAACACATACAGAGCACAGAGAAGACGCTTCACTGCCTGGAGGTAAAATACTTCAGATACATGCCTCTGAAAAACATTATCAGTAGAAGAGACACTAAGCCATAGGCTACTTCATTCTCGTGACAAAGATAATGGTTCCAGAGTTGAAAGTGCACTTTCGGTTTGTGAACTTTTATTTCCAATGCAATGCACGCACTTAAGGATGACGTGAATCCAGCTATTCTAAAGGGTTATGTGTTGTCCCTACTGTTCCTGTCATAAAATACAGTTGCATGTCGATTTAATGTGTTTTATAAATTACAATAACCTGCTTAATCTGTATAAATGCTTGCTTAAGTTTTTTTTACAGTACAGTTTGTAGTATAACAAATTGCCTCTTCTCATAAAAACTGAAAATAATGATTGATGAATAATTGATCATCACTAATTCTTCGCTGAATAATTCAGAAGCCTACAAATGATGTGTTATTCACTGGCCACAACGTGGCAGAAATAATCAGGTCAATCAATGGCTCCGCCTTCCACTTTCAGCAGGCTGTGTGTGTAGGTCTCTGCTCTGCGTGCCTGTGTGAGTCAAAGTGAGCACGTGCGGAGACACACTGCAGGTGATGAGAGAGAGGGGGCCAGTCCGTCATCACATCTGGAATGTGAGCAAGTCCAGTCAAGTGTGTTTGTGTATGTGTGTGTTTGTGTGTACCATATGTGCGCATGTGTGTGCCTCTCTGCAATGGTGCATGTGGAAATGCATGAGTGACTGTGTGTGTGTGCTTCTGTATGCCTGAACATGCATTCCTGAGCCATGAGTGTGTGTTTGTGTTACCATATGTCTGTGTGTGCATATATAAATATGTGTGTGGCTGCCTAACTGATTTCCTGTCCGTTAATGTGTCCCTACAGTACATAAAATGTTGACTGGCATTTGTTATTAATGTCCAGTCAGAACTACAGTGAGAAGCAGAACGTCTGCTTCCCTGTGCCCACTCACTTATACACATAATTGTATTATACACCGGTACTGTATCTGCTTATCAGGCACCCTCAACCATAGGGTGCGTACATTTATTATTGTTTACAAATAGTCATTTGCCCAGGTATATATTTAAAGGCAGTTGACTGCCTCAAGGGAACAACGGCACTGCCCCACCTAGGACCTGAAAGGCTGAGAGTTACATTCTCAGTCCCTGACGACACTGCTGCAGTAAGGAATCCAAATGACAAAACAGTTCCTGGTAGTAGAGTCAGGAGACTAAAGATGCAGAACTTAAGGTGAGCAGGTTCACGGTGACAGACAGCGGGACACGGGCTCCACTGCTCTGCACAGACACCTGAAACCTGCAGACCCACCATACCTGTACTGCATATGCAGAATGAGTCTGTGGATCAGTGAGAAGCAAGCCTGGCCTGTATTAGGGGAGGGGGGGCTGCCCCTATTTCAGAGACAGAAAAATCAATAAAACCGTGTCCTTACTTCCCTACTAACAGCAGTAGACCATGCCCCTACTAAACAGGCCTGTTTCACAAGCTGCTCTTTTGGAGGCAGTGAGAGACATGCTTTAGAAGCGTCAATATTCAACCTCCACTCAAGCAACACCGAAACCCTACCCTATATTTCGGGAACAGTGAGACTCTGACCCTGTTACAGGGCGGTCCCTGCCTCTCAGAGACGCTTGCTGTTTCTAACACGCCGTCATCTCCAGCCTGGTCTCTGCTGCAGCGTCTGGAGTCAGGTTGTGTTTTCACTCCCTGTTACATCACAGGGTGAGTAACCCTGCCCAGGGCTGCCTCAGCGCCTCCCTAAGGGCCGCGTTCTCTAACATGGGCCCTCAGGGCCAGCTCCACGCTGCGCTGAACAGTCACATTAACTCAGCGCTCCAGCCCTTAATGCACATCTCCTCTCAGGCGGCCGGATATTCACGACACCTCTCACCCTGGTGTCTCAGGAACACACAGAGGAGGCTGCAGAGAGAGCACTGAGTCTGTGAATGATGATTGCTTAGTGATGACATGCCTGCTTGCATTAGTAGGTGGTTGGATTAGTAGGTGGGACGGTATCTGACCTAATACCTTTGTCTAAGTCAGGGATACTCAATCCTACCCGGAAAGGGCCGGTGTGGGTGCAGGGTTATGTTCCAACCAAGCAGTAACACACCTGATTCTAGAACCTTAGCAAAGACTCTAATGGTTGATTAGTAGAATCAGGTGTGCAACTGCTTGGTTGGCATACGTAGAATATGCTGTATGTATTATGTTATTCATAATCTGTAGTTATCACCATCATTTTATTCTATGTAATTGAATCATTAGCTGAAGTTGGGGTGGGGGGAGGACAAAGGTAGGTAACACATATTATGTGAGGTAACACATATAGCGGGTGTGGTAGTTCTGCCTGAAGCAGTTGAGGCCCAGGTTCCAGCTGGGATCTTGTGGTATTGAAAGGACATCAGCATATACAAAGGGTAAAACTATCTAGGAAAGCAACTTGAGAGAGGGTTTAAGTCTTAATGAGGTTGCCCTGGAGGGGAGTGGGTGTCGGAGAGAAGGGATTGTTTACTCCCAGTGAGAGGGAGGCCATACCTTGTCTCACAAAGTGGCAGAACCGGCAAAGGTGAAATGGAAACCCTAAAGTTCAGTCATGGTGTGTGATCTCAACTCACACATTTTATCCTTGGCTTTAAGGATTTGGACTGATTCACAATTCAGTAATAATAATTACAATAATAATAATAATAATAATAATAATAATAATAATGGTTTGCTCTTATATATTCATGGGGTACTAATAGCAAACTGTGGAATAATGTTGTAAATATACAAATACAACAGAGCCACTGTATATAAATAAAACACTAATTTCTCACTGTTAAATTGTTGCCAATCAAATGAGAAAGAGTCATTAAGTACTCATTTTGCAGGAATGCTACCACATATGCCAGTTATGTACAAGCACTTATTACCCAGAACAAAAACACATTTTTGAGTGTGTTTCCATCATATTCATCTCACAAAATCAGTGATCTGGATAAAAGCCAGCCTGAGACTCGCCCGCAAACTGCCCTTGTTACCAACACAAAGTGAAGCTCATGGTCTCTCCCTTTGCTACCTCACAGGGTCACTGTACACTTCACAGCTGAATGGTTCAGGATGGCTTTTCTTTCCTAATGGCCATTTCCTTGCCACGAGAGCACGAGAACCTTCACGCTGCAGCATGGGAATCAGACAGAAGGACCCCTTTAAATATCCCCTCTAAGAAGATTTACGCAGTCTCCAAAGCTGAGTTCTGCAGCTGGCCTGATTTAGTTTTAATCACAATCAAACCTATAGGCAGCCCATTCAAACCAGAACACATCTCTGAGTAATTCACCTCTCGCATTGATAAGACTTGTTCTAATTTAGCTTCCAAGATTACAATGACAAAACAAAACAATATAAACACAAAACTGTGTTGTATGGAAGCAATTATCTTCCTCTGAGCAGATCCAACTCTACCCTTTGTTCAGGACACAATGCTCCTGCTTGCAGTAATTCATTTCTGGAAAACTGAGCAAACTTTTTCATTCTCAGAATTGTTTTTAAATATTCATTCAAGATCAAATGCTGCTACAAATTCTGCGCCAGTCAACTTTACTATCGGAGTTGAATAAGATCTGATGCTTTACCCAGCCCCAGTGGAAATCAGCCAATGGCCTAATTGATAAACCTTGTGTTACAGTGTGTCAGTCTGTTAGCTTTCCAATGTACCAAAACCCTGCTATCAGAGCCCAGCTTGAGAATAGCCCATGTGTTTGTACACACTCCTTATGTGTCAGGCATTTTCCCTTGTCCAGTTTTCCCCCCTGAGAAACTGGCATTAGTTTAAGTCTACCTACCTTCCACTGAGGGTGTAGGGTCTATGCCACGCATACGTTTGTGGAGTGTTTGAATGTGTCTAATTATGGATTTGTGTGCGTGTGTGTGTGTGTGTGTGTGTGTGTGCAAGTATATGTGTGAAGTGTGTATCAGTGGATGACTTAGTGGAGTGATCGCTTGTGTTTCAGTATGTGTGTGTATATGTTTGTGGAGAGAGAGAGAGAGAGAGAGAGAGAGAGAGAGAGAGAGAGCCTATGCTGTGGATGTTTGGATGACTGAAAGCAAGTGCTTCAAATGGTTTTCTTGAATGTTTACGCCACATACTGTATCACTGAATAGAGTGGACCAGTTTGCTTTGTTTTCTTACAATAACTTTACATTACCTTTCAAGCCACACCCTTGCAACAGCTACCACACTCAGGTGATGCTGTTTACTTCTAGAACATCTGCATTTTCTACGTAGTCATTGGCCAATAGGGAACTATATCATTGCAGTTTATTTTGTTACAGCTTTTAAACCAAACACAACCCACTCATCAAGACGGAAGAAAAAAATAATACTTCAGGAATTACCTCGATGTATGGTATGATTTTACAGGAGAACTCCCCCAGCAACCAGGTTTTCGTCAGCTCGTGGTAAATCACAAGGGGCAAGCAAAAGAAGATGATCACGAAATCCCACAGGGCCAGATTGGCTAAAAGCGAATTGGAGATGCTCCGCATGTAGTAATTGTGACATACGATGCACATGATTGCAATGTTCCCGATTATCCCCACAGAGAAAATTATCATAGAAACACACACGATGGCGAACGCTCCATATGATTCATTGGTTACGGGGTAGAAAGGGTTTCTGATCCAGTTTTTCTTCTCCCGCGTATTAAGGGGGATCAGTGGTGTTATTTCCCCAAGGTCATCGTCCGGTAAAGTAAATAACTCGTAATTTCTAGTATCGAATGGAAAATCAGTGGACTGGTTTAGGGCAAGAGGTAGGGGGATTGGTTCCCACACAGCGAGAGAGGCATCAGGTGAAGTTTCTAACTGTGCAGTGAGAAGGCTATTTTTACTCTGCTTTTTTATTAAACTCTTAATGGATTTATTCTGGCCGTCTATGGTGCCTCTTTTGCGTCTGTGGTTCCTCTTGCGTCCCCCCAGCTTGTTCCCTGAAGGAGGCTTAGATGAACTGTATCCATCACCTATTGTTTCCATGGCAGCGGCCATCTGAGAATTAAACTTTTCTTTCCTTCGCCTCCGAGGCTCTCTGTGGTTTTTCAGATTGTCTGCTTCCGTTCTGTTAAAATACATTTCGTGTTTGTATCCATACAGCTTTGTTTTATCTTCTGCAATCATTTTCATCTTAAAAGAGGTTGCGTTTATGTCTCGCACCAAAGTCTTGATGGCGTCCCATGAGGACACACCTGTGGCTTGTCCCCTCGTATTGTCCATATCAGTGATTACTCTCCTATATGCTCGGTGCCATCTCCTTCCATTTTCTGAGGTTTTGTGCACATTTTTGTGTGTGACGTTGTAGTTTTTCGTAACGATATTAGTCCTTAATTTATCATCATGTCTGTGCGTTTGCACCGCTACATTAAATGCTAGGAAAAATATCACTCTCAAAATTAACACCTGCATTGTTCGACTCTCGTAAGGTTTGGGTATCTCGGATTAACTGGATACTGTTCTCCAAAGGTACTTGCCCATTGAGACCGCATCTATGTAGCCCAAGAAAAGAAAACAATGTCAAAGCTCAAGTCATCATTCACGTGCAACAAAGACCATTCCCCAACAGCCACTGATGTTGCTGCGTAACCATGACTGTGGCGGGCTATATTTTAATCCATGCACAGTTCATAACAGGATAGGCTATATAGTAAAACCACTTCAATTTATACAGGCTCAGGTTGTGCCATTAAAACTTGCTTTGAGAGTTAAGGTTTCTTACAGACTGAAGTATTCTTGTAGACGTTGCCGTGCCAGGAAAACAATGTCAGTGGTTGTAAACAGGTTGACCGATGACAAGATAGTCGCATTTCAAACTCCTTGGCGTGAAAGCTGGAAGTTTCCGCCGTCTTGTCTGAGAGGAAAGTACCGGAACAGCGCCATGCGAGCGTTCGGATCCTCGGGTGTTGGGAGACTGGAGATGGTCGGGGAGGTGCCGCGCGCTCTGCGGTCTCCGGGCTGTATGTGCCTGCGATATGAGCGCCTCGGTGAGGATTCAGCAAGAAAATGGGTTCTCCTAGCGGCTAACCCGGATCTGTCAAAGCAAATCCGTCAGGACGAGCTCTTCAGACCACTGTAGCTTGCTGCCTACCACACCCGCCCAGCAGATAATGAATAAATATCTTATTTTTTCGCAAATAACGCTGCCCAGAGCGAAGAAAGCACGTCACATGGGAATCGATTTCAACCGGAAATAAAACTATACGCATAGCATAAGCTATAGCCTATATTCCGAATAAATAAAATAACCACGTTTTGAGAGAGGAAAACGATTAATTTTACAACCACGTCATGAGACAACATTAAGACAACATTGAAACGTTTATTTATGAAAAGCTAGGAAGGATTATTATAAGAATGTTATTACATATGGCTCAGTTCCATTATGACAGATTCACAACAATCACTGAAAAAAGCATGTTTCAATTTATCAGCAACAGGTCGACGGGGACCAAATTGGCCGATACACAAATTCTGCGCAAAAATACAAAACTGACTTCGAACAGCCAGGCATGTGGTGGTGACAGGGAGTGAGATAGCTGCTTGCTTTAGGTACTGTATGTGGTACGCTTCCCTAATGTAAAAAATCACGTGTTTAATCGTGAGTTCAAGAAAGTGAGAGGACACACAATGAAATGTCCACAGTTAATTAAACTCTAACAGAGTTTATAAGACTCCGAGAGACCATGTGCACTATAAGTTAATTTAACACTGGACATTTACTGTACAGGGGCCTAAAGATAGTGGCATGGGAAAAGTCCAGTGGCTCTTTTTCACACACTCAATTTTTCCTTCATTTTTTGTACTCAGATTAATGGCAGAAATTCTACAATTAATGTGTAAATTGATATTTTAGTTTAGTAAAGCTGCTGTGGGATATCAGGCTGTTTATTTTCCAGGAAATATGTTTCATATGTCATACATTTTCTCACCAGCCAACAACTCAAAGCGCTTTACAGCGATGAGGGGGAGACTCACCACAACCACCACCAATGTGTAGCTCCCACCTGGGTGGTGCACCAGCATGAATGCTCACCACACATCAGAGGTGGAGAGGGAGATAACTTATTTTTATATATTTTTTAATCAGGGGATGATTAGGTCTTAGGCTACCTGAGAAACGGCACACGTCAATGGGCTCTATCTGAGGTAGGAAATGATAGTAATAATAGGTGTAATGTCGTGCTTTGGTTTCATAGTGGTTAAACAGTCTGTCATGGTTGCTGCCCTAGGGGTACTCGATGGGAAAGCTTTCAGGGGCCCTGTCACTGGATAGGGCCCAAGAGAGGGCGCTGAGAGAGTCGCCCCAATCCGCAACTGCATTCCCCACAACCTGCCACCTCCTTCCTAAATTCCTCAGTTCTCCCCAAGAGGACACGAGGAGAACTCCACATGTTGGCCACCACCATGCCACCTCAAAACTGTTGATATAAATTAACAATTAGACAGCTAACACAGCCAACATTTACACAGATATACCTACTACAACATTACTATTGGAGAAAGAAAATTAAAAAAGGATAGCAAGCAAGAGATGGGTCTTCAGTCTGGAAATAATTCATTCACAAGTGCAACATTGGCAAACCATTTTGCCCAGCAAGCCAAGATTTTGTGACCAGGAAGCAAACATAAAGTACATATACTATGTATGCACTGAAAGACCAGGGCAATTCCCTGCAGAACAAACAACACTGTAAGATACGTGGGGGACATGAAGAATTAATGTGTGCTCTTCTTAAAATAAATATTTCTTCCTTCCCATGCCTAGTAGCCTACATAGGAAAAGTTAGTTTTCTCTTAGCCCATGTGCGCCCTCTGGCAGCAATGACTGGAACAGCAAGGGCTCGGAAATCAGTACTGCAGTTGTATCAAGGCGGACGTCCCTGTTAATACAAAGACGATACTCCAAATAGGTACATGAAGCCGGTAGCTTTTCAACAATTAAATCAATAGTTTCTAAAAATGACAAAGCCAAAACTGAAGACATTATGGATGATAATGCAATGCAGTCCTCGGGGCTTGGATGTGAATACAACGATCCGACCGTCTGCAGTACTAAACTGGGCAACCGCGAGTACACTCATTCGGGGCCAGCAGTCTCACTGACAGACGCCTCCGTCAATCATCTTGCTTGACTGCCGTGAGAGCCTGAGGACGCAGACAAGGTTATACTTAATCAGACTCGAGTCAAGACGAGACAGCATCTCTGCGACTTTAACAGACACATTCCCCCCCCCGCAATTACCCCAGTTTACCGTTTGATATTATGCACACTCGCCATCGACAACACACGATCGCTGCTCCTTTTCTACTTGAAAAGTTTATAAAGAGCACACATTCGAATTCATTCACACGCATACGGGTAAGAGAATAATGAGAAACATTCGCGTTGACGACAGGCTGTAGAATAATTGCGGTGCCAACAAAATGTCATTTACCCAATATCCTTTGTGCGCGTTCTCAGCACTGACGTTCAGTGTTCCAGTTGCTCATTTATCAGTCTATTAGGCACCAAGCAGGGCAAGATTCTGTCTTATCAATTTCTTTCTCTATTTGAAAAGCTCATTACTAGGCAATTCAGAAGAGAATGCTATAAATCTGATATTGAAGTTATCCAGCGCTGAAATTCCCATACCCTTTTAACATCAGTCACACTGTTAGTTATTTTTCACACCCTTGAACAGCAGGTCTATTAAAATAAAGAGAAAGCAAACAGAAAGCTGCATAAATTGGCATGTATAGGATCTACTCCTCTGACAAATTAGTGTTTTTTTTTGTTTTTTGTAGCACCTGTTGTACTCCTCATTTCAGCACTCTGCCACCAACATATTGAAAGTGTACTGCTGCTGAAGTGTGTGCACTCCATTAGTATGCCAGCAACGATCAGACCACATAGTGCAATATGTGAAACAGTTGGCATCAACTAGAGGATCAGTGTATCTCTCATTGATATTAGTTTGCAGACACACTGTGTGGCTTTATGAGTTCTTAATGTACTGATAATCCAAGTAACAATTAAACTCTACATTATCGTGGCAGCATGAAGCCAATTGTGTCTTTCTGCTGTGTTGTACCCGGTCATCCTCAGCCAATGATCAATGTGTTGCAATGAACAAGATGTTATTGGGCCCAGCCTGTGCTTGTGGTGAGCACTCAAGAGTCTCAGCGACTCAAGTCTTCCACATTTCCCTGGAAGCTTTGGAGTGACTGCACCAAGCATCAAACTCGTATGGATTCACGCAACCCTTGTCATGACGTTAGTATTTGGGTAGTTAACATTGCATGTTCATTTAATTTCCGTGCTTGTTTCCCATTTCTACTGTACAGCTGTCAGAACCAGCCCACAGTACCAGTATCTCCTGAATAACAGAGGATACCAAAGTGCTGACAGCCCATATCCCCTTCAGTTTGACTGACAGCCCACCCTGGGGGTTGCCTAATTTGATGCCATTTTCCTGGGGTGTGCAGAGAAGCATGGAGGGCGGATCGCTCAGCCTGATGATTCTCTGCATCTCCACTGGCCTCCATGCCGAGGGCAGAAACCTCTCCACGCTCCCCTGGACAAGAGGCATTCACTCCGGCTGGGCCCAGGTGAAATTCCGGGGCCGGCACGGACCCTTGGCTCCACAGGATCGCTGCTTAGTTCCTGACAGCCATCAGCTTCCTCAGAACCTCATAGTGTCTGAAACAGAAAGAGTGCCAGAGACTGCTTCTCTGCACTCGATATATTTCATTATTTTTTTTATTATGGCAGCTCAAAATTAGCAGAACAAAGTACCTGCAAAGGAAACATAGCACACAGGTAATTAACAGCCACCTTAAAGGTCATTCCAGCATTAAAGCTCTAACCCTTTCTTCTGTTCCATTTTTAATTTACAACAGAGGATTATTGCCATCAAAAATCCAGCTGTCTTCCAGTTGATTTACAGTAGGCTGTACTTCTCTGGTAGATACAATATTTGGTTCAGGGACGGGTTACCTGAAAACATGGTGCTGTAAGAGAGAATAGTGGAATAGCCGGAGAATGACGAGTCAGTAATTTTCCCTTATTTTGAGCAAAATGCAGGTTCCTCTGGTTCCTCACGTTTCCATCTGCATGAGAGCTGGCCTTGTGCAGGGCAACTGACATTGTACCACAGATTACACACTGTAAACTGAAAGTGCAGCAGCATAAATCATGAAGCGTTTCATAAGCACCCATCATCAGGATTTGACAGCACAGGTGCACCTGGGACCCAAATCTGCAACCCTGTAGTTCAGTGCACTTCTTTAACTGCAACCCCACACTGAGCCTTCTTTTCACTGAGAGGTACTGCGGTGTGAAGCCTTAATCGATGGCCTCTGCGTGCACACCGAGAACAATCTGCCAAAGAGCTAAGAAAGCTGTGAAAAGCCCCCCTGCTGGGAAGACTCTGAAAGAAGCGCAAAGTGGACCCCCTGCAACCCAATGCTCCTTCAAACTTTCCTGCCTATCGCCTTCACCCCTCCCCCCAACCTCCAGACAGGCACACTCTCACACACGCACTCACACTCACATACACACACGCAGAGAGGCAGTGTTCTAGTCAGTAACATTTTTTATACTGCATACTTTACAGGAGTGCAATAAAAACAGATATCCCAGAATAAAACCAGGACAAAAAGGTCACCAGTCCATCACAGGGAACTTTGCACTATGGGAGGAACATAGGGAGAATTTTGGAACATGTACACAAAATGACCTTGGCCCAGTTTTGATGTGTAGTGGGTAATGTTTTATCTTTTTATCTTTTATTTATCCTTTTCTTCAGCTTTTCCAACGGGGCCTTGACATATCGAAACATCATATGGTATTAACATGGTCGGATAAAGTGGATTCTGAACATGAATCCTGCTTTTTGTGTATATTTAAAAGCCCATTTCCCAAATTCTGTGCAAGGTTGAGAAATTTTAAAAACCAACTAATTGCTGGAACAATGCTGACAGGAAATAATCATATTCCAGTAAAACTTCCTATGATGGCTTTATAAATTAGTTAAACCACACCATTCATAGACAAAACAGTGATGGGTCAGTGATCTGCCATTTGTGATCAAATGCAATTGTGCATAATCTTGTTTATGTATTATTATGGTTTTGACTTCTTTCACTAGCATAAAACATCACATTGTCTTGAACTCAGCCTTTAAGCTGGGTTAGTTCAATTCTCCAATTCGTAACATTCATGCCTATGGCTACCAGACAGACTGCCTGGTTAATTTCAAAATTAAAATGGTTGTAACTAACAATGATAAGGAAAATACAGTTAAAACATATAACACAGCAGAATATTTTTCAATGCCACAAGTCAACAGATAGTCAGGGACAGCCAATTGACCAAAAAGGTCCTGCAGCCTGCGGTCTAAAACTTGAGAGCCCTCTAACAGATCTGTCTTTGACAGGATATCGGCCTCCCGAGGTCTTGCTCTATTGCCTTCTGTTCATTACAAGCCAGGCCCCGCTGCACTGAAGTTAGGGGAAGAGGTTTTGACAGGGAGAGATTTCCCTCCTGGCAAAAAGACTGCTCTCACAACGTTATGTTAATGTAGAGGGAACGTTGTGGCTGTGCCAGCGATGGTTCCTGCCACCCAACACCATTACGAAGTGAAAAACGGCGCTGGGCGCACAGCATCAGTCATTTCAGATCAGCCACCGGCACCTCACACATCATTATCTCATCCTACAGCAACCGGCACATCATTACGTCCCCCGTCTTCTCCAGCCAGCCTTACATATGGCCCATGACAACTATGGATTTAACGGAGGCAGCTGCTGTACCAACAGATTGCTTCTAAGTTCAGGTAGGGGCACTGCTCATTACCCGTTCGCCTCTTAATTTCCCAAACTGCGAATTAGAATGTGAATCACAGAGCATATTGATTGGGTTAGAGAAACAGGCTCGGCCTTTGTGAATACATAATTTCAAACCGGCTTCCACTGGACACGTCGTTAGGCCTGATGGCTCATAAAGAATACTGCATATTTATTTCAAAGCTATTCAGCTATGATCATTAAAATGATTCGTGATTCCATAGAGCCAACAGTGTTCTGGAAAGGGAAACACGATCGGTCATAGTATGTGCAGTGGACAGAATGCATAAATCTGCATAAGGCGTCAGGTCGAACAATGGATTCGTTTTAAACGATGGTCTTATATATACATTTTTTAAATACTGCAGAAAAGATCCAAATTGGGTGTGAATAAAACTGAAAGATGAAGGGATTTGGCAGAGCCCTGCAACAGAGAGCAGAAGCAGGTTATCCTGCATGGTCAATCTAAAAATGCCCTGCTATTTTCAGCCTCACTGCCCCCCTCCACCCTTCTCCCGCCCCGCTGCGATCTGTCCACCCTGCCCACGGGGGGCACAGCGTCCGCCTGACTTCTGCCCGTCTGGCAGCGGGCCAGGCAGAATAACAGGGAGACGAGGAGACCAGAGACGGACGGAATCAGTGGCAGCTCCGAAAAAGATGAACACGTCCATGAAAGCCTTCTCTGTTTAAGGATGAGAACATGGACAGAACAGACATGTGGATTGTATTTTTCCAAAGAATTATTGTTTTCTTTATCTTGCATGACTTTTCCTTTATTTAACCAATTAGGAGGGTCAATTGAAAGCAAATTCTCATTTGGCCAAGAGGCTTCAATTGTGGCAAGATAAATAAAAAAAAATCATGTCTGAAACCAGATTAAACCTGGTAATTTAAGTCATTAGCAATAGGACCTTTAGCATACAGTACATCAAGCAGTGAATGGTGACAGAGCCTACTTTCACACACACCACTAGGTGGTGGAATAGGGCAGGACTGGGCTTGTCGTGGGCGTGGGAAGCATTGTGCGCCAGTGCAGCAGTGTCAATCGCTACAGAGCTACCTGGCAACACGCCTGCTATCCAAATCAATTGTTTCTAGACCATCTCTGTTACAGAGTTACAGTGTAGATGCCTTTGAATTCAGTCCAAACGTTCAGGTGCCAGACAGTAAACGAGAGGCCCAGTGGAGGATAAGAACCTCTCCTCTAATTGGTTCCACAGATGCAGCTCTGCAGACAGTGATCAAAATGAAGATCCTCTTGCTAATGCAGTTCTATTGGGTTTGAGAATAATTTTTTAAATATGAATAATCAGGCCTTAGCAATGATGTATTAAAATGTTATACCATTCCACCATATTTTTCATCAAATAAAAAACTATACAGAAAGTGTTCTGAATTATTCAAAAATAACAAAATAGACCCACCTAACATGTTTTAACTTTAATTTATCGAATTTATTTAATCATGGATTATTTATATAAAAGACAAATACATATCACAGTTCAACTACCAAACTGGCAGAGGCTGTCAAATTGACGAGAGACATTTTCACTAAAAATGAGATTGGCCATTCCAAAGCAAGATATTAATAACCCTGGGAAAAAACACTTTATTGTCACTTCGATGAATTATACCTCACTTGCACAAACAGTTGATATGAATCAGTATATCTGTTTATTTAGAAGGCCTGGAACAGTATAAATTAAAGTCAAACTGCTGGTCTAACAAGTACTCGCAACTTCATATTCACAGCCTGTACGGAATTCTCTCACAGGAGAGAGAGGGTAAAGGTCAGGTAAGAACCTGACGGGTAACAGTAGGATATTTATGTCCAGCGACCGCGGTCAGACGTCAGTCCTTCTAACTGCTGTGTTGAGTATCTGGTGACAGACCATGTGTTGACCACTCTCCTCAACAGTGTATGACCTCAGACACAGGTCCAGCCAGGGATGGTCTTCTGGGGTAGAGGGAGACAGGCAACCATCTCTGTCCGCTGATTCTAATAACGTTACACAGTTTAAAAAAATGCTTACAAGAAATACCCCTTCATAGATTATTTAACTGTTATTGCACATTGAATTTGCCCAGATACCAGGCAGAACTAAAACTATGAAACAGAATATAATTAAATTCACTCAGCAGGGTTTTTAGTTGTTTGTTAATGCCGTTCCTGCTTAATTTGTTCCTTCACAGTGGTGACGCCGCCTTGCTAGGCCCATCAGCTCAGCACACCTCCAATGCCGGCTGGTCATAGCAACAGGCTGCTTATGTCCCATTAATGGTATTCTGCCTCTAGTATTGATGGAATGCTTCGCTAGCGCCTTGTTAGCTGATATTGATATTGTGACTATGAGCATATTTGACTGAGGAGAACACAAGCTTAAGCTTGTTTTTTACACTGGGGTCGGCTACTGCCGAGAGTCTGGCACCGTTAGGAGGCCGGGGAATATGATTGACATTTTTACCCAGAGAGCCCCCTGGTGGGCATAATTTGTCCAATGTCTGCTGAATGCAATCCTGCTGCTCCTGACTGGCTTCGGCGTCGCTGGCGGAAACGCAAAAGAAGCTCTCCTGGAAAAGGACAAAACAGCTGCCATTCAGACAGACACATCTGACAGACAGACAAGTACAGACACAAGCAGATATAACCTTGACAGACAGACATGACAGATCCTTCCTCTTCCAAAATAAATCTTCACACAACACTGGCTGCCTTCACAAACAACTGAGATGTTACTGATATGGGAATGACTGTCAGGTTTCGAGAAGCTGGGATTGTATACAGGGTGGCATCTTGGGATGTCCATGTGAAATATATGCAGTCTCTCCGCGTGTTTTCTGTGTAGATGTGCCAGTCTGTATGTGCAGGGAGAAGTTACTCTGACACAGGCACCCATTTTGTGAACTCAATGTGGAAGCACGCATAGGTCGGCATCAGAATGCATCATAGAGCGAATGAAGACAGCCTCTCCTCACAGCGTCATTCCACAGCAGAGCATCCAGGCAGTCAGTGTCATCCTCCAGAGCCATCTTCACCAAGAACACATACTGCAAGGGCTGCACACCCAGCACTGAGGAGAGAGGGGGGGAGAGAGAGAGAGAGAGAGAGAATGGAAGAGTGGGAGAGAGGGAGGGAGAAAGGAATATAGGGAGGGAGAGAAGGAGAGGGAGAAGAGGAGGGACAATTGAAGGGGGGGGGAAATTGAGAGATAGGGAAATAATAAAGATAAAATTGTTACAAAGGAAATGAAGAGAAATAAAAATAATGGAATGAAAGCAATGGCAATGAATATGAACAGACGGATAGTGAGGGACGAGAACACATTTATATCAGCAATAAGGGGAGAGAGAGGGAGGGACAGGGACAGAAAGAGAGAAAGCTAGAACTGAACTCAAAATCAGCAAACCTCTCCTCCTTATTAGGGAAATAGTACGAGCAACTGTATAGCATGCACCATATGAAAACTAAAAAACTGAGCTACAGCAAGTCACTATTTGACTTAATTGTGAAGTCTTTTTTCTCTACTTCACTATTAATTACTGTGATAGTATTTAATTAAATACTAAAGGACTGTCTCACTTTTGCATTGTATAATGTTTCTGTAAATGTCTGTGATTTGGTAATATGATATTTCTGCTGTTATGCCAACAAAGCAATCTGTGTGTGCGATGTGAGAATAGGAAGGAGAGCATCAGCCGCATTGAGATCAGCTCTGAGGAGACAGTACGTCCCCCTGCAGCTGAGCTGAAATCCTCTCCTGTCTGAACGCTTTTAACCTGCGTGACTGACGGGGTGAGTTCAGTGCCCTGTTCATAAAAGGCGAGCGTGACTAATGCGCAGGGACTGGAAGTGGTGGGGCGCAGCGTGACGTAGGCGGAGGGACTGTCCTACCCTCCGCGATTGTCCCCTCGTTCGCCTCCATCTCTGCCTGTGTGTCCAGCTCCACGTGTTTCACCTGTGAGCACTGTGTGCACCTGGAACACACACACCCCAGCATCATCTCTCACTGAGGAAAAGACCAAACGGAGTATAATGCTCTTGAAAAAAACAAAAAAGCTTTAATTGTACATTTGAAATCTATCACTCTGCCACACTTACAGTAGTAAATGAATGAATATTTTAAATGATTCTTTTTACCACTGTAATAGCAGACACAGAATTACGTTTTAGGTGAAACTGCAGTGAAAGTAAATTTTCAAACATTACTTTTATAAAATGCTATATCACCATGGGCACTGCTGGTAGTGAATAACAGGCATCAAGGACTTTTGGCAGACCATACCTAGCCAATATATCAGTCCAAATACATTGCTAGCCCACAAGGTAAATGACATCAACCTTGAAATTTTGGGGCAAAATACCACTGCCTGATGTAGAAAGATATGTGCAGTTTTCCATGCAAAAAGTTCTGTAGATATTACATATTGAAGATGAAAAGATAAAAGTGCCACAGGTGTAGGAAAGGCTAGAATATCCTTTATCTTGGCCAGTCGTGTCTCTGAACTGTCAGAAGTTGAGTGCCACGGGACTGAAATAAATCAGCCGTTTAAAAATGGAGTTTGAGGACGAACCCATAGTATCGCTTTGGGCCTCGGAATAGGAAGGGGGCGGAGAGGTCCAGCAATGTCATTCTTCCTTCTGATGACCTCACAGGCACCATGCTTCTCTGCACGCCTGACATCCGACACATCTCCTCGAATGTGGCCCCTGTGAAAAAGCATTGAGTGGTTCTAAGAAAACTCAGGGCACGGTACACTTCAGATGTCTGTGAGCGTGGACAACGCAGGGAATGGCACAGTTTAGGTATCTGTAAGTGTAGATAACAAAAGCATGATGTAATTAAGACGTCTGTAAACAAAGGAAACTAAGGGCATGGCGCACGTCAGATGTCTGTGAGCTTGGAAAACTCAGGCATGGTACACAGAAGCTCAGAGCTCAGAAACTCACCCTCCACAAAGACCAGCTCACTGGTCCCCTTCTCCACGCTCCGGCACAGGTGCAGGCTGATCTGTCGTCCCGGCTCGCAGGAGTCCAGGTGCCCCGTGAAGGCCCAAGGCTCACTGCAGCACCCTGCTTCACTCAAAGCCTCCCGAAACCGGCTCGCTATGGCCTCCTCATCCGGGACATCCAGTCTAAAGAGACCAGGCGCAGAGACAGAGAGCTGACAATGTGAAAAGTTCAACAAACATTCAACAAATTCAAGAGGGAAAAGCAATATGGTGCCGAACTATGGTAACAAGGTCATGTTATGTCTTGTCTGCGCGGTTTGTTTGTGTCTCGTTGTGCCTTGGGAGTGTTTTGTTTAGGTACAGGAAACTCAAACTGCTGTTTAGCAAGAACAACATGCAGGAATTGATCAACAAAACCAAGAAGCTTTCCAGGTGCAGTCGACCTCAGGGACACCCAGACAGGAGTGTTGCCATGACCTCAGCAACCTTACGCTCTCCCACACGTCCCTTTCACAGTCGCAGGCACAGATATGTGCTGAAGTATCACCCGTCATTACAGAATGGACCAAAAACACAGCTTCACAGCTTCAGCTAAATATCAATCAATGCCAATCACCCACAGCTAGATAGGCAGGAAGAGAGCACTTACAGTCACAGCCCATCTGATCAAATGAGGAAAACTGACAATGATTCGGCAATTTTTTTCATTACAAAAACTGATATGACATGATGTCCATTCATTTCTGTAGGGACCATAGACACTGTACTAATGAGGCCTGGCAGTGCTGTTGATGGAGAGATTAGACCTAGTCGGAGAAAGAAAGGGAAGTACTACATACAGGAACAAAAGGAAGGGACGTGACCGGACTGAAAATACTGAAAAAATAACCTGTGCACAGAAAAAGGTCAGTGTGAGTCACATGCCGTGACACATTGTGAGCGTGCACTCGTGTGCACATGCCTGTGTACGTGTATATACGCACACGCATTTTGATGTGAATGCACATGATCACGTGTATGCATGAGCCACTTTTTGATGGATTTGTGGGTGTGCCCATTTTTCCCATGTATTGTGCATGTGTGTGTATGGGTATATGTGTGTATATGTATGTGAGTGCAGACCTGGGTTCAAATAATATTGACTTTGGATTCAAATACTTGCCTGGTGTATTTGAGCCTGGGTTTGGTTTACACTTTTGGGATAATACAATTTTCTCCTGTACACTAATCAAGAAAAGTACTTGAATCCAAAAAAGGAACACTATTTGAATGCAGGTCTGTGCGAGTGTGCGTGTGTGACTCACAGCACTTTGCAGTTGGGGCAGTGGAGCTTCAGGGCCTGGTGGAGGCTCTCGGGCTGGTAGGACCGAAGCCGCACACGCACATGGGACACCCGAGGAGGCGTGCTGCTCTTCACACACGCAAGTGTCACACGCTCCTGCGTGTGGTCACATGTCCGCACTGCACGAACGACACACACACACACACACACACACACACACGTCAGATAGAGAGAGGGACAGAGAGCGGAGTATATCCTCGTCTTCCATTGCAGAAATTGGCAGAATGCCTGTCCACAAAGTGCCCGGAGTGAAGAGTGGTCATTTGATTGGCTATGATTGACTTCAGCTGCAACACACCCACTGAAAATATATTCAGCCTAATCCAGCCAGTTTTCCACCTGCGCTGTGAGCACTGAACTGTGCGGTCTTTGTCTCTGGTCACAAAAATACCAAAATTCAGTAGAGGTATGCCCAGTGCACCCATGCAAATGTGCCCATGCACGACTGAATCCGGAAAATAGAGCCCACACAGGGTGTGCACACACAGGCAAAGTAGACAACTGGCATGCAGGAGAGAACAGAACAGATTTTACTGGGCATAGCTGATGCCTCAACATTCAGTCCGGTGAGATATAAAATGACCTTCTACTGCATAATGTGTTCTTTTAATGCTCAGGCTAGCAGCGCAGGACTGCGGCTAAAGGGCTAAGCCTGCAATCCACTTGGTCACAGGTTCAATTCCTAGGTGGGGTGCTGCTGCCCATGGCACTAATTAAAACTGCCTCCATAAATAGCTGTAGCATAAATTAACAAAAATAAAAAAATAACCCATATAACCCATTATACAAAATACAACACATTTAGCTGAGAATCCATCAATCCAATAATGCATGCAAGAGATGGTGCTAAAAAGGGCAACAGCCTCGTGCTGAAGACGGCACACTGTTAGCCAAAGCAGTCGCTCTGTCAGGGTAAAGGTGCCAACACCTCAACACGCCTGTCAGTTATCACCTGTTAGACTGTTCTCGGGATCCATATCTGAAATACAGAGCAAATGTGCAAAATAAGAACATCTGTGCCTGTCATTTGCAGCCACAAAATATATTTGGTACAGTCACACTTGTTATCTTTCCAAGAACATGCACATGACACACACTATGGAAAGGCAACATGTCCGACAGCGGGGGCACAGTGATGCGCAGAAAGGGACTAACCCAGAGACTCTGGGGGGGTGGACCACTCAATTAAAGAGGAATCACTGGGATCGTTCTCCAGGGACTCCAGACGGCTGAGAAAAGAAAAAGATGTTGAGGTGTAGAGATTTCCCACATATTTCTGCTGTAGCCAACTGTGAGACCGTGTCAATAACACTCAACCTAAATGTGAACTTGAGAGAGACAAAGAATATGTGAACACAATATTTATAACACATCCCATTAACATAATGTCACACAGCTCTCCATCTTCAGCACAGACTGACCTGAAGGGTGCAGAGGAGTCAGATTCGGATCACACGGGGCTACCTGCCCAAGGTAGTCCATACACTGCTCTAGTACAGGACCCACTTAACAGGCCTTTTTCTCAGGCTGAGCCAATAAGAGCTGACAATGAAATTAGCAAAAAACTCACCTCTTGAGCTCCTGCAGGTCGGGACTGTCGTCGGGCAAGACCCGGATCCCCCGGCCGAACGCCGTGCCCCTGTGCAGCTGAAAGGAGAGGTGGCCGGCCCCGCCCGCTCCGCCACCCCCCGGGGGAGTCTCGGCACTCTGTGCCACAGCGTGAAGGTTGTAGATGCACAGGTACGAGCCGGGCTGTAGAGATAAGCATATGCAGACACGGAAAGAAGGAAAGAAGATGTTCAATAATCTAAGTTGTATTTCTGCAGTCTACCACAATATAAACCAGATATGGGTCAAATACATAATTGTTTCGGATACAAATGCTTTTCTATGCTTTACTGAGCTTACCTCTCAAAAAGCCATCTGGTTCTCTTGGTTGCCTTAATTGCACCCAGCACAGAACAGTATTCCAATTCAAAACAATTGTGTACATGAACCAGGACTGATATCCACACAATGGATACATGCTGATGAAGCATACACATCTATTGTACAAAAAGCTATTTTACTCAAATTTAAGAATAACAGCAGCACCATACCCCAACCAATGATTCAAAACCTGAAACACTACGTTAATTAACAATAGGTTAACCTTACCTGTCCAGAAATGGAATGCGTTTTGGCCATTTTAAGTTAGGTTTTAGAATAGGTTTCCTGTGTTGATCCAGTAAACGTGCCCAGGCAGACTTGCGCTTTGTTCCCAAGACAGGCGGTGATTTTTATCCCGTTTAAGTCACACAATAACCCAGAGGGATGATGAGCTGAACCCACATGCTAATTTAATATCCTCCTGCCAGATTGAATTTGCGCTTCTTTTTATTAATATTCAGAAAACACTGTTTGTAATACAGATGAAATGCTATTGCTATGGGGAGAATTATATACATTTATATAGAAATTTCATTTATATAGAATATATAATCAGTGACCACTTTATCCGGTACATTTGTACACCAGCTTGTTAATGCAACTATCTAAATGTGGTAGCAACTGAACTGGGATTCTCACAGACAACAGTCTCTAGAGTTTACAGCAAATGTTAAAAACAAAAAACATGTGAAAAACAAAAAACATCCAGTGAGCAGCAGTTCTGCACACAAAAAACACATTGTTAATGAGAGGTCAGAGGAGAATGGCCAGACTGGTAAAAGCTGACAGGAAGGTGACAGTAACTCAAATAACCACGTGCTGTAACAGTGGTGTGCAGAAGAGCATCTCTTCTGAACATAATATGTGGAACCTTGAAGCGGATGGGCTACAGCAGTAGAAGTCCAATTCAAAATTATGTCACTATGCAATATTCATGGACAGTGCGCATGTGAATGATTTGAATGTGTGTATGTTTGGTAAAAAACAGCATGAAATTAATTAGGAATTAGGATTTAAAGAGTTTATTCCTTGTTAATAAATTATTGTATCATTAAAATTTTATATTTAAATTTGATGATCAGCCTGGTTGCTTGTTCCACTAATGGTCAGCAGAGGGCGCTGTGATATCAAGGCAAACTCGTGCTATAGTCACCCAGTGAAATATAACACAATTACAAGAGCGGGAGGAAGCGATTAACTACAGCCGAGACACCCACTAGAATGCGAGTCTGCTGCCACAGTCTGCTGAAGACCAGACCCTGGTATTCTGTCAAGGACTGCTGGAGGCCCCGTTATTTAAACCCCCCCCCCAAAAAAAAAACCTTTACCTTCAATATATTATCTGTGTTTTATACCTGAATACAGCTCTAATATCCAGCCCTGGCTCTTCTCAGGGTGTCCGCTGCAGTGTGGGTAGAAACCATACATGCAGCTGGTCGTAGGCAACACAAATCACACCTGACTTTAATGTTTCTGCAACATTCTGTGGGCTGAAAAACAGCTAACACTTTGAGGCTTTGCTAACAATTCATGTGCAGCATGCTGACATGATGTTGAGACATTGTTGTCGCTGCTTGCGATTCCATTAGTTCAGGCTTTTCAGTTTAGCACAGAACACAGAGGTCTAAGTGAATGCATTGTGAACTTATTATGTGAGCACTGCGACAGGCTGAACAAGAGATTTCAAAACAGTATGAAATGCGTTGATGTGGAGTACGTGGAAATGGGTATTTATGACAGGACAAACAAACAGGCAGAGCGGATGTGATGTGTTGTGTTGTGGGTATTAGAGCAGTTTGAATGCTAAGGCAATGCAGGGTTGACGGTGTTGTCAGTGTGGTCACTATTGTCTGAGCAGCATGAGAGCGGAGACACTGATTTTCTGCATCATTAATTCCCGTCCCCAACTGCTGACTCCACAGGCTGACACTCCAGTGAGGGGAAGAGATCCCCAACCCCCAGACAGGGGTAGAGCGGCCGGGCGTGACTGCACCTGGGTCCCCCCTCCCGCACCATCTGGCTGCGCCGCGGGGTCTTTTTCGGCGTTCCCGTGGCCGAACTCCCTCTGCGTTCCGTCACTCGCCCCATCTCCGCCATTCCACTCCCGGGGATGGCGGGACACGATGACCCGCTCGCAGAGTCACGGTGTGCGAGCGTCCCCTGACGCTAACAGGTTCCAGGACCTGCCCCGGGCCGCTTCACTGCCTGTCTCTCATATCAGCCAAGACCCCACACCTGCAGCTCGGACAGCCTCACGAGCCCAGACTCAGACCGATAACTCTGCCCCTCTGCATCCAGCTGCCTCTGCCAGACCGAATGGTAGCAAGTGTCAAACATGGAGTAGTATTACTGTTATTTACAGCAGCAAAAGGCCAGCTCTTTTCGACCAGTTTTTGCAAGCATTTTATGTTTTTAACATTACCTAGTATTTTTATTGTTATATTTGTATGGTTTTCTTTGTAGTTAATACGTAAATTCAAACATTAATAGGCAAGTTTTTAATCTCAGCTATTCTAAAATTATACAGCTGGTCGGTTACAGAAGCACTTCAAGCTCAGAAGGGTTTGAACCCACTGCCTTTTAGAAAGAAAAATCAAATTACTCCACTAAACTAAAATTTAACTGCTGTACTATCTGCCTTGCAGCAGGAAAGGCTTTGCAGTGCAGTTCACAGGCCAGGCGTCAAAGGCTTTCAGTGACTGCCTATGCGGTGGGACTCAGTAAACATCTGTGAGCCCGTGTCACAGCATGAGAGCAGCTCTCTCCCGCACCGTCCAGCTCTCCCATTCATTCACTCTGTCCAGCGAATCCACAGCAACGCCCCGCCCAACACACCTCCCTCTCTCTACACCTCAGAGAGGATTTCAAAACAACCATGTCACCCTTTTCAATATTTTTACTTCTCTCCACAATGCAGTACAGAATTTGGTGTGAGTACACAATGGGGTGGATCAATATGGGGTATATTTTCAGTCGTGTGGTATTCAGGACGGAGAAAGTCACTGTTCCTTTCAACGATCTTAGTCTGCTCTGCTCTTTTGAAACTTTTTGATGTTTTTTTTTTTTGTTTTAATTCCACGGAAGAAAAAAAAATAAAAATCCATTTCCCAGAAAAGTGACAGTACTCGGCTCTAGCTCTGAACCCGTCTATAGCAAGACTCTTGTAAACATCCACTCTGTACACGGCTAGGGGTGCTAAATCTGGCCCCAAATCTCTTCCCGACAGTGGCAGCACCCCCCACCCAGTCTAAATCAAGGGCCACTGCTGTCTGCTGCAGTATTACTGTCCTCTGCAGGTTCCATTAACCATGAGATTTGTGGATCAGCCTCTCATCTTGGTCCTGTTAGACAACAACAGTGAGAGTGGTGAGACGAGCCTGGGCTATTATTCTCCTGAGTACCAGATGTCTTCTAACTACCAGCCAGGTGGATACTGTGGGGGGTATGGGGATTTGGGGATTGGGGGATTTGAAGTACAGACAAACTGTAAAAAAACATTTTTTTTAAGTCTTAAGTAATGAGTTTTGTAATCTTGTCTTTTCTTTCAAGTAGAAAATATTGCATAAGTTATTTTTTGCTTGACAAGTAAACATATCTTATCCCATTATCAATCTTTTTGTCTTATCTAGCAAATGAGAAATATAAATACATTATAAAGCGTAAATATAGGACTAAAATATTTAAGATTGACTTTTTTTTGTTGTGGTTTTTGCAATGCTTATGCCGGACCCGTAGGGCAAGATGCGCAAGATGGCTTACACAATACGTACAAAGATACAGACTACAGATACAGCTCTAACAAGACGGCAGATAAAACTGCTATGCAGAATCTTCTGGTTTTTCTGGTTTCATGGGAGAGCTGTTTTATCACCGATATAATGTTATATCTTTTTATTCTTAATAAAAGGTGAGGGAGGGTCCAGTTCCACTTCTGCGTCGAGAAGGGTCAATGCAGATCACTGCTGCACTGCTCCTGTTTCCCATAAGCAAGGTGCTTGACCTGAATTGTTTCACAAGCTGTGCTAATGGATAACCCATCATCAATGTGGGTCAGCTCAGGTAGAGGAAACTGTTAGGCAGAGACATAATATCACGGTTAGTAAAGTGCTAACCCTAAAGTAGACGCCCTTCTGCCCAAGGGGATGAGAATGCTGAGTACTCTGAATGACCGTGTACTGGATAAACAGCCCCTGTTCCTTTCCACAGAGGAAAAATACATGCCTGACCAGACATTTTTGGTTCATAGAGGAAATGGGGTAAAAATGCAGACAGTGTGAACTGTTGAATCTCGGAGAGAAACAACTCAAACGGCAACCCACAATACCATTAAAATCGACAGGTTACAGCGGTTTTATTCCGTAAGGCGGTTTTATTATGGCCTTTTCCGCAATCTGTAAAAGAGAGAGAAAGCGCCAGGATTCAGTCTGTTTAGGGGTACTGGATATTCTGTATATCATAAGACTTCTTAACTGAAATTCAGTCACTTAAAAATACGTATCTCCTTAGTCAAATTCACACCCCGATGGAAAGTATTATTTTTTAATACTTTAATATGGGCTACTTTTTCATGTACTACACACAAACATAGTCATTAAGGCAAAGGAGTTTCACTAATTAAATTGGCTTCTGAAGACTTAGCAGTCCTTTAAGTCATTAGTTCTTCTGGGACCCATAATCGCCACATAGTTTCTTTATTTTACTTCTCTTTTGCCATTTACCCATTGTTTAGATTGTGCACTCTCTCATAAAAGTGTATTTGGCAGTTTAATTCACTCATTCAGCCAAATAAGTTAAGAGTACAGCTGTTTTTGTAATTATATCACTATGTTATTTTGTTTCGCCATTTACTACACCTTTACTGCTATTCATAATTCAAACTATGTACTTCGGTCCAGGTCAGTGCTCAGTGAAAAGGGACCATGGTCAACTCCTGCTTATAGCGTTCCGTTATATTTTAATTCACATTAATCTGTTTGAATTTATTCCTGCTGGAGAAATTTAATTCCTTTACTTTCATTCCTTAAAAATGTACTGTATGTGAGGAAGTAAAATCCCATTATTTATTGGTTAAAGGCTAGCTTAGTCATTATAAAACACAATAATTACCATCTAATTGGAAATGTCAGATTCTGTGCGTAGCAGACGGATTCAAAGCCAAAGAATCAATTTTCCATTAAAATAAAAGGCTGTGACTATTTTCCTTCTATTTTCAGCAATATAAGACTGGATAGACTGCTCAAACTCCCAAATAAATGCATGGAATGCAGACGCTGTCGTCCAAAACATTCACAACCCTTTCAATGACTACAGCCCCCAGCTCTAAACTGAATCTTCCCAGGTACGCTTCAAGCTCAAGACCACTCAGTGTTCCCTTACACAATAGACTTTTCCTTTATTAAGCCTTTCCATACTCCATCAGGCACTGCTCTGTACTACAAAAACCCATCACATTAACCATGTGAATAACACACGGCAGGGCTGATTCATAAAAATCACCGTCAAAGCTTCTGTGTCAATAGGTGCTGGCACCATCCTGTTAGAGCATTTTCCTCATTAGTTACTGGAGAATTTAAAGTGCTGCCATTACAATGGAATGATTCTGACTAGCCTGAATGTTACATTCACCATTCCTTAAGATGATTCATGAATAAATATGACCTGCGTACGCCCACGAGGTGCAAAACAGGATAGAGAGTATTTGTCAGTAATTCATGAATCAATTTCAAAAATAATTCTTTTGTAAAGCTGGACTAAAATGTGGCCACTCAATTGTGCCCATTCTGTAGCAACAATACAATTTACATGCCTGGTTTCATCGGATGTTTACCTAAATGTTAATGTACTGTGAAAAATAAAGCAATGATGTGGTATGGTCGCAATAATCATTCAGATGCTGCCTTTCAGTGGCAATCTGTGAATGCTTCCATCATGTGGAATATGCGGGAATTCTACGAGCAACTTCAATGATTCAGCCAGTGTGCTGCAGCCAGGATTGTTTTAGGTAGATCTTCTATGGCGCACACTGCTCCACTGACTGCTGATTGTGTGACTGCTGTTTTATGCTGTGATTCAAGGAACAAATCACACATTCATATCAGTGCTTTGACACCAATTCTATCTCCCAGAATCCAGCACCATTTATTAGCAGATATTCCACTGACTAATGAACAGAAATAGTCATTGCTGTTCATAAGCACATGCACACACACGCAGTAATACATACACTCACACACATACACATACACATACATGCATTCATTCACACACACATACACACTCACACATGCATACACACAAGCTCTCTCACTCACTCTCACACGCACATGCACACGCACACACACACACACACACACACACACACACACACACACACACACACACACACACACACACTGTATTCCAGCACGTCTAAGAAAGCAGCAGACCACCCAGTCGATTCATGGAAGAGAATGTGCGCTCTACCTATGGGAATGGTAATAAGCATGTTATTAATAATTCAGATAAAGTAAACTGTTGGGTCAGCTACAGCATTTCATTTGTAGGAAATTAATGGCAAGGCAATGAGATCACATTACATTTATTAGCATCTATTGCTCTGCTTTGTTCGCACCACAATCTGAGTACGTGGTGCAATATTATCAGACTTTATAAGTGCACACATTCACAAGCTCACATTCACAAATATATCCTCACTCACTCATACTGGTTGAGCTGCTGCCAATTACCTCATTATGGCCTTAATAATAGGAAAGAGATTTCTGGACTGAGCAGAGCTGAAAAGGTGTTTTGGTTCCCCTGCTAGTTTTCATTTTGGGGTAGTCCCTACCTGGGAGTAGTTAGTTGAGGCCTAACTAAAAGATTATTGTCATTTTGACTTAATAAATGGAAATTTTGAGTTTGCGTGTCTGTTCAACACATGGTGCCGAGGGCCTTCCCAGCCCAGCGTCACAACATGCATGAACACACACACACACACACACACACACACACACACACACACACACACACACACACACACAAACACACACACACACAGAGGAGACATGTCTGACTGCAGTCACAGACAAATGAACAAACTCTTCTCACCAACAGTACTACCACCTGGCTACATGACACTGTCTGCACAGGTGAGCAGGCCTGATTTTGAGATCTCACATGCTCATCCAGAATTCCAAATTAGTTTCCTGAACCTTCACTCTGAATCCCAAGCAAGCTTCCCACACATTCACCCACAATCTAAAGTCACATTCCCACATGTTCATTGTGAATCCCAATGGGAAAATGGTTACACGATGCACAGATGCACAGCGCTGTGTGTTCACTCAGGGCAGTCCCCACCACGGGCTAGTGCTACACGAAAAAAGGCACACACTGGATGATTAATGGATTTTAATCGACGTGAAGTGCGATTAGATTAGGACCAGGATGCTATCCTTTTTAAGTTGTGTAAAGACAAGCAAGAGAGTTATTATGAAGAGTGTGGCCACACACATTTCCACAAACCGCTACTCCATAGCAGGGGTAATCGTCCACTTCACAGACTACTTCACATGACTCCTGGCCACCTGACCCTCAGTTTATCAAACCAAGCCATGCTCAAGTTTAATGAAGTGTCGGCGAGACTTGACCCACAGACCAACCGTATAAACACTGCTCCACGATCCAAATGAAACATTTCAGCGTGTGATAAAATATATGATCTCAAAACATGCGCACAGGTCCTCAGCCTCTTCATGTTCATCAACAAAAATAATTGTATATTTACAAAGGTGTAACAAAGTTGAACACAAAAGTGTGACAAAAAGATCTATCGGTGTCTGGACCTCCAAAAGCCCTGCACCACCCCCACATTGGCTAATCCATCTGTTCACTGTGTTTCCTTCAACAACAGAAAGGACAGTGAGCTTGGGGGAGGGGGAGGGGGGTGCAGCACCAAGCACTGAATGTCTAATAGGATGGCTGAGTTCCAGTACCGTTAACAATGTCAGCTCGCTATTAAAATGCAACAATGGAGCGAGATAGTCACAATATGCTGCTGTTTTGCCATTTGCTGGCTAAAAGACTGTTGTGTGTAAGAGAACATAGGTTTGCAAATTGAAAAAAAGCGCTCAGTGTGCTTGCTTATGCCAATTTAATCACTGAGCAGATTCAGTGGGGGTATGCACTTTATATTGTGCTGTGGGATCATTTCTACCAGCACAGTCTAATATTGAGTTCTCTTCAACGCCTCTCCAGCTTCTTAAGCCCTGTATCTGCTCTGTTAATCCCAAATACAGTGTTTTGGCAGGAAGTAGGAAGTGCGGGGAATTGCTACCAATGGGATATACGAATATGCAATCAATGACACGGATGGATGTTTGAAGCTACTGTTTGGAGTTTGTTCTACACATATATAAGTGAAATTAGAGAGCCCTTGGCATTTCAGGGACACAGTAGAGGTACACATAGGAGACTGGATAGACAGATAGCCTTTCTAACCAGAGCCAGTAGTTAGGAATGGACTTTTGCATCCAGCCAGCCATGTCCTGTGCAGTGTGTCTGTTCCATGGTGCTTATTTCTGTTGTTTTTTTTATAAGTCTTATTATGGCAATCACCCAAAATGAACATCTCCGTGCAACAAACAAGACTATTCTTGTTTTTCAGCTGTAAATTATGAGCACTGGAGCGAAGGACAGCAAATCAATTTTAGAATTATATTTTCAATTGTGTGGTTATTAGTCATGTTACTATTTTTGGCTATGGTGTTTTCTAGGTACATTATTGCCTTTGTGTAACTGACAACATTTACAATGTGACACTAACGTCATCACTTGATATGATTTTCTGCAACAGGCCGCCACAATCCTTAAATGCCCCCATTGGGTAAGGCAGGGATGGGCAACTCCAGGAAGGCCAGTGTGTATGCAAGATTTTGCTTTTTGATTGACCAGTTACCCTGGCTCAATCAGCTAATTATCTATAAGCACCACCGATTCACTCATAAATAAGACCACAATAAAATGCTACAAGACAAGAAAATGTATCAGCTGCTGTTTATATCATGGAATGTGGCTAAAAATGAGAGGCCATGTAAATGGTTGGGCTAATTTAACCCTTAAGAGCAAAAGTTGGTCTGAAATCAGATACAGCAGATCTTGCCCATCCCTGGGGTAGGGTAACAGAGATTTTAAACCTCTGAATAAAACCTGGAGGTTTCTGAGAGAGTCTGTAGGGAGCAGAGGATCACACCTACTACAGTGCCCTACTTGGGTGGGACAGAGGGAACGAGTATAGTGCCAAAAAACCTGTGAACTAAATGTATGCAAACAGGCATTACTAATACCTAAAGCAGGCTGTAACCAATAAGAACAAATTGAAAACGAGGTCTGTGCAAAGCGAGTGAAGCCGAAACATCTGCGGATGGGGTCTTGGGGGTAATTAATGCGCACATTTAGATAAGGTGCACATGTACAAATGACTAATTGGCCGTTCCCAGACTGTGCACACCGGGGCATTAGAGCCGAGCTGGTGGGAAAAGTGGGACCAGTTTCTGCAAATTCAGCACAAACTGGAGTAAAACTGGGAGCCAAAATGTCTGAGCCCTGAGACGCTGTGCTGAGAGGGAAGGGGGGGAGGCAGAAAGAGAGGAAGAGAGAGCAAGAAAGAAATAGACTGGTGCATACACACAAACCAAACACACAGGAGAAGGCAGAATACAATGAATTATTGTACCATGCACACTGGATTACAGTCAGGCTGTTACTGAAACCAGATCCCACCTACTGAGTGCTGCAGAACCATTATCACTATAAAACTATGACTTATGAAGACCAACTGCTGTCCACCACATAATCCTGTACTACTGCTGCGATAGCTGGATATACTCAAGCATCCCTGCAGTTTAGAGCAGGAAGTAGATTCACAGGTCCCTGCTTAACCTACTGAGGAGGAAGGGCCTGTTCTCACTGGTTCCTGTGGAACACACAAACAATGAAGCGCTTGTTTTCATTTGTTCCAGTGGAACACACAGATGAGGAAGGACTTGTCTTGATTGGTTCCTGTGGAACACACAAACGACGAAGGACTTGTTTCAGTCAATCCCTTTGTGGAGTGGAATCACTGGCAGGTGATATAAACTTCAGCTAACTCTGCTGGTTAAACACACAGATTAGAATGTTATCGTCACAAAGTGGATCTTTGTCATACGGTTATCTACAAGAGGATAACCACTTTACATCTCATGTCTGAGTATTTAAAGATCAATTACCTATGGTACATACCCAGTTTACAGATCAACTCACTCCTGATCTCCCCCATCATAGAGATACACCCTCAAACTCTCTCACTGATGCAGCATGTGAGCTGGTATGAGATACCATAAGGAAAAGCCAGTGCATATACATGTGAGCATTTGTGTTTGTGTGTGTTCATGTGCATTCCATTGTGCGTATGTAGGAGTGTGAGGTATGTGTTGTGTGTGCATTTTACGCACGCTCTTGTGCATGCATGTCCATATGTGGATGAATACCAGTAATGTGAGTGGGCGTGGTCTGTGTGTGTGTGTGTTTGTGTGTAAGAGAGTGTGAGGTGTGTGAATGGTGTGGTCTGTGTGTGTGTGTGTGTGTGTGTGTGTGTGTGTGTGTGTGTGTGTGTGTGTGTGTGTGTAAGAGAGAGTAAGGTGTGTGAATGGTGTGGTCGGTGTGTGAGGTGTGTGTTTGTGAGAGTGAGGTGTGTGAACAGTGTGGTGTGTGTGTGTATGAATGTGTGAGGTGTGTAAGCAGGTTTTCTTGGTGTATGTGAGGGTGAGGTGTGTGAATGGGTGTGGTCTGTGTGTATGTGTGTGTGTGTGTAAGAGAGAGTAAGGTGTGTGAATGGTGTGGTCGGTGTGTGAGGTGTGTGTTTGTGAGAGTGAGGTGTGTGAACAGTGTGGTGTGTGTGTGTATGAATGTGTGAGGTGTGTAAGCAGGTTTTCTTGGTGTATGTGAGGGTGAGGTGTGTGAATGGGTGTGGTCTGTGTGTATGCCTATGTGTATGCTTGTGTGTGCGTGCGTGTGTATGAATGTATGTCTGTGTGTGTGTGTGTGTGTATGCTTGTGTGTGTATGCCTGTGTGTGCATGTTTCTGTATGCCCTTGTGTGTATGCCTATGTGTGTATGCTTGTGTGTGTGTGTGTGTGTATGCCTGTGTGTGCAGGCCTGTGTGTGTGCGTATGACTGCGTATGCCTGCGTGTGGGTGTGTGGGTGTGTGTGGTTGTGTGTGTGTGCGTATGCCAGTGTATGCCTGCGTGTGGGTGTGTGTGTGTGTGGTTGTGTGTGTGAGCGTGTGTATATCCCTGTGTGTGTGTGTATGTCAGTGTGTGTGTGCGTGTGTCAGCAGCGTCAGTATTGAGACACAGGGGGGTGCGGAGCCTCATGGCCCCTGCAGCAGGGAGCAGTGACAGATCGATTCACACTCCTTCCCCTCTACACATTAATCTCGCCTCCACCATCCTCCCTTATCCTAATGGGCTGCTTTCAGTGGGCATTCCTCAGCCCCACACACTGTGGCTCTGACCCCATCCATTTCACACCGTAATTGCACATACAAGTATATGAAACTGATACTGCGGATTATCTCTATTCACTCCCTCATCCTTGGAAAAAAGAGCCTTATCTTATGGGAGGAAATCAATTCATTGGCCATAAAAAAACAATGCCTTTACATTTCATTTAAGGCACTGAAAAATGGCATTGAAAACCGTGAAATATTTCTTAGTTTAACATAAGCGTGCAGTGTGCGCATTGAATCAATAATAATCAACACGTGGGTTGTTTTTAGCCTTAGACAGTTGTATTGTATGGTAGCATTATAATTGCTGCAGAAAACTACTGGGAAACCAAAAGCTGCATCCTTCAACAAACAGTTTTTCCCTGACAATTTTAAATGGCTAAACCTTGCGGTGCAAGAAACATCCTTATTCCGGGGATCATTCATGGCTAAAATATGAAATAAACCAGGTATCAGACAGACCCAGCTTCAAGACTAGATGCTCCCCAGAATAGAATTGAGAAGGATCAGCTTTTTTTGGCTGAATGGCCTGGTCTCTGCATCCAATGCATTATCCTCTCACAATACACACCTGGATATTTACTGGGACATTTCAGGTTAGAGCCCTACTCAAGAGTACAAGTGCAAAACAGACTTGAAACTGCAACCAAAGACGTTAACCAAGCCTCAGTCCCTAAGCCATACAAGCCTGTCAAAGGGCTTTAAACCCTGGTGTAAATAAAAAAGGAAAGGATTCAATTATTAAACCTGTACCAATTTTTGCCGCCACAGGGCACCTTTGCCTATGAATTCTTTTCAGCGTGTGTTGAATGCGTTGATGAATGTGCTCTTACACAAATGTGTGCAATATTTAAGGAAAGATTCTTACTGCCGGTGGCACCTCCCCTCCCTGCGCACGGCGGCCAGTAGCATTAGCCGTAGCACATCTTGTCACCATGGCAATGGCGTGTGTGTAGAGATAGAGAGAAGCTGTGGCAGTGATGGATGAAATAGCGATGAATCATCTATCAGTAAAATGCTGTCAGTCTGCTGAGATAAAGACAGACATACACATACACACACACACGCACACATACACACACACACATACATACATACATACATACATACACAGGCACACATACGCACACACACACACGCACACATACACACACGTACATACACACACACACACATACACACACATACCGATACATGTACACACACACACACACACACACACACACACATACACACATACAGATACATGTACACATACACACACATACATACATACACAAACACATGCACACATACACACATACACACACATACATATACACACACACACACACACACACACACGCATACCCACATACAGACATACACACATACACACACTCGCATGCATGCCCACACATACAGTTATGCAAACACACAGACATGCGCACACACACACAGACACATACACACACACACACACACATATAAACATACACACACGCACCACACACACAGACATATAACATAAATTATTTTCATCTGCAGCGGTCTCAAGAGGTTCAAACTGGAGTTCCCAGTGTGGGGTACAGCACTGCACCATTAAGCAACAAGCTGAAGTTACTTAACCAGATTAAATGCACATTTCCACCTTTCTAAAGACAAGCACATTTCACCCAAGCACTTACCCTCATAAATGGGAAATTATTACCCTAATATATTGCAAGTGACCAACTCTGATGGCCTAAAGCACACAGTCACCTCCATTCATTTACTGTAATAACTGACCCAGTTAGGCAGTTAAGAGCTCACGGGCAGAATATGAAATCCACTGGATGCTCATCTCTTCTGGATCACTGCCTCTCAGCAGTCTAGACCCTGCCACCGTTTAATGTACAGTAGCTATAATAATAACATCAGTTAAATATACATGCATTTAAGCTACTGACAAGTTAAAGAAATCTCTGTTGGGTTTCATTAGAGAATTAGAAGCACATTCATATCAGGTCATTTAACAGGGGGCTCCCAGTCAAGCAAGTGGGTAGCCATCTGTTTGTGTTATTGATTAACAAACGGTTATAGAATATATAGAATTTTGAAATGGCATTTGCGCCACTGGGAAAGGTACTTTACCATCTTTAATTTCTTCTGTAAACCTGCAACTACATAAACTGACACCGTAGATGTAAATGCCAAGTGCCATGCACTGAGGGTGCCTGCTATGAATAGTAGAATATAACTCTGGAAAGATTTGGGGTTTACCGTGCTCCATCTACTTGTAAACCCAGGGTGGACAGCCACAGTGAACCAACTATTTCAGCCAGACACATTTCAAATGGCCGTGACTACTGTTTCTAATTTTCCCCCTTTACCTCCGTGTCTTTAGATCAGCAGTTAAGTGAACAAGAGCATTAAACGCTCTCCCACTTCACCACAATGTTTGTTGCAATTTACTACCTGAAGCCAACTTTAGAGGATTTGGTGGATAAAAAAAAAAAAACATCTAACAAAACAAACCGAAAAAGCGTGCAGGTGTAAGACATTCAATAAACAGGGTGTCAGGGCTGTCCTTCTGGGAGAAGAAAAATCCTTGTAACGCCAGATAAAGTAGAAGAAGAGGAAGAAAGAGGAGGGGTTTAAACGCGAGGACGCGGGGCGCGGGGAACAGGGGCTAATGTGAGATGCAATTCATCACTTACAGAGCCTTCACTCGCGGGCAGTGGCCGCTCCTGTTCCGCGGCGGAAAACAAGAGCCCGTGAGCAGAGGGAGGGGGAGAGGAAGAGAGGGAGGGAGGGATAGGTAAGAGAGAGGGCAGGGGAGGGAGGGAGAGAGGGAGGGAGGGACAGGGGAGATAGAGGGAGGAACAGGGAGAGGGAGGGAGGGACAGGTAAGAGGGAGAGAGGGAGGGAGGGACAAGGGAGAGAGAGAGAGGGAGGGACAAGGGAGAGAGAGAGAGGGAGGGACAAGGGAGAGAGAGAGAGGGAGGGAGGGACAGGGGAGATGGAGGGAGGAACGAAGGGAGAGGGAGGGAGGGACAGGTAAGAGGGACAGGAGAGAGAGGGAGGGACAGGGGAGAGAGAGAGGGAGGGAGGGACAGGGGAGATGGAGGGAGGAACGAAGGGAGAGGGAGGGATGGACAGGTAAGAGGGACAGGAGAGAGAGGGAGGGACAGGGGAGATGGAGGGAGGAACGAAGGGAGAGGGAGGGAGGGACAGGTAAGAGGGACAGGAGAGAGAGGGACAGAGGGAGGGAGGGACAGGGGAGAGAGGGAGCGAGGGAGAGCGGCTTCAGTGTGTACGACAGCGCTGTCAAAGCCAGAGACATGCGCCTATTACATAGAGAGCAGCACAGCGGGGCGGAATTAATGCAAGGTTAATATAACATCATAATACATCAACATCTAACTCCAGTCATAAATAAGACCCCCGCAATCTCATCTACGGCACAAAACACCAAGGACTGATTCAAGTGTGTGTGTCTGTCTGTGTGTGTGTGTGTGTGTGTGTGTGAAAGAAAGTGAGGAGGCAGGGTTTTTTTTTTTCTTTTCATTTTTTCCCCAAAGGCAACAATGCAAATTTACGCTTTTTAAAAATTTCCAGCTATTACTGTCGGGGGTGGAAAAAAAGAGAGCTGAAATTGGCCTCGGGCGTTGTATAAAAGCGGGACTCCTGAATGCATGCGTTTTCAAGGAGAATGCTCACAACATCAACATTCAACATTCAAAGAGAGAGAAAAGGTCACAACCGCGTTCTTTATTTGAAGCGAGGCGTGCAGTCAATATCTAGGGGTAAACTGTGGTGGAGTAAAGAAAGAAATGGGAGGGGGGGGCATCGGTTTACAAGGAAATACTGAGGATTACAGCACTAAACACTAGAAATATCTCCCCACACACACACACACACAAACCATTCCCAGACAAAACCAGCTCACCACCTCCACAGACTTTTCTGCAAGACAACAACATATCAATCACAGCCACACAAACTATCCCCCCTAAAAGCAGTGCACAGTCAGCAAGTAGGGAGTGGCGCCTCCATCAGAACTAGGAACATTAACCTTCAAGCAGTTGTAAGAGGCAGAGTGGGGTGGGTTGGGCAGAGTGATGTAGAGTGGGGTGGGCGAGGCAGGTCAGGGCTGTGTAGGTTTGGGAAGATGCAGAGAAAGAAGGCAGAGACCATGGACGAGAACCACACAGGTGAAAGGCAAACACACAAACATCCATCCATTATCTGAACCCGCTTATCCTGAACAGGGTCGCGGGGGGGGGGCTGGAGCCTATCCCAGCATACATTGGGCGAAAGGCAGGAATATACCCTGGACAGGTCGCCAGTCCATCACAGGGAACACACAAACAATGATAAGCAATAACCTGTACCTTTAAAGGTACAAAAAGTCATTTCTGATTTCTAATGGCCAAGAGATGAATAGCAGCAACAGACTCCTTCAAACCACAACACTTTATCCGTTCCCCCTTCTCTGTAAACACGCTCACATTGAAACGTCATTGGCTGTGGCAATTTGAACCAATTTTCAACCAATGAGGTTGAATGAATGTTTTGGTACAGAGTGTCGGGCCATCAACTGTATATTTTGACTATAAACACAGGCAGAGTCAACATGTCAGTGAACCTTTTACAATGATAGGAAGGGATTTACAATGGTCTTGTAACAATGTTTAAACACGAAAATCTTACCTATTGTACCTTTAAGCAAGAATCACATGACCTCCTCTTGGGGCAAGTGAAAGGTTTGGGTTTCATAAGACCATCACCCACACCCCACGTTTTACCACTGCTGTGGGTCAGTGGCATTACAGATTCTAAAGAACCACCGCATATTAAAATCCATACTTTTAATATTCAAAATGATCTTCCTACCACTGAAGATGAAACATTCAAAGTTGATGGATGGTATGAATATTCATGAAAGAGAATGATCAATGGTAGTGCTGTGGCCTACCTTAATGTGTTCTGCCCTTTGACATGGACCATTACCAACAGCTACCCTCTCACATTTGGGTGGAGAGGATGGAAGTGCCTCAGGAGGTTCGGGTGGTTGCATCTATTCATGAGGAATCCCACAGCGACCTCTCACCTTTAACTCCCGAGCCATCTCCACGTGGTTTTCGTAAACGAGCACGTTGGCCACCAGGTTGTGCCTCCCCCTGGTGGGGGCTAAGCTTCCCTCCAGGGCATCCTGCTCCACGGACACGTTCAGCAATGGGTCAGCGCACATGGTACCATCCCAAACCTGTAGAAAACAATCACCATACATATCACACTACACTAAATAACCTTGACTATACAGCTCACTCAAATTGAGTTTGTATGGGGCTATGATTTAGCTGCAGACTTTATATTTGCGAGATGTGTTTGGGAATCGAGAGAGTGTGAGTCTGAAAGTGTGAGTCTAATGCAAAAAGAGTGAGAGTTGGCAACCCTGCATTAAAATAAACTTAGCAGTCAACGATTTGCAAGCTAGCTCTTGCCTCCTCTCATTCACACACTGGCATGTGTGATGGGGCTTTCTTCTCATTAATTAATTAATTAATTCATTAACTAACTCATTAACTAAGCATCAGGGGGAGGGGAATTCTTGAACAAACTATAAGTTCCCCATTAAGAAGAACGGGGAAAATCAGACATTACAGGCCACACACAGGAGCACCTACACTCAGTGATCACCTTATTAGGTAGACCTGTACACCAGCTTGTTAATGCAAATATTTAATCAGCCAATCGTGGCAGCAACTAAATGCATACAAGCATGCAGACGTGGTTAATGAGAGAAGGGCCAGAGGAGAAAGGCCAGACTGGTCGAAGCTGACAGGAAGCTGACAGTAATGCAAAAAGTGGTATGCAGAAGAGCATTTCTGAACACACAACACATGAAACCTCTAAGTGGATAGGCTACAGCAGCAGAAGACTTAATACGTCTAAAAAGTCTACTAAATACCAAATAAAGTTCTCACAGAGTGTATATCTTCCAGGTTTGCACAAAAGAACCTTTCTTATGATGCATCAGAATGAGAGGCACTCGCGCTTCATTAGTGAGACCTCACAGTGAAGTCCCTAACCCAGCAGGGAGGTAGGGTGAGTAAGTGCTTTCACTGTGTCTGGGGATGTTCTGGCCTGGGCATAGGTGTGTCTCAGACAGTACATGGTCCATGAGGCCGGAGGTAAAAGCTCCATTGGCTCCTACCTTCAGCAGAGTGCAGCAGGCGTCCATCTGGGCTTTAGCCAGGAGCTGGCAGGTCAGGTCGAAGTACGTCCTGGGCTGGACAGCGGACAGGACGACGGCGGACGTCGCCGGGAGGTCCGCCTGCCCCGCGGCCCACGCCCGCAGCCTCTCCACCGCCTGCCGGTCCTCGTCGCCGAAGTGGAAGGAGCGGCTGGACGTCCGGGGGGTGACGGGGCTCCCCGCGGTGCCGTCGAAGGTCAGGGCGGAGAAGCCCAGGGTGCTCATGCCGTTGACCGCGCCGTTGAATAGCTGCATCTGCCGAGAGAGGGGACGGGCAGAGGTTCGGTCCAGGGGGGAAAAAGTTTCGAGTTCTGCCGGCTGAAATATCGCTCTCCTCAAAGATGAAAAGCTCCTCTGTCCCAGCATGGGCATACATCATTAGGCAGGAAAGGGCAGGCGGAAATGCCACCCCGTTTTTGTCAACCTTGATCAACAGAAAGGGTAGAAAAGTAAAGACAGCCAAGACTTGTGGTCTGAGGATTGGGAACGTGGTCTCAGTGGCACACTAATTTGCGACCGTATGTGTGAGTCTTGCACCTCTGTGAAGCTGGTCTCCAGCAGGGGCCCTTGACTAAGGAACACTAACTGGCTGCACAGTGAACAAGGCCTCGCAGCAAGGTCCTGGGTTCTAATCCTGATAAATTAATAAATCTATTAGTCAAATCTATTAGTCAAATTAAACCATAAAGCACCCACTCAGGGACCACGTCCAGACTGAAAACATGTTCTTGGTGTGGTGGTGTGCTGCAATGTCCCCACTAAAATAGCGTCAGTCCCACTGCTCCCGCGGCTGTGCCAGGAAGTCTAACAGGGTGATGTACATTCAGCCCCGGCAGCACCCAGGCTGCCAGGGAATTCCCCTCCTCGTGCCGGAGATCTACCTGCGTCTGACGCGCGGGGCGCGCAGGTCGTTCCGCGCAGACGGCCGCGCAGACGGTGGACCCGTGAGCGAACGCGAAGCAGCTGGCTGACGTACGCCCCGCGGCTCGCATGCGGCACCGCGCGCCCTCCCGAATTAACAGCCCAAAAAAATTCAACCGGGGGCCCCAAATTGGGAAAATAAAAATGACACATTTGCCGAATAAAACCTGACGTTGCTGAAGTATAAAGGAATCGCTCCATTAAGGCTCGACTGATGAACATTCTGGGCAACGGCACAACCTTACTCACGTTAGCATAGCATAGTGTGTGCTCTTATAACAGATGGCTCACATTTTTAATGTCATAAAGTTTTACAGCCAGGTTTGTTCAACGGAGAAATTCAAACCGGAAACTGCCAAAGCCAATACAAACGAACCCACAGCCTGCTGAAAGTCCGGTTGCCAGACAACCACACACAATGCCCTGATTTTCGATGCAAAGCTTGTAGAGAAAAGCTGTAACTATAAAGGAATCTAACTCCAAACCCCTCATTCAAACTGACATTCCCTCTCCAGGGTATTACCCACAACCACGTTTTATATTAAAAATCATACAAAAGACCAGCTCAATAACATTAGCAGTATTCCTACAGGATTGTGCCAGAACTGAACCGACGGTCAGAAGCATTAGCGCCCTCAGACTGAAACCGATTGAAAAGGAACGGTTGATCTACTCAGCTTTATCCAGGTCTAGCCGACTTCTCTGCCTTTACCTTCTCGATTGTGGATATCGCTTGCACCTTTGCATTCGGCTTGGTTTAGATAATTCCCCCAGTCTCAGGATGGTTATGTTCCCACTAAACCACAGAATATACATTAACCTGTAGGTCACCGTGGATGTAATGAAAGCTCCTGCTAGGTTAGGAAATGTGATCTCAGAGCTGTGCATTGTAAGAACGCGGTAATGATGCGCCAGAGCATTGTGATAGTGTTCACTGTACGCAGTGAAGCAGCCGAGAATCTTGCACCTTGACCCTGTGGAGACGGACGATGTCGCCCGTCTTGTAGATCTGGGGGTGGTCTTCCAGCTTCTCACTGAATATTGAACAGCCCAGCTTAACATCCGATTCGTCGGTTATCTTCAGCGTGGAACAGTAGTCTACAGGAGACAAAGTGTAAGCATGTCAATCCAGTCAAGGTCGATTCCTCCACCCGGAAAAAAAAACATGATCAGCAGAGGAGGATGCCCTGTGGTAAACACTCAGATTCAATGGGAGATCAGTGTTCTCATTCTCAATATTGATTTTCTTAAGGAATGGCTGCATTCAGGGTTTTTATTTGTACATGTATATTACCCCTATGCTATGTACTAAAGCATACCAATTAGGGACCTTGCTCGAGGGCAATCTGGCAAGGCTGTAGATCTGCATAATGATTACAAACCACTCCAGCAAGCTTTGGTTGTGATGCTTGTCCGTGGTTCTTCCTATGACATCAGAACAGGTCTGAGCAGTGACCAATAAGGACCATCAATGAGGCTAACCTCAGTGCCTCACAACAGGAAATGAAAGCACTTAATTCATGTTAAATTCAAACTATCAGTAGCTTTTAAGCACCTGTCAACAACTCATAAAAAGATAATTAATTATTTTGTTTTAAACTAAATGGAAAGGGGAAATATGCTGAAATAAAACACAATAAATCAGTCCAGGCCATGACAACCTTTGTTGCAACTGCAAATAAATCCCAGTCCTCACAGTTCAGCTCAATGTTTTATGCATTAAAATTATCTTTCCGATTGGAATTTTAATCAGAATTGAATAGTAACAGAAAAGTGGAATCTAGAGATGAAAGCGCAGGTCTTGGCAACCTGTTGTCAATTACGAAGCAATTTTGATGGAAATCCATTTAAACAGGCAGTGGCTCTCTTTCTGCTGAAACACTTGCATTCAAACTGTAATTAATTTGCACTGCCTGGATCTCCACCAATATCCAATGCAGAAAAACACTTGGAAAAAAGTATGAACAGAGCAGAGCACAGAGACTGTGACGCAAAGTGACTCACTGAACATGCACAATACAAATGGATATAAATAAAACTAATCACTAAAGAAATGCTAATACACAAACAGGCACAATCACTGACACACAAACAGGCACATACACAAGCACGCACACACACACTCTCTCTCTCTCTTTCTTTGTCTCTCTCCCTCTCTCTCACGGCACATCTCTTTGAGGTTCCAGTCACATCTTTCTTCAGGAAGAAGTGATAAACGTCAGCGACACCTGCTCCCGTGGGAAAGGCCATTCTCTGGGTGATTTGATGAAGCACCTGATCGCGCTGCATTACTGAAAATGGAATAAAACATATGGAGGAAACCAGTGGAAAAAAAATGTCCTGAGCTTAACCTTGCAGAAAGCATATTTCTCAGTAATATTTCTTTTGGGTGAGAACAGAGCAGCCAAGTGAGTTCAATTAGCACTCGGCTGTTATCACAAGGTGTGTAATTAAAGTACAGAAATTCATTTCTGCACTCGTCTAACCCTGAAAACAACAGGAATCAAAGAAAGGGGCTTTCTTTTAAGCACACAATGCCCGCCGGATTCCTGTAGATTTGCCTCATCTCCACTTGTCTGAGCGTGTGGGGCCTTCACTCAGTCTCTGCTACAATCTGCATGAAGACGGGGACCCCCACAACCCCACACCATCCCCGATGTGACAAAAACAACATGCCACTTTTCAGCATGCAAGCCCGACCGAGGAGAACATTCAATCTAGCCAGCACCAAATCGACTTTCAATCTAAAATGTGCTACGCTTTTTGATACTTCAACACAAAGCCAGCATGCTTTATAATAACAAATAATGTGTAAGAACAAAATATTGGGCTCGCGTACGTGCATGCGTATGTGTGAGCGTGTGTTTGTGCACCCGTGTGTGTGTCTGTGTGTATCTGACCGCGAGAGTGTATGGATGTGCAATTCCAAAGGAACCGTTCACCAATTAGCCTGGGCCAGGGTGAAATGAGACATTTGAATGAGCTCAGGGTCCAACATGTGCCAGTGGAAAGAAGATGAGGGTAATCAGCCTCTCGGAAAAAGCCTGGCAATATTACTGAAACTGTGCAACTGCCATTAGAGCCCTCCATTTCAGCACGCAGTATAAAACTGAATCTATTGAGAGGGGCGATTACTACAGAGTCAGGGACTGAGAGAAGGACCAAGAGCCTTCGTACATGGTCACATGACACCTCAGAGATCAAAGCACGCCGTCGAAGATCGCTAGTTATCGCGTTCATCCGAAAGGCCGGTGGAGATCAAATGAATGAGCCGGCCCCTCTATCCTCTCTTCCTTTGCTTTCCCTTTCACATCGTCTTTTCTTCTTAAGGGCAGTGACACTAAAAATAGGCAGCTCCACAACAAGAGCGGTGTCACAGGCTGCTCCGTCTGTGAGAGGGTCCCATTACGGTTAGCCAATTCCCAGCGCTGTCTCCCTCACCGCAGGCTTTTAGCTGGCAGTAACAGAAACGCTAACCTACACCTTCTCCCGTGACATAGATGTGGCAATACACAACAAATCCCCCCCCCCCCCCAACACATGCAGAATCATTCACAAAGGGAATGAAATGGGTTACAGCTTAAAAACTAGAACGTTTAATCTAAATCAGCCAGCTCTTAAAAGGCAGTTTTGTTAATGTGAGTGTATGAGACTGACCTCGCTGGTGAAAATACTGCATGACATGGTCACAAATAGGGTCACAAATCCTTGCGCTTCAACCTACCTCCTCCAAAAACAGCGCAGTCAGTGTGTGCCCAGGGTGCACTGTGCTGTACGGACATTATTACTGCCATTCATTTCCCACTAACCAAAGCTATGCTGAGCAGCCCCTGTGTGCGGTTCATACTGCACAAGACATTTTAGAAAATGCATCCACTGTTAAGTATGCTCTCTCTCTCTCTCTCACTCACACACTCCCTCACTCTCTCACACACACCCACTCTCTCTCACTCATTCAGTCACTCACTCATGCACTCACTCACTCAATTACTCAATCACACTCACTCTCTCTCTCTGTCTGTCACGCTCACCCTCTCTCTCTCACACACAGCTACTTTTCACCTGCATTTCCTACATGAAGAGATCCTTCTCGCTGACGCTCCTGAAGCCACGTGTGTTTGATCCTGAGAAACGAACAAGCTGCTGGCTTGTCTCAGCTGTTATTTTTCCCGGCTCACACTCGCGCAGTGAATTGATCTCCTGAACAGAGTTTCCCATCTGGACACAGTCAAGTGCTCAACTGACCGTTCACAACGCTGATTAAACTGGCCGAAAAGCCCCTCCGAGCCCCACGCGTCAAGCTCAAGTCAGACCTCCGCCGCTTCCGTCCGCTGGAATAAACATTGATTTTCACAGTCTTATGCCGCCTTGCGTGGCCAGATCTCATATATGATCAATGATTTGAATGTGTTAAGATGAAGATAATTGCAAGTGCTGGGCGCCCGTGATCTCAGAAGCTCCGAGTGCAGCCGTAATTGGTTTGGGGCCCGGTTCACATCCCTCATCGTGATCTACGCCGGCGAACGGGATGGTTATTCATCAAGTGGTTTTGTGAAAGGGTCGATTGCGAGACTAACTGCCCGGCCTAACAAACAGTTTCTTCACGCTGTCGATGTAAAGATGAGGTTCTGCGCGCGGAATACTGCAATCGGAGGGCGGTAATGTAGAGGCGTCTCAGACCGTAGCCTGATAAGCCCGTGATGAAGAGACGGAGGCAGTGCGGAACGACGCAGGGCAGGAGGGAGGGCTAAGGGGCCAGGCGCGAGGAGGAGCTCTAATGCACCAGAAAATAGGTTAAATAAACAGAAATGTATAGATCCAGAGATTTGGCCCGATTAGCTGCCGCAGAAGACAGATTATCGTGGAGGTACCATTATGTGCACTGTCAGAACCCTGCTTCTGGAGAACAAGAGAGATGGACTAAATCAATACCGTGTCCCATTCAGAACAAGTTCCCATACAAAAGAAAGGCACACAATCACACAGGAGCATTCACCACCAGCGTGGGGTATAAACAATCCAGAGAATAAAATGGGTACTGTAGGATGTGGTAATCCCTGTTGAAAGAGGTGCTATACAGGGGGACTGCCTGCAGTTACAGCCCTCGTTCAGTAGATGGCGCTGTCAAACCTGTAGAAATTCTGCCTCAGAGGGAGAGGGGGAATGAATGCACAGGAGAGGCGAAGTGGCGCATCATTATCATGTGATGGCTCAAAAAAAAAAAAGGAGAAGAAAAAACATTCAACAGCGTTCAAAAAGCAGCCCTTTCGACACAGCAGCCCCCATACATGTGAGGGAAAAGACAGAGGTTAACGGGGAGTGTGAAAACAGGGACTGGGGCTGATTGCAGCACAACAGGTAGGAGAACTGCCCCCTGGGTTCAAAGGTGACTCAAAATGAATTCATGGGGCTCATTAAAATTTTCTTTATCCTTTTCTATTTTTCATCCTGTCTCCCTTGCCTGATTCAGAAATCAATAGAGGTCCGCCATCTTTAGAGAAATTCCAATCGGGTAAAATGTTCCTTCAAAGAGGTGGGAGCCAGGAGCAAGGAGGCCACCAAAAATGTATTGAGTAAAGGAAATGAGCGCATCCTTTACAAGAGTATTTTTCCGGAAAGCCTGAGGTATAAATGATCAACCTGTAGCTCCAACTCACCCCATCTGCCAGGCATCTGCCACGTCTGAAACTGACGCCGCCACAAACTGACGTATGAAGGAGCAAGGGCATTCGATTTGCCTAAATCACATTTTTTCGATTCCCTCCCGTTTTTTTCCTCCCCCGACGGGTGGAACGAGGAGCAGGGAAAGGAAGGAGGAGGTGAACAATAAACGATTGGAAGGAGCCCATGGCGCCCTGCGTCTCCCTCCCCAGTGTGAGCCGTAGAGACCTGCAGGTAATCACGTGGAGGTGGGCGGAGTGTCCCTCAGCAGGACACAGCTTTTGTATTGGGCACTCTGGGGCTCTCAATCTCGGCCTAACAAGTTTCCTCGAACGGGGGGGTGGGGTTTGCCGAGTTGGCTGGAGGATGTCGTGATCGCCCCGGGAAACAGAGACGCCTCTCTGTGAAAGCCCAAAGCCACCCCCCGCCACCCCTCAGCTGTGCAAACACTCGCACCAGGACTGTTCGTTTCGTCTCTGCGAGGAACACCGCGTCCGCAGCGAGAACAGAGCACCTCGCATCCTTCCTGCTCCGCTCCACTTTCATTCATCTAAACACATCCTGTCCTTAAGAAATGTGCTGCTGGGTAGTGTGAGGGGGCTTGGCTGCTGGTGCGATGTCTGTGCCTCAAAGACGCATCCCAGCTAACGCGAACCGTTCTCACAAAGTTACTGAAACGGGGTGCAGTGTTAGAACATATACATATTCTGTGCTAGCAGGGACGGCCATTCACCGCCACTATTTCACCATTAGGTCCGTAATCATTAAACCCACATTAAATATCTGCATGTGATAGCTGAAGTGCCGATTTAATTCTTTTCCAACACGGCGCTGAATAATTTATGAGGATAATTGCATTGTGACAGGGAACCACAGAGCAGTTTATTAACAAGGTCGTTTATGTGATACAGAGATGACCATCGTTTAGGCATGGTGGACGGACAAGGTTTTGGTGGTCATTATTGAGAAAGAACACAGACATTTTCTGATCAGACTGCTTTTTAATTCAAATCACAAACGCACAAAAAAACCCCCACACCTACGCGCACAGACACACACGTGATATAGAGATGACCATAGTTTAGATATGGATGGATGGATGAGGATTGAGAAAAAACACAGACATTTTCTAATCGCATACACTTCTGACTGCTTTTTAATTCCAATCACACGCACACACAGCCACACACGTGATATAGAAATGACCATAGTCTAGATATGGTGGATGGATGAGGATATGCTATTCACTATTGAGAATGAACAGACATTTTCTGATTGCACACACACAAGCACACACATACAAACTCAGACACACACACATACACACACAAACATAATGCATGCGTGCACATACACACACACAAACTCAGACACACACACGTAATGCGCTCACACACACACACATCCCCACACGTATGCACACACACACACACACACACACACACACACACATATATACACACCCACAAATACACACACACACACCCCCCCCACATGTATGCATACACCCCCGCACCTATGCACACACAGACACACACAAACACACGCACGCACGCACACGCACGCACGCACAGAAACATACACACACACAGTTCTAACAGCACAAGCGCAGCCACACAGGAGAGAGCCGCGTGCCTCCGAGCCCGCAGCGGGTCCAGCTGCGCTAAGCGGCAGCCGCCAAACTCTCCCGTTACAGGTCAGAGAGGAGCCCAGCACGACGGCCCAAAGCCCCACATCCAGCCTAAACACTTTATCAGCCTCCCGCTCCAGAGCAGAGATGCGATCGGCCATGTTGCCTTGCACTAAGCCGACTTCAAACACACTGTCAGCAAACATCTGAAACACCCCTCCTGCAGGATTGACAGCTCAGCGCTCGGATTAAAGCCGTCTCCTCGAGCGTACTTGTGCGACGACACATAAAAATAAAAAATGAAAACCTGATTTCGGAGAAGAAGTCTTGTTTCGGGAAAGTCAGTCACACACGCATCATGTGCTATGAATGCGAGAGCACGCATGTAGCAGGCACAATGCTCGTCAAGCACCGACTCCCCACAGCCCTCTTGGTTATGCTGATACCGGCTTTGATATGATTAAAATGCTTAGCGGAGGGCTGAAATCCCCGAGGGGTGAGACACAGAATTCAAATGAAGAAAGCGGTTACCGGTTCCCTTGGTGCGAAACGGCTGCTTGAAGAACGTCACCACACCGTAGACGTTGACAATCGTTCCCGCTTTCAAGTCCTTCAGCGCCACGTATGCGTATTTCGCCTTCGCAGCCTAAAAAATCGCAAGAACAAAACACAGATTTACTCAAGGCTCTGGGTGCGCTTGTGAAGAAAGACCTAGCACTCGTGGGTATTGTCGTCTTCACAGCTCGATGGCTGCGTTAGCGCGGGCAGAGCCGCCTGGAGCAGTGGACCGTCTGACCGCTCGGGGAGGCCCAGTGTGGACCTCGGCTCTGCAGCAACATGTTCACGGACAAACAGATGAACACACGTGCCGAGTAATTCCTCACACTGAAACCCGGCAGCCGACCGTGACATTGGCTCTTCGGCTGTAAGAGAGCAGGGAGGTATTTGACCAAACAGGATTACCGAGCTGGATAACTTCACTGAGTAAATCCCAGAACCCACCCAAATCTGGAACATGGACTGAAGTTAAGAGCTGTTCCACACTTTATTCAGCTATCCAGCTAACTCAGTAATCCTAAATCAGGAAACACCTCCCCAAATACCTCCCACCTTCTCAGAACTGATAGAACTGCTTGCAGAATGCAGGGCTGGATAGGAAGCAGGACCTGTGTACCTGCTTTTATAAATGAAAGAATGATAACTGTGATATGAAAACCTACCTCTGTGTTCACCGCTGGGGTCCTGGACGAGACTTTGTTTGGACTGGGACCCAGGGTAGAGGCAGGGTAAACCTGAAACAGAGGGATACATAGAACACGTGTGTTTTGCCATCAAGAAAATTATTATATTTATTTCAAACAATTTGCTCATAACATTATGGAGCAGTGGCCAATCAAGGCCTAACATGGCCAACATGGCATGAGCCATTGTAAACAACCAAATTCAGATTATTTTCCATAGAAAATAGTACATAATTTCCATGTAAATTGCTTTTCTTTTTACTTTCAGAACTTTCCACCAAATCAATTCTGCACAGAAAAGTATGCCTGTCACAATCGAATTCCGAATATAACCTTTTTAATTTGCTTCAATATCAACCTACAGGCAGTTGATATTTTTCTGGGTTATTTTGCACAGGGCTGCAGACAACAGTCAGATGAGACTTTGTCACATGAGACGCGATACACAACTTGTAGCTCAAGTAATTTATATTTGAGCTGTTAAACATTTCAGGCACATATCAGACAGGAGCCTTTACATTTTTTTTTCAATAAAATAAAAAAGGAATTTATGGTCAGCTCTGGAGAAGACAGAGGGTTTGTAACAACGGGTCACAAAGTGTGGAAAGAGCCTTTGAGAGCTCGCTCAGACCCAAAGAGGGATGCTGAGTAGGAGGTAGGTAAATGAGGCGGATAACAACCTCGTTAGGGCGAAGGGCGCTATACTCACATAAACGTGGACGTCCCCGCCAGCCAGCTGTAGGTTGCAGGGGTGTAGTCCGTCTTTTTTAACGGTGGGAGACCGGCCCACGGCAAACCCGGCCAACACCAGCAGGTCCTGCAGACACCAAGGCCAGGGACATCACCCTGATGTTACAGTCATGAAGCACACACACCACGGTCTGACTCATTTTACAGCAGTAAGATAACCACAAATATTTAAAAACAACCTTCGTAGGCTTGAAAACACCTACACGTTTGTTGAAATAATATTCTAAGAGCAGTGCTATTTCTCCTCTAGGGGTCCAGGTGTCACTTTCTACGGTGAACTTTAATGTGCATTCGGATCTGCACAACAAAGTATGCTTGGTGAAATTAGGTCCAGTTGGTCAGTTCACTCAAGAGACACGCATATGTATTTTCTACAGGTTGTGGGGGGCTCAAAAAGCCACAGGAAGCCTACGCAGGATGAAAACACGATGATTTAATTATTACAGACTTCTATGTATTAGGCTAGTATTTGGCCATCTATCTACCACACAGTATATACGAACTAGCGCACGCACGCACGCACGCACGCACGCACGCACGCACGCACGCACGCACGCACGCACACACACACACACAAGCAAACACGCTCTAGAACTGCTGTTATCACAAAAGTCGTCAATATTATTTAAAACCAGATTTTTTTTAAAATAATACAAAAAATAAAAAAAGCTGACAGCTCTCCCATTTGGATTCCTACGTTAATAATTCAGCAATCAGAATCGAAGCCATCTCATGAGATCCAATTCCACCCTCAGCAACATGAAAAGAACAAACGCGCAAGATTCAAGATGGCACAAAAATAACGTGCAGGAGACATTTTATAAAAACGAAACCCAGCAAATGTGTCGCAGAACAGAAGACAAAAGCCTTGCATAATCTCAGCCATGATTAAACAAGCATCACACGCCTCCCTCAGGATCACGGTGTTGCAACAAAGAATATGGAGGGAAGGAAAAGGTATGGGGGAGACAGAGAGAGAGTGTGTAGAGGGAGAAAGAGAAAGAAATTAAGGGAGGTAGAGAAAGAAAGTGGGAGGAGAGCTTCAGCGACTAATGCCGGCTGACAGGCAGACCAGACGGCCCAGAGAGACAGAGCTCACGGTGCAGCCCCACAGAGAACGCCAAAAATACTGACAAGCACGCGGCACTTACATCCCACAGATACACGCACATCTGTGCCAAAACCTTACCCTGCGGGCGGGACACGGGAACAGGGCCTCCCCCAAACCTCCCGGGAAGGCCTGGGGTGAGCGGGGCTGGCAGCACAGCCTGGGGGAGGGCCAGCCTGCCGGAGACTCAGCCAGTACAGCACACATCCTCCCCAGAGAGGAGCGGAGCTACAGCGCTAATCTGGCAACACCACGCACGGCTACCAGCCACAGGCAACAGCGGGGCAACAGCAGTGACCCCCCCCAACCAACAGTTATTACCCATTTGTTACTAATTATGTAATGTGCATTGAAATTATGTACATCCAACATTATAATTGTTAGTTATAGTGCTATTGGTTTTATTGCTGTTATGCTGTATGTATAACTGTTACTGTTGTTTTTATTGACGCTGACAATCAAAGATATTATGTATGTTAGAATATGCCAAGACAGAGACAGAATGTGAGACTCACACGTCCCTTTTTAATCTGCGCTGGAAAGCAGCTGATCATGTGACTCACAATACCTGGCACATGTGAAGTCAGCCATATGGCAGAGTGATGCATCCCACAGGACTCGGCTGATAGGTGATATGTATGTGGCCTGATCCAATAAGCACCTCTTACATACAGCAGGGCGGATGGCAAGAAGAGAAGACTGAGGCTTGACACTGATTAGGATCGCTTTCCAGTCCGCTAATTCACAGGCAACAGGCTTGATTACACCAATACTTGGAAAGGATTCCGTTAAACATTAGTGTACTAGGGATGCATGATAAGCTCAGTCGTATCGGTACTGGACGATAACAGCTTAAAACAAATGTATCTGCATAGGCCTGATATAATAATAGCAAATATGATGACACAACATATATGCGCTAGATAGGGGATTCTTTGATACATCACTGCTACTGTAAAATAAGCAAAAATATCATCTTCAAAAAAGCAGCCTAAAGATAGTCATCTCAGCCTCTTATATCTGACTCATTTTTAATGTATGATTTTTGCCAGCCAAACTCACAGCATGGATACCTGGTGAGCAAGACGTCAAGCAAACAGCAGTGCGACATGTAGAGAGAAATGGAGAGCTCTTAGTTATTTGCGGAGATGAAAGCATAAGTGGGTAACAGAAATGCTGGGATTTTCTCCAAAGAACAGCAAACATCTTTAGGTGAGTAGGCTCATGGGAGATTCTGAACAGAGTACACAAACCCAGATGCAAAAGTTGTAGTTAAAGCTTCTTTTGAATCTGGGAGTTCCGCTGATGTAAAATACACTAATGCGATAATGCTACGTACAGGCCTCTAATGCAGAATTATTTCCGCTTTCTTTAATGTCCATTTAGTTTATCAGAACTGCATTCAGATTTTTAAATTAGTTTTCATATATATATATATATATATATTTTTTTTTTTATCCTCAATGCAGAGGTGACAGCATTCTTATGTTAATTTAGTAAAATATTGACTAATTTGTCGCTTACCAGCTTGGCAATGCAAGTGCATTTGCAAAGCTAACCAGAAAGCCAAGCATGGCACAAAAACAGAGAAATGCAGAGGGAGAGAACAAAAGAGGGCAGAAGACAGAGAAAATGACAGTGAAAGAGGAAAGAGACGGGAATTTAACTGGAGGGATTCCGGCAGCAGCTCTGCGGAATATCGGGAGCCCTGAGAATAAGTCTGAGCATATTAGGATAATCGTTTCTCGGAGTGTGTGTGAGGGGTGGTTCGGGGGGTCCGTCTGACACTGTTCATCTAAACTGCTTTCAAGTGCAGACAAAAGAGGGCGAGATAGTAATACTAATCATTTTACAGAGGATTATGTAACCCATCACTCCGCTGGGAGACCTCCCAGCCACATGCATCAGTGCTGCATGGACGTCACGTCACACGCAGACAGCGCTGTAAAACCCACGCCACCGATCCTGCCATTCCCCCCGCGGCGCTGCTGAATACTGTCCCTTTATCCCCTCAAGCTGCAAAGATAGAGCAGCGGAGAGGAGAGGAGAGGAGAGCAGGGGGGAGGACAACAGAGAACCCCCCGGGGGGCCCATCTCAGCTGTCTGGGTCCTGACATCACTTCCTGCCACTTCCTGCCTGGGGCACCCAAGCTAAATTACTCTGTCTGTCCCCCGCCCGCACGTATGACTGCACCTGCAAATGTGGAGGTTTTACCAACTTCTGTGAAGGGTCCTGCATGGGCCTCCAAATAACGTAGGGATTTTACTCTCTATGAAACCGGGGCACCAATTAATGTTATGTAGCAGTATAACTGCAAAAAGTAATCAATCTCATAAAATTACTGTTATCAGAAATATCTAACCACAAATTTAGTATTTGAATTAATAATTAAAATAACCAATATTAATGATTAAACATACCGATAACCTGAAGGTTGGAAGTTCTTCGAAAGACTGCTTTAACTCGGCTCTCATGTCTATGTGACCCCAAAACAGACACCGGGTTTAATAAAATATATTTATTAAACAAACGTACAAACACAGAACAGATAAACTAACGGGAAGTTAGTAGGGTAAGTTATTAGGGCGTGTTTGTGTCTCTTGAACAAAGGAAAGTAAAAGTGGGTGTGTTAGTTATTGTTAGCTGTGAGAAGACTACTTGCGTAGTTTACTCTATACATGTGCAAAAGACGGCAAATCAATTCACGTACATATATATATATAGCTGATGATAATGATAAAACGGCAAATATGGCAACACAGATTCACAAAAACAGTTCAGACTAAACCTACATCTGTGTCCTACGGCGAGTTTCCAGGCCTCGGTCCTGGCCGACAGGGAGTTGCAAATATGTCATCTCATACAGTGCACACATCATTAAACACCATCAACACTCGGGGTGGCAGTTAAGACGGGGGCAGTGCTGGAATGTGCTGAGGCGTGGTACAAGCCTGCCTCTATTTTGGAGCACACGTAAATGCACAGAGGAGAAGTTCCCACATAGCTAAAAAAAATACACATTGTTGTTTTCAGTTTTTTTTTTTTTTTTCTGGTTGTTTATATTTTTGGGATTTTCTTTCTTAATAACGGTTTTATTGTGGTAGCAGTGCAAAGCCTTAATCCTTCCAATCACAAGTTTGCAGAATTTGGATGCAGCCGCGCATGTTGACAATGGAGGGTGGGATTCTCAGCGAACGCTTCCAGCATCTCTTTGAGGATTAGACGCCTTTGTGAGAAATGCATCTCAACCTCCCTCCAACCCCAGCAGAAAAAAAAACAACTGAAATGGAGGCTTATTTGTATGGGTATTAGAATGGGCCTTGTGTATATTATCCCATACACTGTATTCTCCAGTCGCTGATGAAAGGGAAGCTTTGAGACAAATTAGAGAGCTGAAATTCAGCCTGTGCCCGTGCACCAGGACTCGGACAGAGGAGAGGAGCGCCCAGCCCCAGGAGAGGAAGCCTGTCTGGGGGGAGGGTGTTAACGGACCGCGTTTCTGCTGGGGAGGGGGGCACATATCGATAATACGTTCACCACACACTAACGCGCGACACCTCTAAGGCAGGCTGGCACACGGCCACCTGTCATTGGCTGGCAAGGACCTTCATTTTCAAGGCAGACCACAAGGTATGCAGGTAACTTTATTTATCCACATTTTACCTTCAAATCTACAGTGAATGAAAATGAAAAACCCTACACTACGGTTTGAACGAGTCTGAAGGTTGAGCTCATAATAGTTAACTCACCTCTAATTTTATATTCAGCCCTTACATCAAACATACTCCTATTCCATGTTTTATACTAAACAGTCTGCAATCTACATTACATTCATTTCTAGTCTAGTAATAGTCTAGACACATTATTTACTGCCTCAGTAAAATGTCCAGCAATTGAAAGGCAATGAGGTGGAACTGAGCACAAACATTGTTAGAGTGTAAATGTGAAGACTTTAGAGTGAAGGGCTTTACTCAAAGCTGTACTCAGACTCTGTCTGGGGCGATCAGCAGTTGGAGTGAGAACGAGAGCCTACCCCTTCAGCAACCGTCTCCGAGAAGTCTTTGGCCAAAGGTCCGAACAGGATGGTGTTGATTGACGTGAATCCCGAAGGCGGGTTCTGTTGATCCTCATACTCTGAGACAGACAAAGAAACTGGATGAGTGACAAACAGATGTTCGCAGTAATATGATTGGGCAGGTCTGGAGAGAGGGGGGGGTGTGACTGAGATTCAAATCTTACCTTGGTGTTATTTCCTCCTGCTGCTATGGTTTCCTTTGGAAATCTTGCAGTCTTGTGAGAGAATTGTCCATTGTGCGTGCATGTGTGTGGACATGTGAGCGGCTGTGCCCTTGTGCATTATTAACTGGTTCACCACAACCCTCCACGGTTATTACTGAAGATGATTTCCCAAACAAAGTTTTAGCTTAATTACTGAATATAGTTACACACATTTTATCTACCTATCTATGACCTATCTATCTACAGGAGTATCAACGTGAACTGTGGGCAAACAAATCATTTATGAGATCGTATTCCAGTATAACTAAATAATGACACTGGCCTACATAGGTATGTGCCTTGATTTTTATATTCTTTCCCGTTACACTTTAAAATGAAATTAAAACATCTTTAACATTTTTCATACATACACAGTTGAAGCTATCTGAGCTCCTCACTTTCAGTCATTTCTCCAATTAGGCCTGAGAAGATTAGGTCTGAGAATACGTGCCGCACGAGGCCCGCCGAATTTCTGAACCTCAGCCGCCGGCTCGCTCTCCGGCTCGATATTTAATCACCGACCTTCCCATGACCTTGCAGGCTGACTCAGGAACAGGGGACCGAGGCCAATAATACTATCAGTACTGCGGTGGGTGTGGAAATTCCCATCTGTGGCAATCTGTTAAGGACTTCTCAAAGATCTTGCACTCAAACTGAACAGAAACCACACGCTAGAAATCCACCGTTCTTTATCCTTAAACGTGAAAAGGCCAGCGCTGTGTCGAGGAGGTTAAAGAGCTTGACTTGCGCTGCACTGCCGCAGACCCTTGGGCCCGGTACTTAACCTGAACCCAATTGCTCCAGTAAATACCCAGCTGTATAAATGACTAAGAGATACAATGTCAGTGGCATAAGTCACCAAGGACTAAGTCTGCTTCACAAACGAAGGATGTAAATCCTGCTGGTCACTGGTCTTAGTATTTTATTAAAAAAGAAAAGCAAACACTGCAACAGAGGGCAGATGAGCTGTGAGTGTGTTGACTGACACGACAAAGAAAAACTGAAACAAACGCCATTGGCTAAATGGAACTACAGCCACAGCTGACCAGATCTCAGCCCTCTCCTCATTCAGCACCCTGGCGAGACACCTGCAGCAGGACTCGTAACGCACACAGGGGCAATAATGTCGGTGTTTACCTGCAGTTTAATGATGTCAGCTAGTCTGGAGGTATGCTGATAATTAATGAGTCAATATGCACAGAGAGCGGAGTGACACACAGGAATGTGAAGGTTACTGCTATTGTAAAGGCTCCAGGCCTGGTCTGCCTGCCCACACAGAGAGCCAGCATTTGCATTAGGAAAAGGCCTTTTCTGTTATTAAAAATTCATGAGCACGTTTTGGTCTGCAGTGGAAAAACATGAGGGGAAAATAAGGGTCTCTTTGAGTAAGGAGCCTTATCACAGTGAACAGCGCGCTGCCAGCATGCAAGCCACCAAGGAGACATTTGCACAAACATGGACTTTACAAAAAAAAAAAACACCCCTCTCCACTAAAAAATACACTAAACAGCTAAAACATATTTAAATAAATGCTGATAAACAGCTTACAAAGCCAGCCAGCAGACTGTCTGAAACACAACAGCGGCCCACAATATGGCCTCAGAAATTTCAACAAAATGAACATTTTAAGGTAAAGATACGAAGCGATTAGGCCGATTTGGACGCACGGGAGGCCATGTTGGGTTGTTGAGCCACCTGCTGGGGTAACGCACCTTGAATCACAGTCTTCAGAATGTAGTCGCAGTCACCTTCTGGACACACCAATGGGAATTTCTTACGTACTTTCGCCTAAAATGAAACGCACAAAGGGGGAGAAGGGAAAGTTAGGCGTCAAAGTATTGATATTTACTGCACACTCGTTTGATATATTTTGCCTCTTCTTTATGCGCTTCTCGTATTTGATACAGAATCCACAGATAAGCAGTCGACAAATGATAAACTGATAAACCGCCACCATGTAGGATGTTTTGAATTTTCCTACGCCTACTTGATGGGTTGGGCATGTTGATGTGCATCATTGTAAGAGATGTACACAGATTAATCCTGTCAGTATTAAATCTGGCACCTAATAAATCTAACTGCAGCGCAAAGCACAGAGAAGCCCATCTAAGAGCCCTGCTGCATGTTGTTGTTTGTGTGTGCGTGTGCCATTAGAGGCCACAGAGCTCATAATGGGGGCAGAGCCGGGGAATTAGGCTCATAATGAGCACGCTGCTGGCTCCCATAAGGCAACCTTTCACTAAGGTTTCACTGAAGTAGCTGCTCCTGGCCGGAAAATAACAACCAGATGAAATTATGACACCTTTTAAAATGTAGCTATACATCCAGACAAATAAAATATTTAATGTAAAGCAAAAGAATCGGAAATATTTTTTACTGCATAGGTTTTATCATTTGAAGATAAAACCAAGAGTCATTTAACAGATATGCTTGTCGCAAGGAGAGAGAGAGTTTATTGTTGTTATTTGTTATTGTTACAGTTTCTCAATGCTTTTGCAACACAAGTTTACTTGTCATGCAAATAAAGCACATTTGAATCTTGCATCTTGAGAGGGGGGGGGAGGGGGAGAGAGAGAGAAAGAGAGAGAGAGAAAGAGACAGTGTGAGAGAGAGTGTGTGTAAGAGAAGGGGCGAGAAAGAGACAAAGAGAGGAAGAGAGTGAATAAGCACCCTGATTCCTTTACACTGACCTTCACAGACATGTGTGGGGCAGCAGAGGAGAGGCTCAGGTGGGGTATGGGAAGCCTCTGGAGGTGAGCGGGAGGCTGTGTCCTAGGGTCTGAGACCACACAAATCGGCATGACACCTGGGCCAGGAAGCAGAGATTGGATTACCTCTAATAACACCCTGGCTATAAGAACTCCATTACCCATGAAGCAATGCCTAAGGCACGGCATACACAGTATAGATATGAAAAAGTCTATTCACTCATAAAAGATCGACACTAAACATTTTCCATTAAAAAAAACTCATGGAGTGTGTTCTTACTTCAGTTTAAAGGAGAAATGATAACTCAAAAACGCCATTTTTCCTATCAACAGATGATAATCCAAGCGAGATCTGCAGCACAATAAGTACACTCAGCTTGGCAGAACAGCACTCCAAATATTTATACAAATCGCACTACTCCAAATGACAAAGGTGCAAGAACTCATCTATATCGATCATCTATCTGCACACGGCTCTTTCCTCCAAGCAATTTGGTGTGTCAATATGATGTTCCTATCTTTCAAACTTTCTCTTGAAAGAGCGTGTACACAGCAATTTCCCTTGCCTCAAGCTACCATAGTTCAGTGAAAAACAATTGGCTATGATAATTATGAGACGTTGGTGAAATGCTTGATAGAAATTGCATTAAAAGCTAAATTAGAACACAAGGTAGTGTCAAGGTAACAAAAATGTATGACCTACAAAATGAAATTAAGCGATTTTCCGTTAGATTGCTACAACAAACACAAGGAACAGCATGGATTGAACTGTGACCTTTTCCCTTTAAAACAGGTGTGCTGTGCACTGCCTAGATGAAATGAATTAGGTATAACGTCACATTTATGAAACATAAACACCAGAATACTATAACAGAATCATAACACTGCTGGTATACAGCTGTAAAACTGACGAATTGGAAATGTACAAATTCAATTATCAAACGTTTAATTAAATGCAAGCATTACCCACAGATGGTCATGCTTCTAGAAATTATACCATTTATGTATAAGAGAAGCAACAAGCAAATTGGGCGAATGCTTGGGGAAATAAAACGGGAACGAAAAAGGCTTTTTCCTCTCAGCCGTAGATGACAGCCCCCCCCTCAGACTCAGGGGTGGGGGGCTGTTTCCCCCGGCGCCACCTGTTAGAGACATGCACTGTGGAGCCACACGTACCCAACATCTGTGGGCTCAGTCACTCAGTGCAGGAGTCTGCCAGGCCTCCAGGGGCACTGTTCGCCGTTGGAGCCAGGAACAGGCAGCGGCAGAGCGAGACGCAGCCGTCGCTGCTCTAATAAAAACGCGAGTGGGGCTTCTCTGAAATTCAGCTGATCCACCGAGCATAAGAAAGGGATCGAACCGAGGAAAAAGGTTTGGCCTTTAAAAGAGGGAATGCTATGCTGCTCTCTCTCTCTCTCCCTCTCCCTCCTTCTCCCACTCCCCACCCTCTCTCTCACTCTCTCTTCTCTCTCTCTCTCTCCAACAGCAGCAGGGCAGAGTCCGCCCCGGCAGTCCCCGGAGGGACGTTCGGCGGGGAACGGCTGAGTGACAACGCGCCTAAATGCCGCTCTCTCTCACCCCGCCCGGCAGCACGCGCCCAGACTTCGGCGGGAAAATGTCAGAGCTCGGGCGCCCCTGCGGAGGGACCGCGGCTCCCGCCGCCCCCGGTGACGCGGGCGCCCAGCCCCGCTCGTTACCCAGCAGCCTCTAATTAACTGCAGTCCCGCCACAGTGCGAGACAACACACAGAGCTTCTCTTCCCGAGGACGTGTAACGAGCTCGCCGAGCACGAGTGCCGTCCCGTGCTTCCTCTCCTTTTTTTACATTTTCTTTTTTGGAGGATTCATAACGAAGATTAATGTTGCCCCGTTACCACGGAGAAATAATAAATAACCTCTGCCGGGGAAAAAAAAGAGAAAAAGGCTGCCGTCTTCACAGAGATGTATTCCAGTCCGACACTTGAATGTGGTGATTTCATAACCGACATTTAGAAGATGAATGGCTTGTACGAAGCTTCGAGCTGCAAAGTCATAATTAATTGGCTTCTGAGATTTTGACAGACCCACCCCCCCCCCTTTAAAGAAAACACAACTGTCATTTGTGGATTGCTCATTCCTATCAGTGGTTTTAATTTCTTTAGCCATTTTACTTTCCAGACACAAATGTATGAGTGCTCTTTGATTGATAATGAGAGAAAGCAAGAGGCCGGAACCTCCGACAGAACCCTTGCTCACCATTCCTCTGAGCAGGCAAGAAACGTTTGCGCATCACCAAAAGCCTCTTAGCTCTGCCTCTCGGGCATGGTCGCCACCATAGTGATGCTGTAGCATGTATATCAGGGCAGAGCCTGATTGTGTCACAGTGATACCCAAGAGAGCTTCCCTGTCCTGAGGGAAGAAGATATTTGGCCAGGGGAACAACCCTGCAGTCACACTAGCACACACAGCCAGGGGGAGCTTCAGCACATGGCTCACAGGATGCTATGGTGCCGTGGGAGGATGCAAACACGATTATGACACGTGTGTGTGTGTGTGTGTGTGTGTGTGTGTGGGTGGATGCTCCACTTGGGGTGCCGCTCCCTCCTGGAGAGAGCGAGATCCATGAACCTTTCTGCTTCGCCAACGTGTTGGAGCACAAAGGGCCGATGTGGAGGAGCGGTGCCTACGGACCCTGCTGCGGTTCAGAGGAAAGATTAAATCCTTTTCTGTCCTCATTAAAATTCACTGCTGGCGCAAAAAAAAGGGAAAATCACTGCTTTTCAGGAGTGGATTTCTGCCTCGGGTTGCTGGCTCTTAACCTGGAGGGCCAGAGTCATCTTAACCTCCTTAAATCATCATCAGATACATAATACGCACATTCAAAGAGCAGCCATTTTGACTAATCAAGCTTAATAATGGGTCCAGTCAAGGTTCCCTCACTCGGAGGTGTAGTGCCCGAAACAGCGGCAGAGAGGACCGGAGCAGGCAGGGAGGGTAGGCGGAGGGGAGTTTAACATTAAGCACAGCTTTTTAATCTGAACTCCGCACGCAGCTTCCCGGGAATGGCCCAGAGGTCAGGCGGAATTTACCGGAACGCAGCAAGCCGAGGGAGAAGGATCCTCTTCCCGCTAGACGTCCTGCAGCGGCATAGCAGAATCCCGTTACGCCCCGTGAGCCGCCCCGCCGATCGCAAGCGGCAGCTCGATAAGAATACGGGCACGCCGGCTTTCAGCGCCCCGCCACCCCCACACCCAAACCTTCCTCAGAATTCAGTCTCCCAGCACCACCGACTGCCACGGAGGCTTTCACTGCAAACAGGCTGCAGCTGACAGTGTACACACCCTATGATATATTCAATAAAATGGGTAGGGGGAATTTATGCACTCTCTCACTCTATGTCCTATCTATCACACACACACAAACATTCAAGTCATTTAATTCTTCAGAAGATTACAAAATCTATGCAACTCAAATCCTCTGCCTTGTGGGCAAAGGATCCTGTATAACATTATGCACAAATTTCCACATGCATGCATGCAAGAATGCACACACACACAGAGACACACACACACACCAGCCTTCCACAGTTTGCTTTTCCACTCTCCCGGGGCTTCATGCTGCTGGAGCAACACAGTTCAAATCAAACTAATTAATCCTGAGGATGAATCCAGGTGTTAATCACATGGGCGTCAGGAGGAAATAAACTTGATATTCCTATAAGGAGAGAACCTACCTTTTCTACATTCCACAGCTTAAACCATACAATTTCATCAATAAAACACTGACATCTGCTGTGGACTGAAACAAACATGAAGAGAAAACTGTAAAAATAGCGAACATTTTGCTAAATGCTTTGCAGAATCATTCATATTCCATACCAATTCCATTCTAATCAATCCAGCCAAGAGCCAGTGCACTCTAGGGCAGCGGGAATGAACCACTACATGTTCTCCCAAATATATCCCTAATAAATGAAAAATCCACAAAAACTTAAACATAATGTGCACGCAAACACTCGTACGGTTAGCATATCCAGGTCATCAGCATGCATTCTTTATTTGTTAGCAGAAATGTCTACTCTGCAAAATCAACAATTCCATTACAGCAGTGCATAAGAAAAAAAAACTGCCACACTGTGCGTCTTATTAGTAGGCAACTTTATTAAACGTGACAAGAGTTTATCTCTGGCACCTGCCGTCTACATTAAGTGTGAAGTTTTTGTTATGATTTGTGGATACTGTATACAACTGAATTTCTGTGCTTTGTGTCTTTTAGTGAGATACTCTACCATTATGTATAGATTACATTATACGTTGCTGTCACATTTCTCTGAAAGTGCTGTTGGGTCACAAGCCGTACTCCCTGTCACATAACGGCGGACAGACATACGTTGATAAAGTGAAATAAGATGGTTAAACGTGCTAGTAGTTACAGCACATTTCATTAATAATAGATCATGTGGCTTATGATTTTCTTTGTTTGCCAATTCATTCTGTAACATCATATGATTATGTTCTCAGGAACGTGCAGTTACTCATAATTAGCTATATTTTAGTTAGAGTGGGAGAGATGGAAACAGCATTTGTTTGGCATATTGGGCACTTCCAGCACAGAAAACAGCATGTTGGGCTGGCCTGGGAAAACACACCTGTCTTGTGAAAATGGAGCCACATTTAGGTCTCATAATGCATGTGGCTTTAGACGCTGAGTTAAAGTCCAATAATTATTACAGAATTACGCAACTTTACTCCTTCAAACTGCTTTCCCTTTTGGCCTTTTGACCCCTTTAGTGTTGTTTTTTTCACAACAGAAACCACAAGAAAATCCCCCCAGGAATATCATATTGAGATCTATGGGTAGGGAGAGGAGGGGAGTGGTCACCACAGGGATACTGAAAGCATGTTATAATTTCAGAAATTTCAATAAAAGTTGATCGCAGGAAAGAAGCCATGCAACTGTAGCCTAGAAAAGCCTGTCCCACTTGTTTAGAAAATGGGATGGTAAACTGATAACTCATCAGGGACCTCCTAAAAGGGAAGGGATCCCACCTCTGGAGCCTCTGCAGTCCAGAAGATGGCTTCATCAAACAGACCAGGCAGAGATGTGGCAGCACCCATGCAGTGAATTCATACCCACACTAATGGAGTAGCCAACAGAGAGCCACCCACCACTCTAAGCAGACACTTTGCAGACAGAAAAGACAAAGACAGTAGATTCAACTCTTGCTTGGCTTCGGGTATTTCAGGTATTGACAGCAAGTCAAATATTTGCAGAAGTGTGCACGTGGGTGTGCGGAAGCATGGCACTTGTGAATGACACACTGTTCGGAGTGGACTCGATAGCTACTCAAATGAACAAACCACGGATTCAGCTTCAAGGAAACAAAGAAAAAAAAGGCCGGCTGCCTACCAGGTGCGAGATGACAAATCTAGAGTAAGAATCCATAGCAAGGTGCCCACTGCTGTTTCTCATCTCTCCCTCACAGCCGAAAGCTGTCGCGTCGGTGTAACATTCGCCTTTCAGCGTGGGTTCTTTGCGTATATGTGAGCAGAGAACGGCTGGGCTCTATGCATTATTCCAGCCCGGGCTGCTGACTGTGTGGAGAGAACTTGTTATGGCCTTTCTGAGGAGCGTTCACAGCGGCGGGGAGCACTAACTCGCTCCACGAAGCCTGGAAGCTGCAGGTCTGTTAGGCCGGCCCCGGCAGGAAGTCCCAGGCATGAGCGTCGCGCCTCCAACCGTGTCAAACTCTGGCTTTTTAGCTTAATCCAAAGAAAGCAGAGAATGTGTGGGTGACCGCTTGTGTGCATGTGCGGCCACTGCAGAAGCCAAAAGGTGACGCGAATGACAGCACTCATTTTTCTCCAAACCAAGTTCACAATGTTCGCAATCTGCTCCTGTCGCGAGTCAGAGGACTGAGCCACTGCCTGAGATGGCCGCTGAGAGAGATAGCGGCTACAGGAATGACATCCTTGGGCACTCGCTCATCCAGGAGGACGGCGGGTGGAGAGAGAGCACGAGAGCACATTCCTCAAATGAGAGCGTGGAAATAACTGGCCAACGAAATGGACTGTCCCTTCTTCACATAACAATGAATGCACCAGTGACACTGAATGGAAAAAGATTTGGACCGTGGAGTCAGCGGTCTGTCCGGTGCTTGACGTGATCCCCTCGGCTCACTCAGGAATGTCCGCAGAGTGTGACTGTGGAGTGTGGAGGCGGCATTCATAGTTGAGCTCTTCTGACATGCAGGGCTCTTGAGAGAAGGACAGATGAGAATGAGAGAAAGATTGTCCCCCCCAGGAGGAGGGGGGGGGGCATGGCCTTCCTGTCCCAGTGACAAGTATGGAGGGGTCCTGTAAATTTCAGGTCATGGAGTAACACCAGACCCTTTAACCAACTCATGCCAAAGGATGCAAAAAAAACTAAAAACATAAGAAATATTGTATTGTATTGCCCTTGGGCTTGAATTTTCATTGTATCTTACCATGTTCGGTTAACAACAATGGCCTAAGGAAGAATGGTATTTTTACCTTTTGTGGTTAGTTAATTAGTTTCATTAATGCAATCAGCCATGCGACCATCTGCTGAGCCTGCCACCCCATGGTTTATAAAGATTGTTTCTGAAGGGCGCAGAGTAAGAATCCAACAACAGCTTAATGAATAGACCTAATCTAGCAAGAGGGAAAACAGAGACTCACAGAACATTAGAAAAAGAAAAACATTCATAAATAGGAGTATAAAGAATGGTAGAAAAACATTAGTCTAGCAAAAAAAAATGCTTGCTTGAAATGATGGCCCCAATAGCAGCATAAAGCATCGCATCTATTAGTTTATAGACTAATGGCTGGTTAAAAAAAAAAAGTTATCCAATTTCTGGAGCTAATTTTCCAGAACAGAAAAATGGTCTTGGAAGGAAATGATGGAACACCCCCCCACCACCACCACCACCCGGCATGGAATAAAACAAACATAACGCAGATGAAGCACATCTGTGCTGCAAACATTAAATAAAGAAATCGCTTTCGTGCCTGCGCTTTGCAGATTGATCAATGCTTGTGCATAGTGTTACGCGGCGTTATAATACTGCATTGTTACTGAATAATCATGAGCTGCACTGCATTGGGAATCGCTGTAAAAAGGGGAGTGGGGCAGGCTGGCGACGGTGAAAACTAAGAAGAGGTGTGAGCAAGAAGCGAAAAGGGCACAGTCGGGAAGGCAGAGCCAACAGAACGGCACTGAAAACGATGGTTCAGTTGAGCTGGAGTGGAAGCCCTGAAGTTGGAATAGGGACGTTCTGGCATCAGAACAGGAAGTGGTGATTTTTTGGGAGATGGCCGTGACTGCAGTTGGCCTTTGCGTTTCCTCTGGATCGCCACTCCATGGTCACCCAGAAACGTCCGTCACAGTGTGCGTGATGCAGCCATCCGCGGAAACTTTGACGCCTGTGACCTTTCCAAAGACCTCCAAGGGCTCAGTTTTTGCTTCGGGAGTTGTTTCTGAAAAGCGAACACCAGTCCTTCTCCCGTCCTGCAGCGGCTATCTCCTGGCCCCAGAAGCACGGATCCTGGAATAGTTGGCGGATTGCTGATGAGCGAGGGCGCACTGCCCCCATTTAAACTGGCAGACAGCAAGATGGAGAGTGCCAATAAACACAGCGCTAACGCCAGCTCGCCACGGGGCAGAGGATTCAATCCGCGTGAGAAACGCCTTCACCCCTCCGCTCTTTATCTCCTCGCCCGCCCGCATCCTTCACTTTTAATGCTAATTTCAGTCCCGTCAACACGTCGCCGGACGGATTTTAAACTGCCGAAACTGAAGCTTCGGTTTCTCTTTTGCTGGGCTGTGTGCTGCTGCGCACGTGCTGAAAGGCAGCCATGTTGGCTCTGCTGGCAGACGGACTTACGACTGAGTGACCGTGCGACTGGCAGCGCGTAGACTTCCAGGCTGCCGGTGAGGGTCACCTCCACAGCTCCACTGCAATACAGAACACGTACACACCCTGCAACCAACAGGTCTCAACACGGGCCTAACAAGGAAAAACAAAAGGCCCACTCATGTCTGTAAGTGCAGAGACACATTCTGCCTGTTTTTTCCTCCTTTCATCTTTGGCAGGAGGCTGGAGACCGTGACAGTGAAGGATGAGAAGACCCCGGTGGCAGAGTAAATCTTATTCTGTGGGATTTGAGAGGAATGCCAATCGCATAGCCGGGGAGCGGGGATTTCACCGTGTCGTGGAATCTCTCTGAAGTGTGGAGTCCATGCAGGGAAGCGGTCTTATTTGATGAAACTCCTCATCGCTGAGATAGGAGACTGTGCCCATCAAAGCGAGCATTAGCATTAAGGAAGGCCGATCTTGACTGACAGGAGGAGTAAGGGATTGAGTCCAGCATGACATCAACACTCAGGCTCAACGATTCCTCCAGGGTCACATAGCCCTCTACTACCACAACCCATCTCAGCCACCGTGCTGCTGGTTGGCTACACCTGAAAGGAGCCCAGCCAGGGCCAATGGTAAACCAGCTCTTAACAATTTAAGGCTGGCCCTCAGGGGCCATGTTAATCCTGCGCAAATGATGTAGTGTGCAAGTACTGAACTCTTTCTGCTGAAATAAATCCTGTTTCTTTCTTGGATGTACTGTACCTTGTCGTGCCTGGTCATTATACAGTCGCTGCTCAACAGTAGCATAATAAGAAAGTCACTTTACTGCACTCAAGCCCTTTCTAGCCCTGCAGTGCATCTTACTAAATTACCACTGGCAAGTCATGCAAATATATATATATATACATATATGAAGAAATAAACAAAGATTTTTTTCATTATAAGCAAAGAACCAATGATCAAAGTTAGTGAACCACCTCCAACTGGGTTACGCTAGAGTTGGCTGCAACAAACTGCGTGCCTCTTGATGAGTTCCTTGGGTCAACAGTGTGCACTGCACTCGAAACCCAAGTCAAACCCTCATTGATTTGCACAGTGAGTAAAGTGGGTCAAGCAAAATGCAGATAAACAAATCCAAAATATGTTATCTGCTTGTTCAGGCTACAGCGCTTATCATTGCTATGATCATCATCATATCTGCTCAGCGGACACTTGCATACAGGGATACAGAAATACAAATTAATTTACATGGCTGTATTATTTTCTGGAATACTGTAATCCAGGCAACAGTGAGCGCCCCCACCTAAATCCATTTTGAAGGACGTCCATTATTATTTTGGTAGTGTGAGCACAGCAAATGAAATGAATCAAAGCAAAATGTATATTCCAGGCCGCGGGGGTTTTTTTGGGTACAGCGTGACGAAATGAGGGAACGAGAGAGGCGCCATCCTCCCACGCTATTCCGCCATCTACTCAAAAAAGGAGGATGCACATAAAAAGTAGAAGCTCATCTATAGAGAACTAAAGGAAAAAAGCAAAACAAAGCTCACCCCAGCTAATGTGGGAGATAATAGGAAGAAACCCACAACTTGAAATCAGTTGAGCAATAAATCATAACAGAATTGGCTCTTGAGAGGTTAGCCCAGTTACATCGCGTATCTGCAAAAATCTGATTCAAAAGCTGTTTTTTTCCATAACATTTTACAACCAGCAGAGATACTAAATAAAATAACAAGAGAATGTCGAGAAGTAACATTTATCACCGCCGCATTAAAAAAATGACAATTTGGAGGATTTTTGTAAGAGCCGAATGTGAAACATCCATTGTGCTGTCATGGTGTGATGGACGGTGAAGTGCAGAGCAAGCAGACCCTCCGGCAGGCTGAGAGAGCTGTTCTCAACTTCTTCATTATTCTGGCCCCTGATAGCAACGGTTGGTGGTATCTAAATTTGTCTTCCACTTTCATGGGTTACTGGCAGACGCCGTTGGGAGAAATTAACCTTAGATACCCATGAATAAACGTCAGATGCAGCAGACACCGGTTCAGATGCTATGAAAATATGGAGACTCGCAGGGGCAGCAGGGCCGGCTAAACTAAAGCGCTAGGCTATGGGGGCAATGACTCTGCGATAACCCAGCGGGTGAAAGTGGCCTTGCCCATTCGTGTTGATGGGTCAGAGGGGACCAAGCTCAGGACACTAAGAAGTGGCACTACGCGGCTATAGAAAGCCAAGAAGTACTGTTAGCACTTGCTCGCCACGCACTGGCATAGCCACAGTTATATGGCCAGTGATGCAGGTAGCAATAACACTGCCTTTTGAAGGAGTCAAATTCAACCTATTTCACAGTGCAAGAGCACCTCCTCTGGTTAACCCCACACATGTTGACTGACTGAGCATGAAATTTGTACCCCAGAGTGAAAAGATTCCTGAGCCCAGTTTTAATCACTGTGCAAGCTTAGCAACCTTATCGCTTAAAACCAGTAGTATCAGTATTGCCTTGCACTGTACTTGGTATGGGCTACAGTGTATGTGTAACATGTAGCTTTGTGTATTTTCTATTCCATTATTCAACCTAAAGGAGACCAACGAAATAAATCTTAGCAAAGCTTTTAAATGACCTTCAATCTCAGACACCTTCATTGTAACCAAAATAATCGAAGGTAGCCTGGTCTCCGCATGCTTAAAAAGATTTACAGTGAACTAGAGAAGGTACGTTGGACACATTCTGCAAGTACAAAGAAGGGAGTTGTTTTTCAAGCCTTTTTAATCACGAGTAACAGGTTCAAGAACCTTATCGCTTTAAAGGTGAGCTCTCGGCATCTCCCCATTTGCAATTAACAAGTCATCTCTAATTTCCGCCCATAACGAGACCCAGACAGCCTCTGGAAACAAAACAACAGTTGCATAACTGGCAGAATAATTCATAGTTAGAGACTCCGTAGAAACTCTGCAGTAGGAACACCTTTTGGGATTTAACACGCACACACACATAGGTAGAGGTGGATCATTTCAGGACTCTGCAGCACTCAAGAGTGCTAATACAATGCAAAGGCATTCTGCCTGGTGTAAGCCACGCAATGCTTTGCCTTCCTCGGGACATTCACCGCAGTGGAGGAGATGCACCTGGCCTTTGAAACGAGGAATTCAAAGACATTTCAGCCGCCCGCCTAGAGCCTCAGAGCAGGGTGTGCGGAGCGCTGGCTTGCCATCCCCCCTAAAAAACACCTCACCACAGACAACCGCACTGAAGCATAGGTGAGCGTACATATAATCTGCAGGCCATGTAAACATAAACTCCCTTCAAGCCGTGAATAATGTAAGGGGCTGAGAATGGCCTTGTCTTAAAGTGCAGGTTTCTAGAATATTCTAACGGGAATTTGGGGATTCGCTTTCAGAGTCAACCTCATACACTCACACGGACACAAAATGGCGGATCTTGTGCATCCCCATACACATAACAAAGTGCTTCCAGGTCCAATGGAAACACAATCAACTACTATCATCACTATCCTAAAATGCTGGGGAAGTCCAGCTGACGACATAGTGGAGACAGGGACATCAAAGCTTTCTTACAGACGTCTTTTCAAGCATTCCCACAATGGTTTCCGCTGGGAGAACGGTTGTTTATTATTCATAGTGATGGCTAACGTTTGTTTTAAGAACACAAACATTGGAAACACATCCAGAGAATCCCCTTGATCTCCTCTCAGTTCCATAAAGAATTTGACATGCTAGCGGGGCTTAGAAAGCACTACACGAGAAGACATACAAATAATAAGCCATATGAAATCTCCCTTCAGTGGTGGAGAGTGTAAACGTGAGTATTAAAGGAAAGGGGTAGTAAACGCATTGGACACACAACAAGGGCTTGCATTCAGGAGGCTCCCCGGGAAGGGTTGGTGATGAATGGAAACTTGTCAAAAAAATGTAAACAGTCTCCCTTTCTGTGAAACATTTTTTCTGTTGTGTTTTTTTTTTTTAATGCTCAATGAAACCTCATTTCCATAATCTGAGCCAGGGTCCCTGCCTCCAAAGGGACCCAAAATAGGTGTTGAAAAGGCTCCTCCGACGCAGCCTCGCCAGAGAGAGGCGTTATTGTGCTCTGTTAACTCCGGCGTTCCTGGAGGCGCTAGGCTCGCACGGGACCGCTCCGCACCAGCGGCTCCGGAAGGCTCGGAGCGTTCTCCCACCGCTCTCGTTTGTCTTTGGGCTGTGTTTCACCATAGTTAATCCACCTTCGTCTTCTTCTTCCATTGCTTTGAAAGAGTTGGGGGGGGGGGGTAGGGTAGGGGGGTTGGGGGGAGCTGCATTTTTTTCCTCCCTTCTTCCCCTGCACCAGCAAATTGGTTTTACACGGAGCGGTTCGAGCAAGCGGTACGGCCAGCACCAACTGCTTAAATCTCTGGGGGAAAATTTGTGAAGAAATTACCGACAGAGGCTCACCTAAACCTCCGCTCTTCACCCTTCCGAAGATGTCAGGACACTGCAGAATGTGATCTACAAGTGCAATTCCTTCCCAAGAGAGCACATTAAACAAAGTTTTAAAAGCAAAGGAAGATAAAATACGGCACCGGGGACCAGACATAAATATTCCTGAGCCCCTCTGCCAGGCGTGCCTGCTCTAGATTGCAGCCTTTGGACCATGGCGGAAAAGGAAAAAACACACAGTGAAGTAATTAGCTTGTGATATGAATGAATATATGGACACACATACACGCGCACACGTGCGCGCACGCACACACACACACACACACACACACACACACACACACACACACACACTCAAACATACATAAACAGAAAAACACTCAAAGCTTGAGGCAGGAGAAAATAAGCGTCTAATTAAATCCAAATCGGCCTGTTCACACACTCATAATTCACAAAACTGCCATGTTCTTCCTGGACCAAAATCATTTTTAAAGATTCATGCTGTGATTCTACTAGCGTAATTACCAGGGCTCAGTCACAAAGACATTCATTTGAGAGCTGGAGAGGAAGGCGTGACACTTTCCATTGTTCATTCCACTCCAATTATGACTTCAAATGGAGAACAGCCAGATTTGGGTTAAAAAACACGTGCGTATTCGTGAAAGAAAGAGTGATGGAGGAAAAAGGGGGGCATTAGTCACTTTAATTCATTACATCAGCTCCCCATAATATCATATCTGGGTTAAGCCACCGTGAAAATGGCTGAAAATGGGAGTAACAGGGGGGGCATCAGCAGACTCTTATTCACTGGTAACATGGACATTTTGTTTAAACAAAATTAAGTTTTAAATAATCATAATTAAGGTTATTATAATTTTGTGTTTTCCATTAGTTTATATTCCTACACTATTTTTGAATTTAATTTCCAGCTGTTTAATATCTATTTATCTGTAAATCCTGTTTTTATTTTCACTTATAGTGTGTATTGTGGAGACCCACGCCTTAGCAGTAGGAACAGGTTAAGGTAGATGCTCATTGGTGATGACACAAAACTGAAGGACACTACAGTGGTTCTAGAGTAGGCCTGTCGAACTCCAGGCTTGGAGGGCCGCAGGATCATACTCCAGTCCTGGAGGGCCGCAGTGTCTAACTTCAGGGTTGGCTCTCCAGGACTGGAGTATGACACTGCGGCCTTCCAAGACTGGAGTTTGACACTGCAGTCTTCCAGGAGAGGAGTTTGTTCTGGACCATTCCCAACTTTGCAGACTGCAACCCGCTAAACAATTCCAACAGTCTTTATCACTGGCTTAATGGGGGATTTATTTGTAATAACACAAGGTTTAACACAAGCCTCTCAAGAACATCTCACACTACAGTGAACAATGGAGGCATAAATATGTTCTCATGTTTTTAAAAAGCTGAGAATGTTTGAAAAGCTCAATAAAATGTAATTCCATTCACAAGACAAAGCCCATAATCAAATACTCTCTGTCTCTCTTTCTCTCACACACACACAAATGCATGCACACACTAGGACTGTGCTCAAAATATTGATGCAGTAATATATAGGCATATTATATTGTTTATATAAATTGCCAGCATTTGTTTCATCTGAGCCTGTTCATAGTTATGCTGTTAAAAATATATTTTAGAAAGTCAGTGTGGCTTAACAGTGTTTATGTTAAAATCATATTTTATGTTAAAAAGTCAAAGAGCCATGCAATTATTTTCTGTTGAATTTATTTAGTAAATTTTGGCTACTGCTTCTTATATAGCTCTATATACAATAAACAACTGAGCTTGTTTACAGCTCAGACAGCTTGAGCTCTGCTGTTTTTTTTCCAATCGATAAATTCACTTTCCGTATGGGGGTATGTACAGTCAGGTCCATAAATATTGGGACATCGACACAATTCTCCTCTTTTTGGCTCTATACACCACCACAATGGATTTGAAATGAAACGAACAAGATATGCTTTAACTGCAGACTTTAATTTGAGGGTATTTACATCCAAATCAGGTGAACGGTATAGGAATTACAACAGTTTCTATATGTGCCTCCCACTTTTTAAGGGACCAAAAGTAATGGGACAATTGGCTGCTCAGCTGTTCCATGGCTAGGTGTGTGTTATTCCCTCATTATCTCATTTACAAGGAGCAGATAAAAGGTCTAGAGTTCATTTCAAGTGTGCTATTTGGAATCTGTTGCTGTCAACTCTCAATATGAGATCCAAAGAGCTGTCACTATCAGTGAAGCAAGCCATCATTAGGCTGAAAAATCAAAACAAACCCATCAGAGAGATAGCAAAAACATTAGGTGTGGCCAAATCAACTGTTTGGAACATTCTTAAAAAGAAAGAACGCACCGGTGAGCTCAGCAACACCAAAAGACCCGGAAGACCACGGAAAACAACTGAGGTGGATGACAGAATAATTATTTCCCTGGTGAAGAAAAACCCCTTCACAACAGTTGGCCAGATCAAGAACACTCTCCAGGAGGTAGGTGTATGTGTGTCAAAGTCAACAATCAAGAGACGACTTCACCAGAGTGAATACAGAGGGTTCACCACAAGATGTAAACCATTGGTGAGCCTCAAAAACAGGAAGACCAGATTAGAGTTTGCCAAACAACATCTAAAAAAGCCTTTACAGTTCTGGAACTATGGACAGATGAGACAAAGATCAACTTGTACCAGAATGATGGGAAGAGAAGAGTATGGAGAAGGAAAGGAACTGCTCATGATCCAAAACATACCACCTCATCAGTGAAGCATGGTGGTGGTAGTGTCATGGCGTGGGCATGTATGGCTGCCAATGGAACTGGTTTCCTTGTATTTATTGATGATGTCACCGCTGACAAAAGCAGCAGGATGAATTCTGAATTGTTTCGGGCAATATTATCTGCTCATATTCAGCCAAATGCTTCAGAACTCATTGGACGGCGCTTCACAGTGCAGATGGACAATGACCCGAAGCATACTGCGAAAGCAACCAAAGAGTTTTTTAAGGCAAAGAAGTGGAATGTTATGCAATGGCCAAGTCAATCACCTGACCTGAATCCGATTGAACATGCATTTCACTTGCTGAAGACAAAACTGAAGGGAAAATGCCCCAAGAACAAGCAGGAACTGAAGACAGCAGAGGCCTGGCAGAGCATCACCAGGGATGAAACCCAGCGTCTGGTGATGTCTATGCGTTCCAGACTTCAGGCTGTAACTGACTGCAAAGGATTTACAACCAAGTATTAAAAAGTGAAAGTTTGATTTATGATTGTTAGTTTGTCCCATTACTTTTGGTCCCTTAAAAAGTGGGAGGCACATATACAAACTGTTGTAATTCCTACACCGTTCACCTGATTTGGATGTAAATACCCTCAAATTAAAGCTGCAGTCTGCAGTTAAAGCACATCTTGTTCGTTTCATTTCAACTCCATTGTGGTGGCGTATAGAGCCAAAAAGATTTGCGTCGATGTCCCAATATTTATGGACCTGACTGTATTGTATCGTGAGTTACCTGCCTGCTAGGGCTGGGTAGCTCTTTCAAAACCACTTTCTCCTGGAGAACCATCAAATGCTGACTGGAACACCTAGTAAGCCCACTATCTCATCTGCATCTATGTCCCCCAGTTCTCCAACACTGGTTGCTGCCTAGTACAAAGTTACTGGAGTTGCATCAAATGCAAGATGATGCTTCCAGACAGCCATGTAATGCTTTCAGGAGCACTGGACCCCCAGGGACAGTCTCTGGTGGAAAGCATTGAGGGAATCATAGGGGGGGGTGAAGAGGAAACAGTGGTGAAAAAAGAGGCCTTCTGACAGTGGTGTAGCAGTGAATCACTGCAGGAGATGAACAAATCCATTCAAAATCTCATATTCCATTAATACAAATAAATACTATTTATTATTGCCAATACATACATGAGTGCTGCTGCAGCTAACAACTGAAAAACTGCATTCAAAAGAAAAATAAACCACAGTTCACATGAAAGCGTGTTTACACAAAATCCATTGGGAGATGGACCCAATAAACCAGCATTTAATGGGTTAAACAAATGGCAGTTTATAGCAGCAATTCCAGCAAAGTGAACATACGGGGGTCTAGCCATATATAAAACTACACATCACGCTCTAAGTACCAGGGAATATCACTGAAACGTTTTGCTCTTTTTTTAATGCTCATGATTTATTTTCTCCTCTAATCAGAAGCAAGCCAAGCGCTCGAGGCCTGGCAGGGAAGCAGCTACAGTTGTTTTTCTGCAGACTTAAGAGCGAAAGGCGCCCTCTGATAAAGACGAAACGGCTCCGGCCTGCCAAAACGGCGATGTAGGGCAGCGCTCCCGTCTCAAACGGCCGCGGGGCACGGCATCACGCTGTCAGCGCTCAGGCAGTGGCCAATTAAAAGGACACCTGACGCAAGCCGCGAAACGCAGGAAACGCCACTCGCTCCGCGCTAACATCCTCTTCACCGAGAGCCGTGCCGTCTCTTCCGCCACGGTCCCCGGCCGCCTCCGTCACGGTGCAGACTGCGACCTGTCCCCCCGCACGGCGAGCTGGCGGAGGAATGCAGCGAGGCCAGAGGGGGGGTACGGGGGCCGATCCGGAGCGGCAATCCTCCAAGGACCCCGGGCGATGGGCGCGCAGGGAGGCTGAGAGCGCAATTACCCCGGCACAGTGTGTGATTACAGCCGGCATTATGCCGAGAGCCGTCCATACGCCGCGCACGGCCCCCAGGGGAAGGCTCCTGCCCTGCCCTCATCACTGGAGCGCTCAAGCGTGACAGGGCGGTCGCCCACGGCGAAACTCCCCGCCCTGCCAATCAACCACCACCAGCGGTTAGGGATAATTCATCTACAGACATAAACTTCAGGACAAACGACTATTTTTATACCAGAAAGAAAGTTTGTTTATGCGTTAGGCTAGACAAATTTTGGATATTCTCCCAATACCCGGCGCTAGTTATCAGAAAAAGAGCCAATCCCTGAAAATAAATAAAACAGCAGCAACAAAGATGAGTAGGAAGAAGCAGTGGAATAAGAGTATGCGAAAGCCCTGTATAATGCAGTGGCTTTACAGAAGCAAAAGTTGAAGGGCTTGTGGAAGAGCCGGTGAGAATGAGTGAAAAGTTTATCTCAGAAAGCGGTACAGGACTATAAGAGGACAAGTGCTTTGGGCCTCAGACCCTGTGGTTCTCAGTGCAGCTTATGCAAAGTGCCTGCACAATCCCCCCGCCTGCACGCCATGAGACAGCTCCAGTGAAACACACGCAGCCACACGCACTCTCGCTGCACGCCACGTTCCCTAAACCTGGGCCTTAAACCGCACCGAGCCTCTCGTCCAAACTCCCGCAGAGCCACTCCCCAAAATCCTCAGCCCGGGTCCCAGTGCTTAGTCTCAGCAGGCAGCAGATGAGCAGTGGTTGATGTTAATGTGTGCACACTGTCAAGCATGAGGGGGAAGGGTGCTTTGCGACTCTCCTGTCGGTCCGAACCCGGGTTCTCTCGGTATTCCTCAAACTCTTGGCCCACAGTAAAGCCCTGAATGGGATGTGCTTCCACTAAACCCGTTTACTGCCATTCCAGGAAGATGGGAATCCAGTAACCTAGAGGAAAAATTGCATCATAATCACGTTTACCGTGACCGAGCAGTAGTCCGCCAGCTAGGTGACCCTCTTCAGCTACTGCTGTGAGACTAGTAAGGATGTACATTTTCACTACACACAAGGACTCAACACAATAGGCATGCGATGGTACATCTGCTCCGCCTGTCAGGAACTAATTGCAATTAGGCTAGACACCATGGTACAGCATCCCTGCAAGGCAAACTGCAGGCTGAGGGCAGACTATTCACACCTACGCTGCTTTCCACTCGGTCGGCCCAGAGCACGTGCTCCGCATGGCCAATGCCAGCGACTGTCCACCGCGACCCAGGGGAACAGCATCCGGCATTAGCATGTGCGGCACGGTGGTGAAGTGGATAGCACTGTCACCTCGCAACAAGAAGGTCCTGGCCTTCCAATCCAGACTGCAGCCTTTCTGTGTGGAGCTAGTATGTTCTCCCCGTGCCTGTGTGCGTTTCCTCCGGGTACTCTGGTTTTCTCCCACAATCCACAAACAGACATGCGGGTTAGGCTATAATGGGGGGTGGGGGGGGCGGTGGTCTGTAAAGGAGCTGTGCTCAGTCAACCTACCCGATAAAAATAAAGGTTAAATGAAATTTTAAAAATCCAGTCACACCTTGAGCTGACCCTGAGCTCTGTCACTAGCCCCGGGTCTGGCCTGAAGGCACGTGAGAAGACAGCTGCGCTCTAAACCGAGAATGCATACACGACTGCCGACCGACCATCAGCCCGAGTGCCTCACCTGTTCAATGAGCGCGCAGGTGTTTCTCATCCAGTAACAAAACAGGGGGTAAGAAAAACACCTCCTTGTAACAAGTACCATCTGTAATTACTCACACTAGTTAAGCACCTGGCTGGCATAAGGCAAGCAAACCTACCTCACCAAGTCAGGCCTAACATACAGCTTTTAATATACGTACGTACGTACAGTGTTTATCTGACAGCTGTGAGTAGAGAATATAGGGAGATTCTGTGGAAATACAGGTTCCTGCAACTTGCTGGTTTATAAGCCAGCCACGGCAATTTCCTTGACCTTTTTAGTTGCTTTATCTTCTAATAATTGTGTAGTGCTCAAAGATCAGAAAACATCCAGGCTTATTGAGTGGCGAAGATGTTTGTACAGTGCATAAACCGCACCAGATCAAATGAGATGTAAATGCAGTTTCAATCAGATTGGTCGTAATGTTCCCGCGGTGCAATTGGACTTCGGTGGGAGCGGTTACCTCCCCGCCGTTGTCATTCTCGTAACTCATTGGAAGAGGGCAATAAAAAACAAAGGTATGAGCCGCATTGATCGATTGATCGGGCCTATTAAAAGTCTGTGTTTACAGGCGGATTGATTGGCCTTCTCCCTGGCCGCTGCACCGGGATCAGCAGCATTCTTCAGATCCTTTCTCACGCAACAGTAAAAGCTTCCATCCAGTGTGAAAAGCGCAGGGAATACGGGTCACCAGGGAGACGCTTGATTGATGAGCGTGGCCTCACCATGGCCGGGTGAAGCACGCAAATGCAAACACACACAAACACATACACATACACATAGTACTTATAGTTATATTCTGTTTACTTTTTTTCTGGCCAGCTGCTTTCGGTTGCCAAGTAAACAGCTACTGGACTACAATACACCTGTCCCAGGTGTCAAGCAGTGCCTGTTGAGTTCTCCATTTTTAAATAAATTGCATTATATTATGCACAAATAACACATAACACATAATTTGCATGCTACCATCTACATAGCTGGACCTTCGCTGATGTCATTCAGGTTAAATGGGATCTTCCTCGTGGGTTCAAGAGCAGTGCTCTACATGGGAATCCAATTGATTGGAAGATCCCCAGTGAGCCAACCGAAAAACAAATAGGACACGCTACACCAACATTATTTTCAACAAAAGACACTTTCTAAAGGAGACCTAGACCGAATTGGGGCAATTGACAGGGAAAAAATCCTGAGAACTAGGGCAATTTCTTTAATTGTATTTATTTTGCAGCATACGAACTGAAGCTCTGGCAATGATTTAACCAAGGACTGAGCTCTGATTTCAAACACCAGGCAGGTAAACTTGGTGCACCACCATCAAAAAAAAAAATCACAGCAAACGTGCATTTTGTTTTGATTCCCGTGGTAATTCTCAGCCTGCCACGGTTAAATAAGACGAAATACTGCAGGGATTCAGTTTGTCCTCCTTATTTGTCCCTGGAGTTGTTGTGCTACAGATGCCACCCCCAGACAGGGCTCAGCGTCCCGTGATCAAATCGAACAGATTACACGAGGCTAAAAAAGACGACAGGAACAGCGAGTGCCTGCGGGCAGAAGCACTCGCGCGGCGGTGCGCAGTCACACTGACATCGCAATTGCTAACAGAGTGGCGCTTTACGCCTATTTCCTCTTCTTGCATGAGTAAATTCCTGTTTTTTCTTGAGAGAGCAAGAGAGTGAGAGAGCGCGAGAGAGCGACCTTGCTTATCGAACTGTTTCAAATCGCATTTGTTTGTATGGTATGCTTTCCTATTGGAAACGATTATGGCCTATATGTATGAGGCCTTGTGTCAGCCGTTTCAGCACGACGTGCCCTTTCTGCTACAACCCAAGGTCAGTTATGGTGTAAAGGTTTAAAAAACACAACAGCCATTAAAATTCAAGTCAGAAACACACATCCATAAAGAGCATACTACTATGTTCGTTTTTGATTAGCAAAAGTACCCAACAATTTCCAGCCTGATTAGGCCATTCTGGCCATGCGTGGCAGGCACACACTGAAGAACACACGGCTGGTTAATATTCTAGTGCCTTCTTAAGTCCTTATACCCTCAAAGCACCCCAGAAAAAGTCAATTAACTGTTGTAATTATGCTGCCTTCATAAGGCTAATTATGTCTCTAGATTGGGCCCAGAGTACATACAGTAGTAGGAATTCAGGTGCGGCTGTGACTTTGCAAGCCCTTTCTGTATAGCTCTACATAATCCACTTTTAACAGGCCGACATATCTTCAACAAGAGGATTTCTAAAACATTACATTGCGAAGACATGTTCCATACTGATAGGGTATGAAGAGGCCAGGTATTACAATGGCAAGTCAAAACAGAGAACAAGGCCTTTATGACTAGCATAACATTATTATTATTTGCAGTCATTGTGTATTTTTTATATTATGTATTTATTTTTTCCCATTCATTTTTGCAGTGAGTCCCATTCAGTAAACACAGCTTGTTCAGTTTTGTTCCATTTCTCACATTATTTTAATTTGATTGCTTGGCAAAACCCAAGATAAAGCTTACAAACATTCTGCGAAGTGCAAAGCTTTAAAGTTGGATATTTTACAACTTATTTGGCATGGATGCTTTTAGCCAAACTGACTTGTGTGAAACAAAAGTAGAGCAACTGTAGAGATAGGCAAAACCATGATAAGTGGCACAATGACGGCTTCAATAATTCTTACAAATTAAATTATTTAAGTACCTTAGTTGGCTTGGGTATAACAGCAGAGGCTAACCTGGGATTTGACCTTGCAACTTCCTTCCTGTCCAAACCACTATGCCACACTGCAGTCATAATTCATTTTTAATAATATTTTTTTTGGTGGGGGGGGGGGGGGGGTATTACAGTGTTATGGGCTTGGGCAGCAAAGGAGCACAATTAAGTGTCTGTGTGTGTGTGCGTGTGTTTGGGGGGGGGGGGGTCCTTCACTCCTGGAAGCAGCTGCAGACACAGCTGTGTGCACTTAAGCTATGCCCTAACTCTGATAGCAGTCTTTATTAAATGAGCTGGATGAAAGTGCAGGGACCAGTGTGAGAGGTCTGACCCATGCACTGAGGAAAGTGTTTTATCCTCCAAAGAAAGTCTTCAAAACTTGTGTGCAGCAGAACTGTGACAGAACTGTGAACCAGCATGTAGTCATCCTCCCAGATTAGGTGAAAGAAAGGACATGACTAGTCACACAGAAATGGCTGATAACAAAAATCGCAGTTTATATGGCTCATTTTCAGTCTAGTCTCCTCCAGTTAAGTGAAACAGGATCATAACCCGGCAATTTTATGCAAATTCGACAACCAATGCGTCATCAGGAATTCATGTCCAATTAGAGTGGTCTCATGCGGATAGTCAGAACAATTATGGATTCCAATGAAACAATCTGATAGCCCCACACTTAATATTACAGTACGAGTTAATTGTGTCATTTTAATTCTTCAGGTCAAAGTGCATCGTTCAGTTTCTCCAATGTCCCTTAATTTGATTTGACACACACACCTGATCTGAATTTAAATAAAATGTGTATTTTTAAAATGCACATCAAATATCGCAAAATTGCTACCACTGTATTCAGAAAAAGCTCTCCCGAACTGTCCATAAATCTGTAAGGCTAATATTTACAGATCTAATGCGCATGATCAATATAGCCTACGTTAAGCACACATGACAAGTTCATAAGGTATCTGGAAACGACTGAGTGAAATGTGGAGATTATAAAATTGTGTCAATCTCAGAATCTCAGAAACTCTCAAACTGGAATGCACAAGTCATGGCATGTTTCAAAGCTGAGCGCACGAAAACACAGTCAGAAACAATCATCAAATTATCAGAATTTTCTCCAAAGTCCGTCATTCCGAGGAGGGAATGCACATTGAATTACAACACAGGTATGATCCGCGACAGTGCGTTTCATCAGCCGGACAGGCTAAACAAGCTAATTGCATCAGTACTGTTATTGTACGTAAGTTACCCGTGCTATGGCGGAAAACAAAAGGGGGTTGCTAGCACTGTTACAGTTCAAGTACATGGCCCAACCAACAAACGTTAAGTAACTTGGGCTAAATAGAACGAAGGTTAAACACTGCAACGTACGACTCCATACTGGGGCATATTCTCGTACTAACTCTAGTCTAGTTAGTTAGTTAGTTAGTCCTTAGCTCTAGCTAGCTAGCTAAAGCAGATAACTTGGTTGGATTCAACAGGCAATCGAAAGATTGTTATCGGTAGCAATAGCTTTATACCTAGCATATGAACGTTAAATGCGTGTCTTTCGGCGTTTTAACAAGTTCATTGTTTGCGATCTAACCAGTTACCTCAACTTGAAAAACTCACCTGTGGTTCCCTCGCTGCTTTTGAACTACAGGTTAAAGGTTATTATCGTATCGCGCATGCGCACCACACAAGTTGACGTTGACTGCTGAGTCTTATGTTCGTTACGTATCTCGATGGTTATGTTCGATAGTAGCTCAAATTAAACCACAAAACACATGGAAGTAATAAAATACACAATGGAAATAAGACAATATGTGTATTCTATCAATATAATTGACTTTTGCACCTTTTATAGAACATGCATGTATGAAATAATGGTAAGTAAGCACACCTTAAATTCCATAATATATGCTCAATTAGTAGTTCATCATGTTACCTTAAATGGCATAGTGACAAGATGAGAATGCAAAGTCTTTTACACAATATAGCTTTTCTTTCATTTGAATGGACAGAGATTCTGGCTGAAAGCAAAGATCCTGGTTCATTATCCACAGGAGGTTGAAGGACACTGACTACCAGAGTGAATGCCTTTTTATACTGTACTTTTCAGCATTCATTCAGCATGTACATGCCATCACACCCCTCACTGCCTGTCTGTCAGTTGACAGAGGATTTGCCCAGTGCTTTGCAATCTGCCTGAAGAGATATAACATCCCAAGTGTCACAGAATTGGAATTGTAAAACCAAGCTTGACACAGCCCTCTTCCCTCCCCATCCCTGTCAGTAATAATCTGTCCTTTGTGTTGCTCCATACTGTTAAGGAATCACATCCCCTGAGGACATTTGACATATGTATGTATTCTGTGGTGAGAGGGTTTGTGATTAAGGACTGGGACCCATAACATGAAGGTTCTGTGTGTGAAAACTAAAAAGGGGCACAGCCATTGTGTACCCAAGGATTTTACTGAGCAAATTACATTTTCAGACCTATCACTGGGTAATACAAACTGTCCTGGATAGGGTGTTTTGCTTAGCAAGACAAATACTCGGAGTGAAAAACACTGGAGAATTATTTTACTGGCTGCTTTGCGAGGACTGTTGCCAAAGTGCAAGTTTGACCTTTGCAAAATCAGTGACATATGCAGGGGGAATAATTTTGCGGATATTGCCTACATATAGCTGTAGAGTTGACTAAGAATCTGTGTTATGATATTAATGCATGATATGCATTACTGTATGGACCGTGTGCATTCTGCATTCATTTATTGCCGTTCTAAATGCTCAGTGGTGCAGATTTAATCTCTTTAGCGTTGATGATGAATGTGAAGTATCCTGGCTATGTGCATATTAAGTGATGTCTATTATTAATGTGACGGAAAGATTAGGAAGTCATGAATCGAGCATGTCGGAGGCAGATGGATTGACATGTAAGTGGAATATGTGCACCAGCAGGTATGCAGCCTGTCAGCTTTGGTTTGACATCACTTCCTCCCTCTGCTGCAGTGTGACAACACATTACTGCAACACTGTGTTGTTGTACCCATACATTTGAACATTTTTAAGCATGTAACAAATACTCTTATCCTGAGCAACCTACGCAGCTTGCATTCTTTTTAGATATTTGCTGGAGGAATCTAGATTACCTATGTTGTTCAAGGAAGCTGCGAAGAAATTGAGTCCAGTTTCCATACGCTATCAGTGCTGCACAGGGTTCTTACACCATGCCATTGTAGATTATTCAATAATGATGTTATCATTTGATCACTTTCAAATTATTACTATCCGAAACCTATTCTGTTGGGAACCCAGCAGTGTGAGGGTGTTAATTTGTCAATGTTGTACATTTTACACTCTCCTAAATTTTGAGGTGTTTTGTTCTTATGACTGAATTTAGCGTCAGTGAAAACTCTCTCTACTCACTGTGACCTGCTCAGTTATGGCGAGCATATTCATGTTCTTTTGGTCCGGTTGTGCTGAAGGTAGAAGATAAGCGGGTTAGGATAATGAATGAATTAATCTTGTCTTCTGGGGTTTAGTGGAATGACTTCTGGTTTGATCTCCTTTGCTGCAGTATGATAATTTGTATTCAGATTAAGGCATACCTATTAATACATAGAGTACAATAAACTACACATCTAATTAGTAGGCTACATATTGGGCTGTTTAGTATAATGCTTTAAAATGAGGCACCAGGTCTATGTACTACAGATAATGATTATATCTCTATGTCCATGATTATCCATTATGGCCTTGTTGTGAGGTTCAGGTTTATCTTACAGTTATGATTAACTCTCATATTCCCTGCATACATCTTCCTCTGTGATATGGGTAGGTTTGTCCACAGTGGTGCTGAACTACCTCCATCTATCTGAAAAACTATCTTGGAAACTTGCCAGAAAAAAGATGCATTAAAACAGCCTGGTTCCTATAAAATATTAACGGTACATTTTAGGTTGAACACTGCCTCCCATTAAAGAATTATGAGGTCCACCAATGAGCCGTCTTTCCACAGCACGTAAATGAAGAGGCCAAAAAAAAGTTGCTACAGTACACATGCAGTCTTTTGTTCATTTTTATTTTTGACTGGATGCAGAAAATTCAAGTGCAACCCCCCACCGAGCCACAATACAGGCAACGCAAGTGGGTAAAAATGTTCAGTTTTTCTTTTTTGGGAATAGACAGGCAGAAATGTATTATCTTATGGAGTCACTCTCTCGCTTTCATCTGTGAATATCGTTGCATGGAGTCTCTGGTGAGATGGTGGCCGAAACTGTCCTTTCATTTGCTATTCATTCGTTTTCTCGACACTTCCAGTGGTTATCAGATCTCACCTAAGCACACTGTGCAGGGAAATGGAGGGTTTCTTTTCCAACAGAGGAGTTTTTGTCTGCCTTTACTGAATTCAGCTCAATCTCTCAGGGCTCAGAGACTTCACACTGAGGAACCAAAGTCTGTGTTTAAGTAACATCTAAAATATGCCTGTCAGTGCTATGGGGCTTTCTGTATTTTAATTTCTGTACTATTTTGTTTGTAAAAGTATGTAATATTTTTCATGTGTTTGTTATTTTAATTTCAATACTATCTGAAAGAGATTTCCACTGTGCTCTGACTTAGTTGGCGCTTTGACCAAAAGTTTAAAATGAACAGAAAAATAATAGATTGCTGTTTGGTAGATGTATTCTTCACGAAATAGACTATTTAATGATCATATCAGCAGACAAATAGACAAAGCATTTCCAGCATACGGCCTTCATGTGTGGCGTGTAGCCATAGGCCGAAAACACTTAAATTGCTTGTCTGCTGGTCTTCTCATTAAACAGCCATTTCCTCAAGAAAACATCTACCATCCATTTTTCAATGATAATTTCAATACTATGCCACAGTTTTCAAACATATATAAAATATTTATAAGGCTGAATGGTGAGTGAAGCTGTATGTGAAAAATGTACATTATATACCAGCCTGACGGCCAAAGACTTTCACTGTTTAGGCATCATATGAATATTTAATTGCGTCAAAAAAAACTCTCTTTTTAACTTTTTCTTTGAAAAGATGGATGGTGTCAGATTTATATTCAGAATAGTTTCAGACCACATGAAGACGTCTTTCATCTGGGACCCAGACACACGGCGCCTCTGTTTCTCTGTCAGCACAGATACAGCACATTATCGGGCAGATCAATAATTCAGCAGAGAACACGTTCTTCTCACGGTTAATTCTGCAGTGTCACACAAACTGCAACATGGGGTGTGTGTGTGTGTGTGTGTGTGTGAGAGAGAGAGAGTGAGAGAGAGAGAGAGAGAGAGAGAGAGAGAGAGAGCCTGGGTTGAAAAGTTATATCCACATAACTGAAGACACTGTTGCTATGACGGAGGCCAGTCTTGGTGCTGGAAAAGGGCCCAGTGAACTGTCAGAAGTTTGTCCTCCAGCATCCCAAGAGCCAGCACACAACCAAGAGATATTACTACATTCAGTTCACGTCTGGCTGGGCTCTATTGGTTATGTATTGTGTTCTCATTTCTTTCATTGAGCTATCATCAAGAGACACTCAATGGAGAACAAATACACCAGTCCTCTTTGAATTACCAATGGAGTAAAGACATCATCATTCATTTGTGTGATGATGATAGTTGTTAATATCACCACAGTGCAAACACACACACACACACACACACACACACACACACAGGTTGCATTAAACAACTGCTGTTATAGTAACTCTAAAAGTGCATTATCTTCACAACTGATTTTTGTCTATTTTAATTTAAAAATGACACTAATAAAGTCCCTTATAGCAACCACTGATTAATTGGTGGTCTTTGCTCGTTCCTGTAAAAGAGCAATGTTCATTGCTTCACACTAATTGGTTTCAGGGTGGTTTTCCTTTTTATCCATCTGTGATTTGCAGCAACAAAGCCAAAAGGGACATGGAGGACAATTTACAAATCTGGAAGGTGTCTATGCGCCAAACTCTACTGGAAAAGCTGTAATCCTGCATTCAAATGGATATTCGCTGAAAGAAAAAAGTGATTTGCATGTTTCAGGTTGTGAAGGGCTGTCTGATGTGATGATTGGGGTTCTGGGGTTGTTACAGAAAAGGTGTTGCTGCTGTAATCCCGAGCAAAGGTACTTAAGCACAAATTACTTCAATGAAAATCCAGCTGTAAAAATGGATAATTAGAGCAAAAGAATGTAAGCAATGGAAGTTTCCCTGATTAAGTCTGCCTGCTAAACAATTACAGCAAAATGAATATGTACACTGTGGGGACTGAGGCAGTCGAGGGGAAATGCTTCAATGGTCATTCATTTGCATAAAATTTGTTTGTATAGTGCTTCTGCAGTATTTAAAAAATAGCGTCTTACAAATACGGGTAAATTTTTATTTATTTTGAATCTACACCCCTAGGCTACCGTATGGCTGTAGAAATATAGACAGAAGCGTTGCCAAGCATGTGAACACACATTAACCACCTCACACTATCGCAAAAACAAAGAGTCCTGAAGCTGACGCAATCAGAGCTGGTGTAGGAACCAAGGGAAGGTTTATCCCTGCCGTGGGAAGTTCCGGAGGTCCTCCATCATCTCTGCCTCAGATCACACTGAGTGGGGAGCAGGGGGATGAGGCTTAGCGTTCAATTATCCCGTCCGTTCTGGAGCTCCTTAGCTGTAGGGAGGGTCTGAGCGATCTGCGAGGTGCGATACGCATTCCCCCCGCTCTCCGGGTTCTATATGTTATCCTGTCAGTGCTGCTACCGCCGCTTAATCATGCCTGGCTTTGAATTCATTAGAGCGGTGCGAACAGGATCCGCAAGCCTTTTTTCATTACTTTCATCAGCAGGAGACCTCTTCCCCTTTCACCTGCATAGCACAGTTCACCAGGTGAGCACCCCATTGTTGTTTATATACAGCTATGAATAGCAGCCATCCTTCTAGTTTACATTCCATCTGAAGAAAGGAAGGGATGCGGCTAACTCCCTATCTTTACGATGGTAATTTCTTACATTGTTATTGCATTGCTATGTAGACTTATACAATCAGCTTTGGGTTTGATAACCTGGTTGGCTTTATGCTGGTGTTCGTGGAAGGGAGGGGAAGAGGGAGGCAGCTTCTCTGTAGTAAATCTGATCATTTTGGGAGGAACCTGGGGCCTATATCAGGAAAGTATCTCAACTTAGTCGGGCGAAATCCGAGACAGCCGGATCAATAAATCCAAAAGATGGCAATCAGTGATAAGTGGTATCACAATGCTGATTATAAACTCTGTCAGCCCTGGAACTAAGTCCGAAGCTGTCTGGTCATTCATATAAAAGGGGTGGTGTTGAATTGTCCTGATTTTTGTCAAATCACATGAACATGAAATGCAATTTTCGATTTAGCATTTTTGTTTTAATTATGGGATCATTCATGCTTCCATAAACGGCAACCTCCGGCAATACAACATGCAATTTTTTCAGTGAGCTGATTGGTTGAACATAGCCCGAACAAAACTGCTCAGGAGCAGTTTAGCTCTGCCTCAGAAGTCACCTTGGTCTAATCAAAGTCTGATTAAAAGAGAGCGACTTTCGTAATACCAGAAACTAAGCACGCAGTAAGCCAGCTACCCTAATTAATTAGTGATATAGGCCGCTGGTTTAGAGTGGTGCATGAAAACTAGTGTATCAAACATTCGGGTGGGGGTTTGGAGTTGTGAATGCGCAATGTGGGGCTGGTTGCCCCCAAGAAGCACAACAATATTAACTTTTCCCCTTTCTCTGTGGTACTCTACGCTGTAGGATAACCAAAATTTGATTTCTCGTAAAGCAATAACTGGAAATTCCCAGAGCATTTGATTGAATCTTTTCTTCGCAATAAGTTCTTTTTTTTCACAGTTTTTCTTTTGTTATTTTTCCCTGAATAAGAAAATAAGTACTCGTCATATTTAAGGGCAAAGCATAAAAGAATAAATGGTGCAAATCCAGTGCAACTGCGACCCCTTCCTGATTCTAATCAACTACCCTGTTTCCCTGTTCAAAAAACTATAGCTTTGACACAGGAATTGATATAAAATGCTAGAAATCTAGGTCACTAAAGAAGGGGCAATTACTGGACTCTGGTGATATTCTCTACCTGAAGTCTACCCGTACAGTACCCTCTGTTCCCCAGTAAGCCCTGCCATGAATAATTGGCTTCCTGAATGTATATGTCCCTCAAGATAAAAGTATCTGGCAGATCTGACAGGAAACGAGACAGACCTTTGTGCTTCTAAAGATCCTCCACTTCATCACGCCATAACGATGCCATTATTACCAGAGATGGAGCCAGGGAAAATTGTCAACAGAATGCGCTACAAAATGATATCCCTTAACCCTTTCCCACAGCCATCATTTATCCTGCAAGGCTTCACTGCTTCAGAGACTGAGTCAGCCACTGCTGTCCGGCAGCAGGTGCTGTGCACTGTTATTATATCTAGCAATATTGCTCTCCATCGAAAATATGTTTGCTGGAGACAAATGTTGATGTGTAAGTCTGAGTCTCTGCTGGAAGGCGGGAGGTTTGAACTACAGGGGCTCCGATGACTTGCATCATTATGTCCACATATTGCGAGCTGAGAACTTGAAGGTTCTAACTGACATTTTTGACAATAATGAGTTGGTGTCATAAATATGTCAGGAGCTTCTGATGGGTCATGCTAGGGGTTTGAGGTAGACACATTAAAATGGCCGGTGGTTTATTGCATGCTCTTCACAGAGGTTCACCACAGACAAATTATAAACTGAAGCAGTCACTGAACAGTCACTGCATTAGTGAAAGCATGTATGCTGTTGTTTTTAAATGTATTTTAAAAAATCCATATTTTGACATGCCACAAAAAAATGCTAATCTAAATCTGCCACCGACTCAATCCCTGTACCTGATTGGCAACACAATCCTTTGACTCTCTGCTGGCTTTGACTCAATTCATAGTTGACCAACAGTTTGTAGTTTTTATAAAACAATTATATGTTATAAAATAATTAAAATAGAATAAAAACATGTGTCCGTCTATATTTGTACGTCGCTCTGGATGCCAATAATGTAATATTTGAAGGGGCGGGTCAGAGAAAATATAACCTGAATCATGGAATAGGCTGGAAATTTTAGGAACTGCTGCATTAGTACAATCATTTTGAATGAATTCCTTAACATTCATGAGTCAAAAAGGAAAAATATAACAGCAACCAACACTCAGACAGAAAGAAACTTTTGTAGGCCTACTTTGCATACAACTTTTCTTTTTGGAAATGCACACACACACATTCATGCAAATGTAATGCAGTTCTTGCAGGTCTGTACACCCACTTCTGTCATTTTTGCTTCCAGGGATTTATATTGATAACATCACTGTTTTCCTTCAGAAATGTTTTAAAATACAGAAGGCAGCATGACTGGGAATTATATTATCATGTTGGAAGGTAACAATATTTCATATTTTTTCCCCACATAACTCACACTTAATGATTCTCTTTTTTTTTATTTCAGAATTGTTTTAAATATGTAATTAATTAAAGGAGAATAAATAGATTAATTGGGGTGACAGTTTTGACAGATGACAGTTTTTTTTTCTCCAGAACATAAAACATGCTGGTATGAAGTAAAATGAAATATATGATCTGAAATATAACTGAGAAATAAATCAAGTTATACAACAAAGGACAAGTAAGACATTACATTTTTGTGCCTGAGAAATAGATTCTGTTGATTTCAAGTATTGAATATCTGTCTTTAACGATACTGCAATTCAGTCTCAGTAAAAGAACAGAGACTCTCCATAATGACACTATGCTGTAAAAACAAAAGCAGCCAATAGTTCTTATAATACTTCTCTTAGCACATTAGATATTTATAGATTCAATTTGAAATATTAACAACATGTCTAATTCAGGTGTCCTTTCGATGGATCATTATGATGCAATATTTTAAATATGTAGGCTATTGAAAAACTAAGTTACATCTGAACACATCCCATTGGTTTCAGCATAGATACTCTGATATGATATGACGATATGATCACAGGTCACTTGCAGTGAGACATACAACTATGTCTATGTGAGGTTGATGCTTGTTAGACCGAAGCTACGATTCTAAAATCGTTTATCTTAAAATCCTTTGAGTTTCAGGAAAATGGCTTCAGTTCTGAGATCTCTTAAATGACCACAAATTACCTTCTACATAATAGTATGTAGGAAACAAATGTATTGGCTGATAATCAGCTTTAGCTATGTTAGCATCAGCAAACAGTGTGAGGATGCTCTGCTTCTGTGTTGTACTGTTTGCACATGCTGGATGTACAAGTATAATGTGTGAGTCTTGCGTTTTCCTGACATGGCCTACTTTACAGGAGTTTAAGCTGTTCGGGCATAGCTAATGTAACCCAACTTCTTCATTAGAATTGATGTGATTTGACATGAAGTACATAAAAGCAATGAGACCATGTTGTAATAATTTAAATGAGGGAATTGGATGTTTATTTAAGGATGGCTATGTGAATCTAGTATAGTTTTTCTGGTGTATGTATTGTTGCTGAGTAGTATCCCTGGGGACAAAAATGATGAGCTGGATTTGATTTTATTGGTCTTAAATTCTAACATGTTTATGTCGTTTTAGTATATACTGTATCCAGTCTATTTGACAGCATTTAAGGTATGAGGGCTTAAAGCAGTTCAGAATACATTTTCAGAAGCCTTTCTGCAATCCAATTTAACAAATTCCAAAGATAAAGCAGGATGAAATGAGATGTATAAAGTTTGTTGTGACCTAATTATTTTTGAAAGGTCTCTTAATGTGATGGAAATATTGGCTTATTGAAGTCACAATTGTGTGGTGTGGTACAGACATGCCACTTACTGTTACTATTATTGTTGTATATCATTATCAGTACTGGCAATCAAATCATTATTTAAAATGCCCTAAATGATTTGAAACACCCAATGGACTTTGCTATTTAAGATGACAATAACAAATTGAGCCGTCTTGCGTGTGGCTCCCAGGCACCTGTACTTGTTGGATTTATGGCCTGGTGTAATTTCTGTTGTTTATCGTTATGAACTGTTAAATCTTTCCCTGTCGCTGGCAACTAATCAATTCGGGCAGGAGACAGACTGTGAAACTCTTTACCGTGCCATATTTAAAATCTTTCAGGCAAATGCCTATGTGCTTGAATGGTATGCCAAGACCTTTTCCTCACCTCTGTAAATCTGTGTAAATGTATTTGATGTCACTCCCATCTCTTATGAAAAAATATTCTCATTTTTTAAATGGTCTGGCATTAATTGCCATGCCCAGGGCATCTTAGAGTGTGTCTAGAGATAAATAAGATGCACCTGTTAAAGAAGAAGAATATGATTAAATCAGATGGTTATTTTCCATGAAGGCACTTTTTGGCAGTGGAGCAAAGGGACAGGCTACAGTAATGCTGAACGTCTTTCTTTATTCTGTGACCCATTCATCACACCCTCCCCCCCTCCATTTTCTACCACAAAGCTACTAAGCGCCCATCTCCATAGAGCCCAAGAGGGTGATGAAGAGGGGCAGGAACAAAACTCACCTGACCCCCCACCCCCCCCAATCACCTTTACCTTCCCCTAGGTAAGCCTCGGATGAGAGACTGAGTGAAGGTAAGCCAAATCCCTCCTGACTGCTCTCATGAATCTTTCAATGAGGCGCACTTCCGCTGTCTTGTTCTGTTTTCCTACCAGGTGTATTACAGAAGACTTAAAATGTGTAGCATTTAGCAGGAAATGCTAGCGCTCGTTACCGACTCCTGTGAAGGGGCTAAAGTGGTGGCACATTCCAACAACATAGAGATTTGCCAAGCGTGTTCTCAGTGGGTCTGAAGTCTGGGCATTTTTTAAATCGTTAATCTTGAACATATGGACACTTTGGAGAAGTAAGCGCAGAATAATTTTAGATCTGCTCAACAGTAATGCGTGCTGTCATGGTTGGCTTCTGCTCCTGAAATGGATTGGGTGTAGATTGTGTGCCCAAGGATCTGGAGTGAAATTAATAGGAATGTCTTTTCATGTTATGCCATTATGTCATTTTAATACTTTTTTTTTTCATCCAAATATATATAAACAGTGTGGACATATTCTTGAATATCTGCTGAAAGAGTTTAAATATTCCCTACTGAACAACATTTAAAAAAAGATAATCCTACACAGGATCAAAAACACTTTTAGTAAAATGCTCATTTCTCATCTGAAAGTCAAGCAGTCAGCCTAATGGCTATATAAAATTAGTGGTATGACAGTTTTTCAGAATTGCTTTCTCTGGGTTTCACTGCTAACAGTCTGAATAGGTTTCAGTTTGAAAATAGTGTTGCATTTTAAAGTGAGTATTAGAGAGCTTATATTACATGTAATATATTCACTTAGCAATTTAGCAGATGCTCTTATTCAGAGTAAACAAGTGGACAAAGCATCCAGTGATACTCTCAAGAGCACAAAAGTATAATATCTCCAAGAATGCACAGAGGGCCAATTTATAATTAATACCTGTACTAAACAAACAATTAGTATTGTAAAACAAAAAGTACTGTAAGTTTCACTACACAGCTATGCCTATAAAAGTTCTACATAAAGGACATTCAAAAAGAAAGAAAGGGGGCAGGGCTGTGGTGCAGAGTCAGTGGGTTGTCAGAAGGTGAATAGGGTCTCGGCTGTCCTGTCTGCAATAGGAAGCTCATTCCACCACCAGGGGGCCAGGACACACCAGAGAATTGACTGGGAATTGCTGGCACGAAGGGCGGAGAGGCTGCCGGTACCAGACACCCAGAAGGTTGCAGGATGGAGAGGTCTGGCTAGTGTGTATGGTCTGATGATCTTTTGAAAGGCACTCAACTAGGTTCACGCCAGAACTTTTCATTAACTCGGTGCATGTGGATTGGCCATTTAGTTATTTACTTCATCAATTTAATGGCAGACAGGGAAAGAAAATTGCACACATTGCTTAGTGACATGTAAACACTATTTTGTTTGTGAGGGAAAAGTGACGTGGTGCTTCGGGATCACGTATGCCTTTACCAAGTAGCCAATCATAAAGTGTTGAGTCTAGAGCTCTGTGGCTGGAGGCAGCTTTCACACAAATGATTATGCTGTTTGGCAGCTAGGTAGGCTACGGGCAAAGATCTGAGTCATGGCAATTCCCAAAGAAACCAAAGAGACTGTCAGTATCGAAATAAGTGGAAAAAAGCACTATGTCTGGACAGTGGATCTGTGCATTATACAGTGACAACATGAAAGGCTTTTGTCACGTCTCCAGAAGAGTTAAGTGTGTCCCATTCTGGAGAGGCAGGGTCACTAAATTATATAGAAAACCCACCAACAGTGTTTTGCCACCTAGCATCTTCCATCTTCTAAAGGTACAGCTAAGACCTTCCATGTCCAAACAGAGCATTTGAAAAGCTTCCTGTAGTCCTCTTTTACTTACTATAGTTTTGCAGGAAAAAACCTAGAAACACCCCTGTTTCTTGATCCATATGTGCCCTGAATACAGAGAGAGCAGTGAATGCACCCTTCAAAACGGGCATATTTAGAAGTACAGAGATAGCAATACCAAAGTCTTTAAGCTCTTTAAAAATGTGAATAATGTAAAAAGTAAGCCATTTTAACCAAGAACCAAATGAGACATATTAATATAGTTTGCCATTGTATGAATTTTGAAGGGTGTGTTGACTGTTCTCTCTGTATCCAGGGCCCCATTGTATGAATTTTGAGTCCATGTTGAGTCCTTTTTGTTTGTTTTCTTTTCTTTTCCAGTCTGGGTTCTCTTTAATGAACACCGGCATTCATGCAAGCCCTCTGTGCAGGTTCAACCAACTCTGGGTTGGCTGCCTCCTTATTAAGCTGATGAATCAGCAGCATCCACTGCCATTTCTTTCTAGTCGAGTCCTCTTGACAATGAGCAGGGAGTGCTGCAAGAGTGTATATGGTAGGAAGGGGAGAGTCCACAAGAGGCTGAACTTCATGATGGGAGAGCTTCTGTGCTGGGTCAGGTCCCAAAGTTATAGTGCAGTTGGGAGGAAGAAAGAAACAGCACTGTGCTGGAACAGACTGTCTCATTACTGCATAAACTTCAGTGCAGGTGTACTGTTGTTGGACTTGCCTTGGTAAAGTGCTGAAAAGGGCTGTTGGTGGATCCTGGAGTGGGGAAGCTGGTTATGGTGGGTGGGTACAGCATAGACGCCCTTGTTTTTGTTTAGCTGGGATGTCTGCACCCCCCGTCTTCTGTTTCCACATGGATGTGCACCCACCTTTTTTTTGTTTACATTTTATTTGTCACTGTATTAATGTGGTTTTTGTTGTAATGTTTCTTGTAATGTTTGTTGTCTGTGGACTCCAGGAAGACTACTGAATTGCTACGGCATGAGCTAATGGAGATCCTTTAAATAAACAAAAAAACAAAACAAAACCCATACACGCCGAACACACAAATAAAACACACATACACAAGCACGCACATGAGCTTGTGAGGGCTGATGGGAGTGACAGGTTACCCCGATGCCTCCAGCACAATCAGTAATTGGTTTATGGGGAGAGGTTATTCTTTTATTACCCCCTGAATAATTCAAACGCTGGTTGAAGAGACCCCGGTTGGGTCTAATTCGGCCTTCTCTGAACCAATCAATTCTTTCACTTCAGTATGTACTGCATATGTAAGACAGTGGCCATGGAAGAAATCGAGATTTCTATGGTTTGAAATTGATCTGATATATCATAGACCTTTAACAACAATTGATTGAAGGGCATTGTGGCATTAGCTTTAGCCTGAAAGCTGTGGAAATGGCTACCGTGTCACTGCTTGGTCTACCTGCTCAGGACAAGCTAAGCAACGAGGGACTTGTTTAAAAAATCTTTATCCTTGGAAAAATTGGACAGCACTCACCAAAGTTCAATTAAAATTTGAATTTGAAGTCTAATTTGTGCCAAACACTTGTGCCTGCACGATATGGATGAATTACTGTAATAAGAAAAGGATTTTGGTGAGTCAGTTAGCGGATAGTCAGTTTTTCAATTTGTGCATATTTTCTGGGATTTGACACTCACGATTTTGGGCACATTTCTTGCCAATAATTTTTACACTTGCATATTTTCAATTTAGTAAAAGGCACACAACCCAAAAAGTGTCTAAAACCTTTGCTTTCATTGTTAGCAGTTCCTATTTAAAGTGGTAGCACTGTGCCACATGACTGCCCATATTCATTTTGACACTTTAAATGGCGAACATGCCATAAAAAGGCAAGACAAGACAAATCCGAACTGACAAAGAGTTAGTCAAAAAATGGGTCAGGTCTTAATGTGAGAGCTCATTATCCTGAGGCATTCCCAGTGTTGGGGATTGGATCGGAGGAGAAGCATACAGACAAGGATATTCAAATGGTAATCCTGCTGGAGATTCTGACACTTCACTACAGAGTCCCAAAATGCCTAGCCATTTCTCTGAGAAAGGACAGCCTTTCTCTGTCTTTGGAACGTACGTATGTGACCATGAGCCGCACATATAGTGGCCTAGTTCTGATGTAGATGACTTCCAGAGAATGTGCACATTGTCATCTCCTGTGGGTCAAAGCTGGAAAAGATATGGATGAAGATGGAAGCAATTCCCACCTATATGCAAACATGTCCTAGTATAGGCAGATATAGCATTCTTAACAGGATCGTCCTACAGCCATACCCCCCGACCCACCCTCCTCATGAAGTATGAATCAATGCTTCAGCAGTTTGTATTGTTCTGATCCGGCATCTGTGGTGAGTAGGGCAGGGATGTGTCCCTGTACCAATTCACAAGCACAAAAAGGAATTGGATCATTGGTCTCTGATTTTCAAACAAGAAGCATAGTATATGCAGCAGCACAGTATACCCTTTGTACTGATACTCCCCATTTTTATTTCCACTTTCCTGTTTTTGATGATGCACTGTATGTTATGTTTTCTATGTTTTCTAATGCTAGGTGTTTTACCTTACTGCATTCCTATTTTAAAACAATGGTGGCTGTTAGATTTGATATTCTTTCCAGTGTTCCCATGAAACTGCAAGTGCACTCAAAGACAGAACTAGGAGGGAAGGGAGGCAGGGGGGCAAAAAGGGATCATCTGTCACCAGGGTCTTGTTTTCTGTTCCCATGTACTCACATAGGGAATAACAACATGATTTGACACACATGCCCCTAAAAAAACCCAAAAAAACCCTTCATTAGTAAATTCCCCCCGTTATTCACTTTTCCATTACCTGCTTTCAGCAGGCTGAGACGTCCTCATCAAACTGTCTGGTTTGGGCCTCCAGAATGAGCAGGGTGTAGAGAGCACGTTCAGTCTGGCGAACTGCCCTGGAGTAAGAGAACCCCCCGGGTCAAGAGCATAATATATAAATGGGTCTGTTAGAGAGCAGTGTGAAAAGAATCAATGAACGGTACAGTAACTCCCCATACACCACACCCGCCCTGACCTCAGAGAAAAATAGGAGACGGAAGTTCCCTTAAGCATCCAATGGTGCCATTCGTCGATGGGTTTTTCCTTCCATAGACAGACAGTAGTGAAAGGTTATATCCTTCACCTCATCCACTCTGCCCCCTTGTGGTTGAGTTGTCGACGTCTCATATTATTGTTGCGTTCATATTTATATCATACAAAAATACAAAAACTGTGACGTAATAAAACTGCAAAACTCAGATGCCAGATTGTTAAAAAGACTCCGCTAGCAAGAACAGCAGTTTAGATATTTATCAGCCTCTTATTTGCAATGCAGGGCAATAAAACAGCAGGCTCCACGATGCATTTGAATGCCTGTGGATATCTTCATCATATTTCGTACACAAGGTGTTCTGTCTCAAATTTCTGAATGGTACAATCCTCGTTTTTGAATTTTAAATACTTTTATGGGACAACAAAATAGGTGGAAATTGCCATCTGTGGGGGGGGGGGGGGGGGGGGAAGTGGAAAGGGTTAACAATATTCACTTTCTTTACCAATCCTATCAGTAATTCCTTATTCAACCATATAAATGCATTATCACTGCTGCAAGATAAAGTATAAACTTGTGGCACTATGGTGAGGGAGAATTGAAACATAATCCCATGTTATCTTTCTGCAAGACATTGTTGGTAATAGAGAATTTACTTCCATGTACAAGTGTTACATGTCATGCTTTTTATTGACTTCTAGCTTGCATTTGCATTAATTAATTTTGCATAAGCTTTTATCCACAGTGACTCAAAAGATAGTGCTGCAAAGCAACAGCCGTGGATGAACAGTGTAATGTAGATAAATAGCATGTCTTCCACAATCAAAGCAAATGTCACACCTTTTCACGTTGCCATAAGAAAATTTTTAGCATTCAATTGACAAAGTGAAGGAGACTAAACCAAATCAACAGAAAAAAAACAGTGCTGTTACATCAATCACATAACATAGTGCGGCAGTAATCAGAGCTGGCTGTAGCTCAGTAAATCATTAGTAGTGCTGGAAGGGAGAACATTCTGGGTTTAAGGGTGCCAATGAACAGCTTTAGAAAACTTTGAATGGCCTGTGTGATAAGTGCTTTGTAAATCTTATTTATAAATCCTTCATCATGCAGGGAGGAGGAGGGCCTGTTTCACAGTATATTTGTATAATTAAGATTAAATGTCTTACACTACCTGTGGATATGTGCTTTGTGTAATTGCAGCATTAATGTTTTTTGCAAAGTCTTCAATAGAAATTAGTTCAGAATTGTTTATGTAATGCTTCGTCTGGTTGTCTCAAGCATCAGAATGTCCAGATGGATAACTGCTTTATTTGAATAGTCTATCCTTCTCAGCAGGATCTTCCCCTGTGTTAGAAGCTTAATTAATAATGTGAATAATAAGTGATCACAATATAGTTCTGAGAAAATTAGTTGAGTCTAAATGGAGCAGCTAGAATACGTTTCTGGTCATGGTCATGGCAGGAAAGACGATGGCATTTTTGGAATGTAGTTTAATATTTAAAAAACTATGAGATAAAGACATTCTGAATTTCGCGTCATTGTGTAATTTGAAAGTCCAAATTAAATTAGTACGGATGAATAACAACAAATTTCATACAAGATTTGATACAACTGTCCCAATATTTTCATCATTACTGTATATTGTTTAGTGTTCATTAACATTACTTGCTCAATATAATTTTATTGTATTTATTATGTTACTATGGTTCAATGGGTAAATATAATATTTCAGACAAGACAATCATGTTTTGGTTTTATGAAACTAATCACTTGGCTTAGGGATTGTACACAAAATTGAGTTGTTTGTATTGATGTGATAGCTTTGCATACTGATAGGGTGCTTTGAATTCTTGTCAGCAACCGCAGAAATAGCTGCAATACGAAGTTGCCAACACGCATAAATACATAAAATATCCATGGCACGCTGGGTAGCATGTATCACAGGTGTCCGGTGCCTGTTTGATATAAATTCACATCTGCCAGGACTCGCGTGGATCAAGTGTCCTGGCGAGAGGGAGAGCTGTGCGTCTCCATCGCCTGACCGCCACGGCGCGGTGAGAGCGAAAAACAACCCCGCTACACCGGAGATATTGGCTTTCTCTGTGCGCCCGCCCTGCGGGAGTGCCTCATTACTGTGAGAGGAAGCTCCGCTCTTCTTCTCTGATTTACAGCGGCCTGCCTTCCTCCAGCGTGCGCTGCGTGACTCTGCTCGGCCCGGAGTCTCGAGTGGCTTCAGGAGTGCCTGAGACGCTGAATGCAAATTGGCACGCTGCACAAGAGGCTACCTCCGCCATCACCGTTCCATTAATGATAATGAGCGGGAGATGAGTACATGGACCCCCCAGCAGGAAACACCTGACCGGGGGGAAGCGGATGCAGGAAGGCTGGAGTGAGACCTCCTCCGCACAGCTCACAGTGCCTTGGGGCCAAGTACGGTTTGAGTAGGCCCAAAAGGGTTTAGACCAGTGGTTCCCCTGATTGGTGAAATGAATAATTTGTTATTTACCTGACACTTTTATCCAAAGCGACTTACAGTTAATTTGACTAAGTGGGGGACAATCCCCCCTGGAGCAATGTCTGGTGTCTGGTTGAGGGCCTTGCTCAACGGCCCAACAGCTGTGCGGATCTTATCATGGCTACACCGAGTCCCAGTCATGTTGTGAAAGTGTGTACACATGAAAAAAAAATGATGAAGGAGCATAAACACATTAAATACATGTGTTCAACAACCTAATTAGTTGCCTGTTGATTAATCTAAGTCTTTAATTTGATTAGTTAAAAGAATGTTTATGCTATTGTTTGCAATATAGCACAATAATAGGTGCAATATGAACATGGGACTTTTATACTTCAGGACATGCGTAGAGACATTTGTGCCATGAAGTAGCTAATTTAATTAGATGAAAAGCATCTAATTAAAATTCTCTGATTGCAGTTGTTGTTGGAACAAACACCAGCATACACAGAGGTCCCCCAGCACTGCGTTTGGGAGCCACTGGTTTAGGCAGTGGAGTATTATTCTTGTTTCTATGTTGCAGGTGTTTTGATTGGATTTGTTTATCGTTATCATTCTCATATTATTAGCTATCACATTCAGTCCATATAAAAATACTTCTTTTGAGAATGTATTTTACAGTCTTTCTTTTATGTTATTTGTTTTCAGGTTTTTATGTGCCTGTCGCCACACATGACATTCCCAGAAAGGAGCAATAAAGTTATTTTATATTTTATTTTATTTCTGCTACCAGAGGCAATATTCCCAATGCCTTATTTATCAGATAGGGAGCTGACTAGTCTGTAATTGCTCCTTTAGTCCTTCTTCAAATCATCTGGCCCAGCTTTTGTTTTTCTTGTGTATGGCAATGTACAGACATTAGGAAGATTGTGTGATCAATGTGTGGAATATCTTGCCAGGTGCTAGATACTATTTAGCTTTTTGGCAACCTAAGCAGTAGGTACACTTAGGGGTAGGAAAAGGCAAGCATTGCTGGGCTGAATGGCCTGTTCTCACCATTACCTTATGCTCTTATGTTACGTTATGTTATGTTATGTAACTGTGGTGCCAGACAGTACAGGACAGGCTCATAGGAAGCACACTGCTAGTAGTCTGTGGCTGTACTGGAGAGAGAGAGAGAGGTGATGGCCAATCACTCAAAAGTACCTACAGTGAATAAAAAGTGTGCCTACCATGGACATATTGAAGCTCAGTCAAGATAACTGAGCAAACAGAATTTCAATCAATCAATAATCAACCAATAAATTAATTACTGGATGAATCACTTGGTTGTTATCCGGCTATTTTAGTGGCTTTTGCCATATGAATTTCCATACAGAGCATTGCAGCGAAGTGAAGTCCCATTAATACAGATACAATACATATAAAATCCTTCTGGAAATAAGAGCAATGACATTTTCTGTATTTCTGAGATTACCCTGTAAGTCTCTCTGGAAAAGAGCGCTTGCTAAGCGATTGCAATATAATATTAACGGTTGATGAACTCGGCTATTTTCAGAACTTTCTTTGTGCTGGTGAACAAACCGTTATGAAAGATCTGCCCTTGAGGAGACAAATAATTGAGCTTGCCCACCTACCAAACAAAGGGACTAATTAATGCACATCTTCAATAATGACTACATTGTCATGTTACATGTGCAGTTCAACGGAAAATGGAAACCTTAGACAAGGTAATTTTAAACATGCAGTATACTCTGTTTGTGGAATAGCTTGTCAGATATTAAAACTTTGAAAACAGTACAAACTACTGTGTTCAAAAAAGGTCTGATCAATATTAACGTATTTTGGAAAAATAAATTAATCCATGACATTACCTTACATTGGTAGGTAGGACTTGTCATCCTACATTTTGTTCATTCCAGAGAAATAGCTTGAGGGGTTCAAATGGAAGAAATACATTTACTGACACTGGCGGAGGGGGCTACCTCATGGTAACCCATACAAGGTTGGGGTAAATTGTATTTCAGTTCCATCAATTCAGAAAATTAAACAATTTTATGGACTGAGAAATGTCCATAACGATTTACGGCCATTTTATTTTGTTTCACTTTCTGTTATTTCCAGAACTGACTGCATTGGAATGGAGTTGACCCTGTAATGTTTTTACTTTACTGGTCAATGAGGTTTGAGGACAACTCAAATTTAACTAAAAAAAGAAACCTATGCCAGAACTGCAAATATAATTTTGTACATGGATAGTTTTCACGACTTTTCTATTGTGGACTGAAGTACAGTAAACTACTGCTGAGTTTGCAGACGGCTGTTTAAGAGTCACAGATACAGTGTCAGAGTCTGGCTGAAAATAAGGCTGTTTGCTGTTCTTTTCTACGTCCTGTTTCAAGCTGCTCGCTACTGCAATTTCCCTGCTGCTCTGTTGCATTGTGCGTAATGGAGGAGGCAGTTCTTACCAGATCTCAACCTGTTTTCCCTCTTGCAAGCGGATATATTTATTTCTCAGACAGGTTTGCAACATCACAAGGATTTTAAAGGAGAAAGTACAGAGGGGAACGGGATGGGCCGTGTGAAAAGTCCAGTTCAGCCAGAGTACATCCTTATCTCTCATATTAAATGGGTAATTCATATTTCATTTTTAAAAATGGGGGGGAGGGGTGTTGGGCGTGCTACCTTCTACTGCACGCAGTTGCCTCCCCACCAACCCCCTTCCCACCAACCCCCATAAATTCTTTATTTTAAAAGGAAAATAAAGAAATTATGTAGTATATCATTGCAGCCTAGCAAAAAACACTATCAGTTTTGTTGATGCTGTCTTCGGCACTGGTATGTTTGCTATAGGTTTAACCTAATTTGCAGAAGGATTAAGCTTATCCACAGTGGGATTGTCATCACTGCCAGAGGACATATTAGCAGGACTGATTTTAGCTGTTTTTCATGCCATTACACTCCTAACAATAGTACATAAGGCTTCAGGTTAGTATCAGCGCCTGTGGTATTAATCATATAAATTACCTGCGAGGAAGATAAAAACATTCAGTCTGTCATGAACAACCTTTGGCAAAAACTTATCTCCAATTGGACACGGATGTGCCTTTCCCTGTCAACTCTGTGGCAGGACTGCAGGCAGTAATTGCTATCACGTTATGTTTATATCATCCATGGTTATAATGCATTTGAATGAGCCTAGAACTAAACCACAATATATTCCCTCTTAATGTCATCTCTGTCAGTCAGCTGCTCATTAATAGTTGAAGAACTTCTTCCTGCCCTGCTAATGAATCTGTTATATAATGTAAAGCATTTGGTCAGGCCCTTTTGTTCCATGTGTCAAAGGCTGAAAGTACTGCAGAGTAGTGCACAATGTCACACTTGTCATAATCTGCCAGTGGACACCTAGCAGCCATTTTCTACACAACTGCCTTAACTGAATACAGGGTGCAAAGATAGACAGACAGAAACACACACACACACACACACACACACACATGCACACACACACACACACACACACACACACACACACTAGGACTTTTACTGGTTGCATATTTAATTCATTTTTCTGTTCGCAATTTGTCACAAGGGAGTGAAACAAAAGAGGACATTTACTTTCATTCCACTGAACAGATGCTCTCCAAGAATAGAGATCTATCTTTAATTGCATGGTCCCTCAGCACTGTCATACAGTTATGTTGCGTCAAATCCCGCTGTACTGGCACATCATACACTATGCAAATGCAGAAGCTATTTGCCCTTTTTCATCATGCCCTTTATTGTATTAACCTGTCAGAATCATCCAAATCCAAGTCTACTTTCCTCCAAATACTAAAAAACATATATATAAAAAGTATAACTGCTTGTGAGACCTTGACATCTGGGATGTTTTCCCTTAGAAGCCATGAGACATTTCATGACATGTTACAGATGTAGAACTGTGGCAAGTGAAAGCCTGTAGCTTTTCCTTTTGGGGCAAGGATTTAAGTTTCTTAACCATCGTGTTGCTGAGTTCTGTGACATATTGTCAGATCGCTTTGGTACAACGTGAACATTATGATGTACCTCTGGAGCTTAGCAAACACTTGAAAAATCTGGCTTTCTGGCTTCTCTCTGACCAATGGCAGGTGCAAAGGGCTGTGATTTGGCCAAGGAGACGGATTTCAGCTTTGAAACACTCCCAAAATGCCTAAACCCAAACCCGACACCCAATATCCAAGTATAAAAATAGTAATTCTCCCACCTGTGCCCATCTAAATGTCTAAATGTAAATGGCTACATCACAGGCTGCGAGATGCAGGTGTGCATTGTTATTTAGTAGTAGATATTTGATGGTGGATTTATACATTATTTTTAAAATGGAAGATGTTCATTATACATTTAAAATGGAAGATAAGGATGTACTGTGGCTGAACTGGACATGGTGCCTGTCTCGGCTACACGATGCGCGTGCGTATGTGTGAGCACGTGTGGGACGGGGCCTCCTTTCTGAACTGGACATGGTGCCTGTCTCGGCTACACGATGCGCACGTGTGGGACGGGGCCTCCTTTCGCCATAAATTCACCCCCCGAGTTATCCTTATGGCTCACATATTATATTTCCTTACAAGCCCCCCACACCCTCCTGTCCCTCAAGACCCCTGTTAAAAAGCAAGGGTATTAAAAAGGCCGCATGGATATGAGGCTTTCACCATGGTTTCATCACTTCTTACTGCACCCCTGAGGATCGTAAATTCTGCCCAACGCGTGCTATTCGAGGAACGTTGGTCAAGCAGCAACCTCTAAACGACATCATCCTTCACCTCTCAATCACTTCACTGGAAAACCAGGAAATACCACTTGAAGCTTCTGGAGCCGTCTGTCTAATCAAAACAATATTAAGAGATATATTACAAATTAAATGCATCATCTTTTCAGGTTTTTTCATCGGATCATTTATTTATATATTTATTTTTGTCCTTTTTTTTTTTGAGGCAGGAATGATTTGTTGACAGATCCAACTGCTGCACGCTGTGATTTGCATTTACCAAGATAAGTATTATAATCACTGGCAGTACTTACCAGCTTTTCTGAGAAAAAGTCTGTAAACACCGAAAGGATGTGAAGTAATATACTGTTTAAACAAATCACAGCAAATTAAATCACACATTCCGCACACTCACTGTTATGACAGCGTCACTTTCCTCTCAGCCTCCTGAATTGAGTAGAAAACTCTCAGATTTTGTCCTGTTCCAGCCTAACCCAGATCAATACTGGGCACTGGGAGATCGGCGATGCCCTGTCCTCATGACGTCCCTCTTGTCAGTATGTGGCTGTTGTGAGGAAGCAGGTGTCACCGCTGAGTCGTGAGATATGGGTTGCTTGGGGTGATATGGTTTTTTAATGCTTCGCCTTCTTGGGCTTTTGACATTCCGCATTCCCATGGACATAGGAAAGTGCCATTACTGCCGGGCAGCCATGATTTGTACTGTGCAGAGTACTGTGGAGGTTCACTGAGTGCTCTCTCTGCTATGCCAAGGGCCTCATTGCTCTGCTCCCCCCACTCTACCCGGAGCGCAGAGACCAGCTTCTCCCAGCTCAATTCCATGCCAGCCTTGGGATCAAACCCTGTCGTCTGCCTTAAAACTGTCATAACATTTGTTTTGGTAATTAGGGCTGACCCTTTTGTGGGATCTGGAATACATCACTGTCAATATGCAAACTGTCTCTGTCTAATTGTCTCTTGGTGTGCTTCCAGCCAACATAAATTATATTGATCTGGCTCAGGTAATTGCTGCTTGTTTTTTGAATTTGAATGCATTTTCTCAAGTTTGGACCATCAATCAACTTCCTCCTGCTAGACTCAGATGTGGCAGTTACACTGAAAGTGGGCTGACAGCGGGACTGAAGGAGACAGAGGGCAAGATTAGAGTAGAGTGCTAAGATAGAAAGCCTGAAGGCAGGAGTAAAGTTAGAGATACAAAGAACAAAGTTCAGCTCCCAGCACAGTCAGAAGTTGCCTGGTGTTACAGTGAGATCACAGCACAGTCAGAAGTTACCTTATGTTACAGTGAGCTCACAGCACAGTCGGGGGGTAGTTAGTGTTTCAGTGAGATCACTGCACAGTCAGACGATAGGTAGTGTTTCAGCGAGATCACTGCACAGACAGAGGATAAGTAGTGTTACAGTGAGATCACAGAACAGTCAGAGCATAGGTAGTGTTACAGTGAGATCACTGCACAGATAGAGGATAGGTAGTGTTACAGTGAGATCACAGAACAGTCAGAGCATAGGTAGTGTTACAGTGAGATCACAGCACAGACAGAGGATAGGTAGTGTTACAGTGAGATCACAGAACAGTCAGAGCATAGGTAGTGTTACAGTGAGATCACTGCACAGATAGAGGATAGGTAGTGTTACAGTGAGATCACAGAACAGTCAGAGCATAGGTAGTGTTACAGTGAGATCACAGCACAGACAGAGGATAGGTAGTGTTTCAGTGAGATCACTGCACAGATAGAGGATAGGTAGTGTTACAGTGAGATCACAGAACAGTCAGAGCATAGGTAGTGTTACAGTGAGATCACAGAACAGTCAGAGCATAGGTAGTGTTACAGTGAGATCACAGCACAGATAGAGGATAGGTAGTGTTACAGTGAGATCACAGAACAGTCAGAGCATAGGTAGTGTTACAGTGAGATCACAGAACAGTCAGAGCATAGGTAGTGTTACAGTGAGATCACAGAACAGACAGAGGATAGGTAGTGTTACCATGAGATCACTGCACAGATAGAGGATAGATAGTGTTACAGTGAGATCACAGAACAGTCAGAGCATAGGTAGTGTTACAGTGAGATCACAGCACAGTCAGAAGTTACCTTATGTTACAGTGAGCTCACAGCACAGTCGGGGGGTAGTTAGTGTTTCAGTGAGATCACTGCACAGTCAGACGATAGGTAGTGTTACAGTGAGATCACAGAACAGTCAGAGCATAGGTAGTGTTACAGTGAGATCACTGCACAGATAGAGGATAGGTAGTGTTACAGTGAGATCACAGAACAGTCAGAGCATAGGTAGTGTTACAGTGAGATCACTGCACAGATAGAGGATAGGTAGTGTTACAGTGAGATCACAGAACAGTCAGAGCATAGGTAGTGTTACAGTGAGATCACAGCACAGACAGAGGATAGGTAGTGTTACAGTGAGATCACAGAACAGTCAGAGCATAGGTAGTGTTACAGTGAGATCACTGCACAGGTAGAGGATAGGTAGTGTTACAGTGAGATCACAGAACAGTCAGAGCATAGGTAGTGTTACAGTGAGATCACAGAACAGTCAGAGCATAGGTAGTGTTACAGTGAGATCACAGCACAGACAGAGGATAGGTAGTGTTTCAGTGAGATCACTGCACAGATAGAGGATAGGTAGTGTTACAGTGAGATCACTGCACAGATAGAGGATAGGTAGTGTTACAGTGAGATCACAGAACAGTCAGAGCATAGGTAGTGTTACAGTGAGATCACTGCACAGATAGAGGATAGGTAGTGTTACAGTGAGATCACAGAACAGTCAGAGCATAGGTAGTGTTACAGTGAGATCACAGCACAGACAGAGGATAGGTAGTGTTACAGTGAGATCACAGAACAGTCAGAGCATAGGTAGTGTTACAGTGAGATCACTGCACAGGTAGAGGATAGGTAGTGTTACAGTGAGATCACAGAACAGTCAGAGCATAGGTAGTGTTACAGTGAGATCACAGAACAGTCAGAGCATAGGTAGTGTTACAGTGAGATCACAGCACAGACAGAGGATAGGTAGTGTTTCAGTGAGATCACTGCACAGATAGAGGATAGGTAGTGTTACAGTGAGATCACAGAACAGTCAGAGCATAGGTAGTGTTACAGGGAGATCACAGCACAGTCAGAAGTTACCTTATGTTACAGTGAGCTCACAGCACAGTCGGGGGGTAGTTAGTGTTTCAGTGAGATCACTGCACAGTCAGACGATAGGTAGTGTTACAGTGAGATCACAGAACAGTCAGAGCATAGGTAGTGTTACAGTGAGATCACTGCACAGATAGAGGATAGGTAGTGTTACAGTGAGATCACAGAACAGTCAGAGCATAGGTAGTGTTACAGTGAGATCACAGCACAGACAGAGGATAGGTAGTGTTACAGTGAGATCACAGAACAGTCAGAGCATAGGTAGTGTTACAGTGAGATCACTGCACAGATAGAGGATAGGTAGTGTTACAGTGAGATCACAGAACAGTCAGAGCATAGGTAGTGTTACAGTGAGATCACAGCACAGACAGAGGATAGGTAGTGTTTCAGTGAGATCACTGCACAGATAGAGGATAGGTAGTGTTACAGTGAGATCACAGAACAGTCAGAGCATAGGTAGTGTTACAGTGAGATCACAGAACAGTCAGAGCATAGGTAGTGTTACAGTGAGATCACAGCACAGACAGAGGATAGGTAGTGTTACCATGAGATCACTGCACAGATAGAGGATAGGTAGTGTTACAGTGAGATCACTGCACAGATAGAGGATAGGTAGTGTTACAGTGAGATCACAGAACAGTCAGAGCATAGGTAGTGTTACAGTGAGATCACAGCACAGACAGAGGATAGGTAGTGTTACAGTGAGATCACAGAACAGTCAGAGCATAGGTAGTGTTACAGTGAGATCACTGCACAGATAGAGGATAGGTAGTGTTACAGTGAGATCACAGAACAGTCAGAGCATAGGTAGTGTTACAGTGAGATCACAGCACAGACAGAGGATAGGTAGTGTTTCAGTGAGATCACTGCACAGATAGAGGATAGGTAGTGTTACAGTGAGATCACAGAACAGTCAGAGCATAGGTAGTGTTACAGGGAGATCACAGAACAGTCAGAGCATAGGTAGTGTTACAGTGAGATCACAGCACAGACAGAGGATAGGTAGTGTTACCATGATATCACTGCACAGATAGAGGATAGGTAGTGTTACAGTGAGATCACAGAACAGTCAGAGCATAGGTAGTGTTACAGTGAAATCACAGCACAGACAGATGATAGGTAGTGTTACCATGAGATCACTGCACAGATAGAGGATAGGTAGTGTTACAGTGAGATCACAGCACAGACAGACGATAGGTAGTGTTACAGTGAGATCACAGCAAAGTCAGAGATTGACTGGTCCTCCAGTGACTAGCGTTACTTAATGGGTTTAACGATGCCTGCCAGACCTCCTTTGACACTTGCATATTTCTGAGACACTTTGGGGTAAGGTGGTTTCTGGGAACAGCTACTGAGCTACTGTATATTTAATTAGCAAATTGATGCATCAGGATTCAAAGCTGCAGAAGCAATATTCATATGCTGCTCCTCTCTGAAAGGATATAGAAGTATTTGCATGTGTTAAGTGCATCGGGATTTTTTTGTAAATGCAAAATACACTGCAATAGTAAAACAAAGTAATTAATTCAGTACCACAACAAAAGGATATTTGAAAATGAAAAATAAAAAGGCTTCATGCAAAATAATAATCAATTTCTGTTTCTGTGAATACTAATATTGTATTTTAATTACAGTGCTGAAACATATCTGATGTAAAACATAATAAAGGACATACAATAACAGAACAATATCAGAAATCCTTTTCACAGCCAGCATTTTTTATAAGAAGCAAGCCTTCGCAGAATAACATGAATTTTGTATAATTATGAGCTAAATACATTCAGACTCCTGGATTTAATTTTCTTTTTTGATGATAAGAGACTCAGCCATTCAGCAGTTCATTGAAATGCGCTAGGGTGTCAGAGAATTAATTTCTATCCAAATTAATGCAGTCAATATCTGTGTGTCTTGTATAGGTCGGCATCCTTGTGGGATAGCACCCATATACATACAGACTTTCATGCGCACACACACACATGTGCACAGTGCATGCACAACAAAGTAAACTAACGGAAAAATAAACCACATACAAGTTAATGTTTTCACAAAGACCTCTAGGGCTTCTGTTGTTACTGTGGCAACCTTTCTTTTCATTTTTATATCCTGAATATTTGGAAATTTTCATAATATAATGAATAATATAATATAATAAATGGCTGCTGAAGGACACAGATTTGAAAAGCTCTCATATGCACTCCCTAGGCCTCTCTCTATTTTACTGTTGCAATGCTACGTTTTATGGCTCTTTATATGTCTATTCTATATATTTGGTCACAATGAAAGAGCAGCTGCTTAAAATCTGGTAAAGGTAAAGGTAATGTAGAAGTCCCCAATTCAGTACATTCAATTGCATCTTCAAATGTTTATAAAACTGTACATTCCTCATACATTTTGACCAACAGTCTGCCCTGTTGTCCTGTTGTCAGTAATAATTTAATGTGGTTTTAAAGTGGTATTTGGCATAGTGGCTAGTGAATCATTCTTGTAAATATGAAAATAAAGGAAAAGGGTCTTGTGCTATTACTTGTGCTATTACTATATTTTAAAGCAATTACAGATACATTGAAAAGGCATATTTTAAAGGGTATTGAAGGGTATATATTTTCTAAGGAATGGTGTTGAAGATATGAATTCAAATGAATATTCAAACATTTTGTTTCAACTGTCTTGTTCCCTTGTTAAGAAGCTCAAGCTTAGTTGAAAACATTTTCAACTATGCTCTCTCTATGCTCCCTGTGCTCACAGGTAGATTGTTAGACAGAATGATTGTAAGAAAAAATAAATGTCTGAACTGACCTCTGCGACCTCCAAACATCAATCTGAAAAGAAGACGTTTGTCATTTAAGCACAAGAAACCAAATCCTGAGTTCATATTAACATTCAAACATATCAGGGTGAGTGATCAAACATCTAAACATCATAAAACAATGGGAAGTTTCCTTACTCTCCAATATCAAATGTCATCTCATGTCAATTGTTATAAGATTATTTAAATTTTTCACACCGTTATGTACAAAACTCAGAGACTGTTGTGTGTAAATATCCCCGGAGATCAACAGTTTCTGAGATATTCAAATCACTCTGTCTGGCGCCAACGATCATGGCCAAGGTTACTTTGATCACATTTCTTCCCCATTCTGACATTTGGTATGAAAAACTGCTGAACCTCTTCACCATGTCTGCATGCATTTAGTTGCTGCCACATGACTGGCTGATTAAATATTTGCATTCACAAACTGGTATACAGGTCTTTAAGCTTTAAAACCTGTCTTTCTCTCCTTGTAACTTTAAGCTCTAAAACCTGTCTTTCTCTCCTTGTGACTTTAAGCTCTAAAGCCTGTCTTTCTCTCCGTGTGACTTTATGCTCTAAAACCTGTCTTTCTCGCTGTGTGACTTTAAGCTCTAAAACCTGTCTTTCTCGCCGCGTGACTTTATGCTCTAAAACCTGTCTTTCTCTCCACATGACTTTACGCTCTAAAACCTGTCTTTCTCTCCGCGTGACTTTCCGCTCTAAAACCTGTCTTTCTCTCTCCGTGACTTTATGCTCTAAAACCTGTCTTTCACTCTGCGTGTCTTTCCGCTCTAAAACCTGTCTTTCTCTCTGTGTGACTTTAAGCTCTAAAACCTGTCTTTCTCTCTGCGTGGCTTTAAGCTCTAAAACCTGTCTTTCTCTCCGCATGACTTTAAGCTCTAAAACCTGTCTTTCTCTCCTCGTTACTTTAAGCTCTAAAACCTGTCTTTCTCTCTGCGTGATTTTATGCTCTAAAACCTGTCTTTCTCTCTGCGTGACTTTAAGCTCTAAAACCTGTCTTTCTCCCCACGTGACTTTACGCTCTAAAACCTGTCACATGCACACAAACACACACATGCATGCATGCAGCATGCACACACACACACACCCACACACACACACACACACATTTGCGCATACACACATGCATCATATAGATATATGTACATCGCTGGTCATATTGTAATACTGATGTTGTAATTTATCCCAGTAATCTTTAAAGTTAGCTAAACTTTATTTCACTATACTGTATGTGGAAATTACGGTGGAAAACAGTGCAAAACACAACTGCGTTACACAATTCAACCCAAACACTTAAGGTGTTAAAAGGTATGAAATGAGTCAATGCTAGCTTGTTATTTTTACTAATGTAAAACACAAGTAAAAAAAAAAAAAAAAAAGCTTTGAGAAGTAAACAAGACATTTATTCATGGAGAAATATGGCCTTAATACATATTAATAATGTAACATGCAGGGTTCTGAAGCAGCTAATTAGTATTAAAATATAGCGTTACACTTCATTTAAAGGTTTAAAAAATGAAACTAAATTGATTACTATTACTATTATTTATTTATTTATTTCTGCCTGATATGGGGAGAGGTTGTGTCTCTAGGGGACATGATTTAATAAAGAATTATAAAATTAACAGGCACTGGTTGTGGTTGACTGTTATGTTGATCATTTCACCTGCTAATAAAATGACCCAGCATGAATACACTCAATAGACCTGCTGGGTGGGAGTTTGACTACAGTCTGAAGAGGGGTCTTGTGAGTCCTGTGAATCCACCACTGCTATTGTTCCTTTGGTGAGGAGCTGGGATTGCTTCCTTCATTCACAGCCGAATATATAAACAATAATACATAGATGAATATTGACAGCAAAGGATTGATAACGAAACCGCTGAATCACTACTTTTTCTCGGATGGCTGATGTTACAGTTTATGGAAAGGGGGAAGTATTTCTTGGCTTCGTTGTTTCTAGGTAGCTGACACTCTGCACTGGAGCGAGCAGCATCCTGCATAGCTCTGCCAGGAATTGTGTGTGTGTGTGTGTGTGCATGTGCGTGTGTGTGTGCGCGTGCGTGTGTGTGTGCGCATGCATGCGTGCATGTGTGTGATAATCCTGCAAGTATATATGTCATTATTTTGCACTGTGTGTCTATATTGTTTATGTCCTTTATTGTTACTTTGGTATGTTGACATGAATACAAGTATTAAGGTGTGTGTGTGTGTGTGTGTGTGTGTGTGTGTGTGTGTGTATGTGTGTGTGTGTGTGTGTGCATGGCTGTGTGTGTGTGTGTGTGTGTGTGTGTGTGCATGGCTGTGTGTGCGTGGCTGTGTGTGCGTTGCCTGTGTGTGTGTGTGTGTGTGTGTGTGTGTGTGTGTACGTGCTCACGCAGCTTAGTTCTTGACATAAGTGCGCATGTTTCATCGACTCTGTTGACTCATGTTTGGCCATTCATTTAGTTACTATGTCTTCATTCATTTTTGCGTTTGTCACTCTGTGTAGATGTATTAGTACACATGTGTGAGAGTGGTAGAGAGGATGAGAGATTGAGATAGAGGGAGCGAGGCCATCTCTAATCCCCACAGTTCTGTGGGAGTAGCACAGTATTGTAGATCCAGTCTAGAGGCCGGTCTTAACTAATGCCTGTGGTCAAGCAGAGCCTCTAAGTCCCTGATCACAGCCGAGGAATCACATTCACAGCTTCCTGACCCTGACAATTTCTATGGCATGGCAATGAACCTTCAAAATAAACGCGCTAGCAGGGAATTCATTTTTACATGTAGGATATTTTGTGTTCATGTGAAGCATGTGAGGATTTATGGCAATGATTAAAAATCTGATTTGAACCCCCGAGTGGGATAGCCGTATGTATCTGATATAGAGGCTTGTAATCTTTTTTAGATTGCTTGTGTTGAGCCTGTGCTATTAACGTGTTAATTAACCAGTTGGTTTTAACAGATCATTCATTGCTCAATCAGCTGAACTGACCTGAATAATAATTCCAAACTGTAAATGTGTATGTTGAATGAGGACTCATTGTAGGATTGATGTTGCTTGTATAAGAACAAACAAAATAGGCAGGCTATACTCTAGCGCCAACACAACGTTAAAACTGCATTTGACTTCTAGTTTCTCTCATGCTTATTTAAAAGCCGACACCAGTGTTCAGCTGTAATTATAATCACTGTAATCTTTGGTAGTCACAGTCAATCAGGGGGTGGAATAAGGAATTAGCACCATTAGGATTACGGTGATTGTGGGCATTATTACGGGAGTAAAATTACCTTGAATTACCGTGTTTTACTATTCCAACCTTTCAAAATCATACTATTTTCTTCACAAGCATAATGGCTTTGTGCCAACATCTCCAAGTTTAATTTGAACAGATTTCCTCATAGTAAAATCAGGCTACGGTGACTCCTGCTACTTTAAGTTGCTCTACTTCCTTCAAGGGAATTTAAAAGTTCTAGTTTACTGAGACCACCAGGGGAGGAACTTTACCAACCTACATGAAACAAATGAAACAAGATGAAATGAAATCTTCAAAAGATAGCATAATTAATATTTGACTGCAGCTAAAAACATTTAATAGAACTGAAAAGTGCCATTCTTCATGGCTAAATTGTAGAGAGACATGACTCAGGCAAAGAGCACATGCTAATGTTACAATTTAATGTACTGTATGGTCTGTGTCCATCATCCTGACAATTTTTTAATTTTTATTTTGCACCTGACTTTCTGTAAGATGGTGAGACCTGTCTATTGCAGTGTCTGTTTGAATACATTTGAAATTATTCCAATTTTATCATTATCATTTCAAACATAAACATTGAGATTGATGATGCAAAGGAGAGCAGGTCAAAAATCAATTTTCCCTGTAAAGTTTGCATTTCCCTCAAAGGCATATTCTCCTGCCCCTTTGGCACCAGTAAATATTGTGTAAATAATGCATTCATTCATTACGTTGAAGACTATTCTTAGAATGTGGGTGATGGGATTCAGATATAAATGTTCAACACTTTAAACCTTTGCAAAGCAGAAGCCATCTTATACAAGGCTCCTGTAACACAATACAGTATTCATCTTTAGAAGCAGGTGACTGCAGTGAGTTCAATCTTATAATGTATGTATATATTTATGTATAATGTTATTTCCCTGGTGCTTTTTTCCAAAGCAAATGACAGTTGCTTTGACTAAGTAGGGGACAGTCCTCCCAGGAACAATACGGGGTTAAGGGCCTTGCTCAAGAGCCCAACCGTTGTGTGGATCTTATCATGGCTACACCGGGGTTTGAACCACCAATGTTCTGGGTCCCAGTCATGTACACTAGGCTATAGGCTGCTCCTGTTTGTGACAGGCTAATGCAGAGAGCTGATTTCTCTTTAACAGATGAATGCAGTGAGTTAATTCTTCATCTGTGACAGGGTATTGCAGTGAGCTGACTGCTCTTTAGACACAGGTGAGTGGTGTGCTTTGATTCCTCTTTAGAGATAGATGACAGCTATGTTTTTCGTCCTGTAGCCTGCTCTGGGGCCTGATCCACAAAGTAGGATTGCTAGTTGATTAACTGAATTATTCAGAGTAAAACCTAAAACCTGCCCCCAGACTGCCCCCCACCCCCTACATCTTGAACATGGACTGGAGAGTTGTTCTGGGTTTTACTCTGTGCTGTTGTCCATGCTTACTCAGTACTCCTGCTTTGTGGGTCCTTGGTCTGGTTTCTGTTGTCCATGGTCCTGAGATCTTCCTCAGTGCTTGTTTGTACCACAAGAATCCCAGCTACAGAATCTAGGGGATTTTCTATTCATAAGGAATGCATCATTGGTGAAAATCTCTAACTGCGAGGTTACGAACAAACAGGTCTGACACGTACTATGACCTTCTGATAGTAGTTGTTCTTAACATGTGTTCGACTTGGATTTAACAAGAACATTTCATTAAAAGATGCCTTAGCCGAGAGTGTGCGTTTGATCAGCGGTGTCAGTGCCGTCATTAGTCTGAGTGCGCTACATTCAGAGACTGGAGAAGAAAACTCAGTGCATACAAAGCGGACGCCATTATGAGACTGCTGCCTCTTATCATTTGACACAGCGAGCGATTGAGTAAGCGAATCGTTTCGGGACCGAGCGATCGATGTTCGCGTGCGGAAAGGGTGATAGTTGGCAGAAAGCAGTGTCTTTAATTCGCTGGGGATTTGTTAGCTGATAAATAAGCGCATGCTGGTGAAAAGACTGTCAATAAAAGGGTCTAAGCTGAGGGGGCAAATGCCAGGGAAGCTTTTATTCCTGGGGCCTCTTCCAAGACTCAATGATAAAATGACTCAGCAGTTCGATTGGGAATAAAGTGGATCTGTTTATTCCTCTCGCGGTCTGAAGGATGCATACATCAACAACGAGCCCAGAAAAAGCACCTTGAACACTTCCTGCACTTATAACATAATTGGTGTCGAGTAAAAAGGCCTGCAGCTAGGCACATTGTTGTAAATATGTTTCAATGGATGAGTAACAATAGTTTATGGTAGTTTACACTTTGATGGTGTTATTCAAATGAGTAGTATGGATGTATGTACATCTGAATGGGAGAGAGAGAGATTGCGTATGTATGTGTGTGTGTGTGTGTGTGTGTGTGTGTGTGTGTGAGTGAGAAAAGAGAGAGAGATCCCAGTATTTCCCAGTGTTGTTCAGGTGTCAGAAGGTGAAAGTGACGAGTATGCTTCCCTCTCACCCTGAGCTACCCAAGGGAATGTTCACATTAATGCATCTTCTATCATTTATCCAGCTCCGCTCCTACCAGGTCAAAGAGACCATTGAAGCCCCACTGTCACTACTGGCATCTTTGAACCTGCGCTTTGAACAATCCCTCACACCTGTAGATAACCCCATCAGCAGTACAAAATGGAGGCGCCTCAGAACTCTCGCCTGTCTCAGGGCTGTGCAGTTTGAAGTCACAGCCGTGCCCTTGTTTCAGAAAATGAGAGACTAAGTATGGAATTTGATGGGCTCTGCATTTGTGCCTTGAATGGTGTGGATGGAGGTGGGGTGGAGCTTGGCTTGCTTTCACACTTCTCTTCATGCAGGGTGAGGGCTCCTGGCTGGCTCTAGGGAGGTCCAGGAAGGCTTGTGTTTTCTGTTTGTGTGAAACCAGGGGAAGGATTTCAGCTCACCAGGTTTCCATGGCAACAGCAGCCCATTAAGGAGCTACTCCTCTCTGAATTACCACTAATAGACCTAATGGACACAACTACTCTAAAAGTAAGTTAACTTTATAAAAACAAACAAAAAAAAGACTTTAGTACGTTTAATACGTTGACTGTTGGGGAAATGTGAAATATGGTACAAATTAAAACTTTTAAATTTAAATTACTTCAAGACTTAGGCAGAATTAAAAAAAAATATATATATATAATATAATATTAATATAAGTAATTCTGTACAAAATGTATGTTAATAGGGATTAGTAGATTAGTGTTATCTACAAGCATAAATGGAAAGAAAGCAGGAAGTAAGAAAAGTGAGACTGAGAAGGAATCGTGGGAAACCAGAAAATTCCAAAAACACCCGAAGAGTGATTCACACAGAATGTAAACAGAAAAACAGACATGATTATGAAAAATAATAAATGCACAAAAATACAAAATAAACTAACAGACAGAAAGCAGGAACATTACATATTGTATGCTAATAGTATGGTATGTTGCATGTTACCAAGTAAAGCAAATCCACATCCAGAATGCATTTGTGCTTCATTGTACAGGTTTCATTGGGTAGACAAACTGTATATACTCCCACACCTATAGGAGAGGAAAACTGGTTGGATTTTTGGTAATAGAATTAGATGCATAGCTTTAGAACTTGTTTATTTGTGCTGCTGGAATCTGAATGACTCATTCTGGAAGATGTTTTGTCCCTGTGAACTTATTTAGTCCCTCTTCAAGAGTGATTACATGGGACAGAAACACAATTCATTGCCTTTGATAAAAGCTGAGCCATTAGACTCGGAGTTCATTGACTCTAAATTGGCTGACAACCTGACTGACTGATTCAATTAAATCAGTATCTCACCAATTATTTGGTGCATAGACTTTCTAACCTATGATTGACCACGCATTTCAAGCATTGTTTTTATATTTAGTGTAACTAAGAAAATAGATGGTTCCAAAATACAGTACAAAACCCATAACAATATGCTACAGTTTTAATACAGATACTGTACACCTTTCAAATTTAACTGTAGTACCATCTCTTACAGGAAACTCTGCAATTCTGTGAATCAGCAATCATGGAATTTCAGATCTTCCATAGAACTTTCACAGTGAGAGATGCCATTCATTAAATGCCTAACCTGGTGCAATCTGCCACAATACTTTTTTTTTTATTGTTGCTGTTGGACAGTCTATGAAACAAGATAATAATATTCAGTTGGCTGTTCAGTTTTAACCATCTAATTAAATTGGTGTTCAATACCAGTCTTAAAACAAAAAATTGGTTTGACAACCCAAAATAATTATACAGTATGAATACAAGTAAAGTGGAAAATATATAAGCCACAGATCCTGAATGCGGTGTTGTGGCAGTAGACAATACTAAACATGATGATAATGAGTTTTAGAAAACATATAGGCTTATTCAATAGAAAACAGACATTTACCAAATTAAGTGAAGTTGCCGTGCTGTTGGTTGGCTGTAAAAATCTATCTCTGTTTCCTAGGCAGTGATCAAGCATGGTTAAATGAAAGATTAAATTGCCTGTTTTATGATTCGGAAATATATCAATTGAATTATGTTGAATATATTGATGGGTTTGGCCATTTTAACTGTTATGGTTTAATTGCACCTAGAAGTAATTGACTGTAAAATGAAATGAAATTAAATTAAATTAAAATGCTAAATCCCTTCCAGAGAATACCGTGGGAGTGCACCTTTTTTCACTGTATAAATGTACTGCAGTCATCCAGAGGATGTACCCTACAGTCTTCTCTTTCAGCAGTACTGCCTTAAATCAGCCCTGGATCAACACACAGGAGCTTCATTTAGTCACACGTCACAAGAACAAATCCTGCTGCTGCCTCTATGGATTATTCATCTAATATTGTATCGACATATTCTATGTGTTGTGCCTTTGTAGTTATTGCAGTTATTTTTCTATGACGTTTGTTTATAAAAATGCTCCCTGGAGACATTTGGCTAGTTTCACAGACACAGATTAAACCTAGTCCAAGACTAAATTCTGTTTTGAATGGAGGATCTCCATTAAAAATAATCTCATAAGCCTTTATTGGCATTTATTATAAAATTGCCCAAGACTGAGCGTAATCTGTATGAAACTGCCCCATTATGTTTTAGATGAAGCATAATCAACAATTGATGGTAGACACATGGAAAAGTGAGAAGGATCATGTGCATTGTGGTGAGAGGTTGGTTTTGACTGGGAGAATTAGAAGAATGATATTGTGGAAATGTGAACACATTTGTTTTCTGATTGGCAGGTTTCACAACACGTTATGGCATAACTGAAGACAGTGCCTATTGAAGTGTTATTTTGCGGCTCGGCTTTGAATAGGGGCCTGGTGGCATGTTTTTTTGATATAACATGCCATTAAGTCAAAATTAACACCCTAAGTGTAGGTTATATAAACAGTGTTTACTATGAAGGCAGTAATAATACCTAACTTTATTAACATTGTGATTCTGCAGCAAATTATGCGAAGTGTAGCACAAAAAAATCCAGGAAAACATCTACATCAAGGTTGACATACAGTAACTAAACATGAAAGGGTCTTTTAAAAGCTTTTAAAAGTGGGATTTTAAAAAAGATTTAAAACTAGTCAACAGAAAAAAGGAAAACATACAAACAATTCATGTTAAATTCATATACCATAAGCAATGTTTCTCTTTTAGGTGCTAACCAATTACCCAGGCTTATAGTCCCAGTGTTATCTTTGCAGCTACAAAGATGTTCCTAAATTGTAATCATTATTATGGATCCTGGGTACTTCACCACAACTTTTTGTGTTGCAGAAAGCTTTCACATTCACGGTGTGGGCATTTGGTTTCTCTATTACAGTATGTCTTCACACAAGGTTGGGAGCTATCAGTTTATCACAGAGTACAGTCATCTTCACAGAGTACCTTTAGTTATGTTGCAATAGTGTAAAAATCAGGATTTCCACAGTGTTTTTGTGTTCATTAGGGGGAGATGTGTGTCTGTGACTTGCCTCTTCAGAATTCCCCAGAGGCCAGTGGCAGTGTGAACAGTAATTTTTTGTGTATAGTCCTCGGCCTTCTGTTATTTTGTTCAGTGAATCAATTATTATGGCTTGTCAGCCTGTTTGTTGATTTAATTATTTTCCTGACATTTAAAACAAAGAGAGTATGGTACCAAATAACTTTCAGGTCACACTTTTTTTCTTGGTTGCAATGCATGCTACTAAGCAATTACAGTGACCATTAAGCTGGGATAATGCTCCTTCACTTGATGTGCACTTGATGAACATGTATTTTTGAAAAGAGTTAGCTGGTATATGTTTCTAAAGCACGTGCTTTATCAGTGTCTGGAACTGAATTCTGGCTGTGGGACAGCCTGTAGCGTAGTGGTTAAGATAAATGAAAGGTCGGTGGTTCTAATCCCGGTGTAGCCACAATAAGATCCGCACAGCCTTGAGCAAGGCCCTTAACCCTGCATTGCTCCAGGGGAGGATTGTCTCCTGCTTAGTCTAATCAACTGTACGTCACTCTGGATAAGAGTGTCTGCCAAATGCCAATAATGTCATGTAATGTAATGATAGCTGCACCATCACCCAGGAATGGACAATTTCAGTTTGCATGATTTTCACTGCAAAGTGAGACGGGTGCGTGGGGGTTGGACCCAAAATGCACGACTCAGAAACAATAGTTAAATAAAGTCCCGTTAGGGCTTTATTCGGGACGAGTCCCAGGAGCGTAGTAAACACAAGCAAAGTCCATACACGAAGATCCAGCCAAACAAATATAAAACAAACAAAAAGCACGGTGCCGAGGGAAGAGGCAATCTTGTAGTCGGTAGACGTGCAGGGAGGTCCGGTAGCAGGAGAGCTGTCAGCGGGGCAGATGAACAGGCGGACGGCAGGCAGAGGCGTAGTCGTGGGCGAAGCGGGAGTCGAAACCATGAAACAATCAGCGGGGCAAAAGTACAAAAACGGTAGGCGAGGACATAGTCAAAAAACAAACGATGGTCACAAAACAGAAATCAATAAACTATGGTCGTTAAACAGGCTTGGATCGTAACGTGAAATCAAAACAGTAAATGCTCAAGAGTTGCGTGGAAAACAGAGGCAGACAATTTCGCGAAGAACAGTGCGCGACTGGGCTATAAATGCGGGTGTAGACAGGTGTAGACAATTAGTTAGAGCGTAGCAAGGAAATGGAAGACGGGTGCGATGGATGACAAGTTTAACAAGGAGATTAGTAATCGTTAGTAATAAACCTATCCTGCCCTAGCATTAGTAAATTAGTAAATGACATGCACGAGAAACGTAAGGTAACATGAACACATGATTAGTCTTGTTAGTTTCTACCCAATCCTGATCTAGCGTTAGTTGTTTTAGTAAATAGACAAATGGAAATAATTAGGGAGTGAATGACAGAAGGAGCGAGAGAGAAAAGGCGGAACGCAAGGTTTGCGGAAAGACATGTAAAAGTGTATGCATACACAACGACCAGTTAACGTAACAATAAACATAAATCAAAACATAATACAAAACAAAACTAAGACGATAACCATTCAACATAACAAGGTAATATAATCGTAACGAAACAAAACTAGACATGACGAGAAAATAAATCGTAACAAGAAATAAACTAAACAACATGACGAACCTAGACTAACATAATACATGATAAGACACTACGTGACTAAGACAACATGAATAAACATAAAACATGGCGAGACAGACCTGAAACGTGACAGGACCCCCCCCTTAACGACCGACTCCTGGCGGTCCTTGGAATTTATCAGGGTGGTCACGATGGAAGTCTCTGATGAGCGATTTGTCCAGAATGAGACTGGGAGCGACCCAGGAACGCTCCTCAGGGCCATAGCCCTCCCAGTCAACCAAGTATTGCACACCACGGCCCCTCTTACGAATGTTCAAAAGCTTTTTCACAGTGAATGCAGGGTGGTTATCAATGATGCGGGGGGGAGGGGGTGGGGGATCGGGGGGACAAATGGGGTGAGAGGATACAGGCTTAATACATGAGACATGGAATGTGGGGTGAATCTTAAGGGAAGCAGGGAGTGACAGTTTAACAGAGGAAGGGTTGATGATTCTGTGGATCTTAAAGGGACCAATAAAGCGGGGTTGCAGCTTGTGGGAAGTGGCTTGGAGGGGAATGTCCTTAGTGGACAGCCAGACGGAGTCACCTGGTTTGTAGGCCGGAGCTGGAGTGCGGTGGCGATCAGCAAAACGGCGATTACGATCTGCCGTGCTTAGCAGCGCGGCCTTGGCATCCCTCCAAACCTTGGAGCACCGTTTCATGTGGATGGCGAGGGAGGGAACAGCGATCTCGGCTTCCTGGTCAGGAAACAGTGGAGGTTGGTAGCCCAAGGAAACCTCAAACGGAGATTTCCCGGTGGCGGCGCAGGGTAAGGTGTTGTGTGCGTATTCCACCCAGGTTAGCATCTTGCTCCAGCTGGCTGGATTCTTTGCCGATACGCAGCGTAGAGCGGCCCCCAGGTCCTGATTGGCCCTCTCCGTTTGGCCATTGGACTGAGGGTGGTAGCCCGAAGAGAGGCTAGCTGTGGCCCCGAGGGCCACGCAGAACGCCTTCCAAACTTGGGAGATGAATTGGGGGCCGCGGTCAGAAACGATGTCCGAGGGAAGTCCGTGAATGTGGAATACTTCTCTCACCAGAACCTCTGCGGTCTCTTGGGCGGTGGGCAATCCAGCCAGGGGGATGAAGTGTGCCGCTTTGCTGAATCGGTCCACCACAGTGAGGATGGTGGTGTTACCTTCGGAAGGGGGAAGTCCGGTAACGAAGTCCACGCCGATGTGGCTGCAGGGTCGGCTGGGTACAGGCAGAGGTTGGAGTAGACCAGCAGGGGCTTGGTGGGAGGCCTCGCTTCTGGCACAGGTGGTACATGCCTTGATGAAGCGCCTGGTGTCAGGGATCATGGAGCTCCACCAGAATCTCCTCTTCAGCACCGCCAAGGTGCGGGTAAAGCCGGGGTGGCAGGAAAGGAGGGATGAATGGGCCCATTGCAGCACCTGTGTCCGAGCGGCTGCGGGAACGTATAGGCGTAATCCGGGGTTGGGCCTAGGATCGGGTTCATCCCGTAGAGCCCTCTGGATCACCGACTCGATCTTCCAGGTGACGGACCCAACGGTGCAGGAGGCCGGAAGGATGTTCTCTGGAACCTCACGCTCAGGACAGGTGTTAAACTGGCGAGAAAGGGCGTCAGGCTTAACGTTCTTAGAACCCGGGCGGTAGGTGAGTGAGAAGTTGAACCTCCCGAAGAACAGTGCCCATCTGGCCTGTCGGGAGTTCAGCCTCTTGGCTGTCTGGAGGTATGCCAGGTTCTTGTGGTCGGTCCAAACGATGAACGGCTTCTCGGACCCCTCCAGCCAATGTCTCCACTCCTCCAACGCCAGTTTGACTGCTAGCAGCTCTCGGTTCCCAACGTCATAGTTCCTCTCCGCCGGGGACAGCTTCTTGGAGAAGAAGGCGCAGGGGTGTAGTCGGTTGTCAGCGGCCGCCACCTGAGAGAGCACTGCTCCCACCCCTGTGTCGGAAGCATCCGTCTCGACCACAAACTGGCGGGTGGGGTCAGGGTGTACCAGGATGGGAGCGGAAGAGAACAGTCTCTTGACCTTGGTGAAGGCCGTCTCAGCTTCGGAGCTCCACCGGAATGGCACCGCAGGGGACGTGAGTTTGGTTAGAGAAGAGACCACTTGACTATAGGATCTAATGAACCTTCGGTAGAAGTTGGCGAATCCCAAGAAGCGTTGGAGCTGCTTACGTGAGGTGGGTGTGAGCCAGTTGGTAACTGCCAGAATCTTCTTGGGATCCGCCCTGATCCGTCCCCTCTCAAGGATAAACCCCAGGAACTCAACTGTGTCGGAGTGGAAGACGCACTTCTCCGCCTTGACGAATAGTCTGTTCTCCAGGAGTCTCTGTAGGACTTGCCTGACGTGGTATTCATGATCCTTGGCATTGGTGGAGTAGATTAAGATGTCATCCAGGTAGACGAACACATGGCGACCCAACAAGTCCCGAAGAACATCATTCACCAGGCCCTGGAACACAGCAGGAGCATTGGTGAGGCCGAATGGCATGACCAGGTATTCGAAGTGTCCGAGAGAGGTGTTGAAGGCGGTCTTCCATTCATCGCCCTCGCGGATACGGACCAGGTGGTAAGCGTTGCGGAGATCCAACTTGGTGAAGATGGTGGCCTCGTGAAGTGGGTGGAACGCGGAGTCCATCAGGGGCAGAGGATACTTGTTCCTCACCGTGATGTTGTTCAGCTCCCTGTAGTCGATGCACGGGCGTAGGGAGCCATCTTTCTTCTGAACGAAGAAGAATCCCGCACCGACGGGAGAGGAAGAAGGGCGAATTAGTCTGTTAGCCAGGCAGTCACGGATGTATTTCTCCATCGCCTCCCTCTCTGGTCTGGAGACGTTGTATAGGCGACTTGAGGGAAGTGACGAACCAGGGAGGAGCTCGATGGCGCAGTCGTAGGGTCGATGAGGTGGCAAAGACTGAGCTTGTGTCTTGGAGAACACTGTGCCCAGGTCATGGTAAGGAGAGGGGACCCTCTCCAGGGAGGGTTTGGGAGTCTGTGGTAGAGCTGGCACTCCCTCTGCTGGTGGTGGGGCGGAACGCAAGCAGGACAGATGGCACTTCGGATCCCATGCTTGCACTTGGTTAGAACTCCAGTTGATCGTGGGGTTGTGTTTCTGGAGCCAGGGTAATCCCAAAATGAGTTGGTCATTAGGGGACTGGATGACGCGGAACTGGATCATCTCCCGATGGTTCCCAGAAATGATAAGTTGTAAGGGAATGGTGATGTGCGTCATGCGGCAGAAGGTCCTTCCATCCAGCGACCGCGCGTTCTCAGGGTGGGGTAGAGGGAGGGTGGAGATGTTCAGTTCAGACACCACAACTTCGTCAATGAGATTGGCGTCCGCTCCAGAATCCACCAACGCGTTAATCCGGGTCGTTCTGTCGGGCAGAATTAAGAGAGTCGTGAGCGTGGGACGATGGTTGTCTCTGTCAGACCCCTCATGTCTGTCGACAGCTCTCACCTCCACTGGTCTCCTGGTCTTGAAGGAGCACCGAGCCTGGGTGTGACCCGGCCTCCCACAGTAGAAGCACGAACCAGTGGTTCTGCGGCGTGCTCGTTCCTCGGTAGAGATCCTTGTACCGGCCCGGGACAGGTCCATGGGTTCGGATCCCTCAGACTGCTGCTCCTCCAGTCGAGGACTTGGCCCCTGCCTGGGGTAATGGTTGCCAGGAAGGATCGGTCTCTCCGACCAACGTTGTCTGGCACGGTTGTCCAGGCGGATCGTGGTGCGCACGAGCTGGTCGAACTGGGTGATGGGGTCCAGTCGCGCCAACTTGTCCTGGAGCGTCTCACTCAGGCTGGCCAGGAAGAGATTTGCCAACGCCGCATCGTTCCAGCTAGTAGCCGCCGCGAGGGTGCGGAAGTCGATGGAATGGTCTGCCGCGGTCTTCCGTCCTTGGCGCAGAGCAATCAGTCTCTGGGATGGCTCCTGGTCGCTGGATGCGTGTTGGAAGACCTTCCGAATCTCATCGGCGAAGACTGGGTAAAGAGGAGGGAATGAATCCCCGGACCACACCGCCGTAGCCCAGTCCAACGCCCTCCCCTTGAGTAGCCCCATCACATAGCCAATCCGACGATCGTCGCTGTTGTAGGTCTGGGGCTGTTGCCTGAACACGAAGTCGCATTGTAGAAGGAAAGCCTTGCACCTCTCAGGTTCTCCACCAAACCTCTCCGGAGGGGGTTGTTGGGGCTCTCGGAATTGGCAGGTTCCCGTGGGGTTGAGCGCTGGGGATGTGGGTGGGTGGGATGGCTCCTCCCGTGGTTGTGGTAGGACCGCGACGGCGAGCCTCCTCATCTCCGCACACAGTTCACGAATCTCCAGGTGAAGTTCGGAGATTCCATGTGAATGCTGCCGGACGATGGCTCCTTGTTCCTGGAGGGCGTGGAACATAGCAGTAGAGTCAGCAGGGTCCATTTTGGCGAAATTGTTCTGAGACGGGTGCGTGGGGGTTGGACCCAAAATGCACGACTCAGAAACAATAGTTAAATAAAGTCCCGTTAGGGCTTTATTCGGGACGAGTCCCAGGAGCGTAGTAAACACAAGCAAAGTCCATACACGAAGATCCAGCCAAACAAATATAAAACAAACAAAAAGCACGGTGCCGAGGGAAGAGGCAATCTCGTAGTCGGTAGACGTGCAGGGAGGTCCGGTAGCAGGAGAGCTGTCAGCGGGGCAGATGAACAGGCGGACGGCAGGCAGAGGCGTAGTCGTGGGCGAAGCGGGAGTCGAAACCATGAAACAATCAGCGGGGCAAAAGTACAAAAACGGTAGGCGAGGACGTAGTCAAAAAACAAACGATGGTCACAAAACAGAAATCAATAAACTATGGTCGTTAAACAGGCTTGGATCGTAACGAGTAATCAAAACAGTAAATGCTCAAGAGTTGCGTGGAAAACAGAGGCAGACAATTTCGCGAAGAACAGTGCGCGACTGGGCTATAAATGCGGGTGTAGACAGGTGTAGACAATTAGTTAGAGCGTAGCAAGGAAATGGAAAACAGGTGCGATGGATGACAAGTTTAACAAGGAGATTAGTAATCGTTAGTAATAAACCTATCCTGCCCTAGCATTAGTAAATTAGTAAATGACATGCACGAGAAACGTAAGGTAACATGAACACATGATTAGTCTTGTTAGTTTCTACCCAATCCTGATCTAGCGTTAGTTGTTTTAGTAAATAGACAAATGGAAATAATTAGGGAGTGAATGACAGAAGGAGCGAGAGAGAAAAGGCGGAACGCAAGGTTTGCGGAAAGACATGTAAAAGTGTATGCATACACAACGACCAGTTAACGTAACAATAAACATAAATCAAAACATAATACAAAACGAAACTAAGACGATAACCATTCAACATAACAAGGTAATATAATCGTAACGAAACAAAACTAGACATGACGAGAAAATAAATCGTAACAAGAAATAAACTAAACAACATGACGAACCTAGACTAACATAATACATGATAAGACACTACGTGACTAAGACAACATGAATAAACATAAAACATGGCGAGACAGACCTGAAACGTGACACAAAGTACAGAGAGAAAAGATAAAAACGGGTTTAAAAGGTTCACAGTCCCTTTTCACAGTTGTCACCAGTATTAATAAAATCTCACTGGGTCTCATTACGTTTCGATTTTCATAAAGCACCTATATATCCCAACTCTTTTCCTGAATATCCACAAAAACAACTATCCACTCGTATTTAATGTGTAGATAGAAACCTCCATCCACCCATCCATTATCTGAACCCGCTTATCCTGAACAGGGTCGCAGGGGGGCTCGAGCCTATCCCAGCATACATTGGGCGAAAGGCAGGAATACACCCTGGACAGGTCGCCAGTCCATTGCAGGGCACACACACCATTCACTCACACACTCATACAAATGGGAAATTTTGACTCTCCAATCAGCCTAACCTGCATGTCTTTGGACTGTGGGAGGAAACCGGAGTACCCGGAAGAAACCCACGCAGACACGGGGAGAACATGCAAACTCCACACAGAGAGGCCCCGGCCCACGGGGATTCGAACCCAGGACCTCCTTGCTGTGAGGTGGCAGTGCTACCCACTGCACCATCCGTGCCGCCGTTAGATAGAAACCTGTGTGCATATTTGTGAACACCTTTACATGCTATCTTTCCGTCTGCCTTGTCTTTGCTGGGAATAAACCCTCCGCAAATGTTTGATAAACAGGTGTCTGAGAGCCAATAAAAATGGCGGCTTTGTGTTGCGTTGCATCAGGAAGGCACTTGAGACTTCTCAACACATGTCAGTGTGGTGAGATGATCCTCTAACAGTGATGTTTCTCTACTGCACCAAGCTACTTGTTTCTCATTTCCATTTCAAATCAAGGGCCTATCATGGAAATATTGCTCTTGCGTCAGGGATAAGTATGCTTGGATAACCCCGGCGTTCGTAATTACTGAGGAATAATTATCATTGTGTGTGACTGCGTAGACTTGTTGGCCCCCAGCCCTCAGCATCCTCCGTGTGTTGTGATTATGCGCAACACATGACCCTGCGATTCTCAGCTCATCCACGTCAGGGCCTCCTGGGAATGCTGATCTGTAAGGGCAGTGGACAGGGTGTCCGTGACAGTGGGGCCAGGCCTTCCCACACACTCTCCTGCTTCTGTATGCAAAGAAGAAATATGGGCGGCCATTTCAACTGCACTTCCCTTTCTACAAAGGCAGCCTTCCTATGAGGCTGGCAGGGCCAGGGGTGTTTGAGAGAGGTGAGAATATAATATAGAGCAGTGCTGACTGCAAAGGCTACAGCAACTGCAAGTCCATAACACAATCTCTGCCTAACAACACCGCTCGGCTGTGTAACACTGGGATCTGATCCTGGGCATCAGAGGCTGTGCATCATTAACACAGTCTCGGCTGCTGGGGTGTTGTTAGGCATGGCGCAAAGTGCAGTGCCTGGAACCCCCCGTAGCTGTGATCGCTTTCACGATACAGCACGGCAGCAGGTGCCATATTGCTTTTATCTAGCAGTTACAACATACAGAAACAATCAATTGATTACACAATTATTATTTATTTAGTAATAAATACAAAGCAAATGCAGCCTCTCAGCCTATGAGCATCCAGGATTGAAACAACCCGTTTTAAACATACGTACAAACACACACGCACACACACACGCGTAGATTCACATGAGAAATGTTTTCAACATCTATAATATAAAAAAAGCAAAAGGACCGATCATCACCAGCAAGGACACAGAGCGACTGGGATCTCAACAGTCATCTCATTATTTCAGAGGAGGAGATGTAATCCCTGGTGAGCGGGGGTAATTACAGAGAGGGTCTGCAGTATAATTGCCTCAGATATGTTAAAGTTTTTATGTGGTAATAGTCTGAATTTAATAAACATTTCATTAACCTCTGAAGCAATTAGTTTTTGTCCCTTGAAGGTGCTATAAGTCCCTGGTTTTAATCTGAGGATACATACAACATGTTCTACAATGCTGAAACCTACACTACAAGAGACATTCAATAAAAATTAAAAAAATATATTTTTGAAATACATTTGACTGCAAAATGTTGTGTCATCCAATACATTTGTATCTTCCAGGTCTCTGGACATTAACATTGATCTGAACTTTAGCTAGCTGTTAGCTTTTAAGCCAAATAAAAATGAATAGCTGAATACATCCCTACTGCTTACACAATGGACACAATGGAGTTGATCATAAATAAATGCACATAAATACACACTCAATCACATGGACACACAAATATACTTGCATTCATTTGGACGCACACACACACACACACACACACACACACACACACACACACACACACACCCTTAAACTTTGAATACAGATAATAGCACAAAGTTCCAGTTCTTTTCTTTAATGTCTGAAAGAATAAAGCCCAAAGTTCTGCCTGCAATTTAATAAAAAGAAAAGATAATGCTATCTCAATCTTACCATCTGCTTCTCTTTGAACTATGTGAGATTGTGCCTTTTTAATTACTGAGACAATGACCGTGCATGGGTGGCAGGGACTTTCATGCTACAATTGCTGTAAAACTTGAAATCCAGTTCAGATGTTCAGACAGGTGTCTAGCCCTCATAATCTGCCATACAGCATAAACAGCTTGTCCACAAGATTCAGCATGCACTCGACCTGTGTAGTCTCTGCGCATACAATGTATGCTCTGAAATGGCTCTGAAACAGATGCCTTTTTGTGAGAAGTAAAGTTCCCTGGGTAATACTTCCTTAGGCAGTAAAATAATTAGAGATGAGTGTTCAGCCCTGCCAGTGTTCTCATTACTTGTGACTGAATGCCTTGTATTGCAATTTTTCTCAAAACGTTCTTTGCTCAAACGCATTCTGAATGAAAGAATGTCAGTCATGAAGTTTGTGAAAGTCACTTTGAAACCATCAGTATTTTACTACATTATTTGGATTCCCTAACTTAGTCTGATTACTATCAGGGCACTTTCTCATTGTTTTTATTTTATTTTATTTTTTAAACTATTATTAAATATGTGATTTTGCTCATTTGGAGTAGTTGTGTCATGGCACAAAGGAAAATGGTCAAAATGGCCCCCTGAAAAACTGAAATACTGTATGCTCCAGGATGCAAATCAAATCGCATGACATTAAAGTGAACCTTGTACAAAAGCCTGTTCTGGAACTTGCTACAAGAACAATAGTTCAAACAAAATAAAGGATAGTTATCTTATGCAACCACTGAAAATAGGGCAATATTAGTTAATGTCCTTCTTTCAATTATCTATGCAAATTATTGATGCGCTCAAATTTAACTAATAATACATTGATCAGTTATTGACTCTCTCTTCATGCCACACACTGCTTGCAATAAAAGTGTTTATATATATATATATATATATATATATATATATATATATATATATATATATATATATATATATATATTATGACAGTCTGAACAGTAGGACCATGTGAACCTTTGGTCAAGGTTGAAGTCAAGGTTGCTGTTCAATTAAAAGAGAATCATTTAATGATGTACATGCCATCATTCTGTCCCGACTATCGAGCTGTTATCCATGCTATGGGGTGAATGGACAAGCAGGTGTTGTTTTCTCTGGGCCAAAATCTGGCTCATTTTTAAAAACAATTCTCACTGTTCCAATGCAGGCTTGGCAGCTCTGCATACAATGATGAATGGATGCCGATCCAGTTACAGTTCAAAGCCTAAACCTAGTTAAAAAGTCTAAACCTAATTAAGCCTAAACCTAGTAGTGAAAGGGTTGAATATGTGAATATTATGTCATGTAAAAAGATGTAGATGTAATAAGCTAAAGCTTCAGCCTACACCTTTTCGTCAATATTGTTATTCATTTTTTCTATGTGCATTCATTCTGTAAAAATTCTTAATAAGGACCAAAATAAACAACTACTACTACTACTAATTATGGACTCCTAAATAGCATGCCAGACATATCCTGCTTAAACAAATGTTTGACATTTTATGGTTGCATAACACAAGTCTGTTTACACTGTTGAACCTTGTGGTGTTTGACATAAAGTCAGGGGACCAACCTAAGATATCACTGTGAGGCGCTGAGGGAAAATTCGGCCATAAATTGTCTACGTTTAGCATTCAGTGAAGTTTGCTGTCTGAGGAAGGTGTCATTTTTAAATATAACACTAGATTCTGGAAAGAATCTCAGGTGATAAAGAAAAGAGAGGTGGGTCCTCTGTTTTGAAGACATGAACAGAGTATGCCAAGTATCTGTCAGACAACTGGAATTGGGAGTTTACAACTTGGCTTCATCCAGAGCCCTTCTGAAGTCTCATATGGGTAGCTGTCCAAATGCATCACTGTCCAGACCCGGCTGTTACCATTGGTCCATTTCCCAGTAGAAATTCAAGCATTACTGTAAGTGCAGTTTAGTGGACCAAGCCTGATACAAATCAAACGAGAAAAAATCTTTTAGATTTAAAAAGAGCTGTGGATTACTGTAAGCATTTCATACTCACATGACAAGGATATACGTTACATAAGTTCATTCGTGCTACACTGGATTTCTAATACAGACAAGCTGTGGGGAGATAAGGTGACTTGCAATTGTGCTGGCTATGGGGGAAAAGCACAAAAGACATGAGAAAGAATATAATTACAGATAGAGTATGGATACTGCTTTACGTCAGCAAAAGCCCTCTGACATAATCAGAGTCCACTGGCTGTCTCGCTAGGTATCCCAAACAGGGCTCCTGCAAAGGAGTCAATATCCTGTGGAAACCCTTTTCTCATCCAAGAAACATCTCACACCAAACTAAGAAATCAGAGCACAAAATAAACCTAAACAAAACAATAGAACAAGAACAGCACAAAAGCAAGAAGTACACTCAACAGAACAACTATTGTTTGTTGTTTCTGGAGCTACAGGGCGTGATGTAATTGCCCAGGGGGGCCGCGGACAGATGGGGCGGATCTCAGTTCAGCGCCAAGATGAAGGGCGGGAGAAAGTGGAGGCTGCAGCAGAGTCTGCTTTGAGGCCCATTACAGATGTGATGCATTTGGCGGTGAGAGAGCCATAGCATTAGCATGCATCAGGCAGAAAGGCTTTTCTTTATAGTTGTCCAGGTAAACAGCTGTTCCCACAACACAACAGAGCTCCATTGTCTGAAGTATCTCATCTGATCTTGCCATAACATAGTACCTCTGCTTCATATTACTCTCCAGTTTGTTCTCCATCGAATACCTACTCGATATTATTTGCCGTGAATACCTCATAAACATTCATATTAAAGTATGTAAATGTATTTATCAGAATGCTAACACTATATATAGTCCCATAAGAAATAATGAATGACCTTGAGAGCTGTGTCTTGGAAATGTACCATGATGGAGTTGAGACCCATATTACATCAAATTCACACCAGATAAATACCACTTTTTGCAGGCTAGACTTATTCTAGGAAATCAATCCTGGAAGGCTTGGCAGATCCCTCTATTTATAGTCAGTTTGCTGCTATTACTTTCAGGATATTTTACTTTCGAAGAGGTTAGCAGAAAAGTTGCACAGGGCCAGTCGTGTCACCTTGATTACTTGCCGGAGCTCTGTTTACTTGGATTTTGAGTTATACAGAAATTGTAAAAGAAATCAACTTCACTGAGGCTGCTAAGTAGAGTCCGTTAATCAATTCTAACCAATGGCATCCTGAGCCACAGAGGCCATTTAGTATATATTTTTTTCTGTTTTACAAGATGCTACTTTTAAAACTAGCAAATAAAATAAATGCCTCACACTTCTCTCTCAAAAGAGTTTATTGGGCTTTTGTTACCAACGTGTCTTGTTCCGTAGCCATCTTGGCAGGATTCTACATTTTCAACCATTAAAGGACTGTGGGTGGTACCTACAATTTGTTGTATCACAAACATTTTTTTTACTATGTGTTTGATAGCCTCTGTGACCTGCCTCACTGCACTATTGCTTTAATTAAAGAAATAATGAAAAAATTGCATAATCAGGGCTCCCTAAACTGTCTCCGCACCCACTCTCCTAATACCCAAGCTCTACCACAATCTGGCTCTCCAAAATCGCCTCCTCTGTAATTGTAATTTGCTGTATATTTTGTGGAAGTGAAATGGTACTTGAAAATGTTTTAGGAAAAAGTATTTTCATTGGCATGCTCCCTTTGGGGGCCATTTTGAAAAAGAAATGGAACAGAATTTTTGACAGGCTTGGTAATTATGCCACAGCTGTAATCTATATGGATGAGGAGCTACACGTATAATCAGATTAAAATATCTATGATTCCACTTGTAATATATGGCTTGGGAATATTATTTCAATAATATTAATGAAAATCTGAAAGAACGTATATCCTTGCACTAACCTCCATGCAGAACAGTTTTTACACTGGCATTAATCATTTGTACACTGTTATAACTTGTTAATAATACATGTATAAATGTTTCTGCCAATTCTGCTCCACCAATAACCCAGGTGGACCCAAAGAGAAACATTCATTCATTATCCTAACCCGCTTATCCTGAACAGGGTCGCAGGGGGGCTCGAGCCTATCCCAGCATACATTGGGCAAAAGGCAGGAATACACCCTGGACAGGTCGTCCATTGCAGGGCACACTCACCATTCACTCACACACTCATACCTATGGGCAATTTAGATTCTCCAATCAGCCTAACCTGCATGTCTTTGGACTGTGGGAGGAAACCCACGCAAACACGGGGAGAACATGCAAACTCCACACAGAGAGGCCCCCGGCCGACGGGGATTCGAACCCAGGACCTCCTTGCTGTGAGGCAGCAGTGCTACCCACTGCACCATCCGTGCCGCCCCCTCTGAAGAGAAACATTCAGTTTGAAATTAATTTTGGCTATACCACTAAGCCCAGTCTGCAATTAAGAAAATTCATTTCTTGACTTGACTACATCTTGGAGCATTTATGTAGGTTAAACTGTAGGGAGATGAAGCTGTAAGCATTTGTAAGTTTACATCCCCGATTAGCACTTTACCTGAATGCCCCCACTGTAATAAATTAGGTTTAAACTGCAAAGACCATAGTTGGACAAAGCCCATTGCACCACTGTCTTTAACCTTTCTGTAATGTGTTCATGTGAGTGGGCACTCCAGTTGATTGTCATTTGTCTTTGCTGAATGATAACAAATGTTAAACAAATTGACAAACACATTTGTAATTAAAGTAAGAAAATGTAACAAAAATGTTGCCACAAAGTGTGATTATCTACTCAGTCCTTCACTATCCGCACAACTCATCAAGAGGTGATGCAGATCACACAGCTGAAGACCAAGCATTTGGTCTCGGGAAGCTTCTCTCACTCCGTTTTAGCCACTAGCATAGAGCATTACTATGCTTCCGCACCAGAGCCCCGTTCCTTAGTTTACGGGCATGCTTGCACTATTGAATGACACATTTCCAGCATCTGTTTAATGAATAATTAATTACAGAGAAAAATAACTTCACAGAAAAATAATAACACAACGAATCACAGCAAACAAATAAGAGAGAAATGACTGTCATGGATGAGCTCCACGGTAGCTGCATAGGGTGATAGGCAGTTGGTGGCTGCGTAGGCCAGAGTATGGGAGGGTTCAGTCAATTAGGGGCCCACATTTCAGCACTCTTCAGTGATAAGAAAAGAAGCAGACTAGCGACGCCTTGTGGTCTGGAGGAGAACTGCAGTTGTTTACACTCTCCCAAATTGGCAATGGGGGGTTTGTGCATGAACATGAGTGTGGCTGCAGACTTTTGGTAAATGGTTGGAATTTATATAGCACCTTTATCCAAAGCGCTGTACAATTGATGCTTCTCATTCACCCATTCATATACACACTCACACACCGACGGCGATTGGCGATTGGCGATTGGTGATTGGCTGCCATGCAAGGCCAGCTCGTCAGGAGCATTTAGGGGTTAGGTGTCTTGCTCAGGGACACTTCGACACAGCCCGGGCGGGGGATCGAACCGGCAGCCCTCCGACTGCCAGACGACTGCTCTTACTGCCTGAGCCATGTCGCCCACTTTTAAAATGGCGATCAATGGACATGCGCAACCCCACATTTAGATGGCAAAAGATGTATATAAACAGAACCAAAATTGACTGTCTTCCATGCTACAGGTGGAATTTATTCAGAAAAATGTGTGGATGAACTCAAGCAAGCACAAAACTGTTAGAGAAAGAAGCTTCTCCTGCTCCTGCCTGCTGAAATTCATCATACATTTCACTGTCACATTTCTTATGATTGACAGCATTGTGATGCATGCAGGTTTCCCGGAATTTGATCTTCTGGACATTTCTAGTTTATGCCAAGTTTATGCCACCTGGCATCAAAAAAGTATTTATTTTAAGCACTGCACCTTATATAAGAGAGGTGAACTCATTTTTCCACCCAACAGCTTGTCTGTAATTAAATTCCCAAAACAAATGTCTGAGTTGCTAATGCAATTCTCACACCATTAGACATACAGAATAAGGCCATGACAAGGCTAACTCAGATGACATGCTTTAAAGGCTGACTGACAGAAACTATAATCAATAGCTTAACAGTTTAAAGGAAAACTGCAGGCTAGAACACTTGCATTGTCAGTAAATGTGTTGCAGCAATGTGAAATTAATTCCAGGGTTAATGATCTAACATTTGTAACTGTATTTATAATTAATTATGAGTTACATTAATTATATAATTATATTTGACTTGATCGCTATTTTAAATTTTACACTGGCTAACCTTCTTCTGGATCTGCTCCATTGTCTTATTCTCCTACATTACCCAGAACTACTTTCACCCGCCTTGATCAGAATGTTAGCTAAAAATCTAAAAGCAAGGTCTGAGATGGTGGCCACACCCCCAGTTCCCTGCAAAGCCATGCTGTTGCATTCTGGACTATTGAGACGACCAGCACGGCAGACATCAGCAGAGCCTTTTAATACATTTTTGATTTCTCTCAATAGGAGTATTGCGGAAGTGTGATTAGCAGGAATTCCAGGCAAAACCCTTTACTCATTGTCCCTAATGGACTGACATTAATATGCTACTTACAGTTGGTGCTATAACAAGTTGACGACACACTCTCCTATTAAAGGTCATTGTGCCTAGTACGCAGAAAGTATACAGTATGGTGTAACCTAAGACCACTTACGTTTGTCACTTTGCCTTTGTTTCTGGCTTGTGCAACAATCCTGCATGCTGTATTTCGTATTATAGATTGCATGCAGATTTCACATCCTAGTTGTTGTGATATCTATGCAGAAGAGCTATCATTTTGTTGGGAAATGCAAATGCAATTATTTTGAGAAGAAAACCTGGGGATAATTCTGAACACCTTGTTTCTGTAACATACCTGTGATTATCATCCGGAGTACAGGCAATAGAGCAGTTTGCGAGTGAGAAAAGAGAGAAAAGAGAGACACAGAGAAACAGCAGAGGAGAGAGGGGCCATTTGAAAATACAGTCAGTTGAGAGAAACCACATGCAGAGGGGAGACACAGTGCAAGGCCGAGGAAAAGAAAAGAAAAAAAAGGGGGGGCGTTAGAAGGAGGTCCTATTGGCAGAGAATATTGCATAGAGGTGAGAAAGAAAGCATATAATCCTTTGTCAATTGCAATTTCTAATAAAGCATTGAAGCATTGGTAGGCATTTATTATAATTCATTAAATTTATTCAAATCTGTTGCTGTTCTCTTAAGTTATTGTATCCTATGCTTTGGCTTGATGGTAAGTGCTTGTATTTGTCATGCCAATACAGTTCTTTGATTTGAGGTCAAATAAACAGAGAATGCAGGTAGTTGAGGAAGAGCCAGAGAGAAAGAGAGACAGGGAGAGAGAGAGAGAGAGAGAGAGAGAGAGATGTGAAGAGGTAAAGCCTATACTACAGCCTCTACCTGGTCCCTGTACTGGTGGAGGAGAATGTGCCAGAAGGCCAGAGAGTGATAAATTAAAATAATCTCTGGATCCACCACCACATCCATTACCCCCATCTGTCTGCTTTGTGGTCCGGTTAGAAGCCAAATTATCCAATCATGGACATCTGTGTGGACAAAAACTTGGAAAAGTCCCCCTTTTTTCCAATAGGAACCTTCTGTATTTGATAAATGGGCAAGAACTACTTTATGTTAAAATACATTATTGTCAGTGATGCTCTCAAGAGAAGAAACTGGGCAATACATCCACATAGGGCTGGAGGGTATTTCTGTTCTTTCTCTCATTCAGTTAACATCATATCAATATCATATTTTCATGAAGAGAGAACATGTGTATAATGAACCCGAGGACCTCAAATGAATAATTCCCAAACGGTGACTGATGCAACTCATGGTTGTGTTGAATAGAGAAAAAAAAAACACTGGGTAAAACCATTAATTCCACCATATGAAAAATAATTGGCACTACATTTATTGCATGCTCTTGCACTATTGTGATCTTAAAAACGGGGTGACAAACCCATCTTGTACCACTTAGAACTATTATTTCATGTCTTAAAACGTTTCATTAATAATATGCTAATTGTATTCTCCTTCATTTGCATGAGAAAGGAGGCGAGCACGAATCAGGCCTGTAGATAAGAGCGTGTGCATCGCACCATTGTCATCCCCCTCATTGTGATAAGGTTTGTCATGTAGAGATGAACCTTGGGGAGTTCTGGAGAAGCCACCGGAGAATTCAGCGACTTAGTGATGAATTTAAAAATTACAATGTTCCAGAGGTCAAAACAGACACTCAAGCCCACTCCACTGATTCACTGAAATTACCGGCTGCTTTGATTGCGGCTGGCACAGCCTTGTTACCCTCGCTCGGCAATCTGTCAGGTATGTATGGACTTTACTGCCAATTACATTTGTTATTCCCACCATTTTAATTCTAGCTGTGACTGATCTCCACTCAGCCCCCTGAATTCTCCAGCCACAGTTATAATTCCATTTCCGTGAACTTTATTCAAATGATAATGAAAAATAAATAAATTATTCAAATTAATTTTAATGTCAGCCAAAATAATTAGGAGACTGCAATCTTGCCTGCTGCTGTTTAAAGATAACCATAATTACCCCAAGGAGTTCAAAGAGTGTAACCCGTTGCAGTTGCATTCCAAAAGTGCAGTGCATGAGTCTGATGCGATCAGCACTGCAGCAATGGGATAATCAGTTCCCTTAGAAATGAAAGTAAAGTGCCCTGATGAGTATGTAACAGAGGCAAATTGCCTCTTTACTGTTGAAAGTAAACAGTAATCTTGTCCATGAACAAAAGGCTGGCAGCTGAAAAGGAAAGACTGCAGTACAAATTGGTTTATAAATAACACCATGGTGGCTTTGTCTGCAGTGCTTCAGAGTGATGAATATGGAACAATGCCGCTGGGTTGTTTCATCTAGTCAGAAATGTGAGCCTGTGTAACCCTGGACTCCAAAATTAAATTATGCTCTCCATCAGAATCCCACAAAGACAGGGGGCAAAAAATGTCACATGATTTGCCTCACGTTTGAATCACCATTAGAGATGATGACGACCAACCGTTAATGTCTGATACATTTGTTATTTTGTTCCTCTGACAAAGAAACATACTTTCAGGCAATATACACAATAAGGACTTCAAAAGGAGAACGTTATCCCACCATCACCTTCACTAATCTCTTACCCTGAGACAGGGTTAGACTCGCAGTCCTTATAACCACGCAGGAATATCTCTGACAAAAGGCAACATGAAAACTCTGGATCCTGGTCTGAAGCAAAGGGAGCCATCCACAGTATGTGTTTGCCTTGACTGTATGGGGGAGTATCATAAGACAGTAATATGAAAATGATCGAGCCACCTGGTGCAACACCAAACAACCAACCGGCATGACTCATAAGTAACCCAGTCACGGCGCCAACGTAACCACCATAATTAGGGACTGATTATGCAGCCATTGCAATCACACAGAACAGCTCCAGTTAAGGACCCAGGACTGCAATGTGCCCCTGTCTAGGCTCAAGCACTGAAAATCTTAACTAGTGTTTTAGTCTTGTAATGAGACTAAAAAAGTGTACACTTTTCTCTCAAGCAGAAAATATTACTGTAGCTTGTTTTAAAGGTACAGTAGGTAATTTTGGACTTACCAGCAACAGACTCCTTCAAACCACAACACTGTTTATCCCTCCCCCTTCTCTGTAAACACGCTGAGGTTGGCAATTAGAACAAATTTTCAACCAATGAGCTTGAATTATTGCATAGTTATACAATGTTTTGGTACAGAGTATCAGGCCGTCAACTGTATATTTTGAAACCCGAAATATAAACACATTTTCAATGACAGGAAGGGATTTACAATGGTCTTGTAACAATGTTTTAACACAAAAATCTTACCTATTGTACCTTTAAGTTACTTTTGTTTTCACTAAAACTATCGAATCTCATTGGCTATCTTCTTATTTAGCTAAAAGAGTAGTCAAAGTAAGATTTTAAGTCAAAATATAAAACTAAAATACTTCATTGTTTTTGCAGTGAGTGGTCTGGCTGTCATTGAAAACTCAGCTCCCCTGCACTGGCTTCTGAGAGAGGGAGTGTTGAGTGGCAGGTTCAGCCCCTGATCAATCCTAGAGATTTACCCCCTGTGTGTTGTCAGGCTCTATTGCTCTTAAATCAGGGCCAATGTGTCTCCAGGTAGACCAATGACAGGGTGATTTGTCTCCCGCCTTGATCTGCTCAGTGATAATTGATGCATATTTCAAATTATTTATGGAGAGAGACAAATAAACAGCAAAGAGGCAATAAAGAAGATATTTCTGTGGCTTAATGAATCATAGGTTGGGTCTAAATTGTTGTCACACCTAACTGTGTGGTGCCAAATATAAATCTCAGTGATGAAATGTTGAACTAAGTATGTGAACATAAGAAATAACATCAGTTAGCCCCACAACATGTCATGTACACACCTTGGATCTCTCCATTGCTATTCATGAGTCATATAATAAATGTGTATTCTGGATGTTGGAAAGCATAATGGTTACTCAGGGACCATGTGGAAAACATGGATGGGGATGGGGGGGGGGGGGGGGGGATTGCCCTCTAGGGGGGGGCATACAGTAATACATGACAGTGACCCCCAATAATTAATAACCTAAATTCTGCCTTCTTGATTCATTGCCTTTTCATGTGCGGTTCTTGGTCAGAGATTCCTGCAGAGACACACTGAGAAATGTCACTGGTAATAGGTTTTTTCATTTTTGAAAGAACGTCCTTGATGGTGGCATTTACGAGCATGGAATCACGAGTGGGACTGCCTGCAGGCCTCCATAAAAGCAACAGAAGCCCCCGCACAGTTGCGTCAGTTTAATTATGAATTCTACGACGGGAGCATGAAATTGAAGAGAAGAGTTAAAAAATGAAGAATGCTACCAAAGTTGTCATCAACCAAAAATTTCTATAGGATTTACTATTTTATGCTCCGTACTGATTGAAAAACATGCTTCTACAATAAGAATCATAAGGCAGTAACAGTAATTCATAGATAAGTGGATTTCTCAGGGGACTGTGTAAGCATGGAATTGGATGGAATGGATCACTCAGTGGGAGAATGCTGATGCTTCATGCAGTGTTCCTGATGTCATGCTATGAAAATCCACTAGGAATTTGAGTCCATTAAGTGAAATCAAATGTTAAAGATGTGTGAGGCTTTGACAGACAGATGTTATTTGTCTTGCTTGACCACATCTGTTGTGTTCATATTCATATCATACAAAAAATACAGTAGTTTAGATTCTTATCAGCCTCTTATTTGTAATGGCTCCTCCATGCCACGCCTACGGTTTACAACTCTGACCTTGTCACAGACTCAGATAATAAAAGGCATATTCTAACAATCCGTGTTACCATTTCCAATATGTTTCAATATAATATCAAAAACAATTCAGAAGTTGCATAAATAGACACATTGTTTTAGTTTTTTTGTTATTTCATGTCCTGCCAATGTGGAATTAAGACTTCAACCATGTGTGTGCAGTAAATAGTTTTTGAGATATTGACACTTTTATTGAACTAGTACATAATAGGTGGAAATTGCCCTCTAGATGTGTCTCTCTGTGTAAGGCCTTTGTAGAACATATAGCTCTCAGATCACCTATAGAAGGCAGCTTGGGCTCTTGTCTCCAGATCAAGGGAGCTGAAAAACCTTTATGCATTTTCCACAACTTGCATTTCACAGTTTCAATAAATCAATTAGTCAACCAATTAGTATTTTGTCATTGTAGTGTGTTTTTTTCCCGACTGCATGGGCAACTATTACCTCTAGCTCTTTGTTCTTTGCCCCAAGCATTCACTAGACAGGAGAAAACTCATCAATAAAAAAATTTAAAAAAAACTTCAAACACTGAGCCCTGAACATTTGCAAAAATCTGTTGAAAAGAGAAAAGTAAAACCCAAGAGAGAGAGAGAGAGAGATGCCAGGACAGACAGGTCAGAGGAACTGTTTGTGTTGCATCCTCCCTACACTGTATAAAGAAAGGATTGGAGACAGAATGGGATGTACATATAGGGGTGAGAATACAGAATGGCAGGGGCATTGACCACAGTTCAGGATGTACAGTAAGGGCAAATGCATCGAGTTTGCAGAGAAGAAACAGAATGTGTGTTGTCACTATCTTGTAATATCTTGTAAAATGTCGTTTTCCTGGTGAGCCTGGATGTTTGTGTGTGTCTGGGTGTGGTCAGTATGTGTTATATTAACAACACAGTCCGTGAATAGGCCCTGGAATATTTAGTCTTGTCTCATTGTCCTGTGATAGCTCGGCACTGTGTTCTGGCTCATGGCTGAGTACATTGTCTTTTAATGAGCAGATTTTCTACTGTAGTAGACTCCCTCATACAGAGCACATCTGAGTTCTACTTTAGCCCTGTCAACCAGGCCATGCATGTGTAGCAGGATGGGTTACATTTTGGGCCTGTAGAATGGAGGGCCCAATTCCTTAATTTGGTGATCCATCATTGTCCATCATTGATGACGATCTTTATGATGGTGATGATAGTTATAATTTTTAACACACTATTTATTGATGAACATTATAAATCATTGGCAGGAATTACTGTAGAACAGTGTCCAAAAAATTTTTTTTTCTATTTCTAAAAGAAAATTAATATGTTCAAATGTGATGGGCGAAAAGTTAGATACCACCAGCAACAAAAAGGTCAATGCTGGAGCACAGTGAGGAAGGAAAGCCACAAGCCAGGCTTGGACTCCAGCCATTTCAATTTGTCTAAGATTCGTCAACAGATTAAAGAGTTTGCTCCCACCTAGGAGCTTGCCAACAGCAATAAAAGTATGCAAAAGCATGAAAGTACTTCATTTTTGCTTTTTTATCCAGTCAGTCTGATGGAAAAAAATTATTTACTTTCAGCTTGATCCTTAACCCTGGTGCTGATGAGCTGTGGGGTCTGCAGGGTTTTGTTTTCCACTGAAAAATACACAATCAAGGAAATGCAAATACCCTTTAATGAGTGCAGATTTCCATTATTGTATTACTCAGCAGTGCCCAACTGAAAATCTGAAAATCAGCACCCTGTTCAGACCAAAGAAACCGGCTGAAGTCAGACAACTGTGTAAAAAGAGCTTTAATTGCTGAATTAAGCACTGAGTAACAATGACACATCCAGGAGCAGGCTCTGTGGTGTGGTGTAATTTCTCATTCTGTCTGGGCTCATTATGACTAAGGGTTGGGGGGTAGCAGGTGGTGAAGGGGGCATCTTTTATATCTGCCTCCGAAGGGCTCCCTTCTTCCAGAGACTGTATAAACCCTTCAGGTGATAGTTTTTCTGTATTACATCTCAACTAAAATTTAAGTTTGGTTTATCTGTTTTTGTTTTGGCGACGAGAACAGTAAGATATTTGAAATAATTAAACGCAAGTGCGATCATTACATATAGCATACATATAGCAAATGTGGCTAATTAGAAACGACATGGAGGTAGGGAGAGGAGATGAAAAGCCTGAAAAGGTGCATCTTCAGTTTGTGCTTGAAGGTGTCAGGGTCTCTGCTGTTCTGACGTCCACGGGAAGGTCATTCGACCACCGTGGGGCCAGAACAGACAACAGTTGTGACCGGGAAGTCTGGGAAGGCTTTTTAAGAGAAAAAAGTATATACTGTATGCAATTGAGAAAATGCTGTATATTAGCTGGATAAATCTGTCGGAATGTGATCACTAACAACACTCCAGATTCAACAGTCTGACATGAAAGCCCACAAAATTCCGTCACAGTTGCTTCTCTGGAGTTAAAAAGCACGTTCCATTGCCATGGAAACAGGAGGATCTGTACCACTACAACTCTATATTTCTCTAAGTCATTTTAGCCACGTGTACCATTTTAAAGGAGCAGGGGGTCAGGTGTACTCCCAGTGAAGTAGTTGTTGAGCAAAAAAAAAGTTAAAAGGCTGTTGAGAATGTTGTTTGGCTCCAGCTGCGTATTCAGCCCCCATGAGCTTACTGGAACAGATATTGCATGAAGCTAGAAACCTATAAGGTTTCCTTTAACCCCAAGGCTTTCATATAGGAACTACTAGATATTTAATAACACTTCATCCCACTCACCCCCACTGTAATTTGATAGATCCCTGCTGGGAGACGTGTCCCATCTATAGCAAGAATATAAATTCTTGATATAAATATAACACGTCATATAAATTAGAAAGGGAACCACCAGATATTTATGTAAGAAAACATTTTGAGTAAACATGCAGAGATAAACATAGAAAATCATTCCTTTTTCAGTTTTTTGCAGTAAATTAATTAATCTAGACTATCTACATTGAATATAGTCTATAGGTAGAATTAAACTGCCCAAGCTGACATTTTATTTGATATTCACACAGGGGTACATCTCTTGATTATGTATGCAAATGGTACAAGTTTGAATTAGTTATGGTTCTGATCATTTTCTATGACTAAGATTGATGAAAGGTTCTTTTTCATGGAAAGCCTCCCTCGCTCCATTATCAGTTTTTTTGCTCTTAATCTTTTTTTAGTGTTCACGCACTCTTCACAGATAATCCCCTTCCTCTTCCTCCATTAAACTGTCAATGTACTTTTATTCCACGATAGTGTATTCATGTTCCACCTGACAGTCACATCATTGTCTTTCACCTTTAGATGAAACCACTTGTTGAATATTCAAATAATAATTACAATGATAACAGCTACCTCAAGAGTTCTGAAACTGATGGGGCTCAGTAATAAAACTAAAAGGATTATTTGAAAAACATAACAATACCTAATGATGTGAAAAGGCCATCGAGCCCATCTGGGCTCCAAATTTACTGCAAACTAGAGAGTAACCAGCGCTGCATTTCACAGCGCTGCACTGCAATTCTGGACATGACTCTGTTTCTGGTTCTCCTAAATGATCTTGCAAGCTATTGCTATGCATTAACACTGTGTCTGCTAATGCATCCTGATACTTTTCATTAATTCCACCTACTGCATACCTCCTTGTTCTTATGAGAGTATTCAACCTGACATATATTTTATAGTTTAAACCATTTCATGACTGAAAACATTAATCCCCCTTATTCTCCTTATTCGTTTGTTTAGCTAATTTTCTGTGGAAACACAGACTCACACAAACATACTGTATGTACCCACGCTTCCTCACAGTTAATGATTTGCTGTCTTTGAATTTGAATCCTGAAGGACTAGGGAAGCAGCTTTACCCTGAGATGAGAGGGAGTTCACCTCTTTTTTGTCATTTGCTCTGCTGTATTTAGGTGTGAGGGTAATTAAATGCCTATTAAGGACTTGGTGCTATTAAACAAGTCTGACGCCTCCTCTCTGAAGTCTATCAGCTCATCAAAGATTAGGGAATAAAGTTTTTCTGTTGACCTTTGACCTGGAGCTGTTGGCTCAATGAGAACTTGAAAACATTAAACCTGATAAGAGTCTTCAAGTGCTCACTTGTATCGAAAGCCTTTGGTCTTTTTCCCTGAGTTTAACTACTGCCATCAATGACTGAGATGGCCTGGTTGATGATGTCACTTAAGAACCCAACCATCAGTGAATTTTACACTGCGGTGCGTAAATCGATGATCCCTCTGCCACTGAAACACTCTGGAGGAAGACACTTCCTGACCCCGTGGATCCAATATTTCACTTCAGTCAGATTTAAGGCTGTGCCTCATTGATCACAGTGAACCTACCTTTGGATGGACTGACAAGCCTCCGATTGTCTCCAGTTCTGCTGACCTTCAGCTGCCACTGAAGTGGCACCCACAATGAGGCCTTTTTCTGCAGTGATGTCCCTGAGTACCAGCAGGACTGGGGTATGTGGCATGGATACCTGTGCTTGGCACAGCAGCATAGCACAGGCCCAGATTTTCTCCCATTGTCACTTTGCTCACACCAAGTTTAATACACTGTGTTTATCCCTCACTTTTAGAGGTCACACCTCCCACTCAACACATCCATCCCAGAATCCTCTGCTTTCATCAAACTGTGCAAACTCACAGTGACTCTAATTTTCTAAAGGACTTGCTGCCTTATCTTCCACAGTCCCCTAAATAAAAATCCAAAAAGAAGTGTACCAGCCTGATTCCCTTAAAGGTTTTGTCATCGTCACCTTTCAGAGCATGCATGATGGGTCTTGTCTTTGCTTTTACTTCAGAAATACATTTGGGTCACAGTTTTTGGGGAGGGAATTACAAGAGGTGCATTCATCTTAAAACAATACAAAACTAATTTTGTTCATAAATTTATTTATAATCTTTTTATGTAATTCTGTACAACAACAAACAAAATGCTACAGTAAGCTGTTAAGCTGTACTTTATCTGGTTAATGTCCTGGTTGTCTCCAACATTGGACCTGTTTCTATTTTAAAAGCGCACTGCACATATCATTGAAATTGTGCATTGTATGCCATTGTGATGAAAGTCCCACACTCCATTAACTCAGCATTTCCAGAATATTCTTTAATGTCTTTTTTCTGCCCTCAATTCCGGTTTGTTGCTTCCAGCTACAGTGTTTTTGTTTGTGTAAATGCTGTTGTCTCTCTTTCACTAGCACATTTAACTGCCTAAGTATGAGGCTTCTGCAGTAAAATAAATATATTAAAAAATCACTCCAAAAACTGGGATGGATAGTTTATCAATATTTGTCCTTGGCAAAGTGTTTCTTGTTTTTGTTGTGTACATTTTTATAATTGCTGAACTCTACAAGCCATGCTTCTATTTACATTTCAATCCTTTTTCTTTTCTCCCAATTTGGACAACCTAATTGGAACTGAAAACCTTCCCACATCGTTGCAACATCCTGTATCTATTTTGGAGAGCTCAGACTAGCCAGACGTTTGTGTTGCCAGCAACTACTTCTAGCTCACAGTTCCCAGGCTGAGCTGTACAGCCATTTTGTTGCCAGAAAACTCAATTTCTTGGACAGCTGGCTCAAGGAGACTATGGGTGTCTGAGCAATCAAGGAGAGTCACTAAACTGTTGTGAATACCCAACCAATGAAACCCTCCTGGCCTATGTTACATCATAGCAAATTATGTGTCAATCCATGGGGCTGCGAGCCATAGTTGACATTTGGTCCAAATTCAGTTCACGACCATAGGCTGTATTAGCTTATCCTGCTTTAACTGAGCAGGCCCTGTAGCCCTAGCTTTTTTTCTTTTTACTTCTTTCCTTATCCTCCTCCTCCTCCTCCTTTCCCTTGATCTGAGGGATCTGTTGAAGATTTACTGGAGCAATTCTGATAAATGTCTAATGGAAGGTTCTAACAGAAGTGGCTCACTTGAGATTGAACCCTACTGGATGCTCTGTCCTCTTACGTTACCAACACATCACACTGCTGAACGCGTTATCTGAGGGACTGTGGATTCCTACTCCACCTTAATTGTCAACACATACACACACACACACACACACACACACACAAGCTCAAACACTGTCTTCCTGTTCCAATCAAGCCTTGCTTTAAAAAATGTGTGTTTCCACCCCTACTTATGGATAGATTGCAATAACAACACACTGATCACATTACTTGTATTCAGGTATTCATTTGACTTATGCCTTTGAGCAAAGGGACTTGCAAGGACTTGCAAACTTAGAGCATAGAGCATAAGTGCAAATAGCAAGGATGATACCAGCAGCACCAGAGTAGAAGAGAACAGCAGAGTATTTAGCATGATAGACATTCAGTGCAACTACAGTTGAAAAGTTAACTGAGACAGGAACGTAGCATTAGGAGCAGATGATTGATGCCTGGACAGGACCAGGAGGAGGAGGGGCCTCAGATACGTATGTGGCTCAATCCAGGCGTGGGGTTTCCAGGCCCAAACGGCAGGGAAGGGGACTGGATCTGAATAAAAGGACAAGCTTCGCACTTCTCCTCAATCACAGTTTACCCACAGCAATTGATGCATGATTGGCGCCATAATTGTATCCATGGTGTACTAGAGTTTAAGGTGGGACTGTGTGTTGATCTGGTAGAATTCAAAGCAGCACAGAAATTGTACCAAGAAAGCTGATCACATAGGCAAAACATGACATGATGACTGTTGGGAATGGTGTAGGAGACACCACTGGCTATAATGAGATTAGACTATTTTTCTTTCTTTTTTAAATTTAATCTGGTGAAAATTGCTGCTTGGTATGGAAAGCATACATCTGCAGCCCTCTGGTGAGGAGGCATGCATGTTATTGCACTGAATATAGTAGTCCAGTGTGCATGTGTGTGTGTATATATATATATATATATATATATATATATATATATATATATAGGCGCAAGAGGGAGAGGGGGTCTTAGTTGCTGTGCTGTATATGTTAGTAAGCCAAATCGAGAGAGTGACATAAGTCATATTGCAAATCCATTAAACTTTCCAATTTAAACAGGGATATCTGCCCACATTCTTACAGCTTTACCAATTGACTCTGTAACCCCAGGTAGTAGAACTTCACTCTTCTCATGATATGTCAGTTTTTAATTCCCAGCTTTGCCTTTTTTTCAACATTGCCAGAGGCTCTCCAGGATTAAATAGAATGGCATCCTAAGGGGACTGCCACTGTCTTGAGATTCAAATGCGTTCTCCATCTCAGAGACTCAAGCTCAGCGTCTTATTTCAAAATAAGTGTTTTCTCCATGTATGGATTTTCATAATCACGTTTGGCTCACTTTACATTATCTGTGGAGTAGGCCTTGTGGGGTTAACTTGCACAGCTGACCTTTTTTATACATTATCCATTTATACGGTGGGATATTTTCTGAAGCTATTCAGGTTAAGTACCTGGCTGGAGGGTACGATATCAGCTCCCAATCTGGAAATTGAACTAATAGTTTTTGGCCTGCTGCTTAACCACTGTTTCATGGCCATCCACATTACACAAGTTATATTACATAAGTTACATAAGTTGATCTGCACAGGCTCTGTGTTGCCAACATTTGCTAACATTTTTTGGCTTCCAGAACATTCTTGAAAGGTTTATTTTAAATGTTTGCAACACATGCATTTAAGTGCTTTAATTCACCAGGAACGTTGCTGGAAACATTGTGTAATGCTAAATAATTTTCATACTAAATAATGTTTCATCAGTAATGTTCCATCCATCCAAACAAATGCGCAGTACTTTCTTTCCATTCTTCTGTTCTAAGACAGTTTGGGGAATATGCACATCCTAACTTTACCTCATGACCAAATGGGAATCTAATCAGAATGTTCCCCGGTGTTTTGGAGCAGTCCTTGTTGACTTGGGCATGACATGTAGCGTGGAGAAAAGTCACTGGACCGGGAATGATTGTGTTATGGAAGCTTATGTACTTCAGCTGTACTCCTTCATGCACCAGTGGGGGTGGCTCCAGAAGCAATTCCAATCTGCGGTAACAGAAAGGATGTGAAATAGCTCAAAGAATGGACAGAATTAAAACACATATTACTTACACAGAAGCACAGCTCATTTGTATGCTGGTGAGATTGGGTGACTCATCTTGTTAAAGTGCTATCACTAGTTTGTGGACGGGCCGTAGGGTCTGTTATTCGGTATTGCACAGCAGTGCGTGATGGGGTGCAGAATCTTACTCTTCTCTCCCATCACTGAAGCCCAATGTGTCCCCGGTTCCCTCTGCTCCCCCACATATCCCTGCACTCTCAGAAATAAAGTGGCAATAGAGGTACATTTTTACTCTTCAAGGGTCAAATTACATTACATTATTACATTACATTAATGGCATTTGGCAGACGCTCTTATCCAGAGCGACGTAAAGTTCATTAGACTAAGCAGGAGACAATCCTCCCCTGGAGCAATGCAGGGTTAAGGGCCTGGGGGGGTCGAACACCGGGGATCGAACCACCGACCTTGCGTGTCCCAGACATGTACCTTAACCACTAAGCTACAGGCCACAAATGTACCCTGAAAGATATATATTACTTTATGTATGTATATAACCTTAAGTATACATTGCTGACTAGGTGTAGAATTGTATGTACCACTGCAGCAACAATCATTTGTACCTATTTTGGCACTTTTCGTAGCTTTATGTCTGAGAGTCTGGTCCCCCATGCGTCGCTGGTCTCCTCTGGTCAGTCAGGCCATCACAGTCCATCAGCATAAGCTACACTTGATGTGCCATCCTACAGTATCTGTGCAAGCTTAAACTACAGAAATGCTGAACCCATCCAGCCCTTGCTGTCAATAATCCCTTCATTTGCTACGTTTAATTATAGACTGCAGAGAGTGCAGAAGAGAGTATGTGTTTGAGTTTTACAAGATATTTTTCGGACAGTTTTTATGTTAGAATATATGTGTTTGTCACATTGGTAGAAAAAGCTACAGAAAAACGAATATTTTTCTTGAAACATTACATTAAATAGTAAAAACACTTCACCTATGGCAGAGTAAAAATCTATTCATCAACCAAATTTTCATTAAACCTTTCTTCTGTATTCCATTGTTCATTATGCAGTCTTGCTGCAAACAAGCTGAGTTTATCATCAGAAGCATTGCAGGTACTTGACGACAGCAAATTTAACAGAATATAATAGGAGTTTTTGTTGGTGGTGGCTGCGGTGGCATATAAATGGTTTTCATTCTTTAGCTTTCTATAGCACTTCTTTCTTAGCATGTGGCCTTTTGGATGGACTGCCGCCAAAGAATAGACTCCAGGATTATGTAGAAAGGCCACTCATGTTCAGTGAATGCCACTTTTAAAAGGAAGTCATATTGAACTGGCTACCTTTATTACCACATTTTGCACTGATAGCCACAGGACAGGTCCTCGTGGCACTGAACCCTCAACTGTTGGTTACATTATATTTTTTTGTGCTCAGTAACGGACCGCCTGCCAATATTTGCAGCCATGCTGTCTTGTGCTTTGAGCTAACCCAGCAGGGCTCTGCTGTTGCAAAATCTATTTTCAACTTCCGTAGTAAAGCAGGAGCTGAATTCATTTGTGTGACTGACTGTGAAGAAATGAATTTAGCTAACAAATATTTTATTGGCTAAGGGCTTTTGAATATGTAACATATGCACAGCATTTGTATGTCATTACAAATAGATTTTAAGATCTGAAAAGGCTAATGTTGTATAATAGTCTGTTGACTGAAATCACTGTTAATGTTTGGAGAGTATGATAGTATGCACTTGCATGTTTCATGCCTTAAGCATGAAATCCATCAGCATCACAGATACAGGAGAAACAGACTGGATACGATTTAATGACTCACCCATTTGTACTTAATCTATTCATGTGTACAGCTGGATAATCACAAATCAGGTTTGGCAATTAATCTATTCTATTCATCATCATTACCTGAATCTATAAAGCAATCAGGTGAAATCATAAGGACTCAGACAATGTATTCTGCATCTGCATTCTCAGCTGAATTATTCACACATTTGGTATAACCTTTTGATAACTGCATCCCAATGCTCTTACCAAACTGAAGCAATCTCCCACCTCTCTAAATACCTTGTGGTTCCCAAATGTTCATTATTGTATGATACATAGACCACATTGTTTCTAACATTTCCCACTGCTGCTTTCACAAGCCAAGACATGATATTCTTTTACATGATTTAGGCTTTGACGAATCAGTGGGGCAAACTATGTCCACACCTCAAATAGAAATTGCTTTGTGGAGGTTCTTTGACATTTGGATAATGGTATTGTCAGAAGAATGACTTTGGTAAGAACTTTGTAAACAGCAATATTAGCATACTGGTGGATTATTGCTGAAGCTAGTGGTGAAGTTCAAATGCATTTTCACAGATCCAAAAGATGTGATGCAGTGGCACAGTATGTAATTTCACACATTTGAACCATTGGTGGAACACTGCCATTATGTTCTTATGCATGACACTTAATACAAATTGCTTGAGTAAAAACTGCAGCATAAATGGATATTATAAAATGTAAGGTCTTCAATACTGGCTTTCTTTGCTGATTAGTAACTGTTGATGATTTCCTTTTCATAAATAAATACCTTTTTGCACTCACTGAAACATGAAATTAAAATAAAGCTGAATAAATGTTTATATCAGGAGATAGACTTCAAATCGTCTAAGAAAGTGGCTTCTGTTGAAAGCTATTGCTTAATGGAACATTTCCCTTTATAGTGTCATATTTTCAGTCCGCGCATCATATTAGCTTATTGGGGTGTGTAATTTTAAAGCACATTTGTCCGTAATTATATTTATAATGCATGTCAGATTTTCAAATGCAACACTTCATATGCTGTACATAATGGTAAAACAAATTTGCTTCTCTGAAGGGATGACAGTATAGTGCAACTATTAAGGGAACTAACCTTGCAACTCAGACATCACAAGTTGGATTTATAGGTGGTGGATTATTGATGTACCCTTGAGCTAGGTACTTAAAGGATAACTTCCATTTTTTTCAATTTGGGCCCATTTATTTCAACTATTTCTATTATGTTGATCGGCCATAACAATTTTGTCACATCTTCCTCTGTGGACCTTTGGAAACCCCAATAACTGCTCCACTCTGCTTTGTAATGTAGTCTAATGGGACCAGGCAAACGAGCCTTGAAATGTCCATAAAATAACCTCTCTCAAGAGAGGACATTCATAAAATACCCACCCTCAAGGGGACGTTTATTTACGTAATTTTATGCCCATTATCAGGCAATTGGTGTTTCAGTTGACAGGCTACTTTTTTAGTAGAAGCACACATTGTTCTCAGTGAGAACTACACAGCAAGCGGAGAGGCATGTGACAAGGAAGTTACAACTTCCAATAAATACAATAGTGAACAACTCTATCAACAGTCTACACATGACTACAGCCTGCCGCAGTGCAAGTAAGGCAGTGTTTACTGTGCAGAAAAAGTATTGAAAACATTATTATTAAAGTTTGGAAAAATAACCGCTCTTTTAAATACATTTGCATATGCTAATCAAGTTTTGATTTGGTGTAAAACAGCATTTAGAAGACATTTTGAGGCTTGCTTGCATGGCCCCATTAGAGTACATTGCAAAGCAGAGTGGAGTGGTTATCAGAATGAGAACTCCACAAAGAAAATGCGGTGAAATCATTGTCAACACCCAATGTGGAATTAGTTCATAAAAATGCATATATAATATGCACTGTCAATCTCTTTGAGCACCTTTGCCAAATTCACACTAATTTGTTTCTGAGTCTGTGAGGTGGGATACGCACAAAACTGAAGTAAAATGACAAGCTACTGTGGCTTATTAAAAACCTTTCATCGCTGGTGACAGCTATCAAAAACAGAGATATAAAGATAAAAACAGTAAAATGCATTTGAAATATATAAAACAGAGATTAATGGACAGGGTTGAGGACAGAGGAGGAGACTTCTTTGAATGTAAACACAGGACTAAAGCAAGGCTAAAAAAATCAGCATAGTTGCCTTTAATGTAAAGGTCCATGTAAATGTAAATTAATAGCTAATGCACCCAGTGTTCCTGTTAATGTATCACAATAAATTATATAATAATTTTATATAAAAATTCCAAAATTGACTCAGAAAGTCATTGAAAACTTTTGCAGATGTATCTGAACCCCCCAGAGATACAGGAACCGATAAACATCACATTATAAGGGATTTATGTATTTGTTACGCACCAACAAATCCATGCATCAAAAAGGCATTTGACATTGTAACTGGAGCCTCCTTACAAACCATTCCCTCGCTAAGATAAACAACAGATGGTAGCGTTTGTTCTGAAATCACGGCTCACTTGTTTTATTAGCCATCACACGTGGCTCCAGATCCCAGGTTTGCCCTCACCAGTATTTACACTACTGAGCATAATGGGAAACAGCGCATTGGGATGCAGAGGTGCTCAAAGAAAAAAAAAAAAGAAAAAAAACAGCCTGCTGTCGACCGTGCGGGCAAACGCCAGCGTGGGATAACCGCCACGAATGGGCCTTCCTGCCAACTGCCGGGGCCGCCGCGCCTCGCGGTGTTTCCGTGACTCCGTGGCAGCCGCTCTGACTGCCGCTCCACAGTGAGGCTCGCCGTGGCTCGGCCGCTTCACATTAACGGATAATGAAGGGGTCGCGCTTCCCCTCGGCCAGCCATCCCCACTCCCACAGCGAGGAGGCATGTTGGCCGACAGGCAGCAGTCCCACAGACACAGGAGCTTGAATATTCGCTCTTCCAGTTCCCCGCAACCATACTACGGCGTGTGATGCAAGCATTTATACGTAAAAACCGTGCCTGAAATACATCATCTGTCCGCACTGGTGATGATTGACAACTCGAGTCTCTCTACCGTACAGAAAGCCGGCACAGAGTTCAGGGAAAATCCACTGTGGTAAATGAAATGTAAAAATCAATAAAAGGTATAACCGTTTTTTTTTTTTATGTATTTGCTTGGGAGGACACCTTTATTCAGGGCTCTTTAAGCAGCTTACACACTTTTACTCATTTCCCCTTTAATCCATAAAGTACTGTACATACAACTATATTCAGAATATAGAAGAATATTCTGGGTAAGTATCTTTTTTCACTGGGAAAACAGTGACATATCCCTGGGAATTAAACGAGAGACCTTCTGGAAAACCATTCCACTTATACAGTAGTTAACATTTTTAGCTATTAGATGTATAAATTAATCTCTTAACCCTTTCCCCTTCGCCCCCCTAGAGACCAATTTCCACCTATTTTGTGGAATAAACGTGAAATTGTGTATTTTTGTTCTTATATTGGAACATGTTTTTTTTTTTGACATAGAGAAATTGTATCAAGGATTGTTAGAATACACCTTTTATTGTCTGAATCTGTGATGAGGTCAGGGTTGTAAACTGTAAGCATGGGGGGACCTGTTGTTTAATTGCCATGACTTTTGAAATAAGCATCTAATGTGCTGTTCTCGCTCTATAATTTGAGCCGTCAACAGCTTAACCACAAGGGGGCAGAGTGGATAGGGTTAAGTGCCAAAAATGTCAGAATGGTAGTTGTTTTTTAAACTACAATATCACCAGGGTGATGTAGAATATTAGTAAAGAAAGAGAGTAGCTGTCAGGCTGATTGTATTGGAAATAACTCTGAAGTCTGGAGCTGGTTTCCGTGGTGAGATTGCCAATTGGGGGCTTTTTAAGTAGGGGCTCACGAGAGAATCATCCCCTCCGTACTGTAGGCTGCCACTAATTGGATGGCTTGCTGGATAGTTTGTGGTGAGTGGTCAGGAGGTCAGTATTCATAAAATTCTCTGTGAAACTTTAGGCTTAAACCTTGAAATTTGCTCTCAACAGAAAGTCTCGCTAAAATAACTGGTTGCATATACATATGCAATTATAAGCATTCCATTACAGATTTTCTTTATTGAAAATAATGGTTTGCTAACCATGCATAGTATGAAACACAATGTATTAGCTTCTGCAATGGATAGACATTCACATGAAATTGCACACACTCAAAGGTCAGAGTGTATCCATCCATTCATTCTTTTCTAAAACTGGTGCGCTAACCAGTAGACCAGTGCAACTGATTAAAATAATTGGAGAATGTTAGAACTTTCCACTGATTTCCTTGTAAGGACAGTAAGTTTTACTATCAATCTGCAGATGTAGTTAATGTTTTGAAAATGTGGAACTGTTTCAAAGCACTTGTGATAATGACATCTGCTATTACAGGAATGTCAAAACAAATACACTCATTTTCATTTGCATTAGAGGTTGAAATTACATACTGGGTTTTTTTTTTCTTCAAGTGTTGTGATGTTTTAAAAATCTAATTTCTCCCATTAGTGCCATTTTATGAATTTCTTAATTATGGCCATATTCAAAAACTCAACACCAGGCAGTACAGGAGCTTTAATCAGGTAATAAATTCATATTTCTAATGGTGAACATTACCATATGATGTTTTACAAGCTTAACACTCAGCTATCACATCCAGATAACCTGCAAGCAATACTTCTTTCTCAGCATAAAACAACACATGTATGCCGAATTAACCTAAGTATAGTTAATTTTGTGAATTAAAAAAATATCTTCAGCAGCATCATCAGTTCAAGTAAGACCTACCTCATAAAATGGAAATGGAAAAAAGCCATTAAGACATCATTTTTAAGTAACAGTAAGTCATCAAGTTTGATGAGTATGTAAAATTTTAGAGAGCAATGAACTATAAAGAGTTAGATTAACAAATTCTTCAAATCTGGTCATCTCAGTGCAATGTGGCACAGGCAGCAGCTATGTTTCTGGTTAATGCAGTCGGAATAAAAGTTTGCTGTGGTTTGTCACTGACAAACCTAAGGAATGCCATTGCACTATTGCATAGCAAAATTCGAAATCATTGCAAAATCGCATGCAACTACAGTAAATGGCAAACTCGGACAATTAAATGAGTTTTCAAATGTCTGTTGAAATTTGACGTGGTTGCTCCCACATCTTTTATTTTAATTCTCCACATTTTGCTAGTTGCAATCATTTTGATTGGCTCGGTGAGCCTGAATTATTTAAACTCAAAGCCAGGCCACAACACGCGGAACTGTAATCTTACCGAGCTATGCTGCAAGAAATACATCGTAGGGTGTTGCTATGGTTGCTACTAAAAGGCGCACGGTGTGGCGCGTAAAACGACGTGTGTTTTAACTAGGGAATAGCTCTCATATGAATAACTGAAAAATAATCATTGGCTGTGACATTATTCACTTCGTCATTTTCACGATGCCATTTGGCAGTTCACAAGTCCTTATTGATGAGTCCGAGTCGAGTCTCAAGTCATTTTTGGATGAGTCCGAGTCAAGTCTGGAGTCTCTGACTCGAGTCCCCATCTCTGATACATAGTTCCCCATGTATCAGTATCTAGTCGTGATTCTAGGCTTTTGGTTGCCATTGGATGCCAATGAAAGTCAAGAAAGTGATTATGAGACTGTCAAATAAGAACTTGGCTTAACAAATCAACTGTATGGAACATCATTACAAAGGAACGGAGCACAGTAGTTGCAAAGGGTAGTCCAAGGTGGACCTCTTATAGTTGATGACTGAAGAATTATCAAAAAGGCTTGAACTGTGTATGATGCTGTATTACTATTTAGCAGGGCTATGGAGAGTTATGTGGGCTGAAAAACATTATTAAAATACTGTCAAGGAAGAAATACCATAATAACTATAATAGGAAGGAAGGAGGCAGCATTAAAAATTATATTTGTATGTGGCGAAAATTACACTGTCCAGAAAGGAGAAACTATGATTTTCACCACCTCTCAATACAAAAGACATTTCTCCTTGAAAATGAGACTCCTTTCAGACTGGCATGTCCTGACAAACAAAGCACTTTTGTTTGTTCCAAAAATGTTGGTAAAAATATTTTTAAACATTGAATTCAGAATTCAGGACATTGGTTAGCCAAAATGAAAAAAATAATTTCAATAGATTTTGAGTAATTTCCACACAGGTCTTTATGACCAGTTGAATGATGTGACAGTTACCCATCACAGTGCTGAAATGGAATCAAAATTGCCATGAGCCATACAGCCCAGAGAGACTCCAGGTGCCCCCGTCTGCTGGCTTCCTTGCGCATTTGTTTTGAATCCCTTTCTCAGGCAATTTAATTGGTCTGTGAGTTCTGTTTCTTCTTTCAAATAGAATAATGAAGTTTTTCCCTTACAACTGATTGCTTTGGAAACAGTCTTGAAATCAGAAATGCGACATATATAATTTAATAACACACTCCGCCTCGAGATTTTCATTTCCATCATGCCCGTCTGTCATCTAAACAGTTTCTGAATGCGTGGATTGGCAGAGAACGGCCGGCAGTGTCTGCTACCAAATTAGGTCTATGTGTTTATATTTAATTGATATTTTGGTCCTCGTTGGGTGTGCTTAAGGGGTGTGCGGAGGCTCAGAGAATGCAGGTGTTGAGAACGCTGCCAGCCCCTTCAGGGACAAAACTAATTTCAACACACACGTGTTCCAGCTGCCATCCTGCCAGTAGCCCTCACAAACCACAGACGGCTGTGTCCAGCTGGAAGCCTGGTAGACCAGAACTAATACACTGTGTTTTTGCAACAGAGTACAATTGTCTGGTGGACAGAAGCCCATCTTGTCAAAATCTAAGTAAACATAATTAATGCAAAGTTAGGGGATACTTAATTGGGTAACGTATAGGGCCAGCTGATAAAGGCAGGGTTTCATTGCAGCTGTCTGACAATTTCATGGTCTTGGATTCGATTACCACTTTTGAATGTTGAATTGATCCCTAATTTTGGTTACAGCCTCTGACACTTTGTTTTCTAGCAAGCTGGATATTGGGCATTGCATTGGAAAAGGAACCCTCTTGAGCTTATTTGCTACATTGCAATCAACTGAAACTACCGACGGGACTGCTCCAGAAATAAAGCAATGTTGGCGGTATAGCCTTTGTAAAGGATTGATTTTATTTTATTTTATTGCAAAATCTGATTCTTGTTGTTACTGAAAAATCTTCAATTGTTGGTCAGAGATACATGCAGACAAATGCTCTCGTGAGTGTACACAAACTCTCATGCATTTCTGGAAGGGGTTTATGACTAGTTTCACCATAGTGGAAGGGGGTTATGTTTAGTTTAACCAGAGTGGAAGGGAGTTATGATTAGTTTGACCATAGCGGAAGGGGGGTATATGATTAGTTTGACCATACTGGAAGGGGTTTATGATTAGTCTGACCATAGTGGATGGTGTTTATGATTAGTTTGACCATAGTAGATGGGGTTTATGATTAGTTTGACCATAGTAGATGGGGTTTATGATTAGTTTGTCCAAAGTGGAAGGGGTTTATTATTACTTTGACCATAATAGAAGGGGTTTATGATTAGTTTGACCATAGTGGAAGGGGTTTATGATTAGTTTCACCATAGTGGAAGGGGTTTATTATTAGTTTGACCATAGTGGAACGGGTATATAATTAGTTTGACCATAGTGGAGGGGTTTATGATTAGTGTGATGCCTCTAGATGTAGAGCCTGTAAATGCAAAAAACAATAACATCAAATATCCACTACAATATTCCACCACAGGTAATTCAATGTTTAATTTTTAACAAATACATCCTTCCTGTGGTTTGTCACTTATAAACCACCTTTGGCTTAAACCCAAGCAAGCCTCTCTACAATGGAAAGGGGATATCAGGGTTCACTATGTTTTTATGAAAGTGATTTGTGATTAGGCTAACATTCCTGCCAGACCCACATAGCATCTACTGTTCCCTCTGTGTGTTTTATTGTGGGCAAGGAATTGTTGATTGCTCACTTCATCTCACTTCAGTGCTCCCCCATCTTGAAAATATCGATAAGGAAGAAAAAGGTTATGCATACAGTGTATTATATGTGCATTTTAAAATACAGTATTTGGGTTTGTATATACCCAAAGTACATGCCAGATTGCTGGGGACTATGCAAGTGCTAGTTTTTCTTTGTTTGTTTGATTGTTTGTGTCCCTGAGCAAGACACCATTTACTAAATGTGAGAAAGAAATGGATATTTTGATGTGTGTTTAATGTCACATTTGGCACCCCATATTATGTGAGCCTTATGTCGTATGTAGTAAAGTGTTACCAATGCTTCTATTCAGAAGATCTGCTGTTGTACCCTTGGGCAAGAAGAATTACTTTGTAAAATGGTAAAACAGTTGGCTGTATGCGTGAATAATGTGTGTTTTTAAGTAATATATTTTTATGTAAATGTATGTAAATACAAACTTTCATTCACAGTACCACAATTCTGTCAGATTAAACACAATGAGCACATGATGTGTTTAGGTGCTGTAACCTGTCTAATTCTCTGAATTCAGAGAAAAAGCACAAGTACACTGTCTTTGTAATTATAACTTAGTGAACTTCCATTAAGGGCAGCCGAGTCTGCCTGAGGAAGAATCATCTACAGACGGGGGATAAATACCATCAGGGAGCCATCTCAGTGCACTGGCTCCTGCAGTTGAGCATTCTGTATGATTACAGTTTATTTCTCTTTGCATATGCACCGACACACGTGTCGGATGCGGTATACAAGGGCTAGCATTTTCATACCTTTTCAGATATTCTTTTTTTTTCATATGTTAAGTGTCAGTGTATGTAGTTAATGGCTGACCTTCATTCTATCAACATTTTTCTGTAGCTTGGACTTGGAAGAGAACGTAATATTAGCCAGACATATTAGGTGATACTAGTTCTGATTTACTGACAGGAAATCCACCTGTCATCTTCATCTCAGTTTCAACCAAGTCTGAGAATAATATTTTCCCTGACAGGAGAAACATCCATAAAAGATGACTAATTACAAAACCAAAAATGCTTGGCAAGGAAGAACGATAATTCCAGATGACGTATTCAGAGCACAAATTACCCTGAATAGCACTGGCTTATCCCTACTTAATAGGGAAAATAGTCCAAGTCTGTTCACAGGAGCCCTGCTTGTGATCGCTATATATCACCCAGGGGTCTTTCAGATTACCCATTGTCAAAATGGCTCATTATCCTTGCTCTTCTGTATAACATGTAATAAGCTTTCTGCATTAACTCAGAAGCAGAGATCAGACCTGCGATGCACTGTACGTATGCATGCGTACAGCTCATCCGTCTCGTGCGATTGATCCAACGCGATTTACAGATGCACTGCGTAATGGTCTCAGACAGGAGGTGTGATGTTGAGGGAGTTGTGGCACAGATGACAGAGAATGTATCCTAATTGGATAGATCAGAGGAACAAAAAAATAATGTAAATATGCACAGCATAAGAGCCTGGACAAGAGGCTGATGAATGACAGATCGAACCATCCTAGACAAGCTGATTAGTTTGTACAAAAACAGTTTTGGGTTGCCTGCATGTCCGCAATTTAATTGTATATTTTGCAGATGTCAGTATGTTCCTAATATGCTACAGAAATGTTTTCTGTACATAAATGTCCCTATACCTCTATTTCATGCACATTTTGGGGAGGGAGTTATTTCTTAGGTTTTACAGAAGAATTATAGAATAGTTTGGGAAAATGGCTACCCTGTAATATACAGCAGGTGTGAATCTCTTCTGTAACAGTAGGTCTGAGATCAGCTTTGATTTGGTGACTGTGCCAGGTGGGGAACTCAATGCGTGGATGGATGCTGTGTGCTTCTGTATATAATTGTATTTATGTTCCATGAAAATGCAATACTGGCTGAAACGCATAAGCTATTGTAGTTAGATGTTTTTTTCTTTTCTTTCTTTCCTTCTTTTTTTTCTTATGCAGAAAGGGCAAATTTCTGAATGTGATGGAGCAAGGCTTCTCCCAGCAGCCTTCGTGTTGAGCCTCTTGAGTTTTTCTGTGTCAGAAATTAGGACTGAAAAGAAAAAAGGTTGGGGTCACAGAGGTCAGGAGAACCAAGGCCTCTCGGAACTTTATGAAGGATTTCTCTAGTATGACTGGTTTATTGATTTGAGAAATGTGAGGGAAAATGACATGGAATGGAATTGGGTCCACTCCTAAGAACTAATGGTTTTTGGGCCACACAATGCGTGAGTGATAAAGGAGAAAACCTTCGATGTGTCAGCAGTGACTTTATGTCTTTATTCAGATTAGGTCAATGTGAATCCTGCAGTAACGTACTGTATTTCCTCCTTGTATGGATAAACCGAATGGGGAGCTCTTCTTAGAGGCAGAATTTCTGAGCAGAACCAGATCATGTTAGAAACAGATCATTCGTGTGTTTGACAGTCCCTGTAAGAGCTGTATGTTGGCTGTTATGAATAAATGAAGGTACTGCGAGAGTCTAATTTCATGTTCTGTTGACTCTGTTCATGGATAGCAAAGTACTCTTTGGATGAATAGCTCCCACTGGGGGTTCGTTATGTGAAAAAACAATACAGTAGATTGGGAATATCCTTTTCAGAGTTCAGATGATTTGATGCTCTGACCAAGGCTTCACACTGAAACATGAAGCCACAGCCACCTGTAGATAACAAGTCTTGTATCCAATGACAGAAATTTGTTGCACACGTCTTTCTAAGAAAGGTGTCTTCACAAGTCTTGCCATTGGTCTTGCAAGTCCACCAGTCTCTTTGATGTGGGTAAATTCCAGGAGGCTAAATTGGTACTTTATCAAATGGCAAGCTGACTATTGGTGTTTAACAGGAGAAAATCTTCCTATGAAAAAGATTCATGTAACATAATTTCATAAAGTCTGTCACTACTACAATGTATTCTGTCAGCCATTCACTTATTTTAACTCCACCAACTGAACTGTGTAGTCAAATGTACTGTATATCTCATTGGCAGTCAGACACCCAGGTAATCAGAGTTGCTACATTCAATTCCAGTGTGGCAGTCAAATACAAGACAATTTCTAATTAAACTGTCCGTGTAAACCATTCCTAACTATAGAGTTCTTAAAAGTGTTACCCCAACTTCTTCCATTTTCTTTCCTGTGAAAACATACACATTCTAAATCTAAGGGAATGACTATAGTACTGCTCAAGAGCTCTGAATAATTAGGAGCATTCAGGCAGATGTAACCAGTTGTTTCAAGCTATTCTAAAGGGGCAGTTCTAGGGTTTCTAACAGTGACAGAATGAAATGGAAAAAGGGGGCAATGTTGACTGAAGGGGGTGACATTGGCTCAGGAGGTAAGAGCAGCCATCTGACAGTCGGAGGGTTGCCAGTTCGATTCCGCCCTGGGTGTGTCGAAGTGTCCCTGAGCAAGACACCTAATCCCCAATTGCTTCTGATGAGCAGGTTGGTGACTTGCATGGCAGCCAATCACCGTTGGTGTGTGAGTGTGTGTATGGATGGGTGAATTAGAAGCATCAATTCTACAGCACTTGGGATAAAGGTGCTATATACATGCCAACCATTTGCCATTTATGCAGTATGGTTCAGCATGTTTCAAGTATAAGGCTGCAGGTGTGTGTTTGTGTGTGTGTGTGTGTGTGTGTGTGTGTGTGTATTAGCTCAGAAGTGGTGAGTGGTGCTTGAATTATATTTTCTGTATGAAGCAAAATGTATGGAGTGTACCTCTCGGCTCGAGTAAGGTTGTATTTTCAGATATGTTTGTTTTATATAAAGTTAGAAACTTCAATCTCTACAACACATCCTTTTTTAAAATTGTACAGCACTGAAGCGTAGGTACATTTACATTTTCTTTTAACATATTCATGAATAAGAGATTCTTGGTGGAATTGTGGAGGCCCAAAATGTATTCCTCTCAGAAGTAACAAAATCATTCAGAATTTAAAAAGTCAGAATTTAACACTGTAAGGATCTTTTGTGGGTTTCAGGAGCTGCATTAAAAATCCAGCTGCAGGGCCTATTTTTTTATTTTTGGACCCTGAGAAAATGAAAGTGAAGCCAATCAAAAACAGTGCCTTTCTTGTGGTTTAGATGACCAAAATGAAATGGAGTGCAGTCCATAAGTATTTGGACAAAGGTAAAATTTCTTCTTTTTTTTGGATCTGAAAGGAGCCAATGAATATGTGGTTAACGAGCAAACTGTCATCTATCATTGAAGGGTATTTACATCTATATTAATTGATCCATGTAGGAATTACTGTACTTTTTTACCCCCATTTCAGGTCACCATTATATTTTGGTCCAATGGCTTCACAGGTGGTTCTGATTAGTGAGGTATGTCCAAAGGTTTCCTTAGTGCAGGTATGAGAAAGCTTTTGGTACCTAGCCTTCTAGGCTTTTGATTGCCTTTGGAGTCTGTTGCGGCGATTGTCAACATGAGGGCCAGGGTTGTGCCAATGATATTTCAAATGTTTATTTTTGGAATCCTTTTGTTTGGCCTATGTCTCTTACTGGTTTTTTTTTTTTTTTTTTCTTATTTCTCAGCCTCATAACGACTTTCACTGGCACAACTCTGGTCCTCATGTTGACAAATGCCAATAACAGAATCCGAAGGCAATCAAAAGCCTAGAATCTTCGAAGGCAGACTGACTGCCATAACCTTTAATAATTAAATCTTTACACGCTCTCAGTGAACAGGAGTTGTTGGCTTCCTCTGGTGACGGTGTCATAAGGTTTATTTCCTACCAATTCCATTGGGCCATAGTTCCTTTGGTGCCATAAAGTTTACAATTCCCACAACGTCCTTTGTAACATCTTTTAGTATGCAGGAAGGTTTGAAAGAAAACCTCATACAGGGTCCCTAGACATTGTTCTCTTGACCCCCCTTAATCACTCCCTCCCTCTCACTTTTCCCCCAGGTCTCAGTCACTGAAATTATGCATAAAGCACGGGATGTTTCATGACAAAGCAAGTTTAGATTATGTTTGGTATCATTCAGATTGGTTCAGTGCGACTGGTGCAATGGTCTAATTTCCAAATGGCAAATAAATTGTTAAAACATGATTGTGGTTTCACTTACTGAACACTACGGATAATGCATGGACACTTCCCTCAAGCTGGTCTCAGGAGGATGCACATCTATGTTTATGGTAATATGAAGTATTGCACACGTAAACCTTTGTCACTACATAAATCTCCTTCACTTAGAAGTTCATTCATGGGAACGGGAATACCTAATGTTAGCCTTCTTGGGTCCCCAAGCCACTATCAGATATACCTAAAAAAGTAGCTATTCCTGTGACCCCTAAAATTACAAACAAACAGACAGCCCGTGAGTGATGTGGTGCCAACACCAGATAAGAGTTCAGAGAGCAAGTTATGGTCCAAGTTTAGTAAATAATCTACTCAAATTCAATAGAAATTCAATTCTTATATCGGAGTCAGATTAAATGAAGGTTAATATATAGACATTATTTTGTAGATTCTTGGTCAGCCATACCAGAATAATGCGGAAATCAGAGTGATACTACTGTCTTCGTACCTTGGTTTATTTATCCAGTCTCTCAACATAGCATTCATAACTATTTAACCATACTAACTTCTTTTTAGCAACACTGTTTATTTATAATGTGTCATTGGGTTAGCGTGGGGACAATCTCTCATTCCATCTCTCTCTCTTTCACACACACACACACACACACACACACACACACACAGAAACACAAACACATTCATGTATTTTGAAGGTTGAGATCACAGCTTTACCTCTGATGGAAATAGCATGGTGTAGGCACAGCCTGCTAATGAAAGCAGTGGCGATAAGTGAGAAAATGAGAATAATCTGCACAGAACCCTGGAAATCAGAACCAGATAAACCTGCTCATGACAGAAACAGAGCACATTCTACTGATCACCATACAACACAGGAGAAGCCCCCGCGGGCCCCGCAGAGATTAAGACAGACATGCTAAATGCCCAGCAATCACTGGAACTTGGGGGAGAGAAATAGATAAAAACACAAAAGAAATCCTATCTTGCAAACAGCTTGTGGGGGATGTAATTAGAAAAACCATGAAGGAAAAAACACTGAACTGGTTGAGGGAGAGCGAGCAAAGCAGGGATTTAGCAGGATGCGTGGGCTGTGGAACTAGGCCACTCCTGTGAAAACCAAAAGGAGAGCCCAGAGAGGGATGTCAAGCAAACCAAACCCCTTTCACCTTCCTGCCGCAACTAAGACAAGCTATGACTGGCTAAGACAGACCAAGATAATGAGGACGTTTTCCAGGGTCGTTAAAAAAATACAACATGTTTAAATGTATTTCCTAAGCACGATCTTCACAAATTTCTCTAAGAGATCTACAAAAAGTTGAGAGCATAGAAATATGAATACGGTGAGAGCAAGAACAGTTCTTACAGGCCTTCCGTGTTTGTCATTGTGCCCACACCCAAAATAGTGACTGTAAATTTGATTTATACACCACTACTCGGGTCTCAGGCAGTAAAATAATGAAAATAGTCACAACAATAAATAAACCAGTAGCAAAGTCAGAAAATAAATACTCAGATATTTAATGCCGCTATAAAAATAAATAAAAATGACAGGACCCCTTCAAGTGATATGATCACTGCTTAAAGTCTCTGGAAAGTTATTGCATGTGGCAGCACTCTTCACATGGCTTTCCTGCATTAGTTTGGAGCAGAGATTTTAGAAGCTTTGATTTTTTAACACCTCATGCCCTGGGGCAGCTCTTCCAATGACATATGACATTGAATCAAAGTTCTGGCTCATAAGGGGACAAGGTTTTGAAGTATTTTCTTTGGGAAACTTTTTTCTGAGCCGCCACAGGTGAGCATGAATACCTCATCAACCTCAAGTCAGACCACCACAAAAAAATGTCTCTGTCTAGAAGTCAGATCTTTCGTACTTGTGCAGCACAAATTGCTGCTCTTTAAAACATATCAAAACTTGATTCTCCCCACTGAGCCAACAGTACACACCTATCCACTCAGTCAATTAATATTAGCAGCGCATGTACGTTGATCCAAAAACTCATCTTAATAGCAGATTTCTTCCTTCTTGCAGGAATTCTCACTTCCTGATGCTACTTCCTAAATCCTGCTCTGTCACATTATAAATATTTTAGTGAGAGAATAGGTTTATTTCCAAAGAGTTAGGTGAGTAAGGTAAGAAAGCAATAAACGAATAAATATACACAAATCAAGTTTTGGCGGCACGGATGGTGCAGTGGGTAGCACAAGGAGGTCCTGGGTTCGAATCCCCGTCGGCCGGGGCCTCTCTGTGCGGGGTTTGCATGTTCTCCCCGTGTCTGCGTGGGTTTCCTCCGGGTACTCCGGTTTCCTCCCACAGTCCAAAGACATGCAGGTTAGGCTGATTGGAGAGTCTAAATTGCCCGTAGGTATGAGTGAATGGTGTGTGTGCCCTGCGATGGACTGGCAACCTGTCCAGGGTGTATTCCTGCCTTTCGCCCAATGTATGCTGGGATAGGCTCCAGCCCCCCTGCGACCCTGTTCAGGATAAGCAGGTTAGGACAATGAATGAATGAAATTACATTTTTTGCCAATGCTCAACCCTGGCTTTGTTCGCGGAAACAGTGTGACTTTTTGCCATTATATCCACCCATATCAGTTTATTTCAGAAAAATATGCTGCTTTAATATGGTCTATGCTATACTGGTATAGACTCATTTTTACAGACACTGCCCCCTTTATGGGAATGGTGAAAGACTGATTAACAAATACTGTGTTCACTTAACAAGTTGATACACACCATTGTGGTTAAATTAGTTGTGGTTGTTTTGTCAAGCCAGCTGACACAAGTAACCCCTCAGTATGTTAAGGTTCCTGGAGTATACCCCCTAGATCCCTAACAGCTATTTAGCTAAGAAGGCCCCAGGAAGTCTCGTCTTGTTTTTAGTTTGCTCATCAGCATCAGGGCCGGCCTAAATTAAATCTTATTGGGCTGCTATATAGTCTTACAACATTCATGACATCCACTAATCTGAACTGACTATTTTACAAGAGTAAGGCAAGCTTTTGCACAGCATTTTCGGTTTAACAAAGGGACACGTGAGTGTCATTCTTCACATTTTAACCTCAAACCCTGAAAAGAAAACAGAAAAAAGCTTAATAATGTGGTTCTTGGTGTGCAGGACCTAACCTAACAAATGGCTCTAAAATCATAGCGCCACATCACAGGGATTGACAATGACAATGGTCTTGCTATCCCGACCTCACTCTGAAGTAAAATGAGGCCAATTTCTATTGAGGTTGATTAGAATACCATATTCTATTACGAATGCCTTGCCTGTGCCCACTGTGTCTCCATGTGAATTTATTCATGCAATTCTATTAATTCACTTTAAATTCATATATGGCCCATGAATGTCAGTCATCTTGTACCATTTAGTTTTTTCTGTATTACAAATGTGGGCTTTGTAAGGGGCATGGATACATCAAATGTAATGAATTTTGCAATAAAGAATAATATCTGTAGTGTAGTTTAACACAGGAATAGAACAATAAACCCTTTAGAACTTGAACCTCAGAGCTAATCTGTGTCACCCATTCCTGGCTTTGTTAACTGGCTCATGTCAACAAGCCATTGATAACATATGACAGTGGCAGCCATTTTCATTGCCAGCCTGCACATGTATAGGGTTTCAGGAAGTGAACTCTTAGTTTGTAATCCCGAGTGGTGCACGTGTTGGTCTTGAGTAAGGTGTTTAACCAAAGTTGTCTCAGTAACTGGCCAGTTGTTAATAGAGATGAGCTGTTAAATGTGATACATGAGAGGACTTAAGGAATGCACCCATTGAAAGTAACAGGAGGTTTCAAATGTTTTGTGCATTTACTTTGTCAAATACTACTCATCTATAAAGATTAGACAAGGGAGCATTTTAAAAGAATCCCCCAAAGGATTGTAGAACTGTAGATAAAACGGCTGTCTCTGCCTCTGAATTAACTCCTGCTATGATGAAAGAAGTGCTTGCTACAAACATTTTTGGAAAGATATCTGAGAGGAGAATTTCTGTCTGAGTTCAGATTGCAGCGTTGCAACCCAGTCTCACGGATAAGGGAGAGTGCTTACGGATGTCGATGGCAGGCATTCGGAGGTTGAAAGTCTTTACCTCTATCTAACATCTGAAAACAAGGCCTGGCAGAGGAAGGTCGGCCATCTTGAAACCTGCCCCTTATGACTGAATGTCAGGGCCATTTGCTATATGAGGCACAGTGAACACCCATGTCCTTCATGTCTTTCTTCACTAAACTGTTTGGAGGGGTCACTGTGGCTCACACGGTTTGCTAGCCTCAATCGATTATCCAACTGCGCCACTTGATGATGAAATAAGAAATCCTCCTTCTCTCTCGTAACTGCGCTCATCTCTCTCACAAGATGACTGCAGACCTAGCCTCCTGGAGAGCGGGGTAAAGGTATCAACGTTAGCAGAAAGCATCCTGCCAAGCTTCAAGTCACATTTGCAGCCATTCTATAGCAAATGGAGCTAAAGAAAATATTACAGGCTTTGCATTACTGGATACAGGCTCATCCATTGATTTACTTATTGACTGAGTAATGAAACGCCTAATTGGTTGACTAAATGGCTGACAGACTGAGGGCTAACATGTGCAGCTAGAAGCAACTGAATACATTGTAACCCAGTAGGAAAATAACTGGTTCCTAAATGTATTTTCCTAATGAAATGTCAAAGTTAACCTCCAGAGCCAATCAGAAGTGTGAACTATGCCAAGTTCTGCCTTCGACATGACAGCTATTACATGCATGCTGCGTGTATAGATCAGAGTAGCCTGACTGAAAATGACAGATACTTCCTTCGCAGATCATTGCCAAGCAAGTTAATAATTGATTAAAATGTATCAAATTAATTTATTTGAGTTAGAATTTGTCTGGAGCTCTGGTTTTCTTTCTTTTGCTGGGGAAAATATTCTTCCTTTGTACTTGGTGAGTGAACTTGATTTGAACATAATGTTATTTCTGTATAATTTAGTTAAATTCCTGTTAAATTGTTTGGGTGCATTGTGTCAACTTGCCAGATTTAGTTAGCATTAGTTGAAACTACACAAAATAAACAGCTGAAAGCTTAACTGTGAATTAGAATGGCAGCTATCAGAACAAATAATTTGAAAACCAGACATTATGGTGGAAAACCAGGCATCTGGCACCCCTAGCTGGTATTGGTGAACCAGGTTGGTGAACTATTGATACGGCCTGGCTTCCTCAAAGAGTCATAATAATCATTCATATCTAGCCATACGGCTTGATCTTTATAAGCAACTGCATGTAGAAGAGTCCTCTGCCTGAAAGACTGAACCTCTTGTTGACTCTACAATGTGGTATGGGAACTTCCCAGAACAGTGACACACACTGAAATTCATACAAAGGGAGCACAAAAATCAATTTCTAAAGAAACATACATTTAAAGGACCTTTATTTTATTTTCTTTAAGCAGAAATTATTGATATACACTCAGTGATCACTTTATTAGGTAGACCTTTACACCAGCTTGTTAAATGCAAACATTTAATCAGCCAATCATGTGGCAGCTGCTGAATGCATAAAAACATGCAGGTTCAGCTGTTTTTCAGACCAAATATCAGATTGGGGAAGAAATGTGATTTAAGTGACTTTGACAGTGGAAGGATTGTTGGTGCCAGACAAGGTGATTTGAGTCTTGATCTCAGAAACTGCTGATCTCCTGAGATTTTCACACACAAAAGTCTCTAGAGTTTGCAGAGGATGGTGCGAAAAACAAAAAAACATCCAGTGAGCAGCAATTCTGTGGGCAGCAACATGTTGTTAATGAGAGAGGTCAGCGGAGAAGGGCCAGACTGGTCGAAGCTGACAGTAATGCAAATAACCACACATTACAACAGTGGTATGCAGAAGATCAACTCAACACACAACGCGTCAAACATCTAAGTGGATAGGCTACAGCAGCAGAAGACTTAATAAGTCTAAAAATTTGGTATAATAAATACCTAATAAAGCGCTCACTGAGTGTATATGTTACTCTGTATATGTTTAAAACTTTTCATATTGTACTAAAACAAACACTCATATGTGTTGTCTCCATTAATGTAAGGTACATTGTCTTGATCCATGTAGCTATGGTGTGCATACCCAACAACAACACCAACAGTAATATCTTTCTGCACAACAATACTAGGCCAGAGATAATTTGGCTTTGATGCACTCAACATGGATTTTATTCCTTGGGTCAGGCTAAAGTCAGTATTAGCAACAAAGGCGTAAGGAGTGCAAAGATGACATTACGTTGCCAGGGCACACATTAGTCCTGTGCCCCCTGGAACTTTAGCTTGGTGAGTTAATCGCGTCCTCTGCCAGGAAATGTAGCGTAATGTAGCATAGCCACAAGGACAGTGGGTTTACACCCATATCAGGCCATGCATGATTAGGGAAATGTTACATTGCCTTAGCAACCAATGATGTATGTCTAAATCAAAGCCCTCAGCAAATGAAATAGGGTGCATTCTAACTTAAATTTAGTACTTTTTGAGGCCTGCCTGTTTGAAACCTTTATTCTCCATCCAGCACCTTTCTGCTTCTTTTCTGGTTTAGTAAGAACCAATACATTATAGGTGAGGTGCATTTCCTTGTAATGGGGGGGGGGGGGGGGGGGGCGTGTATTGGGTGAAGAGGGAGATACCCCTCAGGATGTATTCTCTTTTGATTGACATCAGTATTTCTACTGAGTTGGCTACTGCAGGATTTATCTCTATGGAAATATAAATGCCAGGGGAGGGGGCGCTCATTGTTCCGTAACATATTCAATTAAATGTTATTTGTATGGCACTTTTCACAGGCACATTGTCATAACGATGCTTTACAGAAAAACAGGAAATAATATAGGAACAGCTGCACAGAACAGATACACCAATACTAGAAATTAGGCCCATTTTTCCCCTGATACAATCAATTTACAAGGTGCTTTGAGCAGTTGTGTATTTTTTTATTTTTTTTACTGTTATTACTTGCATAGTATTACGCTGCCCCTTGCATTAAACAGTGAAATATTTATGAGTAGTAAAATAGAAATGACTAAATTAGTAAATGAAACATTTGTTAAAACTGAAGGAGTGCAGCAGTTTGCCCACTAGCTCAACATGGTGAACATACCCAGTGACATTAGCTGGCTATCTCTTTTTAATTGCGGCTAATTTATCCTCAGCTTTTCTTTTATCCCCTTAAAGCAAGAAGCTATTTCTGTTTTTCTCTTCAAGTTACACCCATTATTACCCTCTCTTTCTCCCAAGCACTTTGTAGTTGACTCTCAGTGGCTTTTGTAGGGGGCATCTTTCTGATCCATTAGCCAGAACAGAACAGACATGCTGATTGCATACTTTTCTGTTTAATAAGAGAGGTGGCAATTTATCCTTCCTTCATTGATAGTTCACTTCCAGGTTTTTTTGGGGGTTTTTTTGTGGGGCTGTAGCCCTGTGGCTAAGGTACATGAGTGGGACCTGGAAGGTTGGTGGTTCAAGCCCCAGTGTAGCCATGAACAGCTGTTGGGCCGTGGAGTAAGGCCTTTAAATAAGGCCCTTAAACCTAAGTCTAAGTAACTGTAAGTCGCTTTGGATGAAAGCTAAATAACAAATTATTATTTTTATATTACTTAAGTTTATGTTTTTGAATTGACAGTTATCAGTGGAAGGACATTATAGATTTTTTTCTGAGGTTTCTGGGTACTTCCAAACTAGTATAGGGTCATTTGTGGTTTGTGATCTACAGTAGGACAATGCAGCAACTCCAATGCAGCCTGTATATTGACATCATGCCTGTGCGTGCGCAGTATTGTCCAATTGTTCTTCAAAAATAACATGAATCTTATTTATTTTTATTGGTTTGAATTATTTCCAATGATGCATCCATCTGCTGCACTCAAGAAAATTATGCCGTAGGTTCCCATTCAGCATTTCAGCATTACAACAGAACCTGATAGAAAATCGGGAATGATAAAACCATCTTAGCTTGCTGGCTCTGTCGCTGAGATAATTACCACTCGGAGTTCTGTGCACTAGAGTCTAATTGAGCTAATCCTGGACTCACAAAGCATGCTGAGGCAGGCTAGATAAAGCAACCTGATGCTTGATGATACTACAGAAAACTATGCTGCCCTGGTTACTGTGTCTAGCTGTAGGGGAGCTAATGAACTCCTACAAATGCTGCAAACATACTCAGGGCAGGGTCTGAAGGGAAGGCAATGCAGGCCAGACCAGACCAGTGAAGACCTGAGGGAAAAAAATTCAAAGCTGAGGGAAGGAATTAACTGTTCAGCCCAGCCGTGAAAGCCCTATAGTTTTTAACTGCGTTGAAAACTCTTAATATAGCAGAGGGAATGAATAGAGGCCGTTAACTTCACTGGCAACTAAAGTTGATCTTCAAAATATTCAATGTCAGGTGGTTACCAACGGCTAGTCCTTAACCTCTTAACAAGAAAATGTACTGAGAACCAGAAATCCGGCACCAATTTATCACATACGCACTTCAGGCCTGGAGGTATTGATGCCTGGCCATTCACCCTGCTCTCAATAGCCCCCATGTTTCCTCTAAAGCACAATTACAAGTTATTTTGCTCCCCCTTTTGCTTTCTTTTCCGACCTACTACTCATCCCATACACACTAATATGTACACACACACGCTCATGATACTACTACTCTCTCCCACTTGCAAATAGGCTGTCATGAGCCACATTAAGAACGTCATTGTTCTATTTTTTTTTATTCTTCCTTGCTTAACCCTTGCTATGTACATATATCATTGTCAATATATATATTTTTTTCAATTCTTTGTTCATGTGATTTGTACGTATGTTTTGCAATAAATAAATACAAAAAAATAAAATGTATGACAAATGTTATCCAATCATTTCCCCTGAATTTGTGGAATTCAGTGTGCAGCTGTGGTGTTACAAAATATGGCAGTGAAAGAAGTATTCAAGTATTCTGATAGCCACTATATTTAATCTTCTTCCAGTAAAAGTTGTTTAAAAAGTGCTGAAATAAATACAAATAAAAAATTCCCATGAATAATTCACGAGAATGAGGCTTTGGGCTTCATTGGTGTACTGGGTACCTGTAAAGTTCAGTCTGGAATTTTCTCATATTTCACATTTTCTAATTTCAGATTATATCCTATAAAGTAGAAATCAAGTGAAAATGTTAGATATTTCAAGTTTTTCAGCAGAAATATTTTTACAATATATGTAAAAATATGCACATTTTCCTAAACCAAAACTTGCTTTTTGTTAATACATGGACAGTAATTTATCCATAATAATTAGGCCCCATATGTTAATATTAACAGCTGTGGATAGAGACCAGGCCATAAAACGCAATATTTGAAATGCATTTGTATTTAATATGACATGCTCTGAAAATGCACATCATTATGCAGGATAAGGAATTCAACAGCCGGCAGTGCAGCCTGGATGAAATATGATTTAAGGTGCAGAAAATGTGTCCCAGGAGATTTTAAGACTCCCCGGGCTCCCTGGTTATTGGGTGTATAAAAGCCCAGGACTGCAGCGTACAGCAATTTTGTTTCATCAGTCATATTTCAGTCACAACAGAGCAGAACTTTTAACAATTTTCTCTCTCTGAAGGACAGAAGAGTGTACGATTTGTAGATTTGTAAGTCCAGATTTTAAAATGTGTTCATATTTGCACGCATCCTTCTGAGGGCCCAATAATGAATGAGTATGAGATCCACAGTGTGTACAGGGAGAGGAAGAGGATGTATTTATATATGCCACTCTTTATATCAGGGTTCTTCTCTTTAGGCAACAGTTCGTCACAAAGGCCAATTGGGTCAAAATGTCCCACCCACTCACAAACATGCACATAAATTGTATTTTGGCTCTGAATGTTGATTTGTTGTCAGTCTTTGCCCAGAGTGAATTCACAGCAAAAAATAAAATAAAATGCATACACACATATCACCAGAAAAGGCTCTTGAGGCCAATTCCATTTGGACAGTCTATAATAAAATAAATTTTATTTATTTATTCTATAACTTACATACGATTATATGTATGGCTTATTTTTTCAAGTCAATACGCATTCTGCAACAAATTGGTGCTTTAAATTACTTTATACTGATATTGGTATTATTTGCAGTATAGCAATGCTTATTCTCATGGGACATAATTACCCCCACCTCTACTCTTCATTTACATAACAAATACAATATATAAATACTGTATATGCAATTTCCATTTCATTATCAGTTTATACTACCCCTCCATTGTATCTTGCCATAGTGCTCCATTAAAAAGTGCTGACTCAAGGATCTAATGATGCAAAAGGCACAATACAAGCCTTACCAATATTGATGCTTATTGCTCAAGTGCTGTAAGCTTCCAGAAAGTATTCTGTGGTCCTAGAGGATGCTATATTGCATCTTTATTTGCTTTTATAAAGCCATGAACCTAAAAGTCAGTGGTGTAGTCAACAGGAAAAGAAGGATGTGCAGTCATCTTCAGAAATAAAATAGGGGCATAGCTATAGCTGAAGCTAATCGACTTGTTTAGTAAAATGAAAATTAAAAAGGCATAGATAAAACACCACAATATTTTTGCCATTTTTCAGGCATATTAGCTAGGTCAATGGGCTAGTGATGTAAGATTGATTAGCTAGTTAATTGAAAGCTCAGAGTCTTTTGATCATTACACAGATTTAATGGGTATCATACCTGGTGAAGGATACATCTGATTCAGCCTTTAAATTTGAACCTTTCTGTATTTAGTACTAACTACTTGAGTTAGCCCATGGAGATCAGGTGTGGGTGCCATACATTAAAATTGTACAGAACAGCATTAAAACAGACTTGTTGGAGTATTGCGACAGTCAAGGTTATAGTATCCTGAACAAAATGGTTATTTACAAAACCTAGCTCTACACATTGACTCTTGGCAAATATCACATTTGCCTCACTGGAGGTCCTCCTGCTATCTGGAGATGTATCCAACATGAACTGCATTCAGGACAAAAGGAAACACAGAAATGCCTGTCTGCACATAGATCGCTGGTCCAGGGTTAAGACCAGGCTTGGAAAGATGGCGTTCCCTTTATTACTGTGCGTAAGCAGCCAAAGGCAATGCATAAAATGGCATAGAATATTTCTGCTGCATTGTCAGGAGCCATTATTGTTTCTTTAGGCATTTCAGTGCCTTCAAAATTATAAATAGCCTTAAAAATAAGCTGAAGACACTCACACAACCCATGTCAGGTGCGGTGGCAGTTAAAGAATGTCTTTAATACATGTGAATGCCATCAAATGAATTCAGTGTGATGGCGGAAAAACACATTTGAGCATGGGAGGGAAGGCAGATCCATCAGCGCGTTGGAGAAAAACTAAAACCAAGCGCGTGTGCCGTAGGAGGGATAAGCGAAGCAGGTTTTGGGATTCACATTTCACTCCGCAAGGTGGTGTTTCATTCATTTGCATGTAAATTATTCACACATCTGGAGGCTGCCATTGAAGGGGCAATCAGTCGTAAAGCGTCTCACCGCAGAAGACAGGAAACAGGTTCCAGGCCCCGTGGCTACCCCTGCCCGCGTTCAGCTTCAGCCGTCTGCTGTTTTTCAGCCTCGCGCGGTGAAGATATATCTGAGGATGGGTCATCCAAGGTCCCCCTCTTTGTCTCTCTTTTTTTTGGCGGCCTCTGTCTGGCTGTTGTTCCGTTTAGATAGTGGCACCCAAAAGGCACATTTTCTTCTATGAGCATATGTTTAGGATTATAATAAGGTCATGGAGAAATAACCTTTAAATTGATAATTCCCATCTAATGCCCATATTCAGTATAATGAATACACACAGCACCATCAACTAGAGATTATGGGAATGGTCTTAACCACACCTCAACACCAGTGGTGCAAAATCACCATGACAACCAACCTACAATTCCATCTGGCAGTGTTTTAGATTTTACAAACACTGCATAGGCACTCACCCTTTATGTAATAACATTTAAATAAATACACATTATGTGTGCTGTGTGCGTGTGTGTGTGTGTGTGTGTGTGTGTGTATGCGTGTGTGAGAGCGTGCGTGTGCATGTTGTGTGGGTGTGCGTTTCAGAAAAGCTTCTAAGTGCAAACCTGAAAAGCAAGTAGAATGGCTTTAATAACTCCCTGGCTGAGAAAGGATGTTTTTATCACCAGTGTTCATCTATGTTTTAAACATTATGTGGATGAAATGATCAGCTTTTCCCCCAGAACACTGAAGGCATTCCTTTTATTAATCTCTTTTTGATGAGCACGATTCCTGGCGTTATTAGCATATGCAGCGGCCGCAGATGCAGTTGGGTGCATTTGATCACTAATTCAGTCGGCCTGTATACAATGCAGATGAGGCAAGCCTCCAGCTGTGATAGCTATATCGCTGTGGCCACTTCTGATTCACATTCAAATCTCATGCCAGGTGTGTAAAAAGGGCTCCTCGAGGATGGGGAACGTGCTGTACATAAACGGCACTTGTAGCTCCTCTTTTATTCTCCCTTCTGCACATAGTCATTGACTGTGGGCGTAAATGGAAGTGCAGTCGGGGGAACTGGGATTGCCCCGCCATCCTGTCAAAATGGGAGGCTGACAGCTACTCAGTGCCGGAGCCACAGTACCACCTTTCCCCAGGAACACACATATGCCTGTCGTGTCCGGGAATCAAAAGGCCACTGCTTGACTGCATACTGATTCAGAACGTTTAATAAAACTGAAAACGCACTACATCGAATCCATGATAAGCGCAATCAGTTCTCCTTACAAATGTATCAACAAAGTACTACGGACCACAATTGGGTATAAAACAGTCAGCAGAAAAGTAAGGAATGAGCCCTGAAGGAAGAATCACCCAGGGAAAACCTTGCCACATAAAAAAGGATTAAAGTGGAATAAAGAAAGCCCAGCCACGGATAAGGGAACAACTGAACCGGACCCTTAAAAGTCAGTGGGCAGGGCTAGATGAGGCTCAACCGCGACTTTAATCCCTGAAAGCAAGAGTCTGAAACAGGATGTTCACACAGTAAGACTACACACGTTAAAGCATTGTTTGTAATTGATTTCAGTTTGCATATTTAATTGTAGAATTAGATGGGCGGGAAAACATAAAAGTGCTAATTGTGGCCGTAAACAATGCAGAACAGAATACTCTGCAAAATACACCATCGCCTTTAGATTGTGCAGAAAGATTTCTTGAGCTATTGGTACTTGTAAGATCCTGATATAAAGCAAAGCAATTTCTCTGGATTTAATCCATCAAAGAATCATGTGAGGGGACTGGGAGACATTGCTGCAGCTCTTTAGACCTTTGCAAATGGCTGAAATATGTTTCATTCTTCTTCACAGAGCATATCAAGGGCATGTAGCCAACCCAGGGAAATGACAAAAAAGTTCAAAAAGGTGTGTGTGTGTGTGTGTGTACTTTGTGTGTGCGTAATTTGTGTATATTTTGTGTGTATACTTTGTGTGTGTGTTTTCTTGTTCCTTACAGTAGTGTGTGGTTTCCAGTCCCACCTTACGCTGGCATATAATTGAGTAATATTCTCATGCTATATCTAGAGCTTACAAATTCATAGGGTACATATTTTTTTTAGCACAGTTCAGAAGTAAGAATCTAAAATGAATAAATACAATTTTGAAAAGAACTGGCAGAACAGAGTACGCCATATCTGTAAGATTCTACTTATCCATTCGTTTTGCCAAAGCTAAATACACATCTTTCTTCCTCGCTTTTGGAGTAATGTTTATTTGCCTTTCAGTCATGCAGAATATGCATTTCTGCACCCAGGCGAATAAGAATAATTACTGTGATATTGTCTGTGTCCTGCTAAAGGGACAGAATCACAGAGTTAACAAAAGTCCTCTAGATGTACAGATCTCTAACACAGCTGATCCACAGGGCCCAGTATACTTACTATGGGCTCAGTGCTGCTGGCAGGGTGATGTGGTCTGGAGTCAAACGGGGTCAATATGTTTTTGGAAACAAATTAAAGTGCCAACATGGCACTCTCAAATCCATTTGTACTGAGAAATAATTCAGGCAGAGAATGGCTGAAGGGTTGACCGTTTTCACCAACAAGGTCGTGTTTCTAAAACCCTTTCAGTACCACCGGTCCTGTGAACATTTCTGAGAGCACAATAATCACAGCACTGTGCGCACGCTGCAGGCAAGAGGTCTCTGCCATTTGACCGAGTTGCTTTTAAACATCCCGTATTAGCAGGAACAAGTGTATACCTCCATCTTCCTTGGTTTCCTGCACATTGTGACAAATAGGAGCTGATACCTGTCCCTGTTTGGGCACAGTGTGGAGCCATAGCCACTGTAAGCACGGCGCTTTTTAACAAAATTGAGGCGAGTTCAAATCCCAGGTGCAAACCACACACCCGCCCCCAGTGAAGCTCATTTTCCATATTACAGCAACTGCCAAAACAAAATACCTGAGGGAACTGGCAATAAAAGGAGTCTCGGTGCTGGGGAAAGCTGGGGACAGTCTGTCAGGGGAGCAGAGGCGCGGCATGGAAAGCTGAGACCGAGGAACACAAACGTCTCAGAAGAGCTCCGAAGGGGGAGCAGGAAGTGGAGAATGATTCCTCAGTGTAGAGGTGAAGGCAGAGAAGCCTTCGTGCATTTCATCCTGCATTAACAATTCATGTACGCTGAATATGCAGTGACACCAGCGCCCGAGCAATGGCACCGCCTCAGACACTTTCACGCTGACATTTAAAAACAATTTCACAAAAAAAACAAGCAACACGGCTACATTAAGTTAAAAAAACACACACAAATTAGCATCTTTTATGGCGCTGGTGTTACAGTCGCTGGGGAGGATTCATGAGGTAAGGCTTTGATGCATACTGTCTTGCATGCATATATACATACTGCTGTCAGGATGGGGATCTTAGCATAGCTGTATTATGCATTCTTGGAGGCTCAGGCATTTTTAAACAGCTTCCTAATATCTAATGGATTTACTTACCTAAAGCTTAAATTTTACGCCCTTTGAGCAAAGACAAGCTACTTTCCCCTTTATGTTTTTTTAAGGCAAAAGGTTCAGCTTGTTTAGCCTAAAAAGAGATTACATTTATTTGAATAAATCATATGTACACACAGTACATATGACACACCTCTTTCAAGGAGAATCATTGTCCCAGATAAGCATGTGTGAACTACATTTTGTTTGTTACAGCAAGGGTTTTTTTGTAAGAGCAGTCCTGCTGATTACCTTTGAAAAAACGAATTAACTTTCATAGCACAATGGCAGTTCCTTTATTTCGCCCTCTATCTTTTCATAATCTTGAGATGGAGACTCCCTCCTTCTTCCAGGTAAATCGATACTGATGTGGCCAGTTTTGTAAAACAAATGCAGTTGTACCCAAGGTCATCTTAATCAATAAAAACCTAACTATCTTCAGCAGCCAAGATTGCAAGATAAAAATGCTTCATCAAGGTCAACAAAATCAATAAAGTCCTAGTCAGTCCAGAAAACTAAATGTCACTGTCCTATCCATGTTAAAAGGTTACCTAAATTAGTGCCAATAAGTTGGAAAAGTATGTTCATGTTCTAAGAAATTAGATAAAACATTTCTCTATTGCCTTTTAGTCAAAATTGCTTTTCCGAATGCAATTCATCACTTTCTTATATTGTGTGCTCAATCATTTTTGGGACATATTTTTGCTTGATTTGGCTCTGCACTGCACAATTTTAGTTTCGTGTTTAATGGTATTTTATGCATATTGGTTTCACCATGTAGAAATGACAAAACATTTTTACATATGGTTCTTCTATTTCAGGGCATCATAATATTTGAGACAAATAGCTTCACAGGTGTTTCTGATAGGGTGGCATGGATGGTGCAGTGGGTAGCACTGCCGCCTCACAGCAAGGAGGTCCTGGGTTCGAATCCCCGTCGGCCGGGGCCTCTCTGTGCGGAGTTTGCATGTTCTCCCCGTGTCTGCGTGGGTTTCCTCCGGGTACTCCGGTTTCCTCCCACAGTCCAAAGACATGCTGGTTAGGCTGATTGGAGAGTCTAAATTACCCGTAGGTATGAGTGTGTGAGTGAATGGTGTGTGTGCCCTGCGATGGACTGGCGACCTGTCCAGGGTGTATTCCTGCCTTTCGTCCAATGTATGCTGGGATAGGCTCCAGCCCCCCTGCGACCCTGTTCAGGATAAGCGGGTTCAGATAATTGATGGATGGATGGAGGTGTTTCTGATTGGTCAGGTATGTTCAGTAGCTTCTTTAGTGCAGGTATAACATAGCTCTCAGTATCTAGTCTTGATTCTAGGCTTTGGAGTCTGTTATTGGTGTTTGTCAACATACAGTGGGCTGAAGAATTATTGGCACCCCTCACCAGCAATGCACAAACAAGGCTTAAAAAAAAAGAGTAATATCATTATAGAGAAAGGTAATACACCAACATGTGCCAAATACTGTACTTTATTAATGTTTCAATGGAAACAACCAAAATCATAACAATCATTTAATAAAAAATAAATTTCAACAAAATCAAGGTTTCAGAATTATTGGCACCCTTCACCTAGTACTTAGTGCAACCACCTCTGGCAAGGATAACAGCATGGAGTCTCTTCCTGTAATTTTTGACAAGATTAAGGAACACATTTGGAGGGATTTTGGACCATTCCTCTTTGCATATCCTTTCAAGATCCTTCACGTTCTTGGGTTTGTGCTTATCAACTGACCTCTTCAACTCAGCCCACAGGTTTTCGATTGGATTGAGGTCTGGTGACTGAGATGGCGATTGCAGAACGTTGATTTTGTTGTCACGGAACCATTTCTGTGTGGATCTTGAGGTGTGTTTTGGGTCATTGTCTTGTTGGTAAGTCCACCTACGACCAAGTCCCAGACTTCTGGCAGAGGGAACCAGATTTTCAGCCAAAATTACCTGATACTTGCTGGAATTCATTATGCCATCAATCCTAACCAGTGCCCCTGGACCTCTGGAATTAAAACAGCCCCAAAACATGACTGACCCACCACCATATTTCACTGTGGGTATGAGGTGCTTCTCCTTGTATGCATCTCTGTTCCTACGCCAAACATACCGATGCTGTATCTGACCAAAACGTTCAATTTTGGTCTCATCTGACCAGAGAACCTTGTTCCAGTCATAATGTAAATGACGTTTGGCAAACTACAAGCGCTTTCTTCTGTGTCTTGTGGTCAGAAAAGGCTTTCTTCTGGCAACCCTTCCAATGAGGCTGTGGTTATGGAGGTGGTGCTTTTTGAAACCTGGTGACCCCAAGATGCCACCAAAGCCTGCAATTCTTTCACTGTGATCCTTGGGGATTTTGTTCCTTCTCTCACCATTCTCCTCAGTATCCTGGGGGGGCAAGATGCAGTTGCGTCCTCTACCCATGAGATTTTCAACAGTTCCATATCTTTTGAACTTTTTTATAATTGCTCAGTGGTATATTCAATAGTTTTCTTGTAGCCATTACCACGTTTATGAAGGTCTACGGCCATCTGCCTTTTTGAACTGCCAATTATTTTGTTTTCTTCATGGTGTTGGATGACAAAGGGATATTGCATGTGTGTTACCTCATTTTTATACCCTAGTGAACAGGAAGTGATGTAATCACTCAATACAGTTCCTTAACACATAGATAAACAATAATTTCCATTAACTTTTAAGGGTGCCAATAATTGTGAAACATTGATTTGGAGGAAATTGATTTATAATTAAATCAGTAAATGATTTTTGTTGGTTCCATTGAAACATTAATATAGCACAGTATTTATCACATGTTGGTATTTCGAGTTTGTCTATAAATATATTGTTTAGAATTTTTTTGGTATTGTTTGTTCATTTTCTGTCAGGGGTGCCAATAATTTTTGAGCCCACTGTTTGTCCCAATAAATGTTGAAAAACTGACCTGTGACATGTTTGAGTACAGGGCCAAAATCAAGAAAAAATATATCTTTGTCCCAAGACATTTGGAGCTGACTGTATAGACACATGCACCCACATATATACATACACACACAAACACACACACGCACACAATCACTCACACACATAATCAGGAAATTAGTTCTCAGATGTTTCAAATTGGGACATTGATTTTCCCATCTGTGGAAATAAAAAATCAGACAGACAGATCTGTACTGTTGGTGCTGGAAAATCAATAACAATAACACTACACCTTAATGGGACATTTTTCTGTCAGGCAGTACACTGGCCACCCAGACAAAAAGGACACAAGTGCCACGGGGATAATTCCTGATAAGTGAGTGAGTGCAAAACCATGGAGTAATCCCTTGACAGTTCCAACCTGTCAAGCAATGACTGAGGTGACATTGCTTCTGTATTGCCATAAATGTCCACAGAACTGTATGTCAAGTATTCTCCACTTTAGTTATGAAAATATGAGACAGAAACCCCTGTTTTATGCAATTTAACTCAATGAGGTTACGCACAACATGGCTGTCTCCAAAGATTTTGTGATATGTATCAATGTATCAAATGTTAGTGAAGGCAAAAATGTGATTTGATAATCTGTCATGGTGAAATTTCAGTGTGTATGCATTGATATGCACTGATCTAGCTGATGTAACAGATTGTGGGGTCACATTTTAAATGAAACATTTCTCTTAAAGGCTTTATATACAGAGGGCGTATACGTAGTGGCTTCCTAAATCATACATAAGCAATCGGCATGCTTCATAAAGGGTGGCATAAATTCATAAATATGCCAAATGTGACATAACCAACAATATCACCTTACTAATATGGCAAACATTATAAAGGGTGGCATAAAATATGCTTGTGTATGCTGGGCTAACGGTGAGATAACTCATGATGTCACTTGATGTCATGAAATAATTCACATCAACCCAAGGGAAGTACAATGGCAGTTGTAAAGTTAGACCTCCTGTTACAATGTGCAATGTAATAATGGATTTAACTGTATTGTACATTTGATTACGAAATAAGTCAGGGGTTTATCACCAAAATGTTGTTGAGAGACAAAATACTATATATCCTGTATGCAAAGAGACAAATAAAATAAAAAATCAGACCATTTGATAATTCACAGCTCACCATTAAATAACAATTTTGAGCACTTTAGTGTGGAAATGGGTAGGGCTTGTCTCTGCATAACTGATATTGATAGTCCAAATAATATACTATTGGATACTTTTAAACTATTCGAGACATACTCATTTTGTTACCCACTTCCATTCCGATGACAGTTTGTATTTCAAAATTGCTGCAGGATATGCATCAAACATATTATACACCATCCATCTCAGTGCCAGATGTTGGCAGCTTAGAGGAAGAACAAAACCAAGTAGAGTTTGGCAGCAAACCAGTGGCTAAAGCTTTAAACTTGTTGGCCCAACATTGATGTCTGGCAGTATGTGGATACACAATTTACATGCACACAAGGGAAACAAATGCAAAGAAAATATGAAAAGCTCAAAATAATTACATGCAAGAAAGGTACCTTCGCTTAAAAGAATGGATAAGGCGTCTAGATAGGACAACTCATCCACTTCTATGTATTGCAGACAATTTAAAACAGAGTGAGTAGGGTCAGTGCTAGCTGCTGCTATGACTCTATACAGGGTCAGTGCTAGCTGCTCCTATGACTGTATACAGGGTCAGTGCTAGCTGCCAGTAAGGCTGCAGAGTACTATATATTATATACTATGTTATATATTATTGGCATTTGGCAGACGCTCTTATCCAGAGCGACGTACAGTTGATTAGACTAAGCAGGAGACAATCCTCCCCTGGAGCAATGCAGGGTTAAGGGCCTTGCTCAAGGGGTCTTATTGTGGCTACACTGGGATTCGAACCACCAACCTTGCCTGTCCCAGTCATTTACCTTAACCACTACGCTACAGGCTGCCCTAGCATTCCATGGACTAGGGCTGGTGCTGTCCGTGGAATGCTAAAGCACCCAGGTTGCCGAATGGACAATGCTTGTAGTGTACTAGACACAGTAGCAAGAAACTCACCTCACATGTAGACCGTCATGAAATGGAAAGCATTTTAGCAGACACTCCTTTACCTCAGCTTCTGGGAGCAGCAGAACTACCGGTTCATTACAGGTGTATACATGCTACAGTTGGGGAAAAAAGAAATTAATAAATATATATATATACACACACTCTCTCTCTCACACACACACACACACCCACATACGCTTTGTGAGATTTTGTTGAGGTACAAGATGTTTCCTATGAAAACCCCTGCACAAAACTTTTTCTATATAAAATGCCAAGCAGCCCACCCAGTCTATCTTGGCAACAGAACCAAACTTTAGTGGAGTTTTAAGGTATTTTAGATTTTGCTATATTTTCACAGTGACTGAAATATAACTGCAGTATGCATAGTGTATTCCCAGTCTGGTTTACTCAGTGATGTGCTTGTTTATATCATTGTATATATAATGCTATTTTTCAAAGTTGTTATTGAACAGTATGTTGTAGTGATTTTTGGATATGTCAATTATGACTACAGTATATCTTATTATCCTGTCTAGGCTGGGAATCACCATATGACCCTGTCATCAAATGTCAATTAAATATTCATTCAATAGTGTGAAACACCCCATACCTTTGGAGGTGTTTTAGAGCACACGGTGGGAGATCAAGAGGGGAGGTTATATCCTGGGCTTATTTTTCCTGGAATACCAGCCTCCCTGGGATCACGCTTTTTGCAGTGGAATCAATGTCCTGACTCGCAGTGACTATGAATGAACAGCTGCTTAGAGCTGCTGAGAGATTGTGTGTGTGTGTGTGTGTGTGTGTGTGAGAGAGAGAGACAAATATTGTCTCAAATACCAGATTTTTTTGGGACAAATACCAGACTTTTTTTTTACCATGCAAGTTTCTGATGAGAGAAAATATTCTGATTGATTGAATCCAAGTCTCATCTACCACCATTCCCGCTCTTCACCAAGATATTTTAAAAAACATTGTTCTGTTGAGTGAACCTCATTACCTGTGCAACATGTCGTTTAACAATTAAAACAATGCCTTGTCAATGATATGTCAGAGAACACATTGGATCAAACCATAGTTCTATGTAGATTGCAACATACTGTAAATATTTAGTTAAGAAGTTGACAAAAGCACTGTGGTTTAATCATAAGACCTCTGAGTGACATGTCATGTACAGTTTTTTTCAGTGGATGCCCTCTTTTCTGAGGGGTTTTCATTATGTTTTAAAGCTTGATGCGTCATGATCAAACTTCCCATTAAAAACCCATTTAACCTACACCTCACAGCTGCAGCAAGCCAAGGGCATAACGTATTTAACGAGGGAAAACACAGCTGTTAGTATTCCACCGTTGCCCTGGCACCGTGTTTAACTAGTTTACTGTACGCATGATGGTGTACAATTTCTGTCAGTGTTCAAAAATGAATCTCGAAAGTTCTCTACATTACTCCCCTCCAGTTATATGAGAGTTATGAAGCAGTGTTTCTGTTCAGAGATACACACCACCCCCATGGGCTTTTCAGCACCTATTATTAGAATACAGGATCCTGAACCATTACAATTACAGTACATGGTGTGTACTGTACTGTATGTGGAACTGCTGATGCTGTTCTATGAGAACAGCCTGTGTCTACATTAGCAGTGTTTCTCAGACATCTTATATAGCTGGAATTTTGTATATTATCCAAATATTACTCAGATGGGTATCTACTGAGGAAATTTAAGAGTGTTGTCTTTCTCAAGGTTACAATGGCAGCACTTCAACTGGTGACTGAACATACAACTTTACAGATTTACAATCCCTATTCCTCACATGCTGTACACTGTCTCAACAATTTATTTCCATATATTTTTAACTACCGATAATCTCTATGGTTGATGGTTCAGGCCACAAATCTGCTTCCCTTTTTTCAGTTGCAATGGCAGTGGATATTCTACTCTGGAAATGTATAATAGTCTCAATAGTTGATATTGAGCATAAACGGACTCCAGACTCGACTCTGACTCGTCAATAAGGATTCGTGAACACTAAGAGTGAAAATGACGCAGTGAATAATGTCACAGCCAATTATTATTTTTCAATTATTCATATTGAAGATATTCCTTAGTTAAAACACACCCAACGTTGTTTTACGCGCCACACCGTGGGCCTTTTAGTAGCAAAAGGTGTATTTCTTGAAGTGTAGCTCGCTAAGATTACAGTGTCGCATGTTGTGGCCTTTGAGTTTAAATAATTCAGGGTCATCGAGCCAAACAAAATGATTGCAACTACCACAATGTGGAGAATTCAATTTCAACAGACATTTCAAAACTCACACGGAAATGTAAGTCAGTTTACCAGCACTGGAGTTGATCCCACCGCTCACTGCTCACCGTTCACCGTTCACTGCTGCGTTACGTTAATGTAACTCGCGTTTCAGACTCAGTTTAGCTAATGTTCGTGTCACCGTTTAATCAACATAACAGAAGCGCATATTTTGTTATTTTGTTGACTGCCAAGTTGTAGCGATGTTGGCTTGCATTTCAAATGGTTGATCTTGAAAAGCTATGCAAACTAGAGAACCACGAGCATAAGGTACAGTAACGTTAAAACAAATGTCTTCAGGTTGGCTTGAAAAGCCCCGTACATTTTCTTTGTCAACGTAGTTCACACAAGCATCTGCGTTTTCAGTAAATGTAATGGGATTTTGGTCTGGAGCCTGATGCACTACTAAAAAAACCTTTCAGTATGGTCTTTAAGATCGAAATGCAAGCAGGACAGCGAGTGATTTTGAATGTCTTGTTTGGTGACGTTATATACTAGTTGCATGGACATTATTTGGTGTTCCAGTGTCATACAAATATGAACCGTATTTTCATGAGAGCTTGTTTGTAATTTACGTTAACATTTCTACGGTTAAGCTACCGTATAAATCGAGTTTGGCATGTACTGTAGTTACATTGCGTTTTGTAATGATTTATGATTTTATTATGCAATAGTGAAATGGCATCCCTTAGGATTCGAGGTATAGCGTAATGTAGATGTAGTCCCAACAGCATAGCTCCCGATTTCTTGCATAAACAATAACTAGCCTCATTTGATTTTTTTGAACGATTAAAGTAAATGCTGAACCGTTACCTTTTAAAACTAAGAGTATATTAATAAACCAATCCTACAACGTGATTCAAATTTCAACACTTTGTAACTTTGTTTACAAGTTAAATTATTATTATTATTATTATTATTATTATTATTATTATTATTATTATTCTTGAGTCACAGATTTTAGACTCCATTTAATTGGAGATTATCCATACAAAACTGCATTTAGGATCAGGATGCTGTACACTGCCTCAACTGAAGCTGATATATTATGATAAAAGACCCAAGTTTGATGGTAGAGTATGTACATAATTGTTATCAGAAACTCTTAACAAACCCTTACTTTACCAAAAATAAATGAAACTTACTGCATATCCACAAGGCCTGTGGCCTTTTTTTCATGCAGATATAAATTCACACAGATGGCTAATTAAAATATTTCCTCTGTTTCTTTTCAAATCAGCAAAGTCCCATTTCTGCATAGAGCTTATCATGTGGGCTAGTCAACTGAAAGGCCCTCCCCCACTAACAAGGTTAATTCGGTCCATTTAAGTTAATTTCAGTCCAGTTCAATTTTCCTTTTTCTTTTTCATGTTCATTCAGGGCTGTAGATTAACCTCTAAATGAACACATTTTGGTGTGATTTGTCACATCCTCACATAATTAATAAGTTATTCCATAATAGCACATATTTTTCTCTTGACAGATAAAGCAAACCTGCCTGAAGCTCCCAAAGCAAGGCCATTTGGAGGTACATACAGTGTGCACTGCTTGCAGAGGCAGGAGTAATTGCTTGAAAAGATCCTTTTCTTTCTAAAAAAAATAAATAACTTGTGACGATTTGCATCACACAATATTATTTCACATAGTTTAACCTACTAGAAACATTTTAAAGGTATTGTAATTGTTGTATTGTAATTCTACGCATATAAAACCTTATGGAATAATTCACTTTCAGCTGTTTTTAAAAGATATAATTTAATCAAATTTTGTTTTGTCTTATTTTTGTGGAGGAAATCATAGATATTTACAGGAACTGAACTGCTCCACTGTGTTAAAACAAGTAAATTCATAAATAAACAAAGCTTGTACAACTACAGTATGTTATATTCATTATCGTATTGTCTTTCTTTTTTTTTGGACAACTTTCCAACTATTCCAAAATAAGATTGAATTCAATCTATTGATACATACACATCTTCAACCTCTGTCAACCATTTTAAACCCAGCGTATCATGAACTGAAATCAAAAGTGAACTGCCCCTTTAACAACAGTTAAATTGCTAAAGTATTCCCTACTGTATACAGTATGCGTACAAGTAATACTTTTTAAAAGCATAAAATCTGTAATGTAGTGTATGTGTACCTTCTGCAGTGGACATGTGACATTAGCAGTCTATTCCGCTGCTGTGCATGTGCTGTTAATCATGTATATGGCCAATAACTCATAATGATGGCCGGCCTTTCCTTCCCTCTCAGTGTATCAGCAAAGCCCAATTTTGTGAGCTGTCTGCTGAAGTGAAAAATGGCATCTGTGCTTTTGTGTACAGTGTACACTTTTGCTTATGGATAATACTTCAAATATGTTCAAATATAAATCTAAAAGCCTTTTGATTTCAACTTTGCTTCCTCAACTTTGCTTTCCTTTAGACCCAACATAGAATGAATTCTGCAAGTGAAAATGCATGATGTTATATCCGATAAAAGCTTGTGCTTGCTTTTAATTTTTTGCTGTATGTGATTTATAGAAATGTGAAAATGAGATTAGATTACTTTATGTTAGAATTTATAGTAGTAGTAGTATAATAGAAAATTGTCTTTGGGCTCACCAAGAGAACAAAATATATACAGTACCTTCAATTTACAAGTTTTTAATATATTAAATGGGGGTGTTGTCAAACACCATATGGAATTTCAGCATTGCTGCACTTTTAAATATTCTTTCTCCTAGTTTTCTTCCTTTAGTTGGACTCAATAAATAAGGTTACAATATGATATACAGTAATATAATATAAATTGCACTCAAGTAAACACGTAGATGTTCATATGGATGGCTGTGTTTTGTGGTCCTCTTCCATCCAGCGTGGTATCAAACAAGCCCTAGAATTGACCAGGCAGGCTGTAAAGCACACACTGACTTGTCAAAGGCGGTGACCAACAGCTTGTTTTTCAGTACAGCAAGAGAAGAAAGCTTAAGGTGACTCGGGGTCACATTTCCTTAGGATCTTGCTGTTATATTTATTGGCACAGCTCCAGTACAGAGCAGTTCCATTTGTTTTCCAATAACCAAACGTGAAGAGAAGCGTGAGCATCAGCACAATTTACTTTCTCTTTCCAGAGGTTCCCAAGCCTTCAAACTGCACACAGCTCCATCCTACCCTTCCCTGAGACTCATGTAAGTGCAATTTCTACCCAGTATATTAAATCCACCCAACCATAACACAGAAACCAAGCATAGGCCCCTGAGGTACTCCTCTGTTTATGTGAGCACCATTCTTTTATGTACATCTGCTCAGGGGTTTACCATTAATCAGAGGCTTATTCCTATGTACTTTAAAGTTCATAACATTCACCTCATATAAATGCATGTGCCCGATAACCTTTGATTCCGAACAGGTGTTTCACTATACTTATTTTCCTCATCCAAGCAATTACACTGTCTGAGATTAATCCTTGCCTGATTGGTTTAGTGCATGTCCAGGCTGCAGTTTCCCCTCTGGAGGGCAGTTAAAAGGCCTAGTCAGAGGAAATAATTCATTGTGCAAGATAATGCCTTGAAGGCCTTTAGTTTTTTCAATGTACCAATCAATTTGTTAAATGAATCCTGTTATGAAATAAAATACATGACTCCTCAGAGTCCCCTGCACTTTTGTTTGTATTCTCCAGTCCCAAAAGAACTTTGCATCATTTATTTCATCTGAGGAGATAGAACATTATATATGTGTGTGTGCGCGTGCATTTACACGTGTGTGTATGTGTCTGTGTGTGTGTGTGTGCATGTGTGTGTGTGTGTGTTCATATGTCTGTGTGTGTGTGTGCATGTGTACGTGTGTGTGTTTATGTGTCTGTGTGTGTGTGTGCATGTGCGTGTGTGTGCGCGCGCGTGTACACGCGTGTGTGTGTGTGTTCATATGTCTGTGTGTGCATGTGTACGTGTGTGTGTGTGTTGTGTTTGTGAGTTAGATGAGAGAAAGCAGAGGGATATTGGCTGAGTGGTGAGAGGGGGGCAGTTGTCTGGGGAGGGGCTTGACTATAAAGAATAAATTGTAATATCTGTTTATCTGCTCTTCAAGACACCTTAATGGCGGTAGAGTATATGCGTTTATAATGAAGTAGATTTGCAAAGGTTATATGATTGAAATACATATGCTTGACCCAGGCCAATGATCCACTATGGTCATATGCATGTGAGTAACATTTATGATTAGATCCTTTGGTTTCTAGGGCCAGATGTGTGAATATCTGCTGTAGGATTACACTTTATATTTTTTCCTGAATGCGGCAGTAGTCTTGACATGGCACTGGTTTTGTTTCCCCACTGTTTATCCCAAGGTAGGAAGTCGTACTGTACAGTTTATACTCGTCTGTATTCTTGTACTGTGAATTGTGTTCAGTTCCGTTGTGTGAATACTAAAGGGTGTCTGCCAAGCAAGGTAACAAAAATGTAGATTATGTACCATGCCCAGGGATTACAAACTGTCCAGTGTATTACAAAAATCATGTATCATCTGCTGAGTCACCAGGCCTTGAAACCATCCATGTTACCACATAAATACAAAACTGCCACAACAGTGCAACCACGTATCCAGCTTCAACAGACATTTCCCTGTATCCCTGATGCAAACAAAACATAGATAGGCATCATACCATTTTTTCACAGAGCTCAGAAAAAGAATGAATATGTTCCATTCAAATCTTGTACTTCAACAACCCCCCCCCCCCCCCCCCCCCACCATCTTTCCAAACAAAAACAAATTACAGTACTCTTTTCAAGCATTTCCTCCCAAGGTGCTGAAAACCAATTACATTGTAACCCACTGCACCACACATGAAAAAGGCCAGAGTTACACATACCTCTGTATACACACCTGGATGACAATACAATTATATTTGAAAAGAATACATTTTGCTATGGTCCCATACCCTCCAGCCAACTGAGAGACCATCAAATGATGAATCTTGTAAGAAAGAGTGAGCATCTGTTTGGCCTAGAAGCAAGCAGTAAAGACATATGACCATTTTCTGTAATTTCTGGTAATTAAACTAACTGAAATCCTTCTTCCGAGTACCGCTCCAGAAGAACACAGTGTTCACCACTTCATCCCCAAGCACAGCATGGATGTCTGCAACTGTACACAGTCTGGGAAGCAAGCTGTGAATCAAAACAACACAAGGAGGCTAACAGCAAGACTGAGCATGATGAAAGGACCCCGCTCATGTAGCGATGATATTTTTATGAGCTCAACTGCAAGCCTGGTGTCACTGAAAGCCAAGGTTATGTACAGATTAGGCCAGACAAATGTTTTTGCATTTTATTGGCCTGTCATCATGCTCACTACAGCCTATAAATGGTGTACATAAACGTAAATGTTCATATCCATTGATCTATAGACAACACTGCCCAGTGCAATGCCACAAGACATAACACGTGGCATCCACTGTAGGTTACCTACCATGCCTGCCGGGTGCTGTCCATTTTCCCTGTGTATGGGACCAGAAGAGGTGTGAATCCCCCTGTACAATCCCCCAATGACTTTGTGGAGTCCACATTACTTCTGTCAGCAAGAAAGCTAACCGGAAATAAAACCTGGTAAGCTTGCTTATTCAGCACACTGCTTGTGTGCCAACACACTAAAGCAGACATTTCATAATCATCAAAAATATACTCATTAAAAATTCTTCACTTGACAGATAATACCAGTAGATTGACCAGCAGTGCCTAGACTTTATCCGCTGCTACTCCCTTGGTCCCCTGGGTGGATGGCAAGCTAACAATTGCCTTGGAACTAATCTTGCAAAGAGATTGATTTCATGCGGAAAGTTATAAAGAAGGGAGACTGTATAATTGTATGCAAGAAAGGACTTTTTGTTCACTGGATGACAAGATGGTAAGATGATTAGCCAAGTGGTGTATCATTGAAGTCAATAATGATACTCAGAATAGAGGCGGCAGATCATTGATACGTGTATGTGTATATAGGTGCTGTTACTAGTGAGTGGTTCATTCTAAGATTGTAAGAATGTCAGTTTCATAATGAAGTGACTTAAACCCTGAAAACTGCAGATGTAGCAGGTGCATTTTTAGGGACAAAACCATGTCTTTGGTCTTGCATTACCGCATTAAAAGAGCAATAAATACACTCTGTTTTCTTTGAAACATCTACAGAGTGTTTAGTTTGGTCTGGGGCAGGGCAGAAGTACCAATAAATCAAAAAAGCTGAGTCAGCACAAACCTTATTGACAGTTTAATGAAAAGAGCTGAGAAAGGGAAAAATATATACTTTGATAAAGAAAAAAAAATTAAAAACAGGCACCATTTTCAGTTGGATAACAGGATCTTGTCTTGTCCCAGGAGGGACATCACCCACGCTGTAAACAAAGTCAAAAAGTGGACCCTTATTTGTTGTACCTTGACAAATCAGGGCTTTCTTGGGAGAATTTTCTTTCTTGTAAAGACAAACCATTTTTCAGCGAGGCGCTGTGATGGAGCCCCAGTGTCACAGCTCACCGCGCGGCTGGGTGTTCGGTCGCCACGGCGTCTGAATCAGCTCAGTCCTTCCTCCTTACACAGACCTCCTGTCTCCAATCAAACGTGCATCAGGCTTTTCCATCCCGTTCACTGACTGTTCCGGAAGCACTGCCTCACAGGCTCATTTCTGACATAATGTCACCCAACCAAGGATTCCTGTACTGACTTATCAATTTCCGTACAGCCTGCAGTCTAGAAGAGCCAAAAAAAGAGAGATATGATCTGTGAGACTGTGCTGAGATAGCATTGGGTTCAGTATTTAAACGGCATCACTGTCACCTTTTAAATCAGGCAACTTGGGCAGGCTATATAGAGGATTTTGTCCATTGCTTCAGTTTGTTTTGTGGCTCATTTTTAGCAATGTGCAATTTCAGCATTTATGGCCTCTTACACACACTGAAATTGACCCTCACTGGATGGACCCTGCAATATATCAGCCTCCAATACCAGACCAGAGGCAGCTGGGATTTTTACTTACTGAAAACAAAGCATTGGAATCCAGACTCCTCCTGAAAACTTTAGAAATTCAGCTCAATCCAGTCCTGGTTCAATTTACAGTACTTACTGCTTGTTTATTGCTTTTGAAAGATGTGCTTTGATGGCATACTGTATATTCTTATGTTCTCAGTCCCACAATTTTTCATATGTATTGTATCTTCATATGTATTGTTTTTGACAAACTGCAGGTTTCTATTCAATGGCACTTGACCCTTCTTCTTGTGTTAATTGGAGATATTGCTGTTTGAATTGAATGTTATGTTTTGTATAATGTGGTGTATAATTAATTTGATGTGGTATATTCTCTCATGGGCGGCACGGATGGTGCAGTGGTTAGCACTGCCGCCTCACAGCAAGGAGGTCCTGGGTTCGAATCCCCGTCGGCCGGGGCCTCTCTGTGCGGAGTTTGCATGTTCTCTGAGTGTGTGAGTGTGTGAGTGAATGGTGTGTGTGCCCTGCGATGGACTGGCGACCTGTCCAGGGTGTATTCCTGCCTTTCGCCCAATGTATGCTGGGATAGGCTCCAGCCCCCCTGCGACCCTGATCAGGATAATCTGACAAGGGTTCAGATAATGGATGGATGGATGGATATTCTCTCATGATGCACATGACAGTTCCAAGCATTTTTTTCGAGATAAACCTATTGTCAGACAAATCAGTAGTTTGCTTTTGTCGTAGATTAAGAAAAAACTCACTAATCTAGTAAAGTGATCTTCAGTTGGTCCGCCCCTTGATTATAGCCTAGGCTACTTGTAGACAAAGTTCCTGACAGTACAGCCATTGGGCATTTTCTGATGAGAGGAGAGCCTTCACCTGCCAAAGCATTCCAGCTGGCATCGGCCACAGCCTAAGCATCTTTTGCTTAGCTACTGTAGTACACTGGCCTATGTGGTCATTAGCACCTGGAGAAGCGTATTCAATTATCTAAGCTAATGCAAAGTTAGCATGCCAGCTAGATATTTTCTGCTTATAATGCCATCTAATTTACTCAGCCAGTCTGGTTCATTTTCAAATGATTTTGTGTTTTGTTCTTTGAACCCAAAATAAATGCTTAGACAGCTTTCAGATTTGGCAGTTTGGTAGCCCAGAGGACGCTGATTTAATCTTTGTCGACCCCAAATGTCATCAGAACGGGGTGAGGCTAATTCATTTCTCTCCTGTATGCATTAGCAGCTCTCACCCATGGCTATGTCCACCCTGGTCCTGCGTGGCTGAAGGTCGGCCCTACCCTTTCAGAGGAATAAAATGTGATACTATCCCAGGGCAAGTGACGAAACAGTCCTGTGCACTCCTGGGGTTCCTGTTCCCCGGAGAAAACCCTGCTCCATTACTGCTCTGTCCGGGGGCAACAGGGTACAGGGAGGAGGACACCCACACTATTTACCCTTTGCCTGGGTTTTCCTGCATTTTTCAACTCACCCCCCATCCTCCCTCTCTCTCTCTCTTTCTCTCCCTCGCTCTCTCTCTCTCGCTCTCTGTCTCGCTCTCACTTCTTATTATAAATAGACACATCTTCAAACTGATCATACAGTCGACTTTTAATTTCTGTTAAGAAATGTTGGCATTCTGGAGATGTGAAGATGAATAATACATGTCCATAAATGCTGTGCTTAGATTTGTTACTTTGAATTAAATATTTTTTTTCCAGTTCTGGCCTCTTGACTGCAGCAAACTAAATATCAATTTGCACAGTGTTAGAATGGATTAATGTGGATATTCTTGGACAATTATGTATTTATGAATCAATGCTGAAGTAAAATGTAGCTGTGGAGTATTTTTTATATTTTAGCTATGAGAGAGCGCGGAGTAAATGGGGGCTTTATAAGGCTTCTTTGGAAGCTCCATAAATCACAAATTATCTTGAACTGGGTTCATTAGGACAACATAGAAATATGTTGCAGCAATATTATTAATATCAAAAGAACATGCTGTTCAGGTAGAAAATAATAATACAAGAAATAAAGGAATGCAGGCAAACTGTTTTTCATTATTCCTGTGTGAGAGCTAAATAACCTTACTTGTCACAAATATTTAGTATAATATTCAAAATATTTTGTCCAAAGAGCACACATATTGTTGATGGTGTTTTACAGTATATAATCAAAATAAGCACCACACAGACTTTAAACTAGCCATATTGCCTCCAACAGCAACCAGAACCACACACAGGTTCACACACATGCACACCCACGCACACACGCACGCACACACTCACACATTACATGCACACGGCTCCTTTGATGTGTGCCTCTATTCTTGCACTCCATCCTGCTGGTTAATTGCTGACTTGCTGCACCTGAGGCATGTCTTCAGTTGCTGTTTTTTTCCAACCTGTCATTCCTGAATGCTGCCATGCACAATTTTGTTTTGAATTTGTTTTGATTTCTCTCATGCAATTAGGTTTTTTAAGGTTCTTTATCATTTTCAGCACTTTTATAGGCAAAACTATAAAACTATAAAACTAGCTTCCTGGAAGACTCACCTGCCGTGTACGGGGAGATATTGGTCATGGTGGTAATAGTGGTAATAGTGGTACTTGTAGTTTTCCAGGAACTGGCTGGTCCTGCTGTGGGTGACTGCCTTGGGTGTTTTCCTTTTCTTGTCATTTTTTGTACATTTTTGTTGGATGATTACTTTGGTTTGCCTTGTTTTCTCTTATTAAAAATTACCCTTTTTGTAAAACATCCAGGAAACTGAAATCTAAATCTGAAATCTGAAACTGAAAACATAGTGATACACAGAGCTGTACACCTTCAATTTCACCTTAGTGGAGAGGCATACTGTATACACAAGTTGCATAAATGTACCGATAATGTAGGCAGAAAACGGCAAACATCATGTTACCGTACTGGAAAAATCACTGGTTGTACTTGTACATGTGGACTGATCTGCTGTCCAGAGTGTGGATTCACAATGTCATCATCTGGCTCTTCAACATCCTCCACTTCATATTCATAAGGCTCAATAATACCAATGTTGCCATTTTTGTAATGGTCGTCAAACTTCCCTTAAGCCTTTTTTTCTTCCTTTTAAAAAATTTGGTGCCACACCATGTTCATGGGTGAACCCCACTGCACAGGAAAACCTGCTCTCACCCAGCGCCAAGGAATGGTTTACTTACGTATTATATTGATTATGTTTAAAATAGGGTAACATAAATTGGCATGAACTATTGTAGTTGCTAACTAATAACTGAAAAGTTAATCTTTTTTGTGTACAGTAATTGTGCATCATTAATTCAACTATTAGTTAAAACCAATGTATTGGAATGAAAATGCAGTTACTGATTAACTAATTATAAGTTTATTCTATGGTTTGCTCATGTATAGATATTCATGTAACTAATACATTAATTAGTAGGCTAGGTAACAAATACATTAACTAAAGTAGATTTTTAAAAGGTAATTCATGTTAAGAACTAGTTAATGACAATGCATCTACCCTTATTGTAAAGTGTGACCATGAATATTAATGAGCACAGGATGCAAGTTCTCCCTGTCCTTATCTGCTGAAGAGGCCACAATAATATAATAGTGTGTATTATAATGTAACAGCTATAATTGCATTAAAAATTAAATACTAAGTAGATAATCAATCTTCACTTCTGGGGAATATCGCCACCATTAAACTTTAAACAAGCAATAAACTATGATCCCTATTGCAGCTTTTCCTTTTGAAATTGTTTGGCTGTGGTTCTGGCTGTAACACACAGACAAAGTATACTAACAGGTAAAGACCTGAATACAGTAGAGCATTTTCATGCAAATAGCTATTTGATTGTGCTCTCTAAGTGGAGTTATTTCTTCCTTTGAATGACATTTTGAATGTAGCAATCTCCTCGTATGGTTTTCCTAAGCAGAACATAATAAAGGATATTTCAGAAGAGCAATACACTGTAAATAAAATAAGAACACAGTTGAGCAATTTTCAGATGGTGCAGATGCAGATGGTGTTTATGAGTTAGTTCACACACAGTAGTTCCATTCACTCTCTCTCACATACACAGGCACACAGTTGACGTGTTTATGTAATTCAGTGTCATAGAGCAGACCAGCTATTTCTTGTAACATCAAGAAATATGTTCTGCATCAAATGTTTTTGCATCAAATTATTATTTTGTCTGCATCAAAATAATAATAATAATAATAATAATAATAATAATAAAATCATAATAATCATAAATGACAAATAACAAGAAGACTTAAGATCATCATCATAACATTCCAACAGTCCAGTCTTTCCTTTGTAGTGAAAACATAATATATTGTTTGCATAAGCGCTAATGTACTTTCTCATGTCCTACTGCTGTTTTCAATATACAATTGCATATACACTCACTGAGCACTTTATTAAGTAATTATTATACTTTTTTTAGACTTATTGCTTCTTACAGCTGCCGTGTTGTGCGTTCAGAGATGCTCTTCCTGCAAACCACTGTTGTAATGTGTGGTTATTTGTGTTACTGTCACAGAACTGCTGCTCACTGGATGTTTTTTGCACCATTCTCTGCAAACTGTAGAGACTGCTGTGTGTGGAAATCCCAGGAGATCAGAAGTTTCTGAGATTTTCAAACAACCCTTTCTGGAAATAATAATCTTTCCACTGTCAAAGTGACTTAGTTCCCATATTTCCCCATTCTGACATTTGGTCTGAAAAGGTGAACCAATTGACCATGTCTGCATACCTTTATGCATTTAGTTGCTGTCACAAGATTGGCTGATTAAATATTTGTATTAACAAGCTGGTGTACAGGTCTACCTAATAAAGTGCTCACTTAGTGTAGACTGGTACTTGTTGAAACTAAAGATCTGATTGATTTTGACTATGAAGTAACAGCTGAATATTTTCTGAATATATTCTGCATCTCTCATGCTGGCCAGTGAGTGAAATGACATTAAAATCACATTCATATTCAATATTTCACCATTGAGTCAGCATAGCTGCAAACTGTAAAATCTAATGAAAACTGAGTTTCAAAAAAGATTGACGTTCACATTGAAGTCTTTCATTATTTATTTTAGGTAAAGTTAGGTAACGTCCAACATACAGTACTGTATGTAGCTATTGGAATCAGCAATATGTAGTTTTAATATTGAGTCTTCAGAGAGGTAATCTTACCACTGGAACACTCAGCTACGTTCCTGGCCAAAAACGCAATTTATGGGAAGGTGGATGCAATAGTCTGTGTTAAGTAAAGCTGGATATTCTGAATTTAGGCTTTTAGGCTTTTATCCCTTTCAAATTCTGTCTTCAACGTGCTACTGTGTAGCACAAAGAAAAAAGAAAGCAACTCTTAAATTATTCATGGGAGATTGTCAGTTTAAAAAGAATCAAAGAGGAGGATATTGTCCTTTATGGTGGCTTACCAAATGTGTCATTGATTTACATGCATCTGTTTACTTGTGTGTACAAGCCAAGCTTACAAGCCAAGAGTACAAGCGTCCAGGATTTGTAAACTTATGCAACAAATAAGTCCCCCAAGAAATGGGCAAAATTGGCAATATTATAATAATATTATTAAATAATAATAATAATAATATTACAGCCTACTGCTCCTCAGACAGATGTGTGACGGTGGATTAAGGCCTTGTCTTTTGTCTTCCTTTTAGTTATGTTAATGTGAAGTTTTTTTTTAAACTGAGGTAAGCACAGGTACACTCTCTATCTAGTTCAAGGGTTCTTTGTCAGGAAAAAAAGTGGGAGATTTCACACTTCACACCTATGTGAGAGGGTTCTACAAAGACCTAAAGTGGGTTGCTCTACAAGCCAAAGAACCTTTTTTTTTCGGAGAGTGTAGTACGTTCTTTGAAAACAGTAGCATGGATATGTGTGGTGGTTGCAAAGGAGCCGTGATTGTATTGTAACCCAGTGGGTGTTGGACTGATTCCCATGTGGGGCCAATATCTGTGCACCTTTGGGCAAGGTGCTTAACCTGGATTGCTTCAATAAATATCTACAGACAGTGCACAAATAAATCATGTGTAAAAATGTAAGCTATATAAGTCTGCCTGGATAAGCCAGGCAAATAAATAGCATGCTATGGCTTTGCTCTTCCCAGGAGGCCAGAACTTCAATGTCCCGCTACACACAAAAAAAGTTCTCTTTTTTAATGGTGCTGCAGAACAGATAGCAGGCATGATAAAAATAAATATGAATGCATGACAACATGCTGCGGATCATTAATTTAATAGCTGGCCATCCAGCCAGGAATCCCCCAGGGGTTTTCGGGGCTAATTATAGCCCTGATGAGCTGGAGGTCGAACCCGTTCTGTCGCAGCGCGTCTCATCAAGCTCCAGGGGGCTGGGAGAAGGTGGAAAGGAGCACAGCCCAGGAGGAATGGAGAGCTTTGGGGAGTCTGCAGAGGAGGAGGGAGGTGGAGCGGAGCTCGACCCAGGCTAGGTGTTGAGTTGTAGGGGATTCATCAGAGAGGGAGAGGGGAAAGGTGGGATGGAGCTCTGCTCCGGGGAGAAAGGGGATGACCGTGGAGGAGATGGAGGCTGGTGGTGGAAAGGGGAAGGCCATGGAAAATGGCTTTGCCTTAGTGACAGACTTGTGCGGTACCATGACAATTATCTCCAGGGTCAATGCAAAGTTCAAGCAGGCTTTGGGTCATTGCCAGGGTGTACACTTCAGGTCTTGATCAATTGCAGATGTCCAAATGAATAAATCTCCTTGGATTTAGCCACAATTGAAATAAAAGAAAAGGGTTTAAACAAAGACCCTCATGAATCATCAGATTCCAATGGGAAGGCTCAATGGGAGCGCTCTGTTTTCATCATATCTGTTTCACTCCATCTCCCCGGTCTGGAAGCAGGCGCTGACAGCCCAGAGTGGCCCGCCAGCCAGTCAAGCCTGTCAGACAATTATCATCGCGGAGAGCGAGGCGGCCCTCAGCGATTTGGGGCGAACAGGACACGCCATATGCGGCTCGCAGCGTGTCCTGCTAGCCCGCGCGAGTAGCAGACTGCTTTAGCACGGATGGTGGGATGTGCGGCCCACGGCTTGGCCGGCCACGCGGCGCAGAAACGGGCGGCAATATGGCGAGTGGACTCCTCCAAAGACACGGCCCATGCACAAGAGCCGCGTCTGCTGCCTGCCCATGTCGTGTGGAGAGGGATTTCTGCTGGTGGCCATGGAAACAGCAGAGGCGCCCTTATCACATGCAATGGTAATAGAACAGGGACAGAATGCAGTTTCTCCAAAAAAAGATTATAATAATGAGAATACAGACTGCCCTATGAATATATTATTTGAAGGAGGTAAGAGGAAGTTTGTTTGGAAATGTTCCTTCTTCGTTTTCTAGAGTTTGTTCCACTATGTCCTGCATGTGTCTAACTGCTGGAACTCTTTGTGGTGATAAGTAGCTCTAATTTATATTCTTCTGAGGATTCCATCTTCATATTGACCACACAGCCAGGCCTTTGTGGAACAAGAGTCTCAACCACCTGAAAAAGATCAAATCAAATGTTCCCCACTTTTGAAAGGGAGCAAAGATCGGAAGAAGAAGTTAATGAGGGTTGTTAATCACGGTTATTACAATGGCTTCGATGAAAACAATGTCTGATATGTGGATCTGTGGACATCAATATCAGATGACTGCTCTTCACTTTGAAGGGTCAAGTTTATACCTTAAAAAATTCAAAAAAGTTAAAGGTTAAAAGTTAGGGCTGATAAAAGTTAACATAATCCCAGTCCACAAATTGGATTTGGGATCCTTTCAGCAGTGGTCAAAAGTGATCTTTGCCTTTGGGACAGTCTGCTGTGAAAAGCGCTATACAAAGAAATTGGACCACATTAATGAGCATATGGTTCTACTGTATATATATAAATGCATTTTTCAATGAAAAGCAACTGCCTTAACAAGCATGCAAAAGAGTATTGTAAACGTGACAAGCGATATTGTGATTTTGTGCTTAGTTATGTCTTCAATTAATCATTCACATGAGAATTATCTTTTGATGTCAGCATAGACCAGGGTAAGCTTTGTGTTGATTGCAAACGGTGCCTCATGCTTTAGTTCACAACAGTATTTTACATTTTACTTTTTAAATAGTTATCTACCTTTCATGTTACATAATATTTATTTCTTATACAGTTTATACACTCGATTACATCTGCAAATCCAAGTATTAAATTTAAAGCATATAATTTATTGGGTTCTAGTGAATTTCATCTTTTATCCCCCAAACACCCTTTTGGGTCTTGCCACATAGTTTAAAAACCAGTACCCAACATTATTTTCCAAGAGCATGGCTAACATCCACCGTTATCTGAAAAGGCAGGTAGTAGCATCACAAATGCAAATGTTCAATAGATTAATATGTTATGCTTTGAAGGAAACATTAGATGGATTAGACTTAGGTGGAAACATTCTTCTGTCTGAAATAACATTTACTCATTTTGCTGTAATCGTTAGCCACATAGCCTGAAAATAAAGGAACCTCTAGTTAGTATTCCAGACAGTGTCTCTTCAGCCCTCCAGCAATGTGTTTTTTCCCATTAACTGCTGATTTCACAATTCGCACACGAAAAGTGACAGCTCCGAGGAGTCTTTGGACAAAAAAAGGAAAAGTGCACCATTTTCTTTGTTAAAGAGCGAGCGTCACCTCGCAGGTCACTGCCGCAGTCAGAGCGGACACAAATATGCCGCAGCACCTGTCCTCCACATCCTGTCACACAGCATGACCTCTGACCTAGGTGTGAATTCCCTCAGCAGGCTACGGCCGCCTTCCTGCTATATTAATGCTGACCGGTGAAGAAGGGCTGGTGTCCCCCAGGTAACCCTCTCCCCACATACTGTGTGACCTGTGGCCAGGTTCCGTCCCTCGTAGATGTTAATTAAAATGGTGCTGGTATTGAATTGCTCCCTGAAATACAGTGATGACAGGCACATGATAGAACCCAGGCAGAAACAAAGCGACAACATTTCTCTTTTGCATTAAATTCAGCCAGTGTAGTTAATTAGATGGGAGCCTCCTTGTTTTGTTGCTATTTCCTTCTGCCAGCGAATCCATGGATTGTTTATCTGTGTGATTTTTCCCGAGCAGGGGAAAGTGCCACCGTTCCATCACTTAAATTCCAGCCAGATTTATCTGTCACTGAGACAGCCATGGGGAAACCATACAGACAGGCAATGCCAAACAAATTAGAGTCTGTCCAACTTAGAGATGACTATTTGAACTTGCATTCCTCATCAGCCCTTTCCCTGTGGGATAGCCATGTTAATTTTCCTCATCTCTCAGTCATGGTGAGTAAGACTTAATGAACAAATCTATTTCCCACCAAAGGTATGTTTTATCAGAAGGTCCCATTTTTCATCCACACATGTCCATATAATTACAAAATAGGGGTTCCAAAAACAGTTATTGGCTGTTGACTGCTACTACTACTGCTACTAGTACTAATACCTGTACTACTACTATTACTACTACTACTACTACTACTAATAATAATAATAATAATAATAATAATAATAATAATAACAACAATAATAACAATAATAATAGCAATAATACAAATGATCAATGGATCTCAAAGCTCACCATTTTTCTTTATTTTTGCATTTGTCATACCAATCTGTAATCTCATCTCATCATACCCACATGTTATGTTCATCCAGGTTAATACAGTCTAGCATGATCATGCCCTGACGTACATGCAGTTAGCCACAAATTACTTTACTGTCTATAGGCCACCACCTGTCACAGTGCTCTGATAGCACAGGCAGATAACAGGCTGGCCACAGGTATCCAATCAACCACAGGACTCACTGTTGTATGACAACCCAGAATACCCAGCCGACTCGACACCTGCACTGAAGGCCTGCACTGGCACCATAAGGACTTGATTCATGAGCACAGGTCTCATAACTGTACTGAGGACCAGTGCTATTAGCTGGGCAACCCTCTCTGTAGCATCAGCATCAACCATTTAATGGCAAAAAGGCTACAGGTCAGCATTTCACAGTGAACAATTAGGAAGAGCTGGGTTGGCTCCTGTAACATATAGGGCAGAAGTAATTGTTCACCACATAGCACTGGGAGACCCTTCTCAGCAGCATATACTGTCAGCTAACGTAAAACATATGAACCTGCAGAGGTACAGTGGACGACAACAGAAACAAAAGTGTTTGCCTTAATTAAGAAACCAATCTTTCTGTCCATAAAAAAGAGGGAGAGTGGCCGGTGTAGAGGGGGGGGTTCATAGCAGGCATTAAATTCCCCCGCGCACTCCCACCACTGCTGCGATGAATCCATTCAGTGCTGAGCCTGAGTCGTAATGATAATGTCTGCAGGACTACAGTGATCTGGGGCCTCATTTAAAAAAATACACTCGGATGTAATCTTAAACATAATCTTTAAAATAATTTCCCTAGTTGTGCTTACATTTGCAAAAACACTGAAAAAAAACCCAGAAAAGGTTGCTTCCATTAAAGTGACCTATCAGCGGCTTACAGCCATGATATACACTCAGTGGCCACTTTATTAACACCAGCTTCTTAATGCAAATATGTAATCGGCCACTTTTCCAGACCAAATGTCAGAATGGGGTAGAGATGAAGTGACTGACTGTGGAATGGTACCGGTATGCGTGTGCAGTATTTTTGGGATTGTCACACAAAACAGTCCCTAGAGTTTGCGTGTGAGAGCCAGCACGTGTTCTTTAATAGCTCACTGTTTTGAACTAATCACAGTGATTTTTCTGTGGAAACAACCTCCAACCTCTTTTATCTTATTTGTCTTCATAAACTTGCAGATGACAAAGCCCAACATATTGTGAGCTTGATGATCTTCACTCTCTCATCACAACAAAACTGCTCCAAAGAAGCAACTAATAACAAGTATACACCAACCCCTCTGTAAACTTCATTTTAGGCCATATTTTCTCTGCGGTAAGACTGAATTTTCACTCTCGACTTCATTCATCTCATTGTTAACTTGCCCTAACTTGGCACATCAGCAGATGTCACAGAGAGAGGCTCTCCTATCCTTATGGAGAACATCTGCTCGATTGCTGTGGCAAAACATTAAGACTCCAATAGACCTGTGAAGGTGTCACCGAAGGAAAAATATTATTGACACGCAGCGATCAGTCTAAAGTACCATTACATGTGTAAACAATACAGGAATTGTTTGAAAGAGGAACAATTTTTCACTCCATCCTCAATTGCCTTCCAGTGTGCCCTTGAAAGCTTGTCTAATTGTCTTATCCCACTTTACTACGAGACATATTCTTCATAAAAACATATCAACATTTGAGGCATGCTATTTGTCAAACATAATTACCAGCGGCTGATGTAATATAGATGAGATGGTTTACGAAACTGCTGTTGAGTGATCCAAATTGTGACCATTGTTCTTGTCTTTTGTCTCTCTCCGGCTGGATGATATAAAACAACTTTGCCAGTAGACGCTCTGGCTATAATGAAAAATGGCCTTCGTCGTTTAGACATTGTAATGATGCTTTTTTAATTTGCATATCCATTATTTGTAATAAGGATCTTCACTCCTTTGATTTCTCTTGACTTTTTCCAGTGTGAGGAAGACACTGAAAATAACTAGTTTAGAAAAACTCTAGTTCCAGTTGACTCCCAATCACCCACAGATGCTGAATACAGACTATACCAACATGCCCACTGGATCTGAGGACTGAACACATGTATTCAAGAGTAACCTCAATACAGTGCATGTCCACAGTGAGGTAATCTCTCTTTATCTTCACCCTTGTTCACAGAACATTTTCTCCTTTTGTGAAAATGCACTTTGTGATATATAACTGTAAGTGTTGATACACCTGCAGCATCTCTCAAAATGTCTCGGGAATTCTAATATCATTGAATTGTGTCCATCATATCAAATAAGCAACACTCAATTTGTCAACAATATCAAATGTATTGTTTATCCACCCTGGTAGTATAGTCTTTATTGAATTGTTTGCAGTGTCCCATTCTACAACTTCCAGCACATGCTGAAAACACATAACCATAACCCATTATGAGAGATGCTTATCTTGAAGTATGCAGGCAAATGCACTGATTGGACATTTTTGGTTGTAAGGTCCGGGGCCCGTTCCAAAAAGTCGGATTACTGAGTTACCCAGATAGCTGGACTGAGTAAAACCCAGACCCTGCCAAAATCTGGAAGGTGGACTGAAATAGCTGTTAAATTTAAATTAAATTAAATTTAAAAAATGTAAATCCAATGATCAAATAGGCCCTAGGCTCTGTTGAACAGGTAGCTGTTGAAATTGTACTTCCATCTAGGGTCTTTCAGCGCACTTATACCTGGTTATGGGTATGCACTTTGCACTTTGTTGTACATTGCTCTGGATGAGAGTGTCTGCCAAATGCCATTAATGTAATTAATGTAATGTAACATAGATCAAAGCATATCTTTAAAAGCCATGTTTCAAAGGCTAATAGCAGCAATCTCCCAGACAAATGTTTCTGCCTCACACATCCGTACATCTCATGGTCACAAACATACAGACCCAGAAGGGGGGTCGGGGGATGGTGCATAGCATTTATAGTTGTCAAGTATCTGTATTGGCAACATGGGGAGATTAACATGAGCATAATCACAGGTTCATTAAAGCAGACTTTTAGGCCGTGTCATCTGGACACGCTTGCACTTAGCTGTCAAATGCTTTTTGTTTCTTTCCTTATATAACTCCTTTCCAGTTGAAAGGAAACTACAAACGGAAAAAGTTTTAATCTGAAATGTCTTTAAAGCTGCATTTAAGTGCCTTAGCACAAGAAATAGCTAAACACCAAAATTAGTGCTTGAAAGCTTATATTTTTATCCCTTTGAAGTTATTGCACGGTGTTTCTTTTCTATCCTCAAAGACAGGAAATCTCAAAGATTTGATGTAAAATTTATATGTGTTAATTTTCGTCGTGGAAAACAAATCTTCTCTGCAGATAAAAAGGCCTTTTTCAATGGGTGTTAATGCAATGCTTCAGGAGCTGTGACTTCAGGTTGTAAAAAAACAATATAGTGTAAAAAGCTGGAAGGTGTTTACCAGCTGGAGGGATCACAAAACTTACTTCAGGAAAAGTGATGTGTAGGCCTTATCGCGAGGTTCCCCATTTTCTCCAGCAGTTTTTTAATTCCTCAGCCACTAGAGCCCTCTTGGCTGATCACATGTTAAACAATTATCACATTACATCTCATCCGCAGTACATTAATATGTCAGTTTGCAGTTAAGGATAACTGGCAGCAAAGTTTTTAAACTGTTGTGCTACGTCACTGCTTTTTTATATCTGTGGAAAGTACTGCACATGCATAAAAGTGCAGCTACTGTATATCACCTGCAGAAGAACTGATAAATCAAAAGCTATTCATAATAATGAAATGGTTTGCAGCAGGAGTAGGCTAATAAATGAAAAAGATTAGAATAGATGAACTGAAATTAAGTGAAAGTGTAAGGGTTAAACTCTTTGACTGAATTTTAATCGGGGTGAATTTCTTAATAGCATCCCCTGCCGATGCTTCTGTAAACTCATTCAGAAGAAGAAATGAATCTCTCTGTATGAAAAAAGTTGGCGGGAATGAACAAATATCATTTAATTATCTGTGCAACATTTGAAAAGATTTTTCTCTAACTTCCCTGTGCCATTGCTGTGCTGCTTGTGAGTGTATTCGGTGTGAGCCTTGCTAATGGGATCCTGGCCCCATGTCATGGCAGGGGCAGTTATTTTCAGGCCAGAAACAGACACAGCCGTGATTCTCATTCACACATTACTCCACTAAATCTTCTACAATAAATACTATATTTGAAGATTGTGATGCGCTTGGGGGTGAGGTTTAATCTGGACAGTTTTTTTTTTCTCAAACTGAGACCTTAACATCCTTTTGGACTATTTGAAAATTACATCAATCAATGGAAAACAAAATCTTAAAATGGGGTGTATGTCTAATGTGTAAAATGAACAGCAAACACAAGAGGATATAGAGAATGTATCAAAGACATGTTTATAATACTTTGACAAAATGTAATCATATGAAAAAAACTAAAATGCTTTTGGATGTCATGGTCTGTTTAAAGGATGCATAAACGATATGTCAAACAAGCAAACTCCATGTTATCCAAATTGATAGGTACGGAGATAGAAAAGTTATAAAACTACCCTTCAGGAGATTCTGAAAGCTCACAGGGAAAATGACAATAAAAAAGATGGTCTGCCACTTTCAGACATCCAAGCAGTAATTACAGCATTTTGCCTTAGGAGGAATGACAGCTGCCTATTTGCTCAGATATTGACCAGGTAACATGGGGAGGAGAGACCACACCATTCCCTCAGATTTCCTGACCTGAAAACTTTATACACTACCTGCAAGTGGCTTTTACCTTAGGGATGGAGGTGTTCAGGCAGCATGGTGTCTTGTTCAACTCTGATCTATTTTGGGCAAGGGAAGAAAACATTGATTCATATACTTGTAAATCCTTTTTAGGATTAGGCTGAAACACTGGTCTTTAAATCCAACCCTTTATGGAGGAATCATATCCAACACATCCATGTCTGAGTCCCTGTCCATGTCACCTTCTGGTCTCCAGCCTCTGACCACGACGTCATGGCGATGCCCAGCTTTTAATCACATCAGTGACCCGCTGAAGGAGAGACTGCGTCAGGGCCAAAGGTGGCAGCTGGAGGCCCGTCTCTGCTTTAATAATGGAGGGCAGGACCTCTGACTGCGCTGTCAGTCACGCCTTGTCACTGTGAGCCCCACCTGCCCTCCTGTTTAGCTCCACACAGGCCTATATCTCTCAGTCAGCCTGGGTCTTCTCTCTCTCTCAACCCTTCATCTGACAGACACACTAAGGGATGAAGAGGAATGCCATCACAGAAATGGGGGGAAAATAGGAATTTAAGAGAGCAAATGGATGACAAGCAAATGGGCAAAATTCACAGTATCATTTGACTCGTCTGGAGGCAAACCTCCTCCCGTATCTACTCGCATTCAACTGCTTCGTGCGATTTCTTCATTAAAACTTCTCTGAAAGCATAATGCTGCTGTTCCATCCTTGATCTGAAACTGTACTACAAGGTTGAACATGACACGGCCAGTAGTTAATGCCAAGTGAAACGCATTACGGCCTTTTTGTAAATGGTTGTGAAAATCTATGCTCTCTACGATTTCTGCCATTAGATGAAATATCCTGCCACTGCAAGAAGGTTTTTATGTGTATAAAATTGCACCACAGCATCAGTAGGGCATTCATTTTTAAGTATCAAAAGTCATTAAAGTAATGGAGACTGGGGTTTGAAACCTTAACCATCCATTTCCTGAAACAAATTTAAGTCTCCAAACGTAAAAGTTTGAAATACATATGTGCGCCCACAGACAATACATCACACAGCTACGAACATGCACAGAGACACACCTTTAGGAATATTCATCCATCCATCTCAGTGTTCACCAGCTGAACACATGTGCAGTATAATTGTTTGTACGAATGTTTAGGTTGTTTGTTTGTTTTTTTTGTTTTTTTTGTTTTTTTTAAGTATTAACTGTGAAACTAGCAAACTTTTCAGCAAATACCCCAGTGTTTGGGCGGTGCAGTAGAACATGCTGGAACATTATGATGTATTTGCTTGATGGTCAGCCCATTGATTCAGCCGTCGCTGCTTTAAGTGGTGGGGCTGAACGCAGCAGCTCCCCTCCCATTACCCACAATCCCATGCTCCCTCTTTACTCGGGCCTGAAAGGACGGCTTTCCTCAGGATGACAGTGAGAGCCTGCGCCGGATCAATAGCTCTGAATATCGCCAGAAGGTCAAAAAATAAACTTGGATTGCGCTAAAAATCAATCCTGCCTGACAAGTGGGAAAAACCAGGCATCTTCTAAATGATAGTAACGAGAAGACTGCAGTCCCATTAATAAGACTGTTGAGTGTTTTGACGAATGTTTACCAATAATAAGACGCACACAATGTGAAATGAATAACGGTTGCGCTGGCTTCTCCGTTTAATTGCATTACTTAATTTAATTTGACACACTGTCAAGTGGCTGCAGAGAATGGAGCTTAAAACCTCAGAACTCAATCAGAGCTGAAATTTTAATGCAAATTACACCCTTTTGTTACAACCGCAAGTGTGTATAAAATACATAACAGAGAGTGAACACTGTCATGATGCAATGGTTTATCTGCCTTTGCAAATGATCACATGTCTTGTGTTCAATTCCTCTGTCTAAGGCTTCAGCTTCCAAAATGGACGGGTAGGCCACACAGTGGGGATGAATATGGGGGATATGTGTGCATCACACACACACACGCTTGTACACACAAGCACGTGCACACACACGCACATACAGGCTCATGGGAGAAAATAAAGAGACACCAATTCTTCAGTAGACTTGCATGGAAGGAAGCAAATGAGGACTCAGCCTTTGTGTGTGGAAATGCACAGGGGCCCTTGTAGCAGTTCTCTAGTTCTCCAGGGCTTCTCTGGTTTACTGATCTGAAAGAGATTTGCCGCCCTCACATTTTTACCTCCTCAAACTAATGTCAGTCTGGGAATTTCCTGTCAATGAATGTCTTTTTTTATTCACTACAAAGTCTACAGTTTCGGTCAACTGGCCAAGTTTTGGTTACCCATGCATATAAACACAAAGACCCAAATCCAGTAACCAGGCAGCAGTGTTGGTTTCCACAAGCAGATGTCTCAATCCCACAGTCCTTTGCAGCAGCCATAGTCTCAGCTAAGCGTGCCGAGTGTCTGCATTATCACAGCTCCCCTGATCTCCAGGCATCCACATAAGAGCTTCCTCCATATGTTCACCACCACCATAATTGGCTTCCTTATCAGAAAGTCAGTCCAGGTTTAATTCAACAAATCTGAAAAACAAATGCAATTTTGCATCAACTTTGAGGTGATCTGTTCCTCCAAAACCAATGCACTACTATGTGGGAATAGGACACAGTATCACCCAATTGACATTCATTGGAGTCATAGCTGGAACATATCATTAAATAATTTAATTTGAACTAAAATTAAAAAGAACATACTGAAAAAAGTGACACTTTGCCATTTGGGAGCAAGGCAGTATTGATTACAATCCTGTGGGTGACTTGGCATGTAGAGACTTGATATCTAACTATGTTTACACTCTTAGTTCAGGAGGAATTGAATTGAATGCCCACAGATAATGAAAATCCAGCCAAACCCTTTTCCCAGCTGAATAAATGTCAGTTACTTTTGACAGTTCAAATATTAACTGCTTGTTTTCCGCATCCCTCCAGGTTCTGCCGCCTATAGTTCTGACACCTATAGTTCGAGCCACTCTGTCCCTGAACATAAAGTAATACTAAATCTTGCCATCAAAAGGCTACCATAGTCAGTCTTCATGTGTAATTTTTCAGCTGAAAACTGACTAATAGGGTAGTTATACTCCATTTTTGCTGGAAATTAAGGCAAGAGCTGAGAGGTTCTCCTTGAATACAGACGATGGGATGAAGTTTTTAATTAAAGAACTCGCTGAACAAGAGTTTAGCTCCAGCAACTGCCACAGGGATTGTTAGCTAGCTTTTTTGTCAGCGCAGAACCATGTTCAAAAAATATTAAACTTTCAAATAATTACACAAACTGCTACTGGGCACGCAGTACATTTTTTACTGCCAATTAAATAATGATTATAAGAGTCTAAATAGGATTAAATGTACTTTATCCAACTCATCTATCTATTGATTTAACAGTAAACATTTAGCTGTGCAGTAATGCACTAACTGTCCACTGATCTGACATATTTATAAGCGAAAACTTGTCCTAAATCAGTTTAGGCTTGATCTGAATTTACCCTCTTTTTTTACCATGTGTGTCTTAGCAACAGTGGATCCCATTGAGCCTTGAACTAGGTCCTTTCTCTTACCACACACCCCCATAAACACTGGAGTTGCAGTCAGTTATGAGCAGGCTCCTTTCCCCAAGGATAGGGTGGGTTTAAGTTGACTGAAATGTACCTTTGTTACTGTGATATCGATGCGGTACTTGCCTGTAGCATAGCAGTCAGGGCACCGGGCTTGTAACTCCAGGGTTGTAGGTTTGATTTCTAGCGGGCACATTGCCGTTGTACCCTTCAGCAAGGTACTTAACCTGGATAGCTTCAGTGAAATCCTGCTGCATAAATGGTTTGTATGTAAAGAAGCTGTGTATGTCGACCTGGATAGGATTGTCAGCTAAATGTAAAGGTAATGCCCACAGGTTACCAGTCACTTCAGGGGTTCCTGTTCAGATGGGGAGAGGTAACTGGAGTAGCACTATTCAAAATATGAATGGGAAAAATGAGAAGCAATGATTTGATGATTTAAGCTATGTATATACTGTATGTGTATAAATCAGACCTCAGTGAAATATATGCAGAATTGTTTTGGATTCAAATGCTTTTCTGTGCTCGATTCATCTTGCCTGGTGCAACTGAGCCAACCAAGAGGACCAAAAGGCAGGATTTTTCCTTTTTGAGAGTATGTAATGGGTTACAATAAACTAGACATGCTCAGTAAAGCATAGATAATTATTTGAATGCAAAACAATTTCATATTTCACTCAGGTCTGGTATAAACATATCCTGTGTGTGCTGAGAAAGGTATGTTCTAGTTTCCATCTAGATGATATCACTGACCATATTGGAAAGACAAAGTTAAAGTTCACGTTTGTATGAGAAGGATTTTTCAGAACGTTTCCTACCTGGTTCTTTTTCTCCCGCCTTGTCCTACTCATCTCATCCATTTATTCATCTCAAATATTTATCCATTTATTTATGCAAATAACAACCCATCTCTCTCTCTCTCTCTCTCTCTCTCTCTCTCTCTCTGTCTCTCTCCCTCTCTCTGTCACCCTCTCTCTCTCTCTCTCTCTCTCTCTCTTTCTCTCTCAAATTAGATTAAGAATGATCCTAGTTTAAATAGTCACCCATCAGCAGCAGATTCATTTTGAAATAATATAATTTAATGTATGGCAATTATCGCTGAAACCTTAATGCAAATGACAGTAAATTCTAATTATAACAAAAGTATTGAGACCTTTCTCCAATGGCTTTCCTTGAATCAAAATTATTTATCAACAATATAACCCAGTCTTGTTTGGTGTAATTTGAATTATTTAATGGGGAGAACTATAAAGGTCATGCAGCCATATTAGATGCAATCAGGTAAAAGAAATTGGAAAACTGAATCTGCTAGAAGGCTGTCCCTTGCTGTAATTACACTTTTTAATCACATAAAGCCGTCAGAACCAGGTTCAAAGCCAACCGTTTAGGTTCATGTTTTTTCCTCACAGTGCCCTCCAGATGATAGTAATTTATTTAAGTCTGCATGAAAATTATGAATCAGGCAAATAAACATAAATCTCTGTGATTCGTATGCTTTCCTACGATTGATTCATTCAGGTCATCACAAATAAAAAGCTGGTTGGAATTGTGTATTGCAGTTCCCTGACAGAGACATTTGGGAAGGCCTGTTTTGGATGTTGTGCATACGAGGCAGTTCAATGTTTGTACTCCAATTTAATTAGGCATAGTAGTAATGTACAATTACTATTGCAATCCATCTGGATTGCAAACACACATACCTGTGGGTGTCATTGGTATATCTGGGCTAGAACTGCATCGCACTAAGAGATAATACAAATTGGCAGTCTCCCAGCTGCCCCATCCAGCTAAAGCGGAGCTCCAGCCAAAACAATTACTTAATGTTAGTCGTCAACTTAGGAACAATTTATACATCAAATTTTTGAGATGTCACGTTACACATCATATTTTAGCTCCCAACAAAGAAAATTGAGTTAACCCACCCAAAACAAAGATGCCCTAAGAGCTCTGGCATTCAGTCCAGTAATGTATTAAAAATTAATTCCCATTTAATGAACTCCAGCATACTGTAATATGCTCTACAGCCTGCAGCTGGGCCTGACCATGCCAGCACAAACATAGCCAGGAGATGCTGGTTTCAGTCTCCGGTGGGCACATAGGGATGCTGACTTGCATCTGGAGAAATTAAGTGGGATCCCTAAATGAAAAAGGCAGAACTCTGTTCGGCCCTTGAGCAAGGCCCTAAACCCAGAAAGCGTTTCAGCAGGTTTACGTCTGTTCTTTCTCTTGCTCTCCCCACTTGCTACTTGTTCTCTCTGGCATTTTTCCCGGGGTGTCCTTGAAAAAGAGAAAGATGTTCTGAATGGTCCTCCCCTGGTTAAATAAAGGATTAAAATTGCCCATAACATTACCCAGAGTAAGGGTCTCAGAGAACAGACAGTAACCCGCCAAATAGTGACTGTCCTGGTGGATTTAGGAATTGTAGGCACCTGCAACATATCTGCAGTCCTCCAAAGCAATAGCTGTGGAAGCTGCCCAGAGCTATATCACAAGTACATATGGTTGTACATTATGAACTGCACTTTATAATAGGACTAAAATAGGGCAAGCCATTTGCACCCCTACCATCTTCACACCCCAGCTGCTGAGTAATTCCCTGCCAGATGTTTTAACTCAACTCCTTGTCTTTACCCTGATGACTTTTGTTCATTGCCTAAACCCAGACTGTATGTAAGCACTTATGTAAGTCGCTCTGGATAAGGCCATCTGCTAAATGCCTAAATGTAATAGAATGCAATGTAATGTCTTTATACGTGTGTCGCTTGTCATAAAGCTCCTTGAGCAGAAACACAAAAGCCAAGCCGCCATTGTTCAAAAACACATCAAACATTGCACATATCACAAAGAACCCAGGTCTGAATAAAATATTGACAAATTATTGCAGCACAACATTTGTGTGCAAATAATCATAGAGGGGGCATACTACATTTTAATTATTTTCATTACCAACAAAAAAAAACAAACAACAAAAAACAGCCTTGGTGCACAAGGCCTTCAGTCCTGTGTGTTTTCCCCTCTCTATTTATTATCTTTAACTGCCTGAGTGGAAAAAAGTTAAAAGGATTCTCATTAGTGTGAGACCAGCCCCAGGTGGGTAATTGGTGGGTTTGCTATTGAAGAGCTGCAAGAGCTGCTTAGTAGCAGCATTAGCATGTCTGCACCAGTCATTTCCCTCTGATGGGAACATAGCAGGGATTTATCCAAAATTAGGCCGCTAGACCAATGAACTCCCATTAGAACTGGAATGACTGTTCCTTATCAAGTGTATTGGACCACACTGGAGAATTTACACCCCTGCTAAGATGTTACACGTAGCCCCAGGAGTCTCCCCAGTTGGTCCCTCCCATGAAGACGTAACATAACATGGATGCTAATCAGGTCAGAGAAAATATGGAAAACATATTCATCCTAAGAGAAGCAGTGCTTTATGAAGCCTCACTTATCCTGACCACCCTAAGTGCATCTCAGTGGCAGTGGGGATTAAGCCAATAGAAGTTCCTTTTGACATGAAGTAAAGTATTTGGAATCCACTGTTTGGAAAATTGCTCAGACTTGCAATTAGTTTAATTCTGACTTAAGAAGTGGGATGGATGAAGTAATGGAATTGGCATCTGTTTATATTTTTCCATGGTCACAGTTTGGCTAGTTCATTCTGATGACTGCTGAACTGGCCAGACTTTGTGGCCAAACCCTGGCATGACTGCAGTACAGCAATTGTTAAACCACACCCGATGATAACAGCAGTAAGCCAGTGGAAGTTTCATGGATAAGACAGTTAATTCAAACTCAAAAACCTCCTCCTGACTGATCTATGAGCAAGAACACCCACAAGGCTGAAACTGCTGTACCATGTATTTTACACTGATCCAGTTTCTGAAAAGCACGACCAAGACGGTGACAGCAGCGATTCTGTTAGCTTGGCCATTTATCTCCTCTACACAGGCCTGGGCACATTGTTTTTTGTTCTCTGACAATGGCAGATGATCCAAAGCCAATGCAGCGCTTCAAAGTGTTTTCTGAAAGCTTGTTTACACCAGAGCATTCGTCGAAACACGCCATTGCTGATGGCCGGTCATGCTAGACTACACTGTCTGCACGTTCCCTTGGTGCCCATACAGCACAGCAGAGGATGATGGGAAGGCTTAGTGCTACAGCCAGCCACCCATGACAGCATGTAAATTTGAATAGATTTCCCAACCAGGCACAAGATTGGAGGTGTATCTATGTCCCTGCTGTTATTGCCATTTGACATTTAAACACGGTTGAAAATGCTGACATTTTGTCTATCAGTGCTCTTTTTTGTGCCATTTTCTAGGCAGTAGTCTAAAGTCGTAAACAATACAGATACAGAAATATGAGAGCCAGCTCAAAGTTTTTCAAGGGTTTTAAAGGCTAGATAGCAAAAACCGATACTCTTTACAGACAGCATCAGATGCATATATTTTTATTGTATCTTATTTTCTTCCTGGTGCATAGAAACATTGTATAGTGTTGAAAGAACTGACTCACACAGAGGCCACATTCTCGCTCAGGTTAATTTCTCTATCTGTCAAATCTTAATATGGCTGTACAGTAACACAAGAATAACTTTGTTTAATTTGCAATAAAGATTTTAAACTATTCAAGGTCAATGTTTCATTTTTCAACCAAGAATAAAATATTTATGCTTGTGCTGAATGTTTGAATGTTTTTTCCATAATCGGAAGCTGAAAATGTGACAATGTTACTCCTATGAGCAATAATTATTTTGAATAATGAGCAATACTAAATATATATTAATTTATTATAGCTGGGCAAATCCATTCTGACCATGATTTATATGATGATTCTCCTAAATAAGCAAGTTAGCCTTTAGATATTGTAAATACGGCCCCTGAATTGTAATAGATTAAGTCCTTTTAAGACAGCATTTTTAAGGTCACAGGGGATTTCTCCAAATTGAGGCCACTAGACCACTGAACTCCCATTAGAACCAGAATATTTGGTTCATATAATTCATCTTTTGAAGAGTTTTTGTAAGAATTAAACAAGATACAAATTGCTTAAATATTACACAGCAGTGATAAAACAAAGTCTTAAAATGGATGTGAAACAGTGTCATGGTTTGGTTATTGGACAATAGAAAGCACTGCTGGGAAGATACAAATAAATATTGTTTGTTGATGCATAATGGACAGAGGAATTGTACTATTAGTCAGATACAGTAGAGCAGGGTTACACAGGGCAGGATCTATAGTAATGGGGTGAGCTTGCAAGAACAAGCATGTGCCTTTTGCGGGCTGCTTGACATGAATAAATCACTGAAAAGTGATGTGAGGGAACTTGCCGGTTTCCGGAATTACTGCATTTTCTTTTCTGTTAGAAAAACAAATTGAAACAGAAACAGACCCAGAGGATTGTGTCTAAGCAATAAGCCAGTTCCGCCGGATAACCATGCCGGCGTTCCCATGAGGAAAGCCTATCATTAAAAAAGAAAAAACTGCAGGTGTTTCTCTACTGCTGGAGGTGCACTGAGGAGGAGAAATGACAAGTGTGACATCTTTGACAGCAAGCGTATCCCATGTGTTATGTTGTGCTTTGGAGACCAGATATATTATTTTCTGCTTCATTTAAAGTAGATGAAAGAAGGACTTTAAAAATGATGGAACATGCATATATAATGAATAAATAGGTATAATCAAAATAGCATAACTGAATGCAATCTTATAATATATAGCATGTGAGCATAAGAGATTTAAATTATTCATGTTTATTTTTGTGTGAAGCACTTGTACTGTAGTAGTGTAGTTGTATTTTTGTTTTACAATCCCAGGCCAAAAGACAGGGCCCCTACCCCCAGATCCTCTTGGGAGTGCTGTCTGCCATGATGGTCAAAACAACAAAACAATTCACTGCTGAGACTGGGGAGATGCTACTGTACAATTTTTCACATTTTCAGTCTTGGTAAAGAGTGAAGATACAAAACAAAACAAATAAAAACTGATCTCTCTCAGGGCTTTAGTGTGACTATCCCAAAATAATCAGAAACTGAAAAATGGAGTGTGCAATGGCCTGTGAAAAATGTGTGATGAAACAAACTGTTGTTTTAAACTATTCTCTATACTTTGCTATGCTTGGGGCACTACATGAATTTTAAGTTTTTTAAATTTCAGGGTTCCTACCAATGTTTTGATTGTATCACTACTGCTACTGCTACCACTACTACTATTACTACTGCTACTGCTACCACTACTACTACTGCTACTGCTTCTATTACTACTACTACTGCTACTGCTGCTACTACTACTACTGCTACCGCTACCGCTACTGGTCCAGAATGCTGCAGCCCGCCTGATCACCAGTCAGCCCAGGTCGGCTCATGTCACCCCGCTCCTCATTGGCCTCCACTGGCTTCCTATTGCCGCACGCATCAGTTTCAAGGCCCTAGTGTTGGCATTTAAGGCTGCTAAGGGGACTACCCCACCTTACATACAATCCTTGATCACTCCCTACTCCCCAGCTAGACCACTCTGGTCTGCCAGCTCTGGTCGTCTTATGGTTCCCTCTCTACGGGCACCTGGCGGTCAAGCTGCACGTTCACGCCTGTTTTCCGTTCTGGTTCCTCAGTGGTGGAATGACTTGCCTACCACTGTCAGAACAGCAGAATCCCTCCCCCTATTTCGACGCAGACTCAAAACCCTTTTCAAACTCTACCTTAGTCCTCCCTCCTGATTTCCCCTGCCCCTCCTTTCTGATATCCCTATCCTTGTCTAAACCCCCCCCCCCCCCAACAAAAAATAAAAATAAAAAAAATAAAATGCACTTATGATGACAACTATGTTTAGAACAGCATTTCATGTGTATTTTGCTAGTTCTGGATGTGATGCTTTGACTTATGGTAGAACCTATGCACTTGTAAGTCGCTTTGGATTAAAAGCGTCTGCCAAATGACTAAAATGTAAATGTAAAATGTACTACTACTACTACTACTACTACTGCCACTACTACCACTACTGCTACCACCACTACTACTACTCCTACCACTGCTACTGCTACTGCTACTACTACTACTACTGCTTCTACTACTGCTACTACTACTACTACTACTGCTTCTACTACTGCTGCTACTAGTACTACTACTACTACTGCTGCTACTACTGCTACTGCTATGACTACTACTTCTGCTACTGCTACTACTACTACTACTGCTGCTACTACTACTACTACTACTACTAGTACCACTGCTTCTGCTTCTGCTACTACTGCTACTATTCCTAATAATAATCATAATCATAATAATAAGCATTACCTAAAATACAATTCCAAATAAAGCTCCTTTCATTTTCCTCCTTTCACATAATTTCAATGCAAATTATTACCAATGGCATCTCAGCCACCCACCACCACTATCTCAACCACCATCAATGGATAATGAATGCATTATCACCCACCTGGGTGATGCACAGCAGCCATTTTGTATCAGACACTCACCGCACATCAACTAAGCTGGAAAAACACAGATTATCAAGGTACTTAAACAGGGGCATGACTAGGTAGCTAGATTGAAAGACTGGCTTTGTGATACATACCATGGGACCTCTACTAACCAGAGTGAATTAGGACATTGGTTTATCATCTCGTTTGAAGTAAGACCTGCATTACAGCACAGTGTCCTGACCTTTTCATTACTCTGACGCATTGGGGCTTTGAGTATTACAGTGGGAAGATGGCCAATTATGGCCCACCATTTCAGAAGCAACTCAGTTTTTGTAGGAAGTTGTCCCATCTGTGTGCCGCACTTCCCGAACCCAGCCCTGGTTGGCACCAGTAATCAGGCAGGAGTGAGTTCCGTGTTGGTACATTTTTGGAGTTATTAATTAATGACACTTGTTTTCTGTGGCTCATTAAATATGAATGAAGCAAATATTGGTGTGGGCTCAGAATATTTTTCCTAGAATTTATAACCTTGAAGAAATGACGACTCTTTCTCATTTTCATTACACAATTAGGCAGACTACATGCATGATTCCACCTATGGAGTGCAAGGTAACTAGAGGTGGTGTAGGGGCCGGGCTAATAGACACCAGGTTCAAACTATTGAACCAGTGAGACTCTCTTCATGTACTGAAAAGTACTGAACCTAAATCGTTACTGTTGTTGTATGAATTATAATGATCAATTACATATTTTTCTATAAAAATGTATATACATCATTGAATGGTTAGACATTTGCATGGTTTCCTCTGTAAATAAATACACTAGTTTTAAGGATCATCCTCTAATACTTCAGTCATCCACAATCTCTCATAAGTATCATGCACAACACCTCGACCTGTTGCATTACATTTGTTTTATATAATCACACAGCACAATGTAGTTGTGAATTAGATTAAGCGCTCTAATGGTGTATTTATAAGTGGTGTTTAGCTTGCATTTTTTGTTTGTTCAGTTAACAAAACACTTATGAGGCCACACAAACTTTTCTTAAATTATTTCTGTTCTTCAGAAAAACAAAGAAGGGATTCAAGAAACATGCACATCCCTTTGATTTTGTGTGTATCCCAGGTGTATCAGATGATGGCAGTTGTTGATAAATTGTACATGCATCCCTGTTCATGTTGATCCCAAGCCAATTTCCAGGTTGTGTGCAAACATCAGCTATTCATCGAACTCGCAGTGATCTACCATATTAAGGGTCCAGATTAAAAAACGACAGCAGTATGCATTAAAATTGAATACCTCATTTTTATCACATTTTCTCCACTGTCATAAATTCTTCGGCAACTATCATACAAAATGTTTTAAAAAGAAACAAAATAATGTAACAATTCTGGACATATGGCCAAAAATACAATACAGAAATGTACTGTTTGTGACTGAGTGCTTTGAGTCATATTGCATCTCAGTAGAGGTATGGTAGGCATAATATCCATTAGATCAATATTTATACAGCAAGGTTCAGTGGTTAGGAGATCTGACCAGCCGTCATGGCAACTGCATTATTTAAAGCCAGTCCATAAGAGAGGGCCACCAGCCTCAGCACTTGTGTTCTGACACACTCGTATTTTAAATACCAAGAGAGGTCCTTAACATCCGAATAGATGCTTTCACACTGACAGCCTTTGAGTGATGTAATTAGGCCTAACTGGGGTTAGTATCACACCTCTCTTTTCACAACCCGCTGATACACAGAAGGTTTACTGTAGGTTGTCAACACACAACTTTCCGTCGAGAGTGGAAAAAACTGTTTTTTCCGATGTCTAAATCAATTCTGGTGTAGTGATTATCTTATGCAAATACTTCAGCTTTGTAAGCTGTGCTTTGTTTTGCTGTTCAAATGCAATACCATGTGAGAAACGCATGAAGAGAAAGTGCAAGATGTTGCTTCTTTTCTTCATAAACAGAAATGGAAATCTTTTTCAGCAGGCAGACAGTTATTTTATTAGGGGCAGCCTCTAGCCTAGTAGCTAAGGTACATGATTGGGACCTGGAAGGTCGGTGGTTCAAGCCCCGATATTCATGATAAGATCCGCACAGCTATTGGGCCCTTGAGTAAGTGCTTAGTTTAATCAACTGTAGCTTTGGATAAAAGTGTCAGATAAATCACAAATTCATATATTATTATTTTTTGTCACTAGTCCTTATGGTATATAATACAATTTTATTTTTATTTTTTTCTTGCAGAAATCACAGATTGTATGAACAGTGAGCAATGCATCACCTTTCTACAAGTCAGCATGGCAAAATATATATATATATATTTAGCTAAATTTAAACTATCATTGTACAGGCCATTAGCCCTCTGTCACTGAACCAGGACTGCTGGCCTTCCATTCCGTTTCAAGCTGTAGCTATTCAACATCCTATTGCCTCTACACAGAGTGACAATTCATCTGTTACAGGACTATATTAAGTAAACTGAATGATTGATTTTATTTAGCAACTTGGCAGCTGTAATACTCTCTAGCTTTCGTAGCATTGCAATATTCGAAGGCCTTTGTTTATGTTGTTACTGGGAGGCCCGTAAGCATTGTCTTACTGCTTAGAATGCACATCACTCAAATGCGTTCCTTGCATTGTTTTATTTTCATGTTCATTACATGGTTGACAGACTTCCACTTAAAGCTCGATCAATCAGGCTCTTTCTATTCACAATATCCAGTTCACTGCTTTTCAGATTTTAAGTATCTTTATATTTTTATAGATTTTGCTCAGGTGATGTATGACTTGTTAAAGGTCCTTGATTATTCTACTCTCTGATATTTTATATCATTCTACAAGGTTTATCAACCTGTTGTTATGGCCATTTTGGGTGGGTATTGCCCATATTTGTGCCTCAAATATTTTTGCCCATATTTCTGCCCTTGTTGGTTATCTGACTGGGAATGAGAGCAGCACATAGCCCATCTCCATCGATCTTCATCTGCTTATCCAGAGTCGGGTTGCGGTGGCAGTAGGCTAAGCTGGGTATTCCAGGTGTCCCTCTCCCCAGCAACGCATTCCAGCTCCTCCTGGGGGATCCCAAGGCATTCCCAGGCCAGGAGAGATATATAATCTCTCCAGCGGGTTCTGGGTCTACCTCGGGGTCTCCGCCCAGTTGGACGAGCCCGGAAAACCTCCAAAGGGAGGCGCTCAGGAGGCATCCTGATCAGATGCCCGAACCACCTCAATTGGCTCCTTTCGACGCGAAGGAGCAGCGGCTCTACTCTGAGCTCCCTCCGGATGTCTGAGCTCCTCACCCTATCTCTAAGGCTGAGCCCAGCCACCCTACGGAGCAAGCTCATTTCGGCCACTTGTATACGCTTGTATACATAGCCCATCTCCTGCCCACATAACACAGCCCAAAATCTCCAGCAGGGAACACACCAGAGATCATCAAATCGTGGTCCTCAGGGGGCAAGACCTGCTGGTTTTCCACCTTCCCTTTACATGGGAGTCAGGTGTGAAGACAGTCTGGCCAATCAGCAGCACTAATTGTTTGTTTAATTACCAGAAAACAAAAAACATCCAGTGAGCAAAAGCGTGTTGTTAATGAGAGAGGTCAGAGGGTAAGGACCGGGCTGGTCGAAGCTGACAGGAAGGTGACAGTAATGTAAATAACCACACATTACAACAGTGGTATGCAGAAGAGCATCTCTGAACACACAACGTGTCAAACCTCTAAGTGGATAGGCTACAGCAGCAGAAGACTAAAAAAGACTAATTAATACCTAATAAAGCGCCCACTGGGTGTACATCAGACATGGAGCCAAATCTAACTTGCTTCTTTTGTCCAGAGTTTTTTTTTCTGGGGGTACATAGGATTAAAATAGGATTAAATGTCACGCTTTTACAGATTTCAAATTTGACCAACTTAATCGAAACACATTAGGCAATGAAAGCGACCACTTGTTTAAAAGCTTGAAACAAATTTACTATTGAATAAGCATTTGAATAAAATATGCTTTTGAATAAGACCCAAATTAGGGATCAATGTCATGTTTGAGTTTTGTGCTTCATGGGGTCAATGAAACAAAATCTCTCCCTAGTGTTATGATTCAAGAGTTTTGCACTTGAATATCTTTAGTGTGCTTAATGAAAAATTTGGTCACGTAAACCTTGTGGAATAAAATGAAAGAAAAGAAAATGGCAATTCACTGTCCAATAACTAGCCGAACATGACCCTCAATTATGAAATAAAATAAAAAGACATAACATTACTATAAAAACAGCATTTGCTCTATAAGACCTCAGTTCATTTTCTTTTGGTAATCCCGCTCTTTATTTGTTTTTAAATGCACAGCCAACAATGCTAAACATTTGCAAAACATTCCTTTATTATAAATAAATTATTTGTATAAAATTGGCATGCTTCAACCATTGCATTTACAGATTCACAACCCAAGGCTACAATCCAGTTAGCCGATACAAGAGACAAGCTCATCTCAGTATGCAGCTCGGACAAAGTGGGACAAGAATGAAAAATCTTCACAACCACAAAAATACTTACAAGTAGAATAACAACAAACATGGTTGACTGTTTTTAATATTTTTCACTTTTCCATAAATTTATTTTTTTAAATCTTTTTCTCTCTCCCCCGCCCAACCAACTGTCTCACGTAGGTGTGTTTTTAACGGTACCGTTTGCATCCCTTCACCGGCAGGTTTTCGTTTTTTTTTTTTTTGTTTACTAGCAGCGAGGGTTGCTCAGAATGCAGAAATGCAGATGCACTTGTCGAGTCAAGTCCCCCCTCTGCTCGCTCCCCGTAGCCGGCTCCGAGCGGAACGATACAAATGTCTCATGCTTGGGTGCCCGCAGGAGGTCCCCGTGGTCTCTGAATGTGACACGTCCGTGTCTGTAGACAGGAGCGCCTCAGTCTCTGCCGGTGCGCCTCCTCAGTTTGCATGGTTGCTGTAGCTGACGTACGTCGTTTTAGTTGACGAAGCTGCTAAAGGAAAAGCATAGGCTAACAAGGTGTTTTTTTTCATGAAGTTCTACTTTTAGTTCCTTACATAAAATGTTCTCCTGTTCCGCATATCTACCAACATTGGTCCTTTGTATTATCTGTTATTATTTTTTGAATGGTAATTTCATGCTATTCAAAATTCTATTGCCTCTACGCAGAGAGTGCCAATTCATCTGTTACAGGACTATATTAAGTAAACTGAATGATCGATTATTTTTCAACCTGTAATACTCCAGCTTTTGTGGCATTGCATACAGTATGTGAATGATCAAATTTTGTAAATAAAAACAAATCTTCATAAGATTATCTAATCATTTATTTATATTTTTTATTTGTCCCTCATAGTAAATTATATAATGATATACCTATTGTGCATTAACACTGGACACAGCTGCAGTAAAGAAAAGTAAATAAATAAATAAATGAGATTTTCAGTCACTTATTCCTCAAGGCTCCTGTCTGTTTACTCAGTAATAAGATGGTAATTCTGATCACAGGACCCCTGCGGCTCTTTGCCAGCTGTTAATACACAGTCAGGTTTCTGGTGAAACACACTGAAATGGGCTCTCCAGAGTCACGGAGAGTGCATTAAGAAAGCAGAAAATGGAGTATCATTGACACGACCAGAACAGACCGGAACGATCAAGTTCTTACATGACTGTAAAGGAACGGATTCCTTTAGATCTGTAATTAAAGTGACTATATTTGATCTTCTGGCTTTTATCTTCTCATGTAGTGAAAAGAGTCAGAACCAGGGAGCAGAGAGGAAAAGGCAGCCAGGGGGCGATATAATCAGGTCATCAAAGAGTGGAGAGTAGAGCAGAGTAAAGAATCACACGTTTACTGGGGTCGGTGCAAGCGGGCACACCATTCTCGGATAAACAATGTGATTCCATTAAAAAACATCAGAAAAACGTAATGGAAGTGACCTTATTGGTAAAAGAATGCACTCGCTTGGTTTTCACTTTTCAGGCAGCCCATTCGGTGACGCCAGTAGATGGTGATTGATTACAGCTTTTCTCCTCTTTGACCATACTGTATAACCATACTTAGGTTGCATCCAAAACCGCATACTACACACTATATATGTATACTATGTATAATATGTATACAGCGTACACAAGGCAGCTTTAGTATACAAGTCAAATGATGGATTTTTGGACATACTATGTTATCAAAGAAACATGCTACTTTAAGCACAGTGTGCATTCCTGACGTGACATAGTTGATACTACTATATGAACTATATAAGGAAAACATAAAACTTAAATATAACCATTGATTTAATCTATTTTCTGCTAAGCATAGTGAAAGATATTACATTTAAATTGTCCAACACTTTTTTGGTTGCTTGGGTTGTGACCTATCACAATGCATGATGGGATATTTATGCTAGCATAGTGTCAAGTGTTCGCATATTAACTACTGTGTAGTATTAGTATACTATTTTATGAAACCATGGTTTTGGTCATACCAATACTATTTTGACATACTAAATAGTAAGCTAGTATGCGATTTCAGACGCAGCCTTCATCACTACAGGATGGGGTCAGGGGTCAGGGGTCGGAGAGGAAGTGGGACAGCGTGAACGTACTCACTGTTGGTCTCCATACTCTCGCAGAGCTCAGTCTTGACCTCGCCGTTGGGCCGGTCGCCCTTCTGCGTCAGCTTGCTGGTCATGGTGGCGGCGGTGACGATGGCCTTGAAGCTGCGTTTGCGCTTGGGCACGTTCTGCTCCGGGTGGAAGATGATGATGTACACCTTCGGCATGTAGAGCATCCCCAGGGACACGGACGCACTGAGACTCAGAGAGATGGTCAGCGTGGTGGTCTGGATGTACATCTGAGAGAGAGACAGAGGGAGAGAGAGGGGGGGAGAGAGGGAGAGAGAGGGAGAGAGACCGAGGGAGAGAGACAGAGAGAGAGAAAGAAAGAGAGAAGGGGGGAGAGAGGAAGAAAGGGAGAGAGAGGGAGAAAGAGAGGGAGAGAGAGAGGGAAAGAGACAGAGAGAGAGAGAGGGAGTGGGGCGGAGAGAGGGTGAGAGAGACACAGAGAGAGGGAGAGAGGGAGGGAGAGAGAGAGGGAGAGAGGGAGGGAGAGAGAGAGGGAGAAAGAGAGGGAGAGAGAGGGAGAGAGTGGGAGAGAGACAGAGAGAGAGAGAGGGAGAGAGAGGGGAGAGGGATGGAGAGAGGGGCAGTCAGTCAAAGGCCTGAATCTTGTTTGTAATTTGCTTCATTCACAACCTTAAACATGTTCAATATATTCATATTGTCAACATACAATGATGAGAATCTATTAGGCTGCTCTTCAGAGAACAGTGGAAATTAAAGATACAACACATTTCTTTCTCATTTTAATACATAGAACTGAGTAAGCCTGGATGTTGTATCTATTTCCCCCCTTCACTGATGACCTGCCACCGAGGTGCAGGAAGTCATGTATTATTAACCACGGATCTTATTCTCATTTCAAATTGCATTGTTGTTTAGGGCAAATTCTTAGCGGTCATGTCATAGTATTCTAAACATGCAATGCATATAATATGAATTTGCTCAATGGACGATATTCATTTGTTGTGAAAAAGGAAATTACTGGAATGTTTGTGTTTCCTCATTTGGGTTGTTAAATAAAACATTGCTAACATTTCCGGAAACTAAATTTAACAGCCCTAACTGTCAAAAACAAACAGGCAGATTATGACCCAAGGGCAAAGCAGTCAAATTACTATCCATCTCATTTTGAAAAGCTGAGGAATTGCTGAGACGCATTCAATTCCCTGCTCTCTACAGTATTAACAAGCAACGCTTTCACCAATCCTCAGTCTTGAATAAGACTGACCCACCCAACTCTATCCCACCCAGTAGAAACAAACTGTCACTCTCTCAAGGGAATCAACCCAATCAGGCGTGAATAACAACAAGCCTTCATCTAACCTGCTGACTCGCTGAAGGGGGGGAGGGGGGAATCTCTTCAACAGCCCTGTCAGAAAACTGTCACAAAAAGTTCGGAACGCACAGAACGGCACGGAACAAGGCCTCCCTTCAGATTTCAAAATGGCAGCCACAGAAAGATGGGTGCTCCTTGCAGCCTCCCCCAGTTTAAATTGCATGCTGACAGTAGAAACCCCCGGAGGAGAGCCACTCATCCGTCCCCATGTCTCCAGAACACAGTAAAGCCAAGAGAATAACGCCGCAACAGATGGTTAGTCATGCTCTAGTCAAAACACACCAGCAGCGAACAGCCGGGAACACGTGCCAACAGAGAGCATTCGCGGGAGTGAAGTATGGAAATACACAGGATTGCTGAGTGATATCAGGATTGCTGAATGATATCACCATAACAAGGTTGTCTAACTAATTTGTGTTTGAAGCAGAATGCTTATGCAAGCGCAGATCCTGTGCAGACCCACGGCAGGCCCTCTTGAGGCCATCTGATGAAACGCAGGCTCCATACAAACTCTCCGTGAGTGAGTGAGTGAGTGAGTGAGTGAGTGTGTGAGTGAGTGTGTGAGTGAGTGAGTGTGTGAGTGAGTGAGTGAGTGAGTGTGTGAGTGAGTGTGAGTGAGTGAGTGAGTGAATGAGTGAATGAGTGAGTGAGTGAGTGAGTGAGTGTGAGTGAGTGAGTGAGTGAGTGAGTGAGTGAGTGAGAGAGTGAGTGAGTGAATGAGTGAGTGAGTGAGTGAGTGAATGAGTGAATGAGTGAGTGAGTGAATGAGTGAGTGAGTGAATGAGTGAATGAGTGAATGAGTGAGTGAGTGAATGAGTGAGTGAGTGAGTGAATGAGTGAGTGAGTGAATGAGTGAGTGAGTGAGTGAATGAGTGAGTGAATGAGTGAGTGAGTGAGTGAGTGAGTGAGTGAGTGAGTGAGTGAATGAGTGAGTGAGTGACTCACTCACTCACTTTCTGCCCCCAGGCACATGGCGTGCTGTGGGGGAAAAGTATTGAAATAATATGTACAATATATTATTTGAGTATTAATTTTACATACACAATGACCTACACTTTTTTTACATGTTATTTTTATGACTGTATAATTATTGTACCTTTCTCAAGGGTGCAATGAGATTTCTTCTGATCTTAGGACTCAAAACTATGAATTTATTATTATATATATATTATTCAGTAATGGGCCAGTGGGTAATTCCTTGTGGCTAATTTTGGGGGGCACTCTCTTTTTTTATGTCAATGTGAAACCTGGGCCATTACAGCGTGGTGACATTTGGGGCTGGAGTTAGAGTGCATCTGTGACAGCGAGGAACAGGGCCAAACAGATAACTCATGGAGACACCGCCAAGGCAGGAAGCCATAAAACAGCTCAACAGGGTCGAGAGGGAGAAAGCCCCTGCTACAAAACCTGGCACAGGTAGAGAGTCCCCGGTGGAGTGTTCATACCTCTGCACCGCGAGAGGCAGAGAACCCGTCTCCAAACAGGCGCGCTGTAAGAACCGCAGTGACCTATATCGCACGGCACCCAAACGTCAAAATGCAATCCCTGATCTTGCGCATTACCGGCTCATTTGATGTGTAGATTCCGTCTCTCTGGTTCTCCAGCTGTCATCGGCCCGGCAGCGGGGGAAGCCATTTCATACACGCCCCAAATAAATACCAGTCCTGTGAGCGTCCTCAACCAACACAGTCAACCTTCTGGGCACTGCCTACACCTGGCACAGAGAGCCCCTTCAAACCCTGGATGACACTACGTATGTTATTGCTGGGAGATCTCAAGGGTACCTTGTTTGTTACAAGCAGTTTGTTGTTCAGCTTACTGTTTATTTATGGCGTAGGTTTTGTTGCAGCCCTGATATGCGCTTAGTGAATCTGAACACCGAGGCCTTTTTGAGTTGTTAGATAAGAGTGCCTGTGAAATAAATAATGAATTAAATGTAATCACTGCTCAACTGATTTTTATCCATGTTTTCACATAAACTGCCTTTGAGGAAGATGATAACGCTGAAACTTGAACTCGGATCTGTCTCTTCAGATAAAAGTTCAATTTTGTTATCTCGAGTGTCATATCTCGTATTTTCCTGTTGTAGTACAGGCCTTCATCTATATCAATTGACGATTGTGCATGTTAGATGTCCATATCTTACACATCCTGACATAGGCTAAATGTGCTATTCTGACAAAAAAAAGTACAAATGATCTTCCTGCCACTAGCAGAGCTTGCTTTGAGAGCATGATGGCATTAGCAGCCAATGGCAGGCTCTGGCTTCAGAAAGCACTGTGTCACAGCGTTGCATCTCACACAAAGAGACTGAGAGACAGTGGGCCTCTCAAGGGACTAGGCCTTCAGATCCAAACTGTATGCTTTTATTGCCATTACCCATCGGACAGTGTGTCTGATGTAGGGTCCTTCTTTTAAGTTTGGAGCATGCGCTTCTTTTCATGCCTGGATTTCTGGATTCTGTCTCTTGTTTGCACAAGAGAATTTCCATATGGCCTTAAATCGTCTTTTACACAATCTTTTACTTTGATTTGGTGACAGGTTTTCTAACTTTCAGTGAATAAGGCACCCTGGATGAGAAGTCACAGAACATAAATAGGTGTTGGAAAGACTATAAAAAATGAAATAATACTAAAACACTGGAGAGAATAAGCTGAGCAGTACATATTATGGCGTCTGAGGGTGAATAATAGCATCGAGTCCCCGGTTTCGCAGCCTGTCACAGAACAACAGATGTTTGAGATTCAGTGCTCTCTTGTACTGGTGTCATGTGATGTGGCAAATATGCAGTTATTTTTGTTAGAACCTCTTTCCAGTACATTCTCCTGCAGTCACTGAAAAAAGCCGAATAGCTCGACACCACTGCGCAACACCGTGATACGGTATGGATGTGTCTTTAACAATGTGTGCACAGGATATTAACACAATATATTATGATCATTTTAATCCCAGTTCAATATTCTCTAAGATTATGGGTCAACCATTTCAGTTTTGTTTTCGGACAGAGAGAGAGAGAGAGAGAGAGAGAGAGAGAGAGAGAGAGAGAGAGAGAGAGAGAGAATTTTCGACTTTTTAGGTCTCCTTTACTGCAGAACAACGTACATACACATTCCCCCACATTCCCCCGTAAATCCTCCAGAAACACAATACATTGTTCACCAGGGTAAAATACGTCAACCCGGTGAGCAATCGCTGATTTAAGCACCTTAAAACATGCATAGGGTCCAATGAATTCGTACCAACCACTCCATTCCAAGTCAGCCAAATGACACCCTGCCTTACCAAACAAGCAATTTAGTAGCACTTCTTCTTTCTTTGAGATGCTGTACTTCGCTGGCCATAAATAAATAGTATGCGGGAATAACCACCACCTGCCACAGTACACCACACCATTACTAAACGCAAGACTACCTCCAGCCGTTCACACTAAACAAAAATGTGATGCTTCTGATACCCCATAAAGAGAACATCCCTACCCCACTGCCAGATTCAGGTGAGCCTTCACTGAAGTGAGAGAGGAGAGCAGAGCTCGGGGAGTAGCGGGAGGCGGAGGCCATTCTCTCCCAAATACCAGAGTTTACAACATCCGAATGAAGGGGCTAAACCCTCATGCTCTCCAGGCATTAAGGATTCTAAGTGGATAGACTTTTAGGGCTATACTTTTCCCTGAAAGGTAGCTGCTGGGTCTTGCGCAAGGCATCCACTGTTAAAGGACCAGGTGAGGGGCTCCACAGACTATTGGTTAACTAGATCAGTATGCAACTTCAATCAATCTCATGTTATTATCATGTTACATTCATGCATCTTCTTCAAATTGTCTTCCACACAGTAAAATGTTCAGTGTTAAATCAACTCATCCAGAGTATATACAATATGGTCCCCTTTGGAGTGAAGTTACAGTTGGATTTATATAGGGCATTTTACTGTGTATTTTATCCCATTTCTTTTACGTTATCTATTTATTCAATTTTATAACAATTTCAGTGATCACTTATCCCTTAAGGAAAGATTAGATAATGTGTTGCTGATTGCAGTATTGATTGGCAGTTCACATATAACTGTCCCAATTGGATATGGTTTGAAAGAGTTTTTTTTTTTCAGTGGATGTGCTACAGGTTTGAGAGACAAGCTGCATCAATATCCATTTGCAGGTCTGCATCATATTATTACCTCCAGTGAATTTCGGCTTGGCACTGCACTCTGCCCAAAGCTACAGCACTTCTCCATCTGGGGCTCGAACCCAGAACCTATTTTCCCTGCTATGAATAATGAAAGCAAGACACCGTATGGGCAGTATGACAAAGTGCATCAGTGCTCTAGTGCCCACTGGGTTCAAACAAAAAAACAACAACACGGCAACAATAAAAGCATGAAGCCCTGCGTGCACAGACACATTAGGATATCCATCTTTCGGTGGATAAACAACCACCAGATTTCACCGCACTCTCAGCTGATAAGGCTGGAAGAATCAGCGCTTACACACGCGTTGAATTATGCATGCTTTCCGTCCATCGCAAAACCAGCAGCCGCGTCCATTAACCATGGCCAGAGAGACACGCCTTCAATTTAATCCCCATTTCCCACCCTAAATATTGCATAGCTACATCGGCACGTCCGAGGTGTCGAACGTGATTGGGAATTTAAAGCCGGTCTCCTTGACAGAGGACAGGTATGAAAAGCCTCACACCTCCCTGCGTCTCATAACCAATTCACTCCAATCTTAACTCACAGGAGCTGAAAAAATATCAAGGCTCCTCCACCGCTGTGCTTTGGCGAGTCGTAATTTTGCGCCCCGTCGGTCGGACTCAGCGGCCGAGGCCCCCGCGAGCCTTCTCCCTTCTCTGAAAAAGCTGGCCTATAAAGGGCCTGTAATAAAATGCCATATGAATCAGATCCGGGGAGGGGGCCTCTGACTGAGACAACGGACTCAGGGAACAAATCTGATTCACGGCCGTCTCTCTGCCGGGCGAAGAGGCATTACTCAAATATTGCCTAGCCCAAGTTATTGCAAAGATTATTGCTCCGCTGTCTAAGGGATGGCTGTGCCAGCCACCATTATCTCTGATGGTTTTCCGCTTCCATCTGGGGAGAGAATGGAAAAGGTATCTCACCATTTTTTATTCATTTTTGCATGTGCACAGCTGTTAACTGCGCACCGCGTGATTGACAAGCTAGCAACAGCTGGGCCCAATTTGAATAACTGGTAAATATACTCACAACAGCTTTAAAAGGCCAAATCATAATAATTTGATTTTGAGTTGATTAATACAGAACATGCAATATAGCTTTGAAAAAGTTTCTGACCTCTTTGAGGGGTTTGTATGAGTAAACCGTTTACAGAAAAAGAAATGTTTGCACTGTGGATATTTCACTGAAGACAGCCTGTTCCACGTATGTATTTTTAGCCATCGCTCTTTGTGTCACCGCATGGTGAAAGTTCCCTGACATTTTGGGCAGACACGCATCCGTCCAAAACCCCGCAGACCACATTTAGTTAATAGGGCAACTGTGCAAAAATAGCCTCTCATAATTAAATCATCTTTATTTAAGGGACATGTGAAATGATGTGGAATTAAACATAACTGGATTTGTAACGCTACGTGGAACATTTTGTTTTGACTTTTAAGTTTCAGTTGTTTTGAATGCAGTGGTGTTATCTACGATGACATTTTTTTTTTCTTTTTGAGTCATTGCCCTGAAGCTCCGATTAGCAACGTCTCATTCAGATAAACAAGAACTGAAGAGGACATAGGGACTCAACTGTGAGGATGACATTTGCACATGACATCACATATTAATAAAAGCAAAAAGGGGAGACTGTTAGAGCCCATCGTGCTCTCTTTTTTGGCCGAGCGAGCGGCATTATCCTGCAGTTCACATTCAAAGCAATTAATGACGTGAAGCCTACGGAGCTACTTTGAGGAGACAACTCGAGAAACGCCGCCCCCTCCCATGATCCTCACAGTACGTCTAATGGAAGGGGCTACATGAAGCACCTTGCTCATTTTGCGCTGCTCTGGAAATCATGCAAAAGCTACCCTGCTGCCTGCCTGGCTCACTCTGCATGCTAAAGCCATAGCACTGCCTGGCTCATTCTACATGCTATAGCTATAGCACTGTTGCATGCTATTGCTGCATTTGCTAGCTTCATTTGCTCTAATTTTCCTGCTTATTCCTGACTCATGCCTTTTTTGCCCTCCTACCATCACCCCAGCACCCACCCGTGAGCTCAGCTTCTGAAAACCCCCATGAAGGTGGGTTTGTAGTCACTCCCTGTTTCGGCTGGCTTACAACAGGGAGTGATAAGAGGCAGAGCCTTGACACCAAAGTTTGCATTCACATTAAACCTCAATAAATATTACTTCATTCATTGTGAGTTGTCTGACTGAACTGTGATATCGGAGTTCATTCAGTGTGCACAAATATTCTTTATTGCTGCAGTTCAGAAGCACCTTGCAGGGTAAATCGCTATGACGCATAATGCATTAAAATGAATTCCCCATGCGGAATGGATCTCTTTATTTTGGTCATTCATGCAAAAGTAATGTGCCATGTACCACAATAATGGCTCTCTAGGACTCAATCAGTGAACTACAGTGTCTTTATGCAATATCGCCTGATGCCCATGTCATACATTATTGTGTTCTGGTAAAGTGGCGTATAATTGGATTTGTGTACTTGGCATTACACGTGTATTGCAATATCATTGGGGGGAAAAGGTGCCGTTTGTGGTGAGGGGGGTGCTTTCAGATCAGGTCTGACGGCTGACAGCTCTCTCTGGGAGGCTCTGGGTCCTGTGTGGCCTTGCTGCCATAGTAACACAACCCTTGTTGTATTCCAAGGCGGTTCTGACCCAGTCTGGTCCATTTTTCTGTTACTAGTCTCCGTGGTCTTCTTCATTGCAATAGTTCCGTTGGGGTTCTTTGCTTTTGTTTTGGCTGGCTCTAGGCTCCTCTCTTTGGTACGGTCACAGTCGCTCACAGAAAAAGCTGTGCTTTTTTCACACCGCACGAAACCTTGTGATTAAAAGCTTGAATGGCTGCCGGTGCCTTATCAGGCTGTTGAAAATGAAGATGATGGCCATCTGTTTTCCAATTTACTGAGTTTATGTGTTTATGCGGAGGCAGGCCACCTTCAGCCTGATGGTGACGGAGAGGCACAGACCTGTGGAGTGACAGCCGTGTGCAAACACCCTGCAGGCCTGTACAGAACCAGGCACTAAGTCTGACACTGTGGGTGTTACAGGCACTGAGTCTGACACTGTGGGTGTTACAGGTTCTGATTCTGACACTATGGGGGTTACAGGCACTGAGTCTGACACTGTGGCGTTACAGGCACTGAGTCTGACACTGTGGGTGTTACAGGTTCTGATTCTGACACTATGGGTGCTACAGGCACTGAGTCTGACACTATGGGTGTTACAGGCACTGAGTCTGACACTGTGGGTGTTACAGGCACTGCGTCTGACACTATGGGTGTTCTAGGCACTGAGTCTGACACTGTGGGTGTTACAGGCACTGAGTCTGACACTGTGGGTGTTACAGGCGCTGCGTCTGACACTATGGGTGTTCTAGGCACTGAGTCTGACACTGTGGGTGTTACAGGCACTGAGTCTGACACTATGGGTGGTACAGGTCTCTTTAGACCATGCATACTATCAGTAGTGGGACGAGACATTCAGTGTAGCTATGCATCTCCTGTAAAGCGAGGGGGCAATGAGTACAGGAAATATGTCTCATCTCGCCGAAGTCGAAGAAATACATCAGAGTGAGATTTCAATATGGTCTTGACATTCAATGACAAAAAGACATTTTGAATGGCAGCACACCGCACATGCATGCGTGTGTGTGTGTGTATGTGTGTGTGCACATGCATGTGAGTGCGTGTGTGTAAGAGAAAGTGAGAAAGAGAGTGAGAGAGACAGACAGAGAGGGAGAGATAATTTAGTCTGTCTGCATGGAGGTGTGCAAAAGTTTCAGGGTCAGGTCCTCTGGATACAATTGGCCACTGAAGTCAACAACATACTTTACCTCAATTTACAATCAATTTTCCGACGCCCCCACAGGAGATAGAGGACCTGGAACAGATACATGACAACCACCTTGGGCATGAGATCACCAGTCAAAGAAAGATGACGGAATAACTACAACTTTCAGCCTCGCAAAAAGCTTTTCAATTTTCTTTTTTCTTTGCTGACGGGAACTGCTAATGGCCCAATGCAACCCTACGAACATCGCATTCTTCTGCTTCCAGCAACTCCTCAAAACCATCTCTCTAAAGGCAAACTACATATTATCCCACAGTGCAAAGAGATATCAGAATATTTTACAATCCGAGTGAAGAGCCCGTTAGACAGAGGACAGAAAATCATATATTTCAATGCAAACCTCACAGATAGGAGTGATAGTGATTATCAAAAATGCATGTGCAGCTTTAAAACAGGATCACACACAATGGGACTGTCAACCAGACCTGCCGAAAAGTGAGAACAAAGCGGCTTCTGAGTTCTGTTGGAATTACTACTTGTGTGAAATGATCTCATTCTGTAACACAAATTCCCAGCAGTTATGTACCGTAAATGACAGTTCATCACCTTACTTTGTTTGCCAATCAAATTATCATTCAAGAATATTTCAGGAAACTCCCTGCTGTAGATGTTGATGACAGCTTTGCAGAGACCAGCTAAACCAAAGAAATGACTGAATGAATATTTGAAGGATGAAGCAGGTTTTCCTACAGCATGTGTGCATGAGTGCATGCATGTGTGTGTGTGTGTGCGTGTGTGTTTGTGTGTCTGTATGAAGTTACACATACCATGAAAAACACAGGCACTTTCCAAAGCAACTTCAAAGGTGACTACTCAAAAAAAAAAAAGAAGAATTACTGCTACTGATGCCACAACAATATTTTACACTAACACAGTGCAAAAAACTTGTCAGATTCAACATGATAGTGTTGCCTGTAGCCATTTACGGGTATCTCTGATGTGTGAATAAATCTGAGTCTGTCTTTAGAGATTTCAGGATAGTGTCTCCACTTTATCTTCGGAAAAGATTTGAATTGTGGGTGCTCTCTCGCAAAATTCAAGACAGCGAAACGGTTTTCTGGAGCAAGTGTCCCCTGCCAGCAGTTTACCCAGATGAAAAGCTAGTGTAATTTTATGTAAAGACCCAGGCAATCCTTTTCTGCACAGGCAGAATCATCTGACTAAAAAGAGAATACTAACAGCACTTTTAGCATTATTTCCCAATTAGCATGAATTTATGTGATTTCAGAAAGCCCATTTGCAATTTTTGTGATGTGCCAAATGGAAACGGACATTACGCACATTGTGCTTTAACCAAGTCGACAAATCAAAACCATTCTAAAATGACTTGCAAATGGAAATAGTTGAAATTCACATGAAACTTGCCTAGCCCCTAGCCCCTAGCCCCCCTGCATTAAAAATCCACCATCTTTTTGGACAAGTGATTCATACAGCTTATTGTTAAGAGACAGATGTGCTCACTTGGATCACTTTTTTTTCCTGACAAAGCAATTTCAACAGAAATACCTGAGCGATCTTTGTGATCGTTGAATACAGTGTGTCTTTAGTGCGCTTCCATACACCCCCTGCCTCATTCTTGGATGAACTTTGACATTGGGAATGGAGGATTCTGAACACTTAGTCAAGAATGTAAGGAGAGTTAAAAGTGATTCTCCATGATGGGGGATGAACAAAAGATGAGCAAAAGTGCTGAATCCGGTACATTCTGCAATTGATTATGACAGTTTAGCACAGACCAGCTAACAAGACCATAGGCTTTGTGAATCTACTCATGCTGCTTATTCTTGCTTATTCAGTTCATTATTTGAAGTTTCCATACTTTTCCAAGCTTTTAAAACTGCCACAATCTGCAAACCTTTTTACTGCAAACCTTGCATGGCAAACCAGGTTTCTGATTCAGGAGCACTGCTGTAGAGCTTAGGGGGTGTGTGTGTATGTCTACATGCATGTGTTGTGTTCTGTCATGTTTTGTTTATCCAACAGTTATTGCACAGCTAATGTTAGTATTACATAACACTTATATGATTATGCTTGATCGTTAGTCATCCAACACTAAATTTTGATCCATTTACTTATATTTATCTATTTATTTTTTATCATAATTAAGTTGTTCTGTATTTGCTGTTCATCTGACAATATCTGAATCAATCACCACTCTGATGTATTGGATTCAGTTCATGGGCCCACTGCAAAGTTGAGTCTTATCCACCTATGGATTACACACAGTGAGCATTTTATTAGGTAGACCTGTACACCAGCTTGTTTATGCAAATATTGAATCAGCCAATTATGTGGCACCAACTAAATGCTTAAAAGCATGCAGACATGGTCAAGAGGTGCAGCTGTTTTTCAGAATGGGTAAGACATTTGATCTAAGTGACTTTGACTGTGGAATGATTGTTGGTGCCAGACAGGGTGAGTATTTCAGAAACTGCTGATCTCCTGGGAGTTCCACACACAACAGTCTCTAGAGTTGGCAGAAAATGGTGCAAAAAACTAAAAACATCCAGCGAGAAGCAGTTCTTTGGGCAAAAATGCAGAGGTCAGACGAGAAGAACCAGACTGGTCAAAGCAAACAGGAAGGTGACAGTAATGCAAATAACCACACATTACAACAGTGTACAACAGAGCATCTCTGATCACACAATATTGTGGATATCTGTATACTGTAGCATTGCATCTCAAGTCAACAGTGGATTGGATTATTTCGTTAAAAAAGTCAGGATTCTCTGGCTGTGATTGAACACACCATGCAGTGATGTTTCAGTGATCTTCTCTAATGAATAGCTACACAAATTTAGCATAGACCTTATCAAAGATATCAAAAATATTTAGTACATTCCATTTCTGTAAGGGTTGGCAAAGGAGTAATTCCTTATCCCTAGGAAGATCTGCACCACACCATTCCCACCATGCAACCACCAATAACAGGAATACGATGTCAGTCAAACCTGGGAAATACACACAAGTGAGTATGCAACCTCATGTGATTACACCTGCCACCAGCAGGTGGAGCAAAGGTCATTTGATTTGTTTTATGACCGTCTGTATGTCTGTCTATACTGAACAGGTAATAGTTAAGGATTTTGATGAAACTGGCTGAAATGATGGCTTAGGATTTTGATGAAACTAGGTGAAATGATGGCACATTAAGAAAGAAACTATCAGGCATAAGGACCCTACTCAAAAGCATTTTTGCTCCATTTGTAGTTGCCTAGATTCAACCGACAGCATATCTTTTTATTTAAATGCCATCTGGCATTTTTTCATCAGGCTATCCCAGTAACACAAGTGAAAAAAAAAAGCACTCTGACTGTGAAATGGCACACGGCCACGATGAAAACCTAATAATATTAGATGTCCAGCATATGAAACCAATAAATGTGAATGTGAGATTGGTTTCTATAAAGTATGTGCAAATGCAAAACCTTTAGCCCCAGCTGAACAGTCAGTAACCATTTTATTCCTGAGCAATGGAAAACAGTGCTGGGCAAAATGTTCCATATTTGAGTAGATGAAGGCTACTAGGAAGAGAGGGTTTGGAGGGGTTTTGGGTGATGCTGAGTATAAACTCAGTCTCTGCCACGACTAAGGCCCACTCATACAGGAATGATATCCACAAATCATAAAAATAAAGATCTACCACCTGCTTATTAGTCACACTGGAAAAAAGATATCAATGACTTTATGAAAGGATATCAATGATTGCTTAGATGTGTTTTCTCATTGCACAAAAAACATTAGAACAGATTCACACTGCTGTAACGATCTCTGTGGCATTTACTTTTCTTTAATACAAAATGGCCCTCCTCCAGTCTTCTCAGATAACTGCCAGCCTTTGTGGCATGTGGCATGAAATGGGAGGAGCTGATGCAGCCGTTGGGCCCTTGAGCAAGGCCCTTAACCCTGCATTGCTCCAGGTTGAGATTGTCCCCTGTTTAAATGATTAACCAAGGCCTGCCTTTGTGGCTAGCACCTTTACAGAACAAGCCACTCACGAGCCTATCCACAAGCTGTCAGGATCAGAACTCAGTGCCCAAGGACAGTGGTGAATTGATATTATCAGACATGCCATCTTGGTTTAACATTTTAGGAAGGCAAAGACAGAGTGTTGGGTCGGAGATAGGCAGGCCGCCAGCCCTTGCCAGGATAAGGGCACAAATCTCACTGAGGATGATAACTTAAACCTAGGGGATAACAATCTATTGCGTGCTAGCTGTCACGGTGGACAAAAAATATCCCTTTTCTTTCCACAAGCTTGTCAATCAGTTCCGCTGATTTATCCTCCTTTCATCATTAAAATAGTCCAGTGCAGGTTGACTGCTATTGGTCTTCTGCTGCTGTAGCCTATCCACTTAGAGGTTTGACAAGTTGTGTGTTCAGAGATGCTCTTCTGCATACCACTGTTGTAACGTGTGGTTATTTGCATTACTATCACCTTCCTGTCAGCTTTGACCAGTCTGGCCCTTCTCCTCTGACCTCTCTCATTAACAAAGCATTTTGGCCACAGAATTGCTGCTCGCTGGATGTTTTTTGTTTTTCGCACAATTCTGAGTAAACTCTAGAGAGTAAAAATCCCAGGAGATCAGCAGTTTCTGAGATGCTCAAACCACTCTTTCTGTCACCAATAATCAGTCCACTGTCTAAGTCACTTAGATCATATTTTTGTATATATAGTGAACATTACTTATCGCCATTTTCCGTCTGCAGTGTGATCACCTGAACATAAACCTGTACAGCTACCAGGGCTAAACAGCCAGCCTGGCATAACGACAACATCATAACAGGTCTCCTTCGTGCCTTCCTTTCCTAAGATTTCAGTTCTAATTCACTCTCTCATTCACCTTTGCCAGGTCTGTCCTTTCAAGTGACATTTTCCAGTCATGTAAAATGGGAACATGTATGTGTCAAGATGTTCATTAACATTTTATGGATTATACTGCAGTGCATATTAAATAGATATTTCATGTGATCCAATAATTACAGAAAGAGCACAGGACTCCAAAGAACTTACATGCTATAAACTACTCTGTGGGTTGTGACTATGCTTAACATGACATGTGAAAAAGACTGTGATCATATTTCACAAGAAAAATATATGAAATCATAAGCCCTGATATTGGACATTATAATACAGTAACTAATGAGCTGTAACCTTTTGTAACCAGCGTAGAAGTGGTATGAAATTAATACTAAATATTTAATGAAGCATTAATGCCCCCAACAGGTTTTTATGCCTTAAACCAAACTTAAAGAGCAGTATGTCTGTTAAATGACCAAGGAGGTGCATCAGTATTTCAAAAAAAGTCAAGTAAACTGTTTGAAAATATGCATATTACATTTAGGTTCAGCCTATCAGCAGCCTTAATATGAGCATCCCTGAACTGATGGCAAACCGAGTCTTCCTTCCCGAGGTATTACTCTGGAAAACCACAGCCTCAGCTCAGAGGCTGAGGGAACACTGCTGCCTACTGCTCCTTTACCAGCAAACAGCGAACACTGTTTGCCTGGCACAACATTCTTGGAAATTGAAATTTCAGGACTGGCTCCAAATTTGGAGACGTATGAATTCTCAGAAATATTCATACAATTTCACTAAAGCTAGCCAGTTGGGAATTTCAATTGTTTTGTGAGTAATTATCATCATTACATGTCTACCACTACCACTATTCATCACCACCACACCACAAAATACACAAAACAATAAACTAAAAGCAACCTTTTCATAGTTTTTATTAGTATTAACGTTGTTTTTATAAGTACACTTCATATATTTATTCATTTGTTTTCTCTGACCCAGCTCTGGACAGAGGGACACTGCTGCAATATTATATATTACTCTTGGGTTTGCTTTGTTTGTTTGTTTGTTTTCTATATGGCATTAGATGGCAGACCAGCGCTTATAGGGACTGTACTACAGTTTGGGGCCAGACTGGGCACCACATCATCCTGTTCCATTGGTAGCATGTTCTGCACATATGACTATTCCCATTTAAAATATACAATTGAACAATATTCCCTATATAAAATGTGACTGCTGTATGCATATGGCCTATTGAATTGAATGCATGTTGTAATTCTGGATAATGCACTGTATTGTAGGTACTCAGGCTCCCAGGCGAAAATGATATAACCTAATGCTGTATAAATAGTAAGACGTATGTGTGCATCTCTTTGTGATGACTTTGTTCCTCTCCTAGGCAGTCAGCCATTTTACATCTGTGTGTACACAACCATTTTTGATTGAAAGTCCATTTCCTGTCATTTAGTTTGTTTAGTTCAAGAGGCAAATGCTTTTAACTCCCCCATCTAGTGATGGGAGAATATGTTTTCATGAACCCCAAAATGAAAGGAGCTAAAATGATCTGCTAATCACATTAACTGACCAAAAAATGTAGATGTGTGACTCACCACAGGAGAAAAACAAAAACAGTGATTCACAGTGGCTCAAATGAGTGAGTCTTTGACAGTATATACGTATGCCCATCACCACCCCCATCTACTGTGCCCTTACAAGTAAATTAGCAACAAGGTAATAAAACAAATGCTCCAAACGTAAAAAGAGATGCAATTCCTACCATATATTATCAAACCATGTTGAAACAGGCACCATTATTCCAGTACATTTCTGCATAATATCGAACAGTAGTTAATGCTTTCATGATGAACTTTAGAATCTTTTTCCAGTGAGTGTAAACTCAGAGATTGCATCTCTTCTGTCTACCCCTTTCTTCTGGAATAAATTTGACAACGGTAAGATAAATGTCAGGCATTTTAAACAAGCACGTTTCCACAAACCAACAGCCTGATCTATGGTCACTAACCATAGTGGATAGGCAACATTTACCAAGCACAGTCCACATGGGACAAGGCAATTACTTCATTTGCTTTTGTTAAGTAATTCATAAATTAGCATATAAATTATGAAAATTAGTTAATGAACTAATTAATTAAATTAGTGATTACTACATACAGTACATACTACATACCGTATATGTTTGTATAAGTGTGTGCATGTGTATGTGTGCGTATGTCAATCAATATTACATAAAATAATAAATATTACCCCTCACTATAACATAAACAATTTGGAACTCTGAAAGCTCTATGATAGTATGACAAATATTGGTCCTGTTAGCACTCATTAATTTAGATGGCTTTGTAATCACCATGCTCCCAATTTAAAATGCCTCCATTTTGGCATCTGACATCAACATATTCCAGAGTTTAGTCAGTGATTCTATAATCATTAGCAGAGCGCCAAAGACAGTTAATCTGTCTCTGTGTCAAACAGTCTGACTGCTCAGTTACTGGTTGAGTACTGTAGGTGCATGTATAGTTGTCCAAATTGTATTGTATGTAAATTGTATTGTATCGCATTGTATGTAGTAAATAATTTAATTCTTGGCTTAGCAAACAAATTAGTGTCATGATTTTACAGTTTATGTACGCCTACAAATCAAGCAACACTCTGTAATGGGAGAGCTAATGAAAAAATATTGTTTCTAGGATTTTTGAGATGTCAAGCAAAGAATAACTAAAACATTTAAAGAAAATAAAATGAACTGACATTTGTCATCGTTGTTAAATATGATAAATAGAGCCAGTAGCCACGATGACAGGGGGTTAGAAAAGCAGCAAGCGGTAATGATGTGACTGAAGCCACAGGAAGACTGTGCTAATGAGCTGTGGTCAGAAATAAAGTGGCTCTTCAAAGAAGCTCTCTTCTCTCCTCATCTGCACTACAGACTGAGCTGAAGGCATTGTGCTGTTTGCCTGTGTGTGTCTTCTATCCTCCTCCTGGGGCTCTGCCGAAAACTTTGAGCTGCAAAAGCTCATCGAATACAGAGTAATGCGCTCTTTCCTGTGGCCTGATGGGATTGTTTTTTGAAGTTGGCCCAACTCTCATTGATTCCTGTTGGAGAGATGTCTCCAGGCAACAACTGAATCACTTATCATGCAGACACCCCATCCAAGGTATAGGAAATAGAGCTACTCAGCCAACTGAGCTGCAGGGTGGCCATTTCATGTGACGTACACTGAGCGCTTGGGCCATTTAGGCTACATAGTAAAATCTTTCAAAGCACAAAAAATATTCAAGGACACAAAAGTGGCATTCCACAAAGGTTTTAACCAACAAACCCACTACCTGATCAGTTCCTGAGCCACAGTCCCACCAATGTTTATCTGTCATCACTTAGCATCAACTACAGAACAATCAAACAAAGATCAAAGCTGTTCAGAAATATAAACATGCTCAGGGATAAGGATGAGCCTCTAATTCATAAACAAGTGAGACTTCAAACAGGAAATCAGTGCAGCTGTGCTCTCATGTGTCCGTGTCTCCCTAGTTTTGTCAGAAGTGAGAGTCTTTCCAACTAAGTCCTTCATTCAACCTGAGGACCTTGGGGAGATTCCCCACAGTGCACCTCCACATCGCTGCACATATCTGTCCATCAGAGTGTGAAGAGAGAGCGTCCCTCGTTCAGAGTAATCTCGCTGTGGGATGAAGAGCGAGATTGCTTTGCTGGGTCTGTCAGCATAATGTGCGTCCCTCAGGCAGGAGCCCGAAGGTAAGATTACCTGGACGATAGTCCCAGGACGACACCCACCGCACGCATGAGCACCCTGATCCCCCGCCAAACCGATCCCCTGTTCCACAACGGAATGCCCTCCTCTGAAAGACATCCTAGCCATCCAATTTACACCACCAAAGCTACGATTTACAACGCCCCCATTCATCTCTATATGTGCTGCTAAGCAGCTTGCGTACTGTCTGGGGGTAATCGGATTTTATCTGCAAGCCCAAATATAAACATTGCACACTACATTATGCTTTAATGAGCAGAACATGACTTTAATAGACACTTACCCTCTCTGCTGACTGAGCGGTCCCAAAGAAGATGGGTATAAAAGCTAACCAAATGATGCAGGTTGTGTACATAGTAAATCCAATGGGTTTGGCCTCGTTGAAGGTCTCCGGGACGCCCCGGGTCTTAATGGCGTAAACAGTGCACGTGACCATCAGGAGAATACTGTATCCAAGGGAACAGATGAGGGACAGGTCCGAAATGTCACACTTGAGGACCCCCCGGGCGTTCTCGGGGTCCTGCGTGCGCTGCTCGCCGAAGTCGATCAGGGTGTGGGGCGGGTCGACGGCGAACCAGACGAACACGCCCAGCAGCTGCACGGAGATCAGGCTGAAGGTGATGGCCAGCTGGGACGTGGGGCTGATGAAGCGGGGCGCGGTCACCGACTTCTTGCCCTGCTCAAAGATGCGGTGGATGCGGTTGGTCTTGGTCAGCAGGGCGGCGTAGCTGAAGCACATCCCCAGCCCCAGGAAGATGCGGCGGAAGGAGCATACGCAGACGTCGGGCGTGGCGATCATCAGGAAGGTGATGGCGTAGCACAGGAAGATCCCCGTCAGCAGGACGTAGCTCATCTCCCGGCCCGAGGCCCGGACGATGGGTGTGTCGTTGTAGCGCACAAAGGTGACGATGACGAAGGTGGTGGCGATGATCCCCAGCATGGAGATGAAGACGGGCACCACGGCCCAGGGCGAGTGCCACTCCAGCTTGATGATGGGGATGGGCTGGCAGCCCGTGTGGTTGTGGTCGGGCCGCTGCTCGTACGGACACAGCTCGCAGCTCAGCTCGCTGGCCTGGAAGTGGTACCCCTCGCAGCGCTCACAGTGCCAGCAGCAGGGCACGCCCTTCACCACCTTCTTCCTCTCGCCCATGCGGCAGGGCATGCTGCACACAGAGCTGGGCACTGTGGGGTCGCCGCTCGCCCAACGCATGGACTCCATCTGCCCGAGGAGATGGAGAAGAGAAAGAGTCCGTTATTAACCCCTGTACCCTACCGTTTACCACCCGGCCCACTATATGTCCACACTTGTACCTTCTGCCCCACCCTGCCCATACCTCTACAACCTTACCCCACCCTGTACCAACCTGCCCCACCATGTATCACCCTGTACCACTCTGTACCAGCCTGCCCAACCCTACCCCACCCTGTACCAGACTGTCCCACCCTAGACCTGCCTTGTTCTGTACCACCCTGTACCACCATTCTGCACCCTGCCACACCCTTCCACACATATGTAGGCGACGTGTTTTTCCACATTAAATGACATAATCTTGCATTGAGATGCAAATATGCAGTTAAACTTCTCAGTCTTTACACTTGAATTCAATTCAAACAACTGCTGTATAAAGGAACATGGTGAGCAAAATGTGAAAACAGCCACAAGGTCCTCTACCACCAAATGAAAGGCAATACCCGAGTTAAAATGAGTTACCTCAATCTGGAGTATCAGGAAAGCACTTAGTAAGACATTGGCATAAAGTCAAGCACAATAGAGTGCTACTGTGGGGAAGACCGGGTGAAATAGGGTCTTATTGCCCCTCATGCAATTTATCCTTAATAACCATTCCTGCATGTATACACAGTGTGCAAGAAGCATTTGGCAATGCAGAGCTCATATTTTCTGGGCCAGTAAATCTGTGTGATGTGGTCTGGGCTGAGGAACACACAGGACTTGTGTTCTCCCACTGAGTCCACCCATTCTTTCGCACTGAGCACAGAGCTGCATCTCGCATCACATAGCCAACGGGCAGGAAACAAACTTCCTGCGTTCAGTGCCTCAACAGCAGCTGACATTTCTTACTGCGCCCAGTTAGCACTTGACTGAGGAGAAAAAAGAGTTGTACACAGGGGTGAGTAGAAAAGTTTATGAATATTTTGCAGGGGACAGAAGCAAGAACCACGGCACGGGCTATAACTGGAGTAGTGGTGACCATAGGAACATTTTGACTTTAGTACCAGCAAAGATATCATGATGCTGTTGCTAAAGTGATACTAGGGCATACCGAAAAGCATCACATTATAATAGACGTGTATGTACAGGTGGCGAAACATAAGGAACATATAGATGAAAAAGCTCTTGTTCTTAAAAGATAATTGGAATTTAAAAATAATGATGGCAAGGCAAGTTGCCAAAGATACCATTAGAAGGAGTCTTCTGATTTCTAAAGTGAAATTGCTTTCACTTTTTCTCAAAGTTGGATTGACAATGATTGCTATTGATTACTGAACCAGCTTAAATCTCATCAGCCCTATGCAGTTTGGCTGCGCTGCCGCCCATGGACTGCGATGCTTTGGATTAGGTTTTGTGGTGTCTGCGGCTTCGACTTTGGCTGTGTCCCAATACCAAGGCAGCTGCCTCGCTGCCTGTGTCCTTACAAGCAAGCTCCATCCTAAGGTAGCATTGTAGCGGGAAAGAAACCTCCAAAGGGAATTAATTTGGGAGAAACTCTGAAGGCACCATGATGCCAGAGAGTGTTCACGTGCCCACATGACTTCAGTTGTGACACCTGTTACCTCCCTTTGTCCCTGAAGAGAAAACAAAATTACTTTTACCTTCAGTAGACTACATAACTAGTTCAGCCAGTTTTTCATCAAAAATGTATTTACATCAAAAAATGTAAGCTGAAAAAAGTCTTTAAATTAAACTTTGTTCGCTGGACAGCCTGGTTACATGCCAGGTTTCATTTCTTACACCCGTATTGTGCACAAGCACAGGTCAGACAGGTTTTTAACTCTGCGGTTGCTAAGCTGGAGTTAGCTTTCCTACATTCTGTTTTACATTCACGTTTCTTTACCAGCCATGTACACACGTCTGCATAGCATGCACAGACACCAGATGTTTGTGTACTGATACAGCCCCTACTAAAGATGCAGGCAAATGAGATTAGCTTTTTTGTCGTTTTTCACTGACGGAAAAGTGAGACACATTTGATAGAATAACGAAGAATAAGTTTTTTAAAAAGTAAATTGGATTTTTCAAATAAGAGTGTGGTGATGCTATTGATGAACTAATTCACTGAGCGACAGTGTACTGCGATGAACCTGGCGAAGACATTCAGATGCAAATCAGTCGCTACACAATCGCGCGATTCAGCTGATGGAGGTACTGCAGGGGTCAGGATGCTGACACGTAAGGCCTTAATGAATAAGAATTGCTGGGACACAATGAGCAGGCCTGTGCTTCTGCTGCTCTCCAGCACAGCCCATCAGCTGACTGCCCCATACAGAACACTGGAGGACGCCTGCAAGCCTCGGCTTCCTTTCTGTGCCTGCCCTTTCACAGTGCTCCGGACTGAATCAGCGATGGCCCTCACTTCCTCTCTTAGTTAACCCAGCCATCCCCTGCAGCTGATTCTGTCCAAGCCCCAAGCCACTGGACCAGTGTAGTCTCGCTGTGCACTCTTAGTCTGTCCGCCCATATCAATAAGAGCACTCTTCTAAACCACTGCATTCTGTTGGCAGTTTTAACGGATCCTGTACTGTACACTAATGCTCCCATTAGACATAGTCTTGTGTTCTGCTTCAATGCTAATTCTGGTCAGATCAACTCATCCGCCAGAATTCATTTTGAGATTCCTCCCAGGGCAGTCGGCGCTGGGAAGGCTTGGGCTGTTGTTGGGGAGCGAGGGAAGAGTTTACTGACTATCCTGGTCCTACCTCTCTGCCTGTCCTTCTTAACTCCGCCAGGCTACTTTACGTAAAATCTGCCCTTAGCAATCATAATATCAGATGGGATACACTCCACGGACCACATTAAACAAGGGGATGCAATCGGAGCGTGAAACACACAACTCAGAAATAGAAACGTCCTTCCATTAGAACGTCTTATCCTCTGTTGTGTTTTCTTGTTGACTGCACAGAAGTTAAACCTTCAATTATCCTCCTAGGACCCCAGCAATTTGTTTTTGTCCTGTATGGGGAACAGGGTCTTTGGTCTTAATCTGAAGAACCATATATTCTACCATGCTGAAACCTGCATTGAATAAAACTTTTGTGACCTAGGGTACTGTGTGTGTGGGAAGAGATGTGGGGGGGGTGAACGGAGGAAAGGAGGATGCATTTTGTGAGTTTCAGGACAGACCCTTTGTGTTTCGTCGCTATCTAGCTAACCCCACTGATCAGCCACCAGTGGATTATGCGGGGTCTTCCTGTGACTCCACTCTATGCAAGCTTGGCAGTGGTCCGCAGTGTGCAAAGAAGCAGGCTGGTGACTCCATGTGCTATAGAGGAGAAACGCAGAGGGTTCCTGCAAGAATGCCGTTGACAACTGGATATTATAAAGTAGGGTGGGAATTGGACATACATAGCACCGCATTGGGTGCCAAATAAAAAAGAAAAAAAATGTACATTTTTTCTGCCAAGTCTCAGGAGGTTATGTGAAACTAGACAGTTTTTCTTCTTTCCCTTTGCTATAACCATTGAAGTAAAAAAAGAGTAAATTAATTGCATTGTAATTAGACTTATTCCAGAAACCATTATAAGCTTACGAGCCAGATGAAGCCTGGCCACAATCCAAACCAGTTCTGAGAGAACAAACTTGCCTCTGCATTGTCAGTGTGCCTGAACATTTAATTAACCTATCAAGAAACTAGAATTGAAATGAAATATTTTGGCATGTACAGTAGTAGACAGAGGGGCATGTCTCTGCTGAGGTTCTGTGGGGGAGAGGACACTGTGTAAGGCTAGGTCAGGAGTTGTTGCCATGACAATATGTTCTTGGAACTTAATTTTAGGGAAATTGACAAACAGACATTTGTTTGCTTCTGCACAACACAATACAGAATACTCTGAATATCAGTGTTCATGAATAGTTTGGCTTGTGATGAAAAGACGGCTCATTTAATTAAACCATTAGCAGTGTTTTTCATTTTGTCAAAACAAGACAGAAACATTCTTATTCCATTGGCTAATGAGGTTTGCACAGAATATCTGAAATATATTCTCAGAGACAATTCTTATTGATAGTATATTTTAAATAGTAACCTGCCTGCGGATACTAAACACTTACCATCACCATAGGGAAATGGCAAAAAGTGTAGCAGTTGTTACCAGTCCAATGACATGCAGGTTAGGGACTACAGATGACAATGAGCTCATTAGCTAACTCTGTCACATTAACATTGATGTGGAAACTGAAAATGTTGATTAATGTGCACTGTCCCTGGTAAATAAATAAATAAAACAAACATCACTAATGAAAATAACCAGAGTGAATATGTAGCATGTCATGAGATATCAGTGGTTCGCTCACGTTTAGGTGCAGCTGATTTGTCCAGTGACCGATGACCTTGTACTCGGGCGTTGACCTGTTGGTGATTTGGTACTGGAAGATGTCATAGCGTCCAGGGGCATCGCCATTCTCATTGAATACGACTGGGGTTCCGGCACTTCCTGTTAAACAGGAAATAATGTGAGTGTTATTGCTGCCATAGTTATTTGTAAAATAGCTTGGATAATACTGTAATTTTAGCAGAAATTACTGGCATTTTAGCAGACACTTAGAGTGACTTACAGTACACAATATTAGCATTTTTACAAACTAGTGTCCACTTACATAACTGAATATATATTGAAGCAATTCATTTTGAGTACCTTGCGCTAAGGGTACAGATAAGTCCTATCTGGGAATCAGACCTGCAACCTTTTTTTGGTTACAAGCCTCCTTCCCTAACCACTAAACTACACTGACACACTTATTGACTTGATGTTCATATGTGAGATGGCCTTTGAAGCATTTGAAGCAAACGGTTCTCAAGGGTATAACAACAAGCCTCAAACCGAAACCATTTTTAAAACACTGAGCCCACTTAAATGGAGGCCTCAAAAAAGGCCCCCTTCCCAGCACTAAAACATCAGCTCATAACACAGCAGCCTTTTACTGATGTGTTGTGAATCTGACAGTAGCTCAGAGAACACTGGCTGCAATGATAATCCATCCTAAATGCTCCTCTATGGCTTCATAACATTCTCTTACAACTGCAAAGAGCTTTACTTCAGCTGCACATATTTCAGTTCGGCAAAAAGATGATTTTCAGGAATAAATGTACGGAAATAACACAAATGCCATTTGTCAAGCAGGAGGAAGCACAGCCTTGTGCTTTCGGAGGGGACTGGTTGAGGTTCTGGGAAAGTGACATGTTCACTGCCGGCTCCCCGCTCCCGGATCTGTCGGCCCAGTTGTCAGTCAGTGCGGGTGACAAATATATAAATAGCGTGGCGTGTGCTTTCTGGAAGCATCACAGTGACACTGAGATGCAATCTCCACAGCTTGTCCCAGTGTGGCGACTCACAATCTCCCCCCGCCTGCCTTCCATCTCCCTCCCTCGCTCCGTTTATGCAAAAACCTGCAGCGCCTTTCCTCTGTTTCTCACCAATTTAAATCTTCTGAATCAAATATTTCAGCAGGCACAGAGGGAATCCGACGCATCAAAGCCAGGGATATAATTACAAATATACATCTTAAAGAAGCGATGCATTATTAAACTTCCCACAGAAACACATTTGTCACCGGGGCGCCGGGTTTGAGGTGTCTGACAAGCGAGTCAGGGCCGTTCTCATAAACCCCCCCTTGCACAACCCGAAAGACTTGACACAAGGAGAGATTTTCTTTTACTATCGCCGGTAACACATTAATGGATTCACGCAGGACTTGAGCAAACCCATTACCCATGTCCTCTTTAATCTACTGCCAAGCTGAGGCAAAGCAAAGAGCTGCAAATTAAAAGAAAAGATTCAAAGATTTGTTGAGTTTTGCATACACCTCCATCTCAGCAGCACATATTGCCGTTAATTAACAACAGAAGAAAGTGCTGTTACCATTATTTAAACATCTGGACCATCTCCATGACACTGTAAATACAGACACACACTTATCATAATTCAATACAAGAAAGCCATTAGTTTCATTATAAACTAAATTTTAAGTGTTTAAGGGTAAAAAGTACATGGGCGCAGTATATGGGACCACCATCCAGATGTGTTCGGCCCAATTTTAAGTGCAGAAATGAATTCAGAAGCAAGCAATACATGGGAAGTCCTGTGAATGTTTCTAAATCTGTAACTGCAAATGCAGTGAATAATTTTGGTGATGATTGGCACTGACACTGAAACACCTGCCTTGTCAGGTCTGTCTTGCAAAAGACTGCACAGAACAGCTATGTTGCCTCAGATGCACCGAGGCAACAAAAGGTACCGAGTTCAAATCCCGACCAAGGACCCTTCAGTGTGCAGTTTGTATGTTCCGCCTATACCCATGTGGGGGTCCTCCAGGTACTCCAGGTACCTCCCACAGTCCAAAGACATGCAGTAGGCATGAGAGTAATCAGAGACAATGTGTGAGTGAATGCTGAGTGGGCCCTGCGATGGATTGGCAGCCTGTCCAGGGTGTATTCCTTACTCTTGCACACAGCATGGGACAGGCTCCAGCCCTCCTGCAACCCTGATCAGGAATAAGCAGGTTAAATATAGGATGGATGGATGGATGGATGGATGGAGGGAGGGAGGGAGGGAGGGATGGGTGGATCATGCTGCTCCCCACTGAATGTCTTTCTGATCTCCCCATCTCTTCCATTGCTGTGACACCCCAAGAAGCCCTTATGTTCCCTGCTGAATAAAAACAGCTGAAGCTACTATAGGTTTTGAAACAGCTGGTAGCTGGTTGACCAGTTCAACATGGTTTAACCAGCTCAAGCTATGTTTTGAAACAGCAGGTAACTGGTAATTCAAAGCTGGAGTGCAGTAGAGCTTACTGGACTAGTGGAGGCAGCAGAGGTGTGATTAGTCCGGATGTCAGAATAATAATCCCATTTGACCTGCCTTGACTGAGTCGCAGTCCTCAGACAAGTTCAACAAAAAAATATTGAAAAAGAAAGAACCATCATTAATTTCTGATTAGTGAGTTTTGAAAACATCTGAAACTTATGAAACATGAAAACATGAATTGCAAATCAGGACCCATCTCATTGGAATGAAAACAAATCAGACTGTAGCCCTGGGAAATGTTCATTCCAAACTGCACTTATAGAGTTCAAATTGGTCAAATTTGTGTTAATAGTTGAGTTGATGGTGCAGAAAAGCAAAACAGCAATACATGCAAAAGTCCAAGAGATAGATACACTATATACTTCTGTAGCCTGTGTTTGTGTGAGGGTGTGTGTGTGTGTGTGTGTCTGTGTGTTTACAGTGAAGTACAGCCATCACCATCAGATTACTTTCACTTTTCTTGTGACTTTGCTATTTTACAACAATTAGAAATATTTTTGGAAATGAACTAAAGCACGTATCTTAGTTAGTAGGAACCACAGCTGTCAGGCGCAAGTGTACATTTATAAACATACATACCGTAAATCCTCAAATTGTGGCCGGGCTCTTTTATTTACTTAGGCTGCACAAAGCACAGGCCTTTATTTTGGGCAGGCTTGTATTCGAGGCAGGCCTTTATTTCTTATTAGGCTTCTGTTGTATTCTTAGAAATAAAGTAAAAGGCTACACTTAAAGTGGGCCAACACTGTTCAACACTTCCTGTAACCGTTCAGAAATCAATTAGTGTAGGCTAATCAGTAACACCGTTTGGTAAGTCATAGTGTCAGTTTAACAGACTGAGTCCAGAATCCATAAAATAACAACTTGGCAGACACCCCTTCATGAACAATAACAAATTAGCGTAGATAACAGCAAGTTAAGGATCTTTTTTTTGTGAGACATCGTTTCGTTTGGAGCAGCATACCGGTAGGCTATCATTGAACGTGCGCTGTGCTGTAAATACATGGAAACCTTATTGCGTACCCAAGTAGCCTAAATTGAGTAAATTTTTTAATTTTGCCTGATTTACTTTTTATTAAATTCATAGGCTGGAATGACTTGCGGCAACAATTGTGTTTAAATGTTTACTGCTTCAGCCTTTGGCAAGCTACTCAGAAGGGGGCGGCAAGCGACTGGTAAGTTGAGAGCAACGTGTTGGAGACCCATGGTGTAGGACAACAACTTTTCATTGGCAACAGTATTAAACCAACCAACAATATAAAATATTGAGAAGAGTTAAATCGAAACAATGTCTTCTAGTGCTCATGGACTGATAGCCCTATTGGTAGGCAATATTACCCCGGCTTGTATTTTGGGGCCGGCCTTTATTTTTCCGAATCAACCACGCCCCCGGCTATTATCCGAGGCCCGGCTTCAAATAGAATCCCGGAAACAATTTGAGGATTTACTGTAGCTCTTTCTTCAGCGTGCAGTCAGTATTTCAAAAGCATTCAAGAGAAATGGCAATACATCATGGAAGATGACACATCATGGCATACTATACGTAAAATAAATAATCTAAAATAAAAATTACTGTTTTATGTTCACCGTAATGTAACCGCTTATACATTTTTATAGAGTGGTAATAACATATGTATAATGTATGTTCCTATATATAATAACAAATAGCGCATTAATTATATATTTTTGAATATAGAAGGAGAGGTTTACATAAAAATTAGGATATTCAAGAGCATGTCATGGGGCAGCTCTGTCATTGGTTCATAGAGTTTGTGTCTATGAGACTCCAGGGTGGGCACAACTTTTTGATTAGGATGTTTTCTTCATTTGGATTTTCAAAACCCCCCAGTCGCTCATTAGCTGCGCTGTTTCTGCCACGTGGCTAACCTCCGTCTGGCGAGTGTGTTCACAGCTTTCACCAGGCCCTGTCTGGAGAGGAAAGTGAGTGAGACTTAAAAAAATGTGTTGAGCTTTTCAGAAAATAAAATTCTGTCTTGCACAGGACTTGAAAATCAGGCCGGGTCCCTATCGGCGTTCTCCCATCTTCTCCAGTAAAACCCTTTGATTATGTGAAAAACTGAGCTTAGGAGCGGCACAGCCCCCAAAGCTGTGCTGTCAGTGTGTGTAATGAGCTGCGGAGGGTTACAACATGTAACCTGGCGGGGGGGAAGTCTCATTGCTTTTCATCTACATATCCATACTCCTCTCTCCCTTCGCCTTTCTCCTTTTAATTAGGGAAGTGTCATGTCAGGCAAAACATAAACACCATTTGAATGAGGAAACTCTGTAAAGACCTGAATAATGTTGGCTCTACACGGCTGTGTGATGTTGACTCTGCACTATGCAGGGCCCTGCCAATCAGAACGCATGTCAGAATGGGATACATGCCAAGCAGCAGCTGAGGGCAAAGGTCACGGGGCAGCGAGAGCCAATCAGCAGATAGAAACTGGGGAAATGAATCAAGGAGAGGCTGAGGTGCTCAGATGTCAACCTAGTGCAGCACTCTTACTGTTATTGTATTATTGTGTGGGGGTATTCTTGGTCAACGCTGCTACGAGAGTGCTACGCACTGGGGCTGTTTCAGGGTAGCCACACTACAGAGCCTCACTATAAAATGTTATTACATCTAAAGGTGCTATACTGTAGAAATGTAATTCAGTGTAATGATAATGATGAAAAGGAGTATTGAAACAATCAAGGTTGTTGTGTGCCCTGCGATGGACTGGCGACCTGTCCAGGGTGTATTCCTGCCTTTCTGTATGCTAGGATAGGTTCCAGCCCCCCTGCAACCCTGTTCAGGATAAGCGGGTTAGGACAATGAATGAATGAATGAATATTCAAATTATTAGAATAAAACTATTACTGAGTATAATAAAATGCTATAAAAACTGTGAAAATTGAGCGATTAGTGTCAATGATCGACACAGCAAGGGGTCACGTATGCGCGTGTAATCGTCTTGTTTTAGCAGCACAAACATGGGCAAATTTGTATTCTCAGATGTGACTCTCAATCCCAGATGGTAATCACCGTAGGTTCCTCCCACTTCATACACTTCATGGTTCAAGTTACTAATGTGAGCATTACTAAGAGCAGATGAGCTATGTACAATTGCTGCAGAGGAGTTTAATGTTCTATTAATTTGCCAATAACAATTTAACAGCTCTAGGGGTTGAAGCAACATTCACTTAGACACAGACTGGCAGCATGCATTAAATCAGGCAAACTGCAGTCTGAAATTTCCGGACTATTGACTGCCCCTCGATGTATCGATTGCCCTTTTCCTTCACAATGGGCAATAGCATTAGGAGAGAGGAGATGTTTAAAACATACCGCATTTAAAATGGAGACATTTACCATTTATTTTATTCACTAATTTTTTCCCAGTGCAACCCACCCAGACATTCATTCCTTCAGACATTGCCTCTTAATAACAGTGGTAATGTCAGACAAAGCAATAAGAATTGCTTTTACTGAAATTTTTTTTTTTTGGTACTTTACAGCAGATTATAAATGAAAAACCTTTTACTGTACGTGGGCTGCTGCAGACTCACAGGTAACGTGGTGAGAATGGTGAAGCTGTGAAGATGTTGTAGATGAACACTGAGACTGTGATCCAGTGAGGGCTCACAGGTGCTCAAATACAGAATGAGAATTCACTGTCGCTAATGAACTGTGGGAAAACAGGAGAGTATTAACTGCCGTTTTTAACTCCTTTTGACTCCCACTCTTATTTATTTATTTATTGATTCAATGTTTATTTGAGTAGGGACAATGCCAAGAGACACAGCATCATTAATGCCAGTTTACACCAGGTTCAAGTAGCTGATGTTCTGCATACAGAGATTATAGCTATTGCTAGTTTCCAACTCCCATCCCTAATTAGGCTTTTTTATGTAAAGAAAAGAGAAATATTAAAAATAACTCTGCCTTGTGTGTGTCACTGATGGCTCATGTTCAGTGTTAGCTCAACTCTTACAGAGTACATACAGGCCCAATTGGGCTCATATACAGTATACTGGTATTTAATTAAGCAGTCTGAATTAGCTCAACAACATTTTAATATGTGTGTACCGTATGCATGTGCAAATATTCACACAGACAGACGTTAAAAGATTCAGATCTTGAAATAACACATATTAGCTGTGGGGTGGAGGAGGAAGAGAGTCATAACCTAGAAGCCGTTTTTATCATCTTGATCATTTCCAGACTCCTTCTGACCTTGAGCATATGAATTATGTTTATGTATATTATGCATGCTGTAAAACTTCTTAATGGCTCACCCGGTTAAGACTAACCAAGTGCGGACTGTGGCCAGCAGCCCCACAGGATGGTAAATGATTGGTTATAGCATGACCCAGGGTGGTAAATGATTGACTATAGTATTCCCCAGGATGGTAAATGATTGGCTATAGTATTCCTCGGTCGTAAGCGTTTGCATTTACGGTTGTGCATCTTAGCTGGATGCACGACTATCTTGGTTTTACTTTCAGTTTGCCAAAGTTTGGCTATTATTTTCTTTGAAAAAGCCAGTAGACTAGCTCTGTGAATCTTTCGTGTGTGACTGGTGGATTAGTGATTGCTTTGTTGACTTGGGTATGACCGTATTTGTGACTCTCAGGACCCAAGCCCTTTTTATTTCTTTGCTGTTTGGATTTTGTGTATGACCATTGCCTTGTCATTTTGACACTGACTCTCGCCTGGCCCCTTTTGATTTATTTGCGGATCGGATTTTGACCCTTGTTTGTTCACCCCAGCGCATCACTTGCTCTCGACCCTGTTCGCCCACCCTGACTGTGACTTTGCTTTGCCTCTCTGCTCGTCATATAGTGACTCCGGTAATTCAGCGTGTTTCCAGCTGGATTGCATCCTTCCAACGGGACACTGTTTGTTATTTTCCTTTGTTATTTTACCTTTACGAAGGTGGTTTTGGGAGGAAAACTGATCTCTGTTGGGGGTTGGCTACATGCCGCTTTGAGCCCGGTAAGATTTCAAAGACTAGCTGAGGTTTATTTAGGTTTGTTTAGGCAGACAGGACAGGAGTTACTTGTCGGTCTGGAGTGTTAATTTCTTTCCCATTCCCCATTCTACTGTCAATCTCCCTATCCTTTACCCTGTAATGGCCCGACCCTTGACCGGGTCATAACACACTGTATTTCAGACGTTCTTATTCAGAGCGATTTACACAGCTTTTTGCATATTTACGCAGTATCTGAAGCAGTTCACTTTAAGCACCCTGCTCTAGGGTACAATGGCGGTGGCTGACCAGGGGATGGTACTACCCAGCTGCCCTGGTACCATTAGCAATCCCCTCTGGCACCTACAGTCACCCTGCACCTGCAGCCCGAGTAGTAGTTCCCTGACCACCAATGGCCACACAGATTTGCTGGTGGACTGCCAAGTGTAAAGAAGTGCTGGCATACAGAACGCACTCTTTTATGCACTACCCCTCGTGTTAGTTTCTGTCCGCCCTGGGTTTCCTTTCCCCGTGGCTTATTTCCTGGTACTGCGGCGCAAGAAGGAGGTTCAGTGCATTACTTTCTCCTGTGCTGATCAGCCTGTTTTTCTTTCCATAATCCAGTTCCAATAACATGTTGTTCTTTGCTTGAAGTTATTATCGTCACTTGTGCTGAACTGCTTCCAAAATATGATTAGGCACACTGTCCATAATATTTGAGACAAAGATATTCCTTTTATTTGCCCTGGTAATTTTAGATTGGTATGTAGTCAATTCGCATGTGGTTTAAGTGCAGATTCTCAGCATTAATTAATTACGAAGGTGTATACAAATACCCTAATAAAAGCTGAGAATTGGCACTTTAACCACATGTGAAATTCTCAAGGATTAGAGTTTCATAAGTATTTAAATCCCATTGGTTATATCTTAGAGAGAAGCTGCTAAACACAGGTTCAGGCTGCAAATATCATTTTATTATTTTATGAGTCATCACAGACATGTCTCTCTCAGCTCCTTCCTTTCCATGTTGCCACAAACTTGGAGACTATTCCTCATACATTTTACATTACATTACATTATTAGCATTTGGCAGACGCTCTTATCCAAAGCGACGTACAGTTGATTAGATTAAGCAGGAGACAATCCTCCCCTGGAGCACTGCAGGGTTAAGGGCCTTGCTCAAGAGCCCAACGGCTGTGCGGATTTCATGGTAGCTACACAAGGATTAGAACCACCGACTTTGTGTGTCCCAGTCATTTACCCTAACCACTACGCTACAGGCCGTCCCACATTTCATACTAAACCTCCACTCCAAACCTTGGGTAACAAAGGCTTTTCTTCATGCTAAATGTCAAAGCTCTTTCATATGCGCAGAGTGGCAGAAAATGACCTTCCAAAGACGATACAGAAACCTAGCATTTGTATCACACACAGGATTGATAAATTCAATATTGTATGCATAAGAACAAACTAAAAAGTAGTTCTGTGTACAGGTTGATGAATGAAGCCCTGCTTCAGCTGTCCACTACTGGCCGTGATGGAGAAGGAAGTGATCGACCCGCACACTGAAGGAATGAAAACGGCTTTCATTTAATCCATGTGAAGCGTCTCAGAATGATTTACCTTGGAAGAGATGGGGGATACCTCACCTCAGCCCTAACCGCCGTGTCACCACCTACCAGAATGAAACACAGAATCCATTTGCCGCTGGGATTAAACTGCACATCAGCCAAGAAGCCAGAATGATTTTTTCAGCCAATTAAACTTGGGGATGTTTCATGGGCCAAGTTGACATCCAGTTTGGGCCTTCTTCCAGGAAATCCCATATTTCTCCGCAGTATGTGCCAAGACATCTTTAATGACCACGGTGAATCCAGACCTTGCTTTAACATCTTCAAAAGAGTGGCAGAGAATGTCCTACAGCACATTGTCCCTGACTGACTCTTCTGTATGCCCTGCGGGTAGATTGGCACCTGCTGGCATGCCGACACTGTGTCCTACAGCAGGTGGCTTCCTATCCAAGTAACACACCCGGCTCAGCGCTGTTTAACTTCTCCTGCTTGGCGAGAGATGCGGGGAAAAGAGTGATCTGCCTGCAGGCTGCTGACAGTGATTGTTAATCACGGTGACAACCATCACCTACCCGACTTCCAGCCGCCTTCCTCTTTCCAAGCCACGTATTCACAAGGACAGGAGAGGAACATATGAATAATCAGTTCAATCTGAACAACGGAAGACGGACATTTTCATTTCTAAATCATCAGGTTGAAGTACTCTGCCTTAAACTGACAATCAGGACTTTACAGACGTAGTTTTTCTTTTTTTCACACGGTGATTTTCTAACGCAATTCGCCCATCCGTGACAATGAATGATTTCAGGTGGATCACCTAATCACAGAATGGGCCTGTCAGAATTGTTGCTTTGGGAAAATTGCCCCCGCGTTTCCTGGGGGCCAATCAAGGGGCAGGTTCACACAATCTCAAGGTCCTGCAGGTGCCTGGCACACGGAGCGGGTGCTCTTCAGAGAGCAATAAAAATGGCAGCTAAAGAGGCCATGCCAGCTCCTCTGGCCCTCGTTCACACTCTGCGTCAAAACAGCACTACATTACGAGGCAAGGCAAAGTGCTGCTTTGATTTCTGCTCACCTTGTACATTTCCATTCAACCATTCATTCCTCATGGTGGTGAAAAGAGCCTGTTTCAGCCGTTCTGATCTTTTTCGAAAATCACCACAGCACGTTTGCAATTTAACTGTGAAAATACATGCTTTTCAGAGAGGTGGTCACGGATTACGATAAGTACGTCAGGTCAAGTGATGCTGGCGCATGTTTTTTTCTTTTTGTGTGGACAATTCTGGATTCCAAAACTCGAATTGCTCAGCATCACCACCATTGCTTCATCAATCCTTCATATGATTTATAGTGTCTACCCTCTATAAATAGGAGGCTGGAAGAACACACTTCAAAAAAAAAGTTCATTTCTTTCCATCATTGGCAATCTGGTGGTTCCATACATTACCTCAGAATTAAAAAGAGCACCGGGTTATTCCAGCCCAAACAGTGATTTTTCACAAACTATTCACTATTAAAGCATTTTTGTTCATGAGAGTAAATAAGAATAAAATAAAAAGTATGCTTACAGTTACATTTTTAATGGATCTTTTAAAAAGAAACTGTAGCTGGCCATTTCTGTAAAATGTTCCAATCCTGCTACACAAGCAGCAGAAAAGCTATAAAATGAAATCACCTCTTCTTTTGCAAAAGGCCATATTCCTATTCCCATATCCGACCCTTGTTAGTCCCCGAACGGTAATCTAAAATAAGAGTGCTGCAGTGAAGTGAGTATGGGGCTGTTAAAGCAGGGTGTGATTGTAGCTGCGGTTGAGTTAGCCATTTCCCCTCAGGCCCAGGGCGGCTGCTCCAGCCTGGACATCAGATGGGTGTGCGAGGCAATTTCAACCTTTCCATATCTGATCACACAGGAGCCGTGTGGTCTCCCCTGAGCGCAGGCGTGTAAACACGCATACACAACACACGGCTGCGCACGCACGGGCACAGACACATACACAACACACGGCTGCGCACGCACGGGCACAGACGCATACACAACACACGGCTGCGCACGCACGGGCACAGACGCATACACAACACACGGCTGCGCACGCACGGGCACAGACGCATACACAACACACGGCTGCGCACGCACGGGCACAGACGCATACACAACACACGGCTGCGCACGCACGGGCACAGACGCATACACAACACACGGCTGCGCACGCACGGGCACAGACACATACACAACACACGGCTGCGCACGCACGGGCACAGACGCATACACAACACACGGCTGCGCACGCACGGGCACAGACGCATACACAACACACGGCTGCGCACGCACGGGCACAGACGCATACACAACACACGGCTGCGCACGCACGGGCACAGACGCATACACAACACACGGCTGCGCACGCACGGGCACAGACGCATACACAACACACGGCTGCGCACGCACGGGGTGATGTGTATGTGTCTGCATGTGTGTGTGTGCATGTCTGTTAGTGTGTGTGTCTGCATGTGTGTGTCTGCACGTGGTGTGGGTGGGTGTGCATGTGTGGGTGTGTGTGTGCCTGCACGTGTGTGGGTGTGCGTATGCATGCAGGTGGGTGGTTATTCTGATTGAGAGTTTTTCGCTGCAGCAGAAATGATTCAGGTGTGATTAGCAGTAATGAGAGCTTCCCTTGCACACAGCCTGCCTCCTCACCAGCTGGGGCAGGCAGGAGAGTTTCAACACTGAGTGCGCCCCTGCCTTCTAAGGCAGGTGAGGGAGTCCTAATGAAGGCACCTGGGACAGCCGTCACCACGGCAACGCTTTAAGGAAACGCTGTGATGATGAGGTGGGCCAGGTCAGCAATAATGACATCACTCCCTTCCCTGGAATCTTAAGCAAGCAGCTAATTATACACATGTCCCCCCTCTGTGAAGAACAGTTACAACATGATGCACGCATGCAGATCTGCTTCTTTTCTGGGTCAGTACGACAGGGGCCCTGGAAAAGTCTGCTGTATCGGCACTCAGGCAAAACTAAAAGACAAATTGCTTATTTATTATATCTGTTTGAGTGTGCGCTTCATTTAGTTTTAGAAGAAATTATTGGAAAAGCTCTCTTTGAAAAGGACGCACGCAACAAAGGCAGTGCTCAGTCCTCACGGAATCAAAGTTACAGTATGAAAGTGCATGAAGTGAGAGAGACATCAGCTTTTCTCCAGTCTCACTGTGAAGATGCTATCACAGCAGTTTCGCCAGCCCTAAAACAGTGAATTCCACAGCTCCTTCACAGCCTGCTTTCACCACTCTGGGATTCTTTTTTTTAATTAGTTCTACCTCCAGGTGTGGGGAAAACATCAAGGAAGAGAAGTGCATGTGGGCCCATGAGCATACCCATGTAGCACATTCCCTGTTTAGATATTACAGCTAGTCAGCAGACAAAAGCCTGATTTATACTTCTGTGTCGAATCTACGCAGAGGCTACGGCATAGCCTACACGTAGCCGCGTTCCCTGCACCGTAGGCTATGCAGTGGCTACGACCCGGAGTTACATTTCTGGGGAGGTGTGCATCAGGCTACACCGTAGGCTATGGCATAGCCTCTGCGTAGATTCAACGCAGAAGTATAAATCCAAGTCCAAGCAGCAGAGTTGAGGAGCTGTGGTCCACACAGAGTACATTCCTCCTTTAATATCCAGCTATGCCAGCTTGACCAGCAAGAAAATTGAGCTGGTCAAGCTGGTCATGAGCTGGTCTAGCTGGGTATGAGCTGGTCAACCAGCATGCCAAGCTGGTCATGAAGCTGGTCTAGCTAGGCATGGGCTGGTCTAGCTGGGCATGAGCTGGTCAACCAGCATGACCAAGCTGGTCATGAAGCTGGTCTAGCTGGGCATGAGCTGATCAGCCAGCTCATGCTGGTAGCTTGTCTGAGCTAGTTGCTGGTCAGCCAGCTACCAGCTATTTCAAAACATAGCTTAAGCTGGTCAAACCATGTCAAGCTGGGAGCTTGTCTGAACTGGTCAACCAGGTTGTTTCAAAACCTAGCTTGAGCTGTTGATTTCAGCAGGGATGGCCCAGACCTGAGCTTACTTTGCAATGTCATGAACATTCAGGTGGTCACAAGTAAATTCCACAAATAAGGAGCAAATGCTGGGTTGCCAAGCATAAAACTAAAACTGTATTATGTTAATAAATATATTCACTATGAGCTGGTTGGTGCCTTGCGTAGCAGCCAGTCACCGTTGGTGTGTGTGAATTGATGAAAGAGAGGCATCAATTGTAATGCGCTATATGAATGCATGTCCGTTTACAGTTTGCTTTTAGTACACTACATACACTACAGCATGTGCTATTAATAAGATTACAATAGCTTAACCATATTCCTTCAAATTGTGAAGCACCTAATTTCCCTTTGTTGAACAAATCCATTGCCTATCTCTGATTCACAATACGCTTTGAAGTACCAGAAGCATAATTACTTCTAAGCAGCAAGACACAGGCAATTTCTATTAGATGAATATATTCATGTGGAGTATTTGGAAGGATATAGAAAAGAGCAGAAACAAAGATGAAAGCTTTAGTTTGAATGAAAGATTCAAATAAATTTCATGGAATAAACAGTTGAAACTCCCACAGAGCCTTGAAGTTCTGCACTCTTGAACAAACATGTGAAATGTCTTCTACTCTCCATGTTTGAATGGCCAGTTTCTGCTTTAATGCTTTGAACCTTGAAAAAATGTTGAGTCACTCAGATATTTCACTTGTTCAATGCGCGTGTTTGTTCAGATATGACTCTATAAACTTTGAGAGAGCCCATTCCTCCAAACAGATATCTGGGGGGGGGGCCCTAATTAGGTAAGCCTAATTACCCTGAAATATCGAAAACAGAAAAACACTTTAAAATGCACAATATTCTATTATTGTTGCGAAGGACAAGATTTTCTATTTTATTGCCCAATCTGACATTAACCGAGTTGAATTTCTGTACAGATTTCTGCACACTTTAAATTCCTGAGTTTCTAAAGGCCCTGTGAAGACCAATCAATGCAGTTTGAAAGGAAGGAGAGTAGCTCAAGCATTCCGTCACATTGTGAGATCTGTGTGAGATCTATTCTACAGTGCTGGACAACATGTGGACTGCTTTCTCTGATGTGAAATCTGTCAAAATAGTACCAATGGTTGGAGGGAAACTGTTGGCTGATACACACATTTAAAAAACACATAAGTCATTGAATATTATCATTCATTATCAAAGATGATTTGTAGGCTTTGATTTAGTTTGAAATAGATCCACTCTGGGAATGTTAAAAGGTGGTCGTGTCGTGTAATCTGAGTAAATACTAATGCTAATCACGAACAGAAAATATGCATGGAATGGGGGAATGGGGACAAGCGGAATTCAAATGAATGTTTTTAATTTCAGTATGTCTTAAATTGCTAATGTGAAGGCAGCCATTTCACACTACGTCGATGACAGTCCTTATATGGATGGATCTAATTAGCTATTCTTGCATATTGATTATATGGGCTGTGCATTAATTTAGTAAAGCCTTTCAATAATGTCTGAGTCAGACCTTTGTAAAAATGGATATAAGGACCGTATATCTTACATACCATTAAACAATACTGCCACACCATTGCTCCAGGAATCAGGAGTGCTGCTGTTCAGTATGCACTTGACCTAACATTAAACTACAGTATATGACTTTTACTCAGGTGCTTTCATGTGACAAAGCCATGGAGTGCCATGGAGGATTCTGAACACTGTAACTATTCTGATGTAAGCCAGAGAATATTGGCTCTAATCACTTTATAAAAGCTATTCATTTACAGCCATGAGATCGATAGCTAATGTTATTCCCAGACCAACAGCAATTCACTGTAAAGTCTTGCTGACACGGATACATTTCCCCCCATTGTCAGATGAGCGTTCTACATTTCCTCCCAAGTAATTGAGACGTTTATGGCCTCAGACCACTTTCCTTATGAGCCACCACTCCAGAAAAAGCTAAAGTAAACACTGAGCATGGAACAAAGCTACTTGGTCATGAGAAATGTCTCAATGCAATGTAAATGTCTTCATGACAGAGAGCTTATGATTTAACAGAGAAGGGCACGAAAACTCAGCATTCAGCATTTGAAGAGATTTGTACCTAACCTGCTTCCTCTTCCGAAATAGTAATACTGCAGTTTTTGACAGCATTTGTTTAAGTCATTTTTATTATATAGGGAAGACTACATCACCGGTATTTGTCAGTCGTGTCTAGGACTGCACGTACACTCACTGAGCACTTTATTAGGAACACCTACTTGTGTGTGGCAGCCTGTAGCATAGTGGTTAAGGTAAAATGACTGGGATAGGCAAGGTTGGTGGTTCAAATCCCAGTGTAGCCACAGTAAGATCCGCACAGCTGCCCTTAACCTTGCATTGCTCCAGGGGAGGATTGTCTCCTGCTTAGTCTAATCAACTGTACATTGCTCTGGATAAGAGCGTCTGCCAAATGCCAATAAAGTAATAATGTACTTATTCATGTGATTATTTAATCAGCCAGTGCAATGCATAAAATCATGCAGATATGGGTCAGGAGCTTCAGTTAATGTTCACATCAACCATCAGAATGGGGAAATAATGGGGGGAAAAGTGACTTTGACCATGGAATGATTATTGGTGCCAGTGTGGTTTGGGTATCTCAGAAACTGCTGATCTCTTGGGAATTTCACGCACAACAGTCTCTAGAGTTTACTCCGAATCGTGCGAAAAATGAAAACATCCAGTGAGCGGTAGTTCTGCAAGCAAAAACATCTTGTTAACGAGAGGTCTGCGGAAAAGGGCCAGACTGGTCAAAGCTGACAGGAAGGTGACAATAACGCAGAAAATGACACAAAATTACAACAGTGGTATGCAGAAGAGCATCTCTGAAACCTCTAAGTGGACAGGCTACAGCATTTTTTAAGTCTAAAAAATAAGTCAAAAAAATACCTAATGAAGTGCTCACTGAGTGTATTTGCTGAGGGTTCATGTGGAGCAATCCACTATACAAGAAAAAAACGTGTTTCTGGGCTATTTCACGATACAAGACTTTAATGTCACCCTTAGGGCAGCTCTCATTGCTTTTGGTTACTGCATGCATTATTAATTGAACTCTGCATATGGAATGTACTCTCTTAAGTGATATGTTTTGAATCTTTTGTTAAGCACAAATCAAATGGAAGCGATTGACTGAGATTGGTGCCACAGCTTTTGTGGACCCCAAGCTTCGGGGGAATGGTCTCAATGTCAATGAGGGTCTGGGAGCGGTGACCCGATCTTATCCAATCCCAGGCATCTCAAGTGCTGCTCCAATGGGAGAAACCTACCCCTTTCAAGACTAAGAGACTCCAAATTGATTTTCTATGGCTGCCACTGGACAGAGCAGGAATATTGGCTTTCATTAATGTCTTTAAGTTGTTCTGAATTGATTCTCAGTACCCCATTGCGGTTGTTTAGGATATTCAAAAAACCCATCTAACACTATCCAGTCCAGGCCACTGCTGACAAGATGAATACAAAATCATAATGTGTCACCGTAGTATAACTATAAAGCAATGTCATACTACCTTCCTGATAGGGTAACATTACAGAGGAGAACAATTGCATGTACACAATCATGGACACACGCACACAATGCATATACAGTATGGAAATGTTACATGCACACAAATATTAACCTGAAAATGTAATTATTCCAACTATGTTATGCAGTTATGCAACCTGTATACAGCAAATGCATCTGAGATACAGAGAGTTACTGGCAATCAAAGACCTCTGATTACTGCTTGAATTTAGTGGCCTTGTCAAGATTTTCAAAAGCCATTTTCTGCAGTGTGCATTTCCATGAATTGAATGTCGAGGTCATCCCAAATTTCAATTTCACATAGCAAACAAACTTTCATATAAGGAAAAGCTATATCTGTAGAATTCTTAGAAATGCATGAAAAAGGTGGGGCAACTGAAAATTGGATCTTCTAAGTCGTCCTGGTGCATATATTATGACCACCTTACACAGTAATTAATGGGGAAGCTTAAAATAACGAGTCAGCACTGTCTTGACTCTTGACCAAACATTGTAAACAAAACCAACAAGGGGATGTATCGTTCTCAGTAAATATGCATATTCAGGTAAAAACCTAACCAAACGCAGTATCAAAAATTAAAACGGTGTTTACGTTAAATAACAAAATACAAATAACTGTATAAACATATTTTCCAGCAGTATTTTGACGAAAATGATTATTTTTTTGCTTACTTAAGGTCCTCTGAGATTTAAAAGAAACAGCATTGTGAGCATAAAACAAATTCAAAGCAATATCCGAATGCAAAGATGATTTATGAGCAGGAAATGCTGTTCACCTACTGCTTGACTCTTGCAATGAAGAGTCTCCCAATAAAGTGTTGAGTGTAGAGTGACTATGATCCAAGTGTGGAGAGTACAACTCATGAACAGGAAGTGGAGCATTGATAAACAGGAATTTGAGCTATGATTAAAAAAGTAAAAGCATTAACCCTTTCAGTCCCATGAGTGCCATATGGCCCTCAAACGTAACTACCGTACAATCCTGACAGTGCCATATGGCCTTATAGCTTTTCAGCCAATCAAAATGTCTGCTATACTATTGTTTTGAGCTCCTGTAAAACCCCTAGATTTTCTCAACCAAAGCGAAAACTCGTTGGGATGTGTGTAGAGCCGGTTCATATTGGGCTTGAGACTGAAAGGTTAACCCTATAGAGATAGATGGATAGAGATAGAGGAGAGTGAAAAGGGGAAGAGACTGACTGCTGAAGGAGAGTGAAAGGGAGAAGAGACTGACCAATGAAGGAGAGTGAAAGGGGGAAAGACTAGACTGACTGTTGAAGGAGAGTGAAAGGGGGAAGAGACTGACCGTTGAAGGCGGTCTGTAGCGTAGTGGTTAAGGTAAATGACTGGGACCCGCAAGGTTGGTGGTTCTAATCCCGGTGTAGCCATAATATGATCCGCACAGCCATTGGGCCCTTGAGAAAGGCCCTTAACCCTGCATTGCTCCAGGGGAGGATTGTCTCCTGCTTAGTCTAATCAATTGTACGTCGCTCTGGATAAGAGCATCTGCCAAATGCCAATAATGTAATGGAATGTTGAAGGAGAGTGAAAGGGGGAAGAGACTGACCGTTGAAGTTGACAGCGCGGATGTGGGTGAGCAGCTCCTTGCCGTCGATGGCGCTCATGCGGGAGCAGAGGCCGGGCACGCCGAAGCACAGCTCCCGGTGCATATGGTGCAGGGCGTGGGCCATGGCGTATACCGCATCCATCACAAACTGCACCTTCCCCTCCTGCTCGTAGCTGGAGTCCCTGCCCACCTTCTCCAGCCCTGTGTGAGACAAGAGGCCATATACATGCTACATCCGCACTTTCACACGCAAAACATGTCCTCTCCTTGACTTGGAAAATGCACTGTACCATTTACATATGAATGCATAGAATGCATAGACTACTAAAATAAATCATCCATAACATATTCTTTCATTGCTGACAAATAGCGGACACAAATACACACACACACACACACACACACACACACATAAACGTATTGTGTACCCACGCACACCTTCCGTGATGAGATGCAAGATAAAAGCTATAACATAGTCCACATAATTACTCTAAATATTCTGTAAATATATGGAGGTACTGGAGAAACCCAGAAAACAAATAGAATGTTTAAGAAACAATAAATTATGTATAGCTATTGTGGACAATATAAAGGTTATTGTGTGCAAATATAAAGGTTAAATAATTCATATAAATTTCAAGTGAAGCCATCGAGCTTGCATTAATATCAAATGCTGTATACGTTTTCACAGTCATGTGATTTATATGTAACGATTCTTTTTTGGTCATGCCTCAGTGATCATTATCCTGGCAGTTACCAGCATCCTTATCAAAGCAGTTTTATGAATCATGAAAAATAGTTTTATGTGATTTTCTCAGCTCCACCGCTGTACTGTGTTTGCTTCAGGCAACTGAAAAGGAAATAAAAACAAGGTGCAGCAAGGTGAACGAACAAGTCCTGCAAGCCTTCAATCAATGAATGTGCCAGAGAGGAATTAATAGAATCTTGTAAACAAAATTCAATTTAATTTCATAGCAGCTGCAGGTCTGGGGGACTTCTCTGAGAGTCCCCCCCAAAAACCGAAATAAATAAATAAAAGAAACAAGACTGATTACTTGGCTATAGCTTTGTAATGAATTGGGCTTGTATAGCAACGGAGAATTCCTGTCAGTTACAAAATGGCAGAGCGGAAAATGGTGAGACGACCTTATTTGCGGATTCCCTTGTTTTCAAAGCATAGCCTGACACACTGGGAGATGGGGTGGCTAAGAGGGGAAGTAATCCGGCAGCTCGGTCTGATAGGAAGGAAACAACAACCGTGCCCGAGCGAAAAGAAATGCTCCAAACCACGGGACACAACTTGTTCTGTCGGTGTGCGCTAATAATATCAGGCTCAGCTGTGCAGAAAACAGCCTCCGAGATGGAGCTAGCGAGAAGGCACGATAGGTATTGCTTTCTGATAAGATCATGACAACACATCTGTACGGACCGTTATGTCAAACTCATTTCACTTCGTCCCCTTATCTTTTAGCAGAAACTGGAGTTGGACAGACATGGTTCAGCAGACAGATAAACATGTGTGTCCAGCATGCTACAGGTAGGTTACAGGCTATACAATCGACTACACACTATATAAAGCATGCTACAATTGATAGATTTCATTTATAATTCATTGGCACATAGATTTGACTTTGAATAAGATTTAAATACAGTTTTACAATAAGGTTCCATGAATTGGCATGAACTATTGTATGTAGTTGTTAGCTAGCTACTACTGAGAAGTTAATCTGTACAGCTCTGTTAATGTGTTTGTCATTAATTCCTGTTAACAACTACATTAGTAATTAATATTGGAATGAAAAAGTCAGTTGATCCTATGGTTTGCTAATGTATAAATACATTATCATGTAAGAAATATGTTAGTTGTTTACAACTGTATTAACTAATTAAAAGTTCATTTCATGCTTAATTAATGCATTTATCCATCATTAATTCATGTTAACAACTACATTAGTTAATGCCGATTCATGAACCTTATTGTAAAGTGTGACGCAGTAATTTGAAGAATAATCAGGTAATATACACAGGCATAACATTACTCAATAAGCTGCTTTGAAGTATGTTTAGTTTCTTTGGTTCACAAACCCCCTAATGCTCCTGTGTCTGTCATAGTAAAGCCAGTACTGCCAGCCAGGCTGCTGGAAACTTCTGTAAACATCTAAGATATCCACCTTGGGAGAAATTGTCTGGGGTAATCAAAAGCATAAACTAAAGCTGAAATAAACCATTAAAGTAGACTATCATTTTAAAATGTATGAAGGTATAAAACTGAAAAAAGTCAAATTGATCAAAACAGTAATAATTCCATCCTGCATGAAATGAACTGCCTACTACCGACAATGTGGTAAAATGGCGGTGAAGAAAAAAATGAAATAAAAAATAAAATACGCATATTTATTTTACAATACTAAGGAGCTGGCATTTGTAAAAAAAAAAATAATAATAATAATAAATACAAATATTTTCTTCCATATAAAAGACACTGCAGTATGTCCACATTGGGTGCCAAATTTATTTATTCTTAAAGGGTGAAAATCCTCTCCACACTCTCATGTTCATGTATAAACTCAGGCCCTTGTGGGGTTCGGCTGGGTGGTGAGAAATCACACTGATTGGACAGGTTCATCTTTCACATCCGTTCAATTCTGAAAAGCAACACTGCTTGAAAAAGAGATAAGGCAAAGCACAAGTTGTGATGAGTCTTGCCAGTAAAATTGGATATTGGCTTGACAATAATTATCTCAAGGGAAGAACTAGCAGTGAAAACATTTTCCCTGCCATTGCATCATACAAGACATTTAATTTGGCCAATATCTTGTTCGAACTCAATCTGTCATGCTCATATTTTCACCTTACTCCATCTCAATTCTCTCTCATAGAAGTCGCTGTTGGACTCATTCAAATAATATTCAGTAAAATGATTATCATTCCTTATTGACCGGGTTGTGACAATATTTTTTATGTTGACAGGCCTATGTCAGTCTTCCAAATTGATGCCACAGGCTAATAGACTTCTCCATTAAATTTGCAGCCAGGTCTATTTGGAATGCTTAACAAGCTCTGGGAGTATGCTGAGCTCACACAGTGAATCTGAATTGTTAAATCCTATGCCCCAGTATTTTTGTTTTATTTATTTTACACATATTAGTCAAGCAAGCCTGAAAACCATGCCAGCATAGTTCTGGTCTATAAACTAAATGAGACCATCATAAAAAAAAAAAAATTTTCTTCATGGTTTTCCCCCTTGTTCTCTCCGTTTTGAATGTTTAATCATGTTCATACCGCATCACTCAGGGGGGCTGTAGACAAGAGTGGGCTCTCCTCTGAGGCAGTGATGTCACACTGGAGATGTCACATGACGTCAGTGTCACTGTTGTCTTCTCACACTACAGTTGACAAGCCGAGCTCTCACGGACATGAGTTGGAGGAAGCAATTTCATGTTCAGCTCAACAAGTGAAACAGGAGCGTCAATTTTACCAGTAGGAGTCGCTGGTGTGCAATTCTCCCTGCCTGCTAGGGCCAGTTATGTGTTCCCCATGGGTACACACTGGCTGGGTGCTGATTCAATACTAGACTGTGGGCCCCACTCGTGCACTAGAACACCATCTTAACAGCATGAGCTTCTTTTTTTCCAATTTTCTCTGTCAGTAGGGACTGTTTCAATATGCTATTTCAATATACATGTGTACATTTGTACATTTGTAAAAAAAAGTTTTTTCTTTTGTGATTGACCCACATAAAATAACTGGATTCATTCAAAGACAGACTTGCTGGATTCAATTAACATTCGTCCTTGACATACAAGTGTTTGCTGTTTCTGCATAACTATAGCTAGGTGAGTTTAGAAATCATCAAATGTAAATGCAGTTCAATCTCCAATTTCTGGAGATAAAAATGATCATATATATTTAAGTTGAATTTTTAATCCATGTCTTATTACCAACATCAAACGGTAACATCGTTTAAAACTTAGTAAATGCCCTCAGCCCCAGAAGGCAATATGAAAGCTGTCTCAGTGTAACTGATTGCTTGACAAAATAAAGACCACACAACAGGGAAATATGTGCATGCCCTAAGCGAATAGTGACTGGCTGTTTCAGCTAAGCTATGAGAAAAATATATATTTCATCACCCTGAGTGATGGATGGTGACAAGGATGACAGACAGCTTAATCACTGGAACAAGCATCTCAATTAAACCTCACTTACCGACGCAAATTTAATTCTCCCTTTGCCTGCCAGAACTACTTCACATTTTTCTTTCAGTGGAGCAAAGGGGCAACATCCCATTTCGAAATGTAAATGAGATAAATTACAGAATAATTACAGGAGATAGTCTTTTGTGATAACGTTTAAAGAAATACACTAAAATACAGAAAACAGAAGGCCGCCATTTCAGACAACCCTCTATAATATTTACATCAATTACTACGTATCATCACTCTAGATTTCCTATCGCACATTTTGACTGCGTCTTGTCATTACGGCTGACACTATAATGACAAGCCAGGCCTGAGCTGGCCCTGAGAAGTGACAGTGGGTAAATAATGGAGAAAATGAGGATATTTAGACGCATAATGGAAGGAGATAAGTGCTGGTAGACAGGGGCGGGAGCAGATGACATGTGCATTACCCCCGTTAAACTGTATAGTATAATGGTGAAATAATAATAATAGGAAGAAGAAGAAGAATAACAATAATAACATCAATAACAATAATAATCATAATTATTATTATTCGTAGTAGTAGTAGTAGTAGTAGTATTACAATAATAATAACCACAATAATTGGACCTGTATTCACCCCATCCTCCATTTTGATGCTCTGAATTCTCCGTACAGTCACTCCACTCTGTGTCCAGAAAACTAAGACCAGAATGCTACAGTGCTGAAGTATAACAGAACAACCAATTCTGAAATTTTGAAATTCAAGTTTATTGAAAAATATTTTCTTTAAAGCTCCACGCAAGGGTTTTTTGAGAACTTGGACCACCCTCAAAGTATGAAATTGCATTATCAATACAGCAAGCCCCACCCCCTGCCTCTGAAAGCAGGTCACCATGACAAGGCACCGCCACACACTCCAACCCCTGAGTCACCGTTCCAGCAGGTGGAGGTGCACTGCACAAGCATGCACAGCTGGCAACAGGTCAGGGCAAAGGCACACCAAACACCGAACAGCTGGGCGCAGATTAATTGCGTCTTGTTCACGGTGTATTTTAAAATGGGTTATTTTTGGTTCTTTTTTGCTCGGAGGTGAAGATGCTGTGGCAGTTCTGGGCCTCGTGGTGGTGCGGCACGGGGCTTTAATCAGAGTCTGCGTCCCGAACAGACTGGAAAACCACAGGCAGTCTGGGACAAGGCCTCGCCGCTCGGCCTAAGAACAAATTCATACGCCGAAACTCGCTCTTAACCCAACGTGACGATAACCCGCCCCGTGCTCATCAAAGTGCATAATTGTAACAGGGTCGTTCCGCCAAGGACTTGACACAAAAACAGATTGGTCTAAATGGTTTGAATGAAAGGCCGCTGTTTTCCTGTGAAAGGGCTTTGGAGCGCAGCGGACTTGCGATTGTGATTGCTGCACTTCGCCCAGCCCGGCCTCTGCCCATAGGAGAACCGTGTGTGATGCACTTCATTACCTTTGTCTGCTTCTTTCCAATAATAATACCGAGGCAATCTGAGAAGTTTTCAGCTCAAATGCAGCTGTAGTCTGCCTCTTTTATCTGTCCCTGGTCGTCCATCACAGGCCCACAAAGCGCTTTACAGCCTCTCAGAAAAGAGGTGACCCAGGCAACACAACCAAATCGGCACAGCCAATACATTACATTATAGGCATTTGGCCAACACTCTTATCCAGAGTGACATACAACAGAGTGGATACCCATAACCAGGGACAAGTGCGCTGAAAGACCCAAGAGGGAAGCACAGTACAATCTTATTAGTCCATATTGCAGCATGTACCGAATTTATGAAAACCCATTTACTTTGACAACAAACACATTTGCCTCACAACCTTCGCTGGTGAAAAATCAACCACTAAAATTCAGCAACATAGAATAAACAAGTTGTATAAACTGCTGTCCATTTACAGTACTGAGGCGGGCCAAGGGCCTGAAATTGACTTGTTTCGATAGGGATAGGGCCATAATTCTGTAATCCTGACTGGTAATGCGAGGCCTGGTCCTGGTTGGATAAGAGGCAGATGGTTGAACTGAGTGTCAGGGGAAAGCTCTTTTGGACTGTTTTACACAGAATATTCCGCTGATGACTTTCTGTTTTCACTCATTAGGTAATTCAATATTGAGGCAGCCTGATAACAAACAAACGCAGAAGTATTCTTTACTGTATCTCTGTGTGGAAGAGTATGGAAAAGTGTATGTACAGTATGTGTGTGCACATGCGTGTGTGTGTGTGTCGCACGTGTGTATACATGTTTGTGCGCACGTGTATGTGTGTGTAGGTGTGGCACGTGTATGTGAGTGTGTGCACTGTTTTCTCTGCATATGTAATTATTCTTTTTCCAATTATAGAGAAATGCAAAGCAGGCTGTGTATTTGCATAAGATGGTAATATCACCTTTTTCTTGTCTGGTAAAGACAGCTATAATGCACAGGGAGAATGCATTAATAACCCTGTGCCCACCTATAAACCTTGCGATGCAGATATGACCCAGTCGTACCATATGCACCATATAAACACGCCCGGTAGGAAGGATACGCCGATAAATCATCTTTCATTTTGCCACATTTCAGCCATCGTTTCCCAGCATACAGTGCAGCAATGCTTCTCCTTTATAATTATGTTATGATATATTTTCACCCCGCTCCCTTTTTGCTGCAGAAATGAGCCACCAGACAGAAGTCAGAAAGCCCTTTACTGTGTCTTTTACACATGCTCATAAACAGTTCGGGGTGAGAACGAGGCAATGACAAACTGAAGGAATCTGTGATCGTTTCATGGACCCCTCCACCTCTCCAGCTCTTCCCAGGCGGTCAGGGGGCTCTGGGGTTTGGGGGGGCACACGGCAAAACCCTCCTGTAATGCACAATCAGAGACGGAAAACAGCGCAGCTCCATTATCAAGACCATTCCACAGCTTTACAGCTCTGTATCGCTCAGAGCGAAGCGTTTAGTGCCTGTATTATCTGCCTGTGCTTTCTCACCACTTCTCATCACACAGCCACGGTCTGCTGAAGCCTTTAAATACCGTGGAACGGAGTCCTTCGCACCTACAATCGAGGCAGCTTCTGTTGCACATTCATAAATAAGACTGTCACCTAAGCTTCTGGCTGCTAATAGGGCTGCTAAAACTTTTTTTGCTTTTTTTTCATTGCAAACTGGAGTTTGTTATTATTTGGATGAATGTAACGCTAGATCTTGGAACACCATTCAAAAGTGAACAGGAGGTAATAATGTAATGTAATGTAATGTAATGCAAATTACTATGAGTCAGCAGCCAATTGTACAACATGGTTTGACAGGCTCACAGAGATACTGGAGGCAGGGTCATTGTCGTCAATGCCATTTGGTTGGGATTTCTTTGATGTTTCGGGGGTTTCTTTCATCCTTGGGTAAGGGGGAAAGTGCAATGGCTCGAGGAGACTCAGCAACATGCCATTCAGGTACAGTCAGTCAAGTACACTCACATTTTGCACCATTGCATATTTTGCATTATTGAAAATACTGTATAATAAATTCACTTTAAGATACACATTGTATCCTTGAAGGCTACACAAGCCAGCACGCCTGAACCACACTACCGGTGGGAAGAGGCTGTAGTTCCTTATTTGCAGTCCTTCCATGTACAAATGTTAGCACAGAGAAAAGGTTAAACATTATGTTGAAGTCAGATAAATGAGATAACATTAAAATAAACCCGGTCTGGTTGCACTAGGTAAGACTACACGCATTCCTTCCCTGCTCAGATACGTCTGCTGTTCGGTGTCTGGGGGGATTCTTACAATGTCACCAGTGTTCTTCTTCAGTTTGATCTCATTCCTCTGTGTTGGTTGAGTTCTACCTGGGGATCTAATGCTGTAACGTCTATTTCTCTGTGGGAAATACTGCAGTGCATGGATGAATGTGACATGTAGAGCGAATGAGATTAGCCTCAATGCCAAGAAGAGCTTTAAAAGATTGGTGAAATAAATTGGTTCCTGTTAGATTCTTCTGATATGGAAATGTTCCGAATAAAGCAATACAAGAGTGGAGATGAAATCTATTAAATAGACACAATTTTCTCCACAGCCAAATAATGTCTTTAATGTTTGTCCAGTTCGTTTTGCAGACACTTTCTGATTGTTTTGGGCACAGCTGCTTGGATGGTGCTGGGGTGCGGAGGCAGTTTCACCTTTGGGGGGGGGGGTCACATTAGCATTTGCTGTAAAGTTGATGCGGACAACAAATGCATGTCTTATTAAAAATGTATGCCCCCAACTTCCTAGACAAAAGTTGTTTCTCTGTGCTAGGCTATCGTCTACATCTCTCGTTCAGAGCCAAAGAATATGCGAAAGGCCTGCCAAGTCTGCTTTCTGTGGTTATTTATTATTTTATTAGAAAGGGCTTTTTTGTGTACAAGTAGGTCATTCACTTTCAATGTGTTCATACAACTTGGCGTGGGCCAGACACAGCAATTGTTTACAGCTGTTAAGTGCTCATTTGTGCTTCATCCTGTGGAAATCAATTAATACTGAGTGGGGCAGATTATGACATAGTCAGTATCAAGGAGGACAAACGAACTGCAGCCGTTCCATTGATTTCCTCATTTGGATCCCGCTGCTGATGCAGGGGGTTGTAATCAAACTCCCTGGCTGTTCTTAAAATGGCCGCACTCAAAGAGGAAGGACCACGCGCACTTTAAAAGTCCAGCAGAGGCGAACACGCTCATTACTGCCATGCAATGATTGGCATGATAACCCAGACTGGGTTCTCCTCACCCACTCCTTCTACTTCTCTCTCTCGGTTAGGAATGTCATTCAGAATTAATTGCTATTGATGATTGAGGCTCTGTATACTTCATTTCTCATCATCAGGCAGCCGTTTCTTCTTTTCAAAGCGAAGAGGAGGGAGATTCATTCAGACACAAAGTCCCTGTTCTATTTTGATTTGTTTCTACCCCCCAAGCTATGGGGCCAGAGTGGCCACAGATCTCTGGAGACCCTGGGATTTAACGGAGAGGACATGGTATTGTACCTTCAGCAAAACTCAGGCTGCAGTGTACTATAATGGAGCTGGGCTTGGAAAGAGTCTCAGCTTAGGACTGCCGTTGTACCCTTTGAGAAGCAGTACTTAACACAAATAGCTTCTGTATGAATCCAGCATAATCATGTGTGTCCGCTAAAGGCTTGGACTGTAAGGCATTTAATTGAGCTTTGTTGAGAGCTACTGCATGTTGCAGCAATTAAAAAAACGTACTGTACATGATCTTGGATGTCCATGGTCAAGGTTGAGAAAGAGAATCGCTCCTGGTTGTAAGGACGATTGTTGAACAGAAAGGATAATGTACTTTTAGTAAGTTTGCACTAAATGGTTTTGATGTGATTAGAAGGGTTGACATGAAGAGTTTGTTTGGACAAAATCACTGAAAGGATAGTATAATACTGAGTTTCATCTGCAGCCTTCAGACCATTTACATATATCTTTAAATACTTTCCCTGGTTTTCTACCCAATTTGGAATGTACTATCAAATCAGAAGACTGCAAACCAGCATGTGAATTGCTCTGAAAAAAAATAATGTCTGCACTGTTCTTATGGTTCCACAGTTAGAAAATCAGGCCCCTAGACATGAGTCAGACAAAAACACTTAATGGGCAACTCAACAGGCGGACTTGCAGGTGTCATATCGACCAACAGGGGCCACTAATTAGTGGTGAGACACTGAAACCCTGGCTGGTTGAATCCCTCCCATCACTGACAACCCTAGAGCCAACTGTGCATCACTGCCTATCACTAGCACGGTCTGCATTTCATACCAGGCCAAGGGACCCATCAGTGCATTGAAAGGGATGGTACACGTTCGGGATTTTCTCATATTATTTCCGTTTTAATGTCTGTTATGGGCCAGGATGCCTTTGTGTACAAAGAGTTTAGTAGTTTTATTTTAGAAATGTCTGACAACCTGCCAGCCTTATAATGGCTGGCAAAGGGGCTTTCACAGATTTGTCTTTTAATGCGAGAAAATAAACTTCATGCAACTCAAAAGCAGCTTGTCCAATGGTGTTATGTTTCCAGTGCCTGTATTAATGAACACATTATTTTATAGTGCTTTCACAATTATAAACAGAAATATCCATCCTTATATCTGGCTGTTTCTTCTTTCCTTGTGCACAGTGTCCTCAGGTTGCATGTCCCATATAAGATAGTTCCAAGCAAAATAAGATTAAAAATGATGTTTTTAAAAAATAAGAAAGCCCCAGTAGTTGCATTATAAAGTTGCGATAAACTTCTGCAAGTATCTGAAATATCCTTCATTGCACACAAAAACTGCCTGGGTCAATCAAAGTCATACAAATAAATTCAACATAATAACTACAACTCCAGGAAGTTAACTATATTTTTATCCAGATGAGCCAGACAGTAGGGCCTGATAATTTTGTAAGTCAGTTTTGAAACCAGAACACTCTTCTGCCCTCTGTTAACTTCATCCTGAAAAGTAGAAGACCTCAGCATACAACACTTAGAAACACTTCTGAACACTTAACATGATGCAGAAACTTGCAGTATATCATGTGTAACAGCTAATTGCACTTGATGAACATAACGGGCCGTTTTATCTGCCAAGCCTTTTACAGCCCATGAGTAAAGCTCACATTATGAATTCTTCATACCATACAAAGCTAGAACTGCATAATTTATCCACTTGGCAGAGGGCTTTATCAAGGGTGACTACACAGCTTACAGTTTGCATTTTGACCTTTTCTATTTTGTAAATTTCTATTCCAGTGAAAATACCTATTTCAATTAAATAAAGTACCAATACCTTGCTTGAGGGCACTAATTTCAGCACCCTACTTCAAATTTAAACTGTCCACTTTCTGGTTTCTAGGTCAGTTCCCTCAGCAATATGACACACTGTCGCACAAGGTAAGTATCGTTTCTGAGTGTACATGACATGGAGCCACTACGTCCATACCGTATGCGTGGATCTGGCTTTAATCTGTCCATCTCTACATACTCACAGACCTGCTTACAGCCACGGCAGCGATTTTCTGAGGCTCTCCTGTGGCATTTATGACAGCGTAGCCTGTGGGCAGATATTAGCACAGCGTTGTTAGCACCGCTGCACCGCCAGACTCAGCCCGGGGGAGACATATGTTGTGGCATCATGTCTCACGTGCCTTACAGAATCCGCCAGGCCCGTACAGCCAATCAGGGCACGGAGGCAGGCCCCCGGGCAGCGTTGACGAGCTGACGATCAGTGAAGAGTCAGGAAAACATCAAACTTAATGGAGCACGGACTCCTCCGGGGGGGCATAAGGCATGAACCCCTCTGACTTCCTGTCCCGCCCCTTTAACAATGCCTCAGGCTGTTTATTCATTGGTTCCAGAGACCGCATGTGTCACGGAACGGGGTAAGGGAGGGGGGGGGGGTCTGCTATGGGTTCAAGAGCCTGAGGCAATGTGGAGGGCTGCCCTTCCTTTCTGACATATTTTCAGAACCGCCATTATTAATACCACTGGGAATACAAAAAAGTGGGGAGAAAAGTCTTAAATCACTTCCTAATATTGCGGCTCATGTTTGTGCATCAGCATTTCGAATAGTCTTCAGTCTCCACACAGGCAGTAATGGGAGAGGTGACCAAACTGTAATACAACGCAGAAATCTATGCAGCGTCAAACACCATTAATCCTCTGGCCAGACACCTGAGTTTCACTTACACGAGCACTCCCGTACGTTTACTGTGCGGATTTAGTTGATTTGCCAGCTGAGCACTGCCTGTCAGCTTAATGCTTCTTATTAGAGAGCCTGACTCTCAGAGCAGAACTAATATGCACGGGCGCATACATACATGTCTGCACGCACACTCAAGACACACACATGCAAGATGGCCAGAGCTTCCGCTGATTGTCTCGACGTGTGATCACTCTGCAGACATTGACAGGGCCAGAAGGAAATTCCCATCCAGCTCCTCTTGTTGAGCCAATAAACCTCAGGCTGAAAACTCTCAGGCTCATAATAGAATACTCAAACCGGCACCTGGCACCACTCTGGTGGAGAGCTATATGCAGCAAATACCTGGGATGACCATGGCAAAATCAAACCGCTTTCAAAGCGCGCATCTCGCCGTAGGAGATTCATAATAAGGGGAGGGTGATGCACGCCATTTTGAAGAGCCACAACAAATTTATCCCCCATCGCTTCAGGTCCTCTCTCAGAGGAATACTAAATCTTGTTTTATCTCCCCATTGTGAAATCTGTCTACGGTTTCCCAATTAAAGTCCCCCAAAAGCTTTGGAGGACTGCACTTATGGCAACAGCAGGCCCTTATAATGGACAGCACAAACCCTCATTAGAGGAGTATTGGATGTGTTAAGCTAAATGATGTGTAACTCATTGGGAGGCCCTGAGGGTAAGGCTGCACTCTGCATTAAGACTCATAAGCGCGATGATTTACTCTCTCCGTTCCAGGGAACACAAAGTTCCCTCTCGCCGGATCATAGCGCTTCCTCCTTGTTTGTGACAGGAAGCGTCGCTTTAGCGTCACGCTGTCACGACTTGATGCTTTCCACAGGAAAAAATAATCACCGTGCGCCGTCGTGCAGTATGTGGCGCTGACGGAGGCATCCATCGGCGCCGGATCATTCCGGCTGCGCGGCTGGGGGCAGATAAAGCGTGGGGGGGGGCGCAGCGAGGAGAAACAACGGAGCTGTAATTATTATCATTACGTCAAGTTGCCATATCGGAACAATAACAGTCACTTCAGATAAAAGCTAGGGACAATTCTCCTGCAGCATCTATGTACTCATTTCCCACGAGCGCACTGAGACTCACACCTACAGTACAGTATCGTCCTATAAAGAGGTGTCTTCCTCTCACTCTGATACAGTTTATATACACTGAGCAGCAGCTCAATAACATTTTGGAATGTATAAAATGTATCAAAAGTGCTGTCGTATAAAAAGTGCCATCATTTCTGCATAATGAAACCGAAATATATAACAAGTAATATGTACACACACACACACACACACACACATATACACACACAGGCATACATCTTTAACATACCACTGAATGTTCTGGAACTGGCTGGACCAGACAGGGAGAGCATACTGTATGTATTGTATGATACATAGTACCATAGTACTGTATGTGTTGCTTTGGCAATATGACTGCTGTTGTCCTGCCAATAAAGCAAATTGAAATTGAGAGCTGGGCACAAAGTATCTAGCAACTGACCATACTGTTTGCATGACATGTTCAGCCTTTCCCATGATATGAGGTCAAACTCGTCTCGCATTCCAGCACTCCGGCACCACACAACAAAGCTGCCAAAAACTGTCTGTAAGCCAGCAAAGAAAAATGCCTTTTTCTAATTGGTCTAATCCTGAAGCTCACTCTCTCCTCACCCCCACCCCTCTCTCTCTCTATCTCCTCTCTCTCACCTCTCCACCTCTCTCTCTCTCTCTTAGCTGGTACGATACAGATTTCTCCTTTCTGACAACTTCCAATGAGATTAAACCCTGCTACAGACAGATAAAAATCTCCTCCGTCACCCCATCTGGATCTGCTGGGCTTTATTCGCAGGCCACGTGAATCCCCGACCGGCTCAGTGACGCACTGCAACCTGCGTTTGGGAGTCCCCCGGGTGGCCTGGCCATATGCCCTCACAGCTGACTGTAAAAGACGGACTTGCATGGATCTTTCCTTTGACTCATGGGGAGCCAGTTCATCTGGTTTAAAAGTGAAACGCTGAGACGGAGCCAGAAATTCAACGTTCGACTCGTTTCACATAATTCAAAGTCCCCTCGTGACAATATCATCCCCCTCTGCTTGTTTTGGTTTACTTCTACAGAGATGAAGTAACGAGGTGCAATGAATTCCCGACACTGGAACCTTTCCAAATGTGGCAGGTTTTCACTGTGAGAGTACTCCCAGAGTGAAGGCATGCTTTAAACTGACAACTGTGGATACACCACACAACAGTCTATAATGTGTCTTTCTCATCTCTGAGGCTTCTCGTGACATGCCAGCAGTGTTACCTGTGCATTTCTTGGGGCTGCCGGGTCGTTTGCCATGAGAGCCTAGCTTGCAGACAAAATTCTCCTCCCAAAACTCGGCGAACCAGACATTTCTCCTGTTGTTGGAAAGGGACCGGCTCCGGAAGTATCTGTCGAAGGCTGCAGGAGGTGGTGGTGGTGGGAGGGGGGGAAAGAAGACGGGGGGTGTTTGGGAAGGAGGTCGTGTTTGCTGACAAAGCACACACATGGCTAAACTCTCACATTCACAGTAGGAACAAACGTTTTAATTCAAACTAACCCCACGCCCCGAAACATGAAACATTAATCTATTCCTGTTCTTTGATTACACAGTTATCAAAAGAGCTTGAGACCAGCCACAGTACGATCTTGCTTGCCTGCCTACATGCTTATGTTCGCACATGGTGCGGAACCAAGGGTGTGGGAGGAGGGGAAGGGATGGTAGCACATAGGTCTGAGTCACACAGCCCTGTCCACTGCAGCACCTCCTTCCTATACTCAACACTGGAGGCTCTTCAGCATACATCAAGACATGGGTCTCCTTTAAATGCTGAAGCCTTGATCTTAGGTAGAGGGGGTGAGGCGGTTTCCTAGATACTCTATGTTCTGCTAGGGTAAATCTAGCCTGGTTCACCAGTCCATGCAGTACAACATAATCACCACATCTTGAGAGGTAAGCTGAAGTACATTGGCTGAGGAGGCCATTTTCTAATTCTCTCACTGTACTCCAATGTCACTGGATAAGAATTTCAATTAATGTGCTGATTGGCACATAATTGCATCTGTGACAAGCATGTGACAAGGCATCTTAGTGTATATATACTTCCTTGGATTTATCCTGGAGTATTGATCGCCCTAATAGAGAGACATACTCTACATTTACATTTACATTTTCTCTACATACTCTTGGTCACACACTAGCAATGGCTAAGAGGCAAACAGACTGGTTCAGTCTCTGAAAATGTCAGAAATAGGGCATAGTTTAACTAGCCTGCAATATTACCTCCAAATTTATTTGAAATATGTTTTGCGAAAGACCTCAATCCTGGAACTCCCTCGCTAACATTATTATGGCATCTTCGTCAGTGATGCATTGTGTCCGTACCATCCACAGATGCCCTTTTGGGCAAGATAGTGACAGCACCCTCTGCCACCCTCTCCTGTTGGATCACTGGGGAGATCTTGGAACCCCAGCTGTCTGAGCCTACCCACAGGAAGTGACCCGTCTGATTGTTCCGCCTGGCAGCGTCCAGGATTCGCCTGCAGTGGAGACACAATATCATGCTGGTGAGGACTACCACTCCACCCACACACACACACACACACAGAGGGACAGAGAGAGAGAGAGAGAGAGAGAACAGCACACTGGTCAGGAGCATTCAACTACCACTCCACCCACACACACACACAAACACAAAGAGAGAGAGAGAGAGAGAGAGAGATAACCACCCCTCCCTCCAGATGCAAAGAGACAGTGCACAATCACATTATACTCCTTTCCCACTGCACAGCTAGCTGGCTTAGGCCAAACTCCATATTTGTTTTCCAAGGCCTTTCTTTCCAGCCCAACAGCAGTACTGAGGTTGGACAAGGGGAAACTGCACTGTTACACAGCACTGCATCTCTCAGCGTCGGTCCAAAAAACCAGGGAGAGAAAGAAGAGTTCTGCCATTGCTGATCGCAGCAAAATATCAACATCTGAGAAGAGAAGATGTGGAATCCATTTTTTCCACCCCTTGCCTTAGACCGAAGGAAAAGGAAAATAAAAATGCCTATCTCAGCAGAATGGTCTGAAGTCAGTGTGAAGTCCTCCACAACAGCTCTGATTGGACGGTGCTAAGGAAATGTAATTGTGCAACATTTGAGGCTTGATTTGGCTCCAGTTCAAGCTAGATTGGCTCCAGTTCTGGAGTGGAAAAGGGTTTATAAACGGTGTTATAAGGCATGCAGCACAAATTGGCTACAGTGCCCATTTGTATCTGAATTTGGTGGACAGTGAACAGGAATTGTAGTGGTACGTCTGCCCTAGAAATCTAACCTCAAAGCTGCTCTGTTGTTTTCCCCAACACTGGTTTATTTTTTCACGAAGTTATTATTCTTTAAACAAATTCTGCTCACGACACATTTCGTTTGAGATTTGGGAATTCTGTTAATTGGATATTGGCAAGTACCTCTAAGTGAAATAATAATAAATAACTAAATAATACGCAATGAAAGAATATAAGACACTTGCCAAATCACCCCAGAGCCAATCTGAACATTATTTGTATCCACTAAGAGTGGCTGTTGATTAACTGATAGGGAATTAAAAATGTGCTCTTGATTTGAAGGCATGAGGAAGCAATGAAGGAGACTTCTCACACACAGTTCTGTCTGAGAAGCACATGCACACACACACAGTTCTGTCTGAGAAGCACATGCACACACACACACACACACACACAGTTCTGCCTGAGAAGCACATGCACACACACACACACACACACACACACACACACAGTTCTGTCTGAAGCACATGCACACACACACAGTTCTGTCTGAGAAGCACATGCACACGCACACACACACACACACACACACACACACACACACACACAGTTCTGTCTGAGAAGCACATGCACACACACACAGTTCTGTCTGAGAAGCACATGCGCACACACACACACAGTTCTGTCTGAGAAGCACATGCACACACATACACACATACACTGACACACACAGTTCTGTCTGAGAAGCACATGCACACACACACAGTTCTGTCTGAGAAGCACATGCACACACACACACAGTTCTGTCTGAGAAACATACACACAAACACACAGTTCTGTCTGAGAAACACACGCACACCACACACACCTGATGTCATCTTCATTTGCAAACATGATCACAGCGCGGGCATTGGAGGTCTCCAGCAGCCGTAGGATTATCTTGTCAAACTCTCCTGGTTTTGGCTCCCTGGGGACTTTCAGAGACTGTGCAATACACACGCCACCTGCAGAATGAGAGGGAGAGGGGGAGAGAGAGAGTGAGAGAAAGTGGAAAGTGAGAGAGAGAGAGAGAGAGAGAGAGAGAGAGAGAGAGTGAGTTACTGTCTGACTGCTTCTTTCATCATCACACTTGGGGAATAGGGATGAAGAGCCAAGAAATGGATCAGACAGAGCTTGCCGCCTCCATCCTCTGAAAGGATTTGGATTTAAATTACATTTGATAGCACAGCCTCGCCCAACCAACGGTGTGCAGAACCACATTGTGACCTCCAGACCATTCATTAGCTTATTTCCTTTAAATTCATCATCACTGAATTATTCATTTTTTTATCATTGTTATTATGATCAAAAGAAAAGATGCCCAAAAGTAGGGCGATTTAGATGTCACGGAAGGTTATTTATAAAACATTACATACTAAGTACCTTAACTAAAGGTACATCAGACATTAATCTTGTGGGATTTGAAACAAGGACTTTCTTTCTAAAGTCTAATTCCTTAAAAACCACTTCACCGCACAGCCACCATTACCCATGGGATAGTGTGCAATATATGGTTTGTGATGAGACAGCTGCACTGGCTGTAGAAGAACAGCATTACAAGGCAAATTAAAATAAACATGATTACATAAGCCATGCTGGGCAAACAGAGCAATCTCTAATACCAGGCGTAATAGTTCCATCATTTTCAAAGCTCTGAATTAGATTATTAAGACTGCATTCTGAGGTAAATTATGATCTTCCTCTTGAATCCAATCTCTCTTTGTTACAGACCATTTAATGAACATCTGCACTATCTTTGGCTCACTATCTGTTACCACACTTTATCAGCCAAGTAATCTTTAAATACCACTGTCCCAAAGCCAACTAGCAATTATTCCAAATTAATATCCTTTCAAGGATAATCGCCATTCTTATCAGCTGCTATGCACTTTTATTCTGACTGGACTTCTTCATTACTGTTACATTTGTCAATGCTGAAATGATATTACACTTTACATTGTGATTTGGGCTTCTTGAGGCACTGGCATCAATCACCATTTTGCGGCTGGTGTCAGTAACGAGCGCTCCAAAATAAAGACGAACGCATCCCTACAGAAAAGCTTAATAACATTACAGAGGGTGAAATATGCCTTGTTAACACAAGTGGCAAACTAAATCCAGAGTAATCTTACAGCTCGTTGGATTCAATTTTTAGCCTGTGCCTCAATTTGCAAAGTTGCTATGCAGGTGCTGCCCAAAAAAAAAGGGAGTGTTTCTCCTTTCTTTTTTTTTTACATGGATTTACACTAATTTGACCAATATTGCTTTCATGTCCTGCAAAAAGCAGTCAAAACATAAGATGAAGAACAAATAGGTTGGGCCAGTTCCCTGCACAGTGAAATGTGTGCTTTTAATTACACTTATTTTGCTAATACATATTCAGATTTATTTTCACATTTTAGCTACACAGAGCTCAACTACAAGATGCGACTACTAATCCACCCTCCTGCCCCCAATTTTTAATGATGAAACAAACGTTAATGTTCTGAGAAATGAGACCAAAATAAATCAAAGCAAATGTAAATGAATATTCATGGTTTCATTTTCAAAACAGAGGCTCTTTTCAGCTATTTTTGGTTTAATAAGAACACACATATTAACATTTTTTAAGCATAATTCAACCAGACAGATTTCCACAAACATGAACAATTTTATTGGATTAGCGCAAGGCAGGCGTGTTTGCAAGGAACATGTCTGACTTGGATCCTGCCTTGAGGAGTCTCAGGCCAGACAGCCCATCTGGCCAGCAGCAGAAAGGAATGGAGAGCACTACTGCCCCTGGAGGTGGGATCAGTAATGGCAGGACTATGGAGGAATGGGAAACCAACATTACTGAAATGGCAGAGAGCATGGTTGAGTGGCCTTTTAAATGGGTCATGAGAAAAAGGTCATAAAAATAGTGCGACCCAGAATGCTATTTGAAAGAATAGACACTACATCTCCCATTTTTAAATGGGTCCCCATTGCATTACGTTTTTTTCCCAACACTAGTGCGAGGGAACCAGGCCACCTGAGCCCTATCTTTGATAAGGGCCTTAATTTTGTATCTGTCCATCTAATCTGCTGTGAATATATGTGCTGATAGAGGTGTGTTTCTGTGGCTGTAAAGGTAAAGCTGTTGACTCACCAACTTTTTCTTAGCATCTGCCCCTTGAACAAATAGGGGCAGGCGCCTCAATTAGTTGTTCAATTACCCGTTCTGGGCCACATCGAACAACTAATTGCCCTTAATCAATAAAGTTGAATACCTGCCGGAATTACTCATTTGTTAAATGGCTTCAAGTGAATGCCAGTAACTGACACAAGAACTATGTCAATGTATCCATCTGGTAAAAGAGGCCAGCTTACAACAGCTCATTCATGTGACAATGAACCGAACAATGACCGCTGTGGCAGACCTTCTGTCAAACCCAGAACCGCATTCAGTCAACCTGATTATGTCACACTGACAGATCCAAGACGGATGATTTTGGCTCACAACAAAGGATTCTTCTACAATTTGGAAAGTTTGTCTGCAATTGCAGAATCGTGGCTAAGCTAAATAACAGTAATGTATTTTTAAATGTATATTTTATTATTTAACTAGGAAATATAAACTAAAATACATTGAAAGAATTAGTGTTTTCAGCTAAATTCTGTCATTCAGCATTTATTTCTAGCATCGCTAAATAGGTTTTAGGGTCTAACATATTCCAAATCAATTGGATGTCCTCTTGCCTATATTTGATTGGATTTGCCAAAGACTTCAAAGTCTCAGTCTTTCCTGCATGGTACAGATGTTATCGCATTCTACAAATGTGGTAAATGCACATAGCAGGTAACAAGCCAATTTAATTACAAGCTGAATTAAATGCCATTAACTCACAGATTCCGAATTGTCTCATACACTGTAATTAAATGATACAGTCTAACTCAGCAGGGTCGACTGGAGTCCTCTTACCTTGATTGGTCCATTAAATTCTTTATTATTTAATGATCAGTATTTTAATAAACATAATTCATCTGAAGTGAACTGCTGTGCTCATTGAGAAAGAACCATATGATATGGGAACAGTAGGCATGCATTTCTCAGAATTGTACATACAGTATATACACTCAGTGAGCAATTTATTAGGTAATATTTAATCATGTGGCAGCAACTAAATGCATAAAAGCATGCAGACGTGGTCAAGAAGTTCAGCTGTTCAGACCAAATGTTAGAATGGGGAAGAAATGTTATTTAAGTGACTTCGACCATGGAATGATTGTTGGTGCCAGACAAGGTGTTTTGAGTATCTCAGAAACTGCTGATCTCCTGTGATTTTCACGCATAAGAGTTTCTAGAGTTTGCAAAGAATGGTGTGGAAAAACAAAAAACATTGAGTGAGTAGCAGTTCTGCAGGAAACAATATATTATTAATGAGAGAAGTCAGAGTAGAATGGCCAGACTGGTCGAAGCTGACATGAAGGCAAATAACCACACCTTACAATACATCTCTGAACACACAACGCATCAAACCTAAGTGGATAGGTTACAGCAAAGAAAAGCCTAGAATCAAGACTGGATACTGAAAGCTCTCTTATACCTGCACTAAGGAAGCGACTTTCTGAGAAATCTGCACTTCTCTTATACCTGCACTAAGGAAGCATTACTGAGAAATCTGAAAAGTATACTTTCAAACCATTAAAATTTTCCTTGCTACTAATTTCACAGTTCATTACATGTTTATTGCCTGCTTTCCATCTGTTTACCATTTTAAAAAAACTCACATTTAATTTAGATATGTAATTCAACTTAAATACTGATGTTTTCTCACTGTATAAACAGGCCCTTTGGCCATAATAACAATTCATTACAAATTCATTACAATGTAATTGAACACTTACAGAGCAAAAGCATGTGAAGACACTTTTTCCACAAAATTAAAAGCATTAAAAAAATTATACAAAAATGTCCTCAAGCAGCAGAGGAGTAAGTCACTTGGCAATTACAAATTCTACATTTGTAAAATTTAATTTCAATTAAAGACTAAATTTTATAAAACAATATACTAAATAAATAATACATCATTATTTATATAATTAAACCTGCAAGCAGGGTTGAAGGGGGCAAAGTAATCCAGCAGGGCAGGGTCGCCATGAAAATTTGATCGGATCATGTTAAAAGTGTGGCTGTAAGCACTATTTTATGTCAATTGACCAAATATTTGATGTAACTGAGATATGAGCTCACGTCCTGTTTAAGTTGTTTGACTTTGATTTGGCTGTAATGCATGAATGTCTTCAAAAGTCACAAATCCATCTGATAACTTATGTAAAGCTTGATCCAAAGATCTATGCCAAATCTAATTTTTGGATCTCCCGAAGTATCACCTGACATACGAATCACTTCTGTTAAGGGAAACACATCAACACTGATGAGGCAAAAAGTTGTTTTCTCTTATTGTAGCGCCCCTCAGTGGTCAAATGACACCCCATCCTTAGTCCATATACCAACTTTTGTGAGGCTTGGTTCAAAGATCATCTGTGCTAAATTTATGAACTTTTTGGCCTGTAAAATTTTTTTCAACCTTTTTGGTAAAATGCAATATGGTACCTGCAAGACTTAGGTTCATAAGAAAAGTTGCCATGTCTCGGACAGAATTTTTGCTTTTTTAAGCAATCACTAGTTATTAGCCAACATGCATTTTTGTTTATTGCAGCACCCCCAGTGGTCAAATGATGGAAATGATAGAAATTCCTGTTTGGTGATCTTGGGATCTCCCAAGATACAACCACACATAAGAATTACTTTTTTAAAGCAAACACATCAACAGTTATTGGGCAAAACACATTTTTATTTATAGCGGCACCCCCAGTGGTCAAATGTCTCATATTTTTTGCACATGCTTGGGAAAGGGTACTAAATCTAAGTTTACACCAAGTTTGATTTTGATACATCAAAATGTTGCTGAAATATGAGCTAGCTTCCTGTTTGGCGACTTCGCCAGCCAATTTCAATTGGCTGTGGCAGACGAACTCAAAGAAGAAAATCCATCTGATTTGGTCTGAACATCATCTGTGCCAAAGATTGGATAAAATTTGTGGCCTGTGAATTTTTATTTTTACTTTTTCAGAAAATCCAATATAGCAGAAAATCCAAGTCAATGGGTGCTTTGAATTCTGCTTGATTCAAGGAATTCAATGGTACCTTGTCTTTGAAAACCAGGCATATGGCACAAAACGTACATGCTTAAACGTACCTCCAACTTTGACTCGTTGGTGGCACTAGAGCACTCAAGGTGGAAACATGAATCTTGGTGAAAGGAATCATGGGACTGTCAGTGTCAGTGTGACAAATTTCTAAACTTTTTACCATAAGGTTCTAGGGGCTGCCATAGACACCCTAGCAAGAAGAAAATGATGATGATGATGATGATGAATAGTAAGAAAAGGTAGAAACACACTGTGTGCCTACACAGCTTCAGTGCTAGGCTAGGAATTACTTTATCATTTCTTATGATTACCAACTGTTGTTCTATGTCAATCAATAATGTGACAATGAATAAGAAGCTTCTTATTAACTTCCCCTGAAGCACGTGAGAAAGTATTTCTTATGAGTAGGGGAGTGAGGGGGTGCTCTGTTGACACCTCATGTCTCATCTCACCGACAGAGAAACACATGTCAGCTGGCCCATGTTCAAGCACCTGATGTTTACAGTAATTAAAACCAAACGAGAGCTACCTGACATTGACAGTGTCATTCAGAGTTTCAGAGTCTTCACACTCTGCGTATTTTTCCTCCCTAAACCAGAGATATCACCTCACTCCACAGAAGTTGGTATCCCTGTGGCACTCCTAACATACACAACGTTCCCCTTTCTTAGTGCCTTAACACATCCAGTAACAGACCAATATACACCCGCCAATGCAAAATCTCATTATACATCCAGCACACTAGTGCACCTGCACAGAGACAGAGATGCCTAGCTTAGCAAAGCAAGAATTCTTCTCTCTCACTGAAGTTCCCCACACCTGGCAGTTTAGGAACTGCCTACATTATAAAGGTAACAAGTGGCCACTTACTAGAAGGTCACTTACTTATCCTAGAAGTCTAGAGTCTAGAGTCTAGAAGAAATGTCTGTGACTTACAGTAAAAGAGGATTTTAGAGGGGCAAATTATTCCATTGGATACTTTCATAGCAATCCTGTTGGTGGTCAGCTGTGTGTTCCTCTGATATATAATTTATATATAATTTGTTTTTAAGCTGATGCTTTGATCCAAAGCGACTTCCAGCTGATTAGACGGAACAGGGGACAATCCCCCCCGGAGCAATGTAGGGTTAAGGGCCTTGCTCAAGGGCCCAACAGCTGCGTGGATCTTATTGTGGGGTTTGAACCAGTAACCTTGTCATGTACCACTACCACTAGGTTACTAGGCTCTTGTTGAGGCAAGAAATGCAAATCCTGGACAGACAACAATAAGAAAAAAGGATTTGCATACACTTATAGGATCAGATTTTTCTGGTTGTGGATATTATACCATATGATCAAGGCTACATATTGGTGAAAAGAACATAAGACCATGGCATCACTTAACAAAACTGATCAGAATCAAATTCCCTGCCAATTTTTGTTATTTTTCTGCAACTCTATAAAGGCACTTTATGACTCTTTCTATGAAAAGTATGATATAAATAAAATGTATTTAGCCATTACTGCAAGCGCATGACAGCTCAGGGCATTCTGACAAAAAAAATATTTTTTTACATTTAAATCTGATTATGTAATATGCTGTAAATATGTTTTTTGAGGAGAGTTAGCAGGATTTCAGCAATCTCAAAAATACTTTGTATCAACAAGAATAAATACTGACAAAAGCAGTGTTACTTGCAACAGTTATTATGACTTCTAAAGAGAAAAACATTCTGCTGAGCAAAAAACTTGGCAAAGAGAAAGGCTTGGCATACAAATATGCATCATCTCCAGTTTCCCTATTCCATTTTACTCCTGCAGTTTATGAATTGTGCTGGAAATGTTACTGTCTTCACTTAAATTAGCTACACACCACTGTGTGACTGTTTAAACTAAGCTCCATCACACATCCACTGACACGGATACATGCATACTGGTATGCAAATGTCCAACACATCCCACTCCCACCAACACAGAATCACACCGCATATCACTAAGACAAAACACATCTGCTAATACAGAATAAAACAGAACACAGCCACGAAAATGTAATGCCTGAACACACAATACTGTATGTGTGTGACACATGCTGTGGTGCCATAAAAATGTACTGTTGTACTCTGTGTGTGTGTGTGTGTGTGTGTGCGCGCATGTGTGCCTAGCTAATCTCATCACGGTCTGTCTATCCAACTCTGTATGCAGCCTGCAGTCAGAATCGTGCGGTCCACCATAGCCAGACACGTTATGTAACAAGTGACAGTGGTTTGAAGAGTCTCGTGAACAGTTCAGCAGAAGAACACCGCTCCCATCTTCTAGCCAAGCACCATATTAAATGCGCATTTAAAAAGAAAAAAGGTTACACACGCAATGCAGCAGACAGTATGCCTGGGTTGAGTTGCTTGTGGATTTTAAAGAGGACTGCTGTGCTGAGACCTTGCCCAAAATAAATGGCGCTTCTAAGCTCTTGTGCGCCAGCCTGCTTAATCAGTGTTTTACAAAAGAGTAAAATAAAAGGCTCAGCCTCCAGACAGCTCAGCCTCAGCCTCTCTTTTTGAATCTGGCCTTGGTTGTGCTGCAGAATAACCATGAATTTTACATTTCTGTTAAAGGCGTAGTCAGGAATTTGAGATTAAGTTTTTTGTATCCACAGGGGGGGGTTCTGACCCCTGTTTGATCTAGAAGTCAATATTTTCTGATCAATCCCTTTGGACTGCCACCACTCTTACGGAAACTGAATAAGGTTAATGGATTAGGGCTGATACGGAGAAGACAGAACATGGCAGCCACACGGAAGGTGAGGTGGTGGTTTTGGAGAGAGAGAGAGAGAGAGAGAGAGAGAGAGAGAGAGAGAGAGAGAGAGAGAGAGAGAGAGAGAGAGAGAGAGAGAGAGAGAGAGAGAGAGAGAGAGAGAGAGAGAGAGAGAGAGAGAGAGAGAGAGAGAGAGAGAGAGAGAGAGAGAGAGAGAGAGAGAGAGAGACCATTAACCAGAAAGATCCTAATGCACCAAGAGGATATTTTTGGGCTACATTTCAAACAACAAACTACAATGCATTTGGCCTGTGAAGTCTCACTGTTCAGCATCCAAAACAAGGTTTAATTTTCTTTCCCAACATTTTTAGTGATAATAATCTCTCTATTTATATAGGACTTTTCATACAATGGTTTGCAGCCCAAAGTGCTTCACAGAAAAAATAAATAGCACTTCAGCATTATTAAGTCATAATTGACTAAAGACTAAAAATAGTATGTTAATAAAATGACCACACATGTCATTCTATTTGGTGCAGAAAGAAACCCTTTGTAACTACAGGTGACTAAAATGTAGTATGCTACGAAACACCCACGCTGTAGCCTCATACATTGGGCGGTTTGAAAAATTTCAACAGAATTGCCACACGACCAAACAAAGACAGAACTGGATCAGAGGCAGCACTCTACCCAGCCCATCCAGCCCATCCAGCCCATCACATCCACTCTTCCACAGGAGAGACGCACACCGAAAGTGCACCACAGAGAACCACATAACACAATCATAACATAATCACCACTAAATCCAGGAGCCACGAAACACAACCCATCTCCATTAAGTATCCCCGAAGACAATATGGGAACGTGTTCAATGCGGCTTTCTCGTGATGATGTTACGTGCATAGCATTGAAGAATGGAAACTCCTGTGTTAATCATGCAGTTATGTTGCTGTAAACTGCTGAAAATGGTCATGAACCATTCCTTGTTCCATCCATAAAGGCCTGACTATGAGGCCTGAGGGTAAGACTATGCCTCAAGGTTGATTGTGAAAGGTGGCATTCAGGTATGAGGAGAATTAGTGAGAGTTGAGCATGAGGGTTGAGTCTGGGGGTTTGAGGGTTAAGGTTGAGACTGAGGTTTGAAGTTCATGTTGAGGCAGGGGGCTGTGGGGTGTTGTTGAGGCGGAGGGTTGAGGTTTATTTTAAAATTGACACTGAGGTTGAGGTTTCTTTTGTTATTTGATGTCTTTCCATTTTATATGTTAATTGCTAATTCTACTACTGTTAGATGGGATTGTAGACAGTTCCAGCAATCAAATTTTTTTCATTTTCCCATTTGCACATAAATTAGATCACAGGTATACTTTGATGACTCCACTGCGCTAGCTGTGTGCGCGTGTGTGTGTGTGTGTGTGTGCGTGTGTGTATGCGCACGTGTGTGTGTGGGTGTGTGCGTGCATATGTGTGTGTGTGTGTGTGTGTGTGTTTACTGGGCAGGGAGCTATGGGTTCTGTCACGAATCACAATGCTGAAATATTTTCGGTTTCAAACCGAAATTGCAAAGCACTTATCTGAGGTGGCAGAGGAGAGACACTTTTGTTTTACTGTGACGGAACACTGAGCATTGTGAAGCAATCCTCCATCGTGACAAGGTCAAGAGCCAGTGACCATACTGATTGAAATATCAGCAATTCTCCAACAGCAGCATTTTCCACACTGCACAACATACTCTAGACCACTTATTTACATCACTGAATCAGGATATAGCCTGAAATTTTATTCCAGACCATATATGCAGCAGCAGAGAGCGATTGAAAAGGAATGGGCACGCGGTCAAATAAAAACGTGGAACAGCCGTGGGGAGGAGGTAGAGGGTGAGGAGGGAACCGGGAGTGGGGGGTTAAGGGCTTAGGCCCTGGGGAGCTGGAATAGGGGGATGGGTGGGGGAGTTAAGATGGGATTGTGTTCAGGATTCAACCCCACGGGAGTCCATACTGACCTTGAGGCAGGTCTAGGGCTCCATTTACATCTGCCATTAAAAAAGAGATCCACATTCGATCTGACAGAAATCCAATCACCAGCCCTGCACAGGCCGTTTACACCTGATATTATACGCGTCCCAGATGTGTCTCTCTCGCCCGCACGTGATCAGATTTCACATGCCTGGGCACTATGCAAATGAACTACACAAGAACACATTCTTCACCCTTTAGCAATAACAGCATAATGTCAATAAAGTGGTTTCTGTCAAGACATTAATGGTCTTATTTTTCCGTTTTAGGCAAAGGAGGATGACCATTCATTCTGATGATGTAGCTTGACCAGATTCTGTGGTTCTGTGCATTCACACGCAGCTGACCCACAGCTATGATGCATTCTGGTCCATCTCCGGAGGTCTCGATCTGATCATGATCCTATGTGCATTTAAATGTGATCGATACCATTGGATCTCATCAGATGTGGCTGAAGATCCAATCAAAGACGCATTACTATGCATCTCTGTCTATATACACAGATATGGTCTAAGTCATTTCAGTGTGCTCCAGAACACTTGAACAGGATTGGATTAACAAGGCACCCATACGCCGATTGCCACGGATTGACTGCATTTTGGCCTTAACGCCCTTTTTTAAAAAACTGTGGGGCTGATGGGGGCTCTTCCAGTTAAGGCACTCTTGTGGTTCTACTGGCTTGATGGGCCCCAGGGTCCAAGATCTGATATCAACCATGGCAGTGCCCACTGTGGCCAGGAAAAGCACTGGCAGCAACATTGCCCACACTCTCAGAAGAAATCCATTCTAGGGATAGGTAGGCCTCATTTGCATAAATGATTCTCTAACCAATAAGGTGCTGGCAGTGTTCTTCCTAGATTTTAAAATAGGCATTAAAAGTAAACGGACAAATTTGTGGGCATCAACATTTTTCCGACTCGACATGGAACACTGACAGTCCACTCTGAATTGGAGCGGGGCCAGAGTGGTCTGCAGAAAGCATTTGTCAAACTTTAAAGGTAGCAGAATACACTTTTCTATGATGAAATTATATTATTTCATAAATGTTGAGATAGTGGCATAGACTATAATGTTTGGTAACGCTTTATTTCACAGCTTGTTAATTACCATGTATTTACAGCAGAATTTACAGCTGTTGTGTCATTATTAGGCAACTAATTTCATTTTGGTGGCAAGTACGATGAAGTACTTACAAAATTTGTAAGTACTATGTAAATACACTGTAAACAGTACTTTCCTCTGAAATCAAAATGGTTACCTAATAAGAAGCAGGGTAATTAACAAACTGTAAAATAAAGCGTTACCAAATGTTTCACTATAGAGTAGGCATACATACGTTCACAGCAAAAAACAATTTGATGTAGAGTGTAATTGCCATTCAAAGGGTTCTTCCGGGCAAAACTGTTCTTTGACTGGGAGCTTCCACACTTCACACCGATGATAGAGGGTTCCACAAAGAACTAAAAAGGGTTCCTCTATGGATACAAGCTGAAGATCCATTTTATTTTAGAGAGGGCGCAGGGTTAGGGGCTCAAGGCCCTCTAGCAACCCCCACTGGCCAATCAGACATCTGCTACCCCCTGTTATGCTGCTGAAGTGTCTTCCTCTGACTCATCACTATGAACACCTGGCCCTGTGTATGTGTTTTAGAGGAAAGCACAGACTTCTATGCACACTCCCAAATCGATAGCAGGGGTTCCAGTAATATGTGCTGATACGATTGGGCAGTCCAAATGGGGGAGAAACAGAGCATTTATAAATAACTAAGTAAATAAATACCAGGGATTGTCAACTCTGGTGCTCGAATCCAAATCCAGCCCTGGTTTTCTTTTCTCCCAGGTAATTAGTGCTACAGATTGGCCAGACTTCACACCTGACTTCCAGATAAAGGGAGGGTCCAAACCCAGTGGTTCTCAGCCCCCATTTGAGCATTATAATGTATATGGTCATCGCACCCTCTCGGAGAAGTAAAAAGAGAAGAAGTGCCCAACACTGCTCATGGAAATCATTCCCCAGCGTGGTTTCACTGCATGTCAAGGTGTCGCTGTTCAGCAGCATTCCCCGGGTATTTCCATCACATAGATGCTAGCCTTTCGCTAGCATCTATGTGATGGAAATACCCGGGGAATGCTGCTGAACAGCGACACCTTGACATTATAATTAGCAGGTCTGTCTCTGCACACTTCTACATCACACTCTCAAGCATTCAGCCATATGGCTGCTGTTTATAGCTACATCCATCTAACGGAGAGTGCTCAGCAAAGAAATCCTAGAGGTAAGCTTCCCAAATCCTGTTGTGAAATCACTGTTATCAAACATTTTTAAAAAGCCAGCTACATAGCTACATTTAGTGATGTTGAAAAACAACCCCAGGGGACTACTGTATTTATTCAGAGAATAATAATCACGTCATCAATTTACAAATAGCAATACATGAGTGTTAACATTAGCTAGCTAGTTGGGATAGGCACTTCTTCAGCATAAACATGTCTGAAAATATGCAGCCATCCACATACTATCTGAGAAGTTCCTTCTATATTTGCCATTTATGGTATAAATAAACAATTTTGGGTTTCGAACTTGCTCTCTCTTGTGATTTTTTATTGTATGAATGGGATAGGCCTAAGTGCTGTGTTTTTTCTGCTCTTGATGCCCTTATGTCAAATTTCATTTTGGCCATAGCGTCCTATGATGTCTTTACTTTGCCAAGGCCAGCCTGCTAAACATTCCATAAAAATGTGATGCCTGTATGAAAATAAATCCTTGAAAACGCACAGTACCCATTGTGTGCATTTAATGGCACCAGTGACACCCAATAGCTTGCAGCCTCACACTCTGCACATCAACTTGTGATATATTTGCCACTCGATCCCCCAAACAGTCTATCCAATGCAATACGTTCCTACACAGTAGCTACATGCACAGCTCTTGGACAGTTGGATTTCACAAGATTTAGTGTCATTAGATGTCTATGGGCTTCTTAAAAGCAGATACAGCCCCCTCTGTATTCATAGATGGATTTCTGCAGTTTCTGTCCAATCTGAACTAGCTTTTGTATATGAAGATTTTGTTATGGCTTTATTGTCCACAGATGCAGTGTCAGCCAATTTTTTCTGCTCATTATTTTTCTCACTGTGTGTCCTTGCCCCACTTTGTCTACTGAAATTCGAGGTCTAGATATTCTATTCCTATCTGCAAACTCCGCAGCCAACACCAATCCCCGATCCTCCTGGCAAACTAACCCCCAATATCAATTTCCCAGCAGCTGGCTGCCACCCCAGCCCAAGCCCGGTGGAGGAGGTTCAATCACTGCTCTCGCATTCCCATTTCTGAACCTGTAATAGAGACTGCCTCTCCCAGAGATGGAGACTGCCAAGCAATACAGACATCCAATCCAGCTCCAGTATTCGGTAGCTGGTTCCAACTGAAAAAAGGCAACAGAAAAGTACCCTGCATACCAAAAGGTGACCTAGAGATCTGCTATTGGCAGTTACGTCAGTTAAATAAGATAAAATGTCAAGGGATGTCATGGGCTTAGCCCTGCACCCATCAATCACAATAAATCACTTATTTACAGGCCCTTTCATATCCTGCTTTAAAGCTGCAGTACAGAACATACAGGTCCACATTTCAGTATTTGCTGCATGATTGTGTTTTGTTGACCAGTGACCATATTTGTAATGTTAATAAAGGAGACTGTTAAGTGCATTTCCACTGGAATTTTAGAATTGTACGTTTAACTATCAGATTAGTGGTCAACTGTGTTTTTCTGCTGACCACTACATGAAGAGAATACAACTATTGTTGTAGGATCTTCATTTTTTTATGTCAAGCCTGGAATATTCAGCTGTACTGACAATTGTAAACACAGGCAAAAAGGATTGATCTCATACAATTTCAGTTAATATCATGCAGTTATTCAACTATTTTTTATGGATTTAGACTGAAAGGGCATTAGTATTTCACTTCTGTATTTTCATCTAAATAGAGAGAGAAAGGTCAGGAGGGGGGGGGATCCCAATTCAATAGTGTAGCTGTAAGCAAATCGTGCCAGTTTGCAAGCATCACTGTAGCTTCATCCAGGTGTAAACTCAGGTCGTTCAGATGAAAGATGTAAATCGTGGCAACAGTAATGGTATTTCCGACAGTTATTATGCACTCTACGGAGAATAACATGGAGGGCATGCTTCTTTAGGATAGCAAAGAATGACAGAGTATGCCAATATACATACTGTACATCAATAATCACCAATTTTTCCATTCCATTCGTCTTTTTTCTCTTCTGCCTTTTATGAAGTGTGGCATTACTGTACAGTACAGTGTAGTGTCTGTGTGCTGACACACGCTCCTTACAGAGACCAGTACAGTCAGATACTAATGAAATCTCACAGAGCCCTGTCAATCTGATTACAGCTGTTGGGAGAGAAAGGCAGACACTACTGGGAGTTTTTACGTTGGGGGGGAGCTGTTGTGATGAAATTGCGACTCTATGGGTCACCACATTTAGCAACATTTCGGGGAAATATGATTAAGTTGGGCTAATTGAATTCTGCAGGCCTTGACCCAAATTTTAGGATTAAGAGTTGATTTAGTTTGTGACAGTGTGAAGGCTGCCAGTTTAGTAGGGCTGCAGAAAAACCATAAGAAACAGACAAAAGATCATTGCATCATACAAAACACTAGTGTTTGAACAATACACTCATAAATCATTGATATTAAACAACAGAACAATAAAAGCATCTGGCATGTATATTTTGGGTCTAAAATTTGTTTTTTTGTAGGTTGACAAACCAAATGCAAATAAGACATGTTAAGTCATTTTATGTCTGTTTTTCAATTTTGATTATGGCAAAATATCATAACTGTTCTACTACATTGCTTCCTGAGCTGAACCATTATGGAGGAGGTTGGGGGTGAGTTATCTGTCAAATGAACTTTCAAATGAAACTTTATTGGCACAGTGGCAATGGTGTGCACGCACCATTTTCACCCAGGGAACGCGGAATGAGTAGCGCTGGCGACACCTCATTTCCAGCGCTCAGTTCCCCATCTCTGCATCCGCCCCGACTCCTGCCCATTAACGCACGACACCGAGGTTCTCATAACTTTCCACTTTCCATCTCGCCGAATCGTTTAGGTGAGGCAGAACAGAGATGTGCCGGGCTGCTTCTGCTCCGAAGCCCGCAACGTGCTCACAATCACATTTTATTAGCCCGGGAAGATTTAGAGAGCGACTGAACGCAACGGAAGCCAGGAAGCCTGCCGGACAAATGAAGAAAGCAACACCTCTCATCATCTTTACTGGAGCTGTCACATTGTCTGTGCACAGACCATATACCATAAAGGCAATATTACGGTCCTATAGTGTCAGCTCTACTTTCCATAATTAATCCAATCACCATACTTCTCATTGTGAATGGAAATATTTATGGTGTCATTTATTGGCTTTGCTTATTACATTTGCGTTTGTGTTTTCAATCAGACCTGGGTGTACTTGAAATGTTTTATTTGGATGTTTGGATGCTGCTAATATTTGCAAATGCTCTAGTAGATGCCAAAGTATATCCAAGGGAAGATGATAATGTGTAACAATGCCACATGCAAGACTTTAGCTATTAACATTGGTAATCCAGCTACTCTGAGAATGTATTCCTCAAGAACTTTACTTTAATTTGAAAGGGTTAGTGTAAGTCAAATCATTTTTAATATCAATTTTCACAGTGGTAAATGCACTAAACCCATTCAAATGAAGTATTTTGCACATGTTACAAAGACAATGGCAGAACACCCAATATCACAATGTACAATCATGTAGCCTAGCCAGTTCCCCAACACAAAATCATAGCATTTACCCAAAACTACATCAATCACTTTTTTGGCATCCATCAGTAATGAATGCTCCGTCTTTTATGCATATTACACCTTCTACTGGCCTGACGTGAACAGGATTTGTTTTAACAAATGTGCCCCAGATTTGATTGAAAGTGGCTGTCCTCCAGCTCAGCTTGAAATGGACTGTCAGGAAAAAAACAGTAACTAACATCGAGAGTTAACAGCACATTTTTGGCAGCATGAGGGGGTAAAAGCAGCATTTTCTCTGGTTAAAATAATCAATGAGCAATTTATTTTCTGGTGCCTCAGATGGGGAGCGATTGAGATACTGCCAGGGGTCATTTTGCAGTGACCCATGCTGGAGTGGTGATTGAGAGGGAAACTCTTAGACAGAGCTGAGGTAAAACACTACTTCAGTACAGCAACACACTCGCATGACAATTTCTCCATTGGTGCTGTTATTGACAACTGGCTTTACAACACAGCGGAAATGTGCAATGTGCCTCCATAGTTGTGGTTAAAAATGTAATTAGCTTTGATTGCACACTGAATAATCTTAAAAAGAGAGACTTCATACATCTTCATACATTTTTGAACAGCGGTGCAGAAGTCAGGGGTCTCCATTTGGTCATTGGTCACTAAGCAGGTGGTAAGAGGGTCATGATTATGATTTCTGAGATTGCAATACCACAAAACAAAATAAAAACATGCATAAATTGTTATTGCTATGTTTGAAAAAAGAGCCAAGAATTTGTCCAATTATTTTTTACAACTGCAGTATATGCCCGTAGTTTCTACCCATCCAACATTTATACAGATGATGTGGTATAACCTTGCAAATTTAACCTCACAAAAGATGCTTTGGGGGGAAATATGCAAGAATATTCAGCTGTACAAAACAGTCTTACTGTATCTTATTTTTAACTAAAAAGAAGCAGCCAACAATGGATAATTTTCAACAAATTTATTTTAATGCAAGTGGAATACTGTGAGTAGACAGACCACTGACAAAAGTTTGCCTTTCATTGTAACAACCGCATTCTAGTCAAATGAAGCCAAGTCAAAGCCCAAGTGAGTAGGGTAAATTACATAAACACGGGACTATGGTTGAAATACAAAGAGGAAAAATACAAACAGGATTCTTAGGCCATGAAACAGACACTGAACTTTTTGTTTAACACTAATTGACTTGAGAAATTATACCAGTCCATGTTTTGATCACTCATACAAAAATAAAACTGTTTATCCTTATTGAAATGAGCTTTTCTCATTACCATGGAGGCTAACCTAGGCTAAGAGGCAAATTGGGCTTTTTTGGTTTAAATTTTTCCAATTAACTTTTAGTTTCTGTCTAGGGAGTGTTTGCCAAGTTTTATTGGTTTAGCCCAAGTCCCTGTGGGACCTATATAATATATAACAGCATGCATGAATCATGCAGCAGCTCCAGCATCACCTCTGGGTCAGCCATTTTGTCCAGGCTGTCCGCGGAAACGATTGGAAAATCGTGCTCTGCTGTGTCCCAGTATAAAAAGGAACGGCTTCAATCACCACACGTTTACACAGCCAAGGCTGGGCTTGTTATCTTCTCAGTGGGGTAGTAAAATGCTCTGCTTCATTAGGTATTCTCCAAACCCACAGGAGAATCCATAGAGGGCCATAAAACGAGCAGCAGGCACGTCTATCACTGCACATTCCCTCCAACTCCTTTTAACTAGAGGCAGCAATCATACACACACACACACACACTGGCACACTGAACCCACAATCAAAACAGACCCATACACCACACTGCCCCATATAGCAGAAACATCCTTTATGGTGTTGTTACTGTGATTACAGTTTCATAAATCCATTGGGTAGACAAAGGGAATTTAATCATCCACTTGTAAAAGGTCAGTGTGCTGAAGCCATCTTCACACCTTTTCCCCATAAAGCCTACCCTCTGAAAATATGCTGTGCAGCCATTATGAATATAACTGCATTCACTGCAGCACTAATATGGCATTACTGTGACTGCTTCACTAATACACCTGTACTGTAACTGCGCCACCAGCTCACTACACCCCTAAAATGGTATTGCCCCCCCTGGTGTAAAACCCAGCTTGACCAGCTTGAAATGACCAGCTATCAGCTGTTTCAAAACATAGCTTGAGCTGGTAAAACCATGTTAAGTATGGGTCTGAACTGGTCGACCAGCTACAAGCTGTTTCAAAACCTAGCTTGCGCTGTTTTTTTCAGCAGGGTCTGCTTCACTAGCAGCGCTATTGCTCTTGCATCACTAGGTCACTGCACGACTAAAATTGTCTTCCCTGCTGAAAAAACAGCTCAAGCTAGGTTTCAAAACAGCGGGTAGCTGGTTGACCAGTTCAGACCCATACTTAACATGGTTTGACCAGCTCAAGCTATAATTTCAAGTTGGTCATAGCAGAATTTTACACCAGGGTTGTCACTGCTTAAATAACACAGCTGTATTGTCACTACATTACTAACCGCGCCACTGAAATGGAAGTATTATATTGCCACTGCTTAAATAACATGGCTGTATTAACATCGCATCAGCCCACTGCACCTCAAAATGGAAGTCCTGCCACTGTTTCACTAACATAACTGCACTGTCACTCCATCTCTATAATATTACAGCTCTGTCACTTGCATTATCACTGCATCACTAACATGGCAGCCCTATCACTGTATCGAAAGAAAGGCTTCCCTAAATCACAAGCAGTGTTTCGCTGTAAATAGCACTGCTGCACTGCCACTGTACATCACTTACAGGGACGCGGTACTCTAAACCTGACACCTGCTCTCCCTGTTCACCACCCGCCTCCCCCCATCTCCTGGAGCTCACAAAGTGACAGGTCCAACAGCACCTTCATCAGCTTTCTCCAGTGGTCTCCATTTCCCTTCATTTCTCCTTATCTTAATAAGGTTCTGCACTTTATATCCCTTAAAGGCACAGGTTCACAGGTGAGGCTGTGAGATCATTTCTGTCCTGCAGTTTTATGCATTCTATATAATTTAATAACACCCAGCCCCCATAAGTGTAGCTCAAGCTCTGATTGAATTATCCTGTTTTACAACTCCCGAGGAGGGACGCAATTAGCTCTCAGCACAAAAAACCCCACAATTGTCTCACAGTGGGTTCCCGGCTCTCATTGAGCTATTTGGACATGGAGCCTGTCAGAAAGGCAGTGCCGCGATATCGCCGCTCACCAAGGAAATCACAACGCCTAAGAACTGCAGCTGGAGCCATAAAAACATGAGTGGGGGACTTTACTGTGGGAAAAAAACTGTAAAATGTGGACAAGTTTTCTATGAATAAAAATTAGGATTTTACTATGTGCTTATACTGGCAAGGGATTTTCTTTTTGTTTTGCGGGGCTTTTTTCTTGAGCTTTTGAGACAGGTATCAGAAATTTAGTTGTATTTCTGAGCTTTTGAGTCATCCATCTGAAATTTTGCAGTTTGTCATTTCTCACAGAGCACTCAACTCTCAGCCTCAATACAGTCCCACAAAGTCCAAAGGGCAACAAACAAACACAAGTATCAAAGAAACAAACAAAAAAAACTTTACTTGGAGAAAATACAATTCAATGGATCTCTCAACCTACAATGTCAGATTCACTAGGGACTTCCACAATAACTGGCTCCCAATCCACCAGCCAAGGTCTGACACATTCAATATCAATTCAAATGTCAAGAGTTAGGTAGACACATACTGCAATACAAGGCATTTACTCAGTGAGGGGCACTTGTGTGTGAATTTAGCTGTGTCCAAGCCAGGCAACAGTCAGTACATGGGCCAATATGTTCTTTATCAGACATTAACAACCATCTATGAATAAAATGTATTCAAATTCAAAACTTCAACTTGTGATACATACTTCATTTAATCAAAATGCCAATGTTCACCTGACCCACGGCACTGAATAGATTCAAAATAAATTATCAGAAAAATACATTTGAGCTAAAAAAGCAAAATTATAAAAAATGTAATATGTACAAAATTAAAAGTTTTGTTCATAACTTGTTCAACATTTTTCAGCACTACCCATTCATGCTGCAACCATGTTATGCAGATGTCAAGATATACTGTAGAACCAGGGCAGGAAAATCAACAATCCACTCTCTTGCCACAGCCTTGTAGCCTATCCAACACAAAGGCATCAGCCAATGAAATAAGCATCAACAATAATACCAGGGAAATTCAGTCAATAACGATCAGTAATACCAGGGAAATGGGTTATTATCTTCTCTGTGAGGGTCAATTTCAATGCATCTCATAAAGTAATATACAGTATTGACCTGTTTTATGAAGCTACATCCTGGAGAAGACAGTACAGTATGTTCAAGTTCAGTGGTGTCATTATTTCCTCATATATATATATATATAAGTCCAGCCTGTAGCTTCAGAGCTAATTCACAATCAGATCACACAGATCAAAGTAAATGTGGATTCCTGAGTATTATTGTTTCATGAAGGAATTAGGAAAATCTACCTCAAAAAAAATCTAGCCTGCAGGACCTATGCCAGCCCTCTGATTGGCAGAGAAGCCGGTGTGAATACCGAGTGTGTGTCCGGTGATTGGTCAGGGGTCAAAGGTCAGATGTAGTTCCTGTTTCTTCACAAACAAGCTACTGTGCACCCTCTGGCTCACAGCAGCAACCTTCACAATGAAGAGCCTTCCACCCCTCAACATTTAAATATGCATGTTTCAATGCACCACCATTATGTCTGATGAGGAGTGAGCTTTTTAAATAACATGCAACAACATAACACCTGAATCATTACGGAAATCTCATAGAAACTGAGAAAACAAAACTATTATAACAATTAAAGCCACTGAATATATAGGGAGAAAAAGAGGTCATTATAATTACTTCAAATCTAAGTAATGGACAACTATAATTAATTATCAGTATGAGGAAAAGAGACACTGCATAATTCATCAACTAGGGTTTCTGTTGTTTCACGTTAAATAGCAATTTCACCATTTTTAAATGCACTTTAATGCTTTTTACGAACACACTCAGTCTATTTTATGTGCCACTGTCAAGAGACTGACTGAAATCCACAACGGCTGGCTTTTTGTTTTGTGTGGAAAAACATTTAAGGCAAGAAGGACGCAGTAAACAAAAGTTTCACCATTCTCAAAATCCGAAGAAAAGCCCATAAATAACCTTTGCATTCTTCATGGAAACAGTGAATGTTTTTCATTTTACCTTAATAAAGGGTAAATACAAGTACATGGCAGGTACAATCACAAAAGGTTACAAGCGCTCAACCATCAGCAAATAGCAAGGCCATCTGACTCTCTGTATTGTCGTTACAGAATTTTGGCTGGAAGCAGAACACACATCTTCTCATTAGTCCGTGTGTCTGCATTCCCGGGTGCAGTCACTGATCACTGTACTTTTTTTGTCGGTTGAGTCGCTGGGGCCAAGCATGACTGATCATTTCAGCTGAAGCAATATCTCACACCGGTGGTTCATCCATGCATTTTCCAGGGCTGTCTGAAAAAGCCTTCTGAATTAATTAAGAGAAGTAACAAGGCTCCACATCCGAAGTCTACAGGGTGAAAGAACTGCTGTGCAGTTGACTGAGATGGGGGCTAATGATAGGCATTGATATTAGAAGGGGAAAAGTAAAGAGTCATAATCAATACATAAAGCACCCTTTGATTGTGCAAGTTAATTCAGTCTGCTGGCCCTGGAAGAGAAATTAGTCATCTGAAGTACTGCCCTTTGTGAGCTGCAAGAGTGTCCCTCTCTCTCTCTCTCTCTCTCTCTCTCTCTCTCCTCCCCTCTCTCTATCTCTATCTCTATCTCTATCTCTCTCTATCTATCTCTCTCTCTCCCTCTCTCTCTCTCTCTCTCTCTCTCTCACTCTCCCTCTGCCCACCTGTCACCACATATCCCTCATGAGTGCCAGTCCTGTCTCACCTGAACTGCTCCTGGCTGCTCCCCCTGCCAAAGATATTCAACTGCAACTCCAGCTCACAGCTGCCTGACCAGACTGCTCGTCTGGCAGTGCTCCCTCCACTGGCCACAGGTTGCATTACACCATTCTCCCATAATGCTTTTCCACTTCTACCCCCTACACCCCATCAGCCCTGAGATTCCACCACAAAACCTTGCTGACAGTGACCCTTGACCCCCCGGCGGTGCTTAGAGATTGTGACCACAGTCAGTGCGGCAGAGTCACTCATCAACAAACAATTTAACTTATTAAGATTCCCTGCGCTCCAAGCCAGGGAGTTTCACACTGTAAACCAAACCAAATTCACGTCTGAAATCCTGGTATGACGCACTCTGCCTCTGACTGTGCCTTCCGCTGTCTGACGCAACACAAAGGGCAAGGCAGACAGGGAATGCCAAGAACAGGAAGCTCTTTGAAAGTGGAGTTGCAAACAGTAACTTCCCGCTATTTGCTGTGTGATTGTAATAATGCTCCTCATTCTAAAGTGCTCACTAATGGAACCATTTCTTCTTCTTTTTTTACATGATTCATATGAACTCTTTACTTCTATCTCAGCACATCCTTGTATAAGGTGTTCTGTGACATGCTGGTATTCAGTATGCTAATGACATGCTAATTCGTTCTGTAAAATGTGCCTTACAGGCTGCATATTTCTGTTTGTCAAATATAAAACATTACCTTTTAGAAGTCTTAGAGTCCTTTGTGTCAAATTCACTTACTGTGAAAGCCAAAACCATTATAAACCAACTATTATCTATTCAGTTATTTTTACAAAATTACAGTACATTGCAATAATTATAGCAAACCTCACTAACTGCCACAACACCATTATAAAATGTGACTTTATGTTGTTTCACATAAGTAATGTCCAAGTCCCATGTGCTAAGAAATAATCTGACATTGATCATGGTGTTGCCACACTATGTGTACAGTACATGCTATCATGTGAATAATGTGCTTGTTTGCCTGAGACAGTTTAAGTTTAGAAGCTACAAAACCACTGAAGATAAGCTTGAAAGGTCGAGCAAATACATCACAACAGCTTGTAAGTGAGCCCTCCTTGATTGTAGAGAGTTAGTTTGCGTAGAGACTATTTTTAAATAAATGTTAAAGCAGATACCATAAAATGAAAGATCAAAATTGGCCTCCATTTCTTTAATGAATGTAATAATAAAAGGATGGTTGGAGCCAAGAAAATGACTGATGTTGCATCTCCATAACAATGCCTCCCTTGGATCCAAGCCAAATGTTAAAAAAGATGAACGAGATAAACACATTCAAACTGTGATAATTCTTCATAATTTGTTTTTGGTCTTTCAGTAATTGAAGGCATCACATAAATTGTTTGCTTTGATAGTGAATTTGAATAATGTTCAATGCCTTTAGGAAAATGATGATCTGCACATTTGTTATCCTAGGTTATAGCCACTTGGACATCTTACTCATAATATTACGTCATATTTGAAGCCAGAAAAATATTTCTGTTTAAATTTGAAAATGAATAACTTGTAAAGATCCCAGCCAAAACCCATATTTATGTCTGCAAACACATTTTTAGTCATGTTGTCAATTTTATGTACTTATTTCACAGCACAAATGTAATAGAATTGCAGCTCTGTTTTGTGTACCTTGTATCGGCTTGCTTGCTACCAAATCAATGAAGACATCTTAATGGTCAAATGAATCAGTGTTCAGATAACTGTCATGCTTTGATTTAATACATTTTGTATCTTGCAACTATGCTGTTGCTCCTATATTGCCGTAGAGGCTGAAAAAACTGCCATCTTTTGTCTTCTTGGCTTGAGGGGGGCATCTACATCTTGCCAGGACGATGATGCGAGCACATTACCAGCACACAGGCAGAGTGTGGGAAACACCTTTAGTCCCATTAAGACTCACAATGAGAGAGCTCAAAGTGAGCGGCATTTTGCCTTTCGTTCCTCCCCCTCTCAGAACCTCCACCTCACGCTCACGACTACTGTCTGTTCTGGCTCCACGGTGGTGGAACGAACTCCCCGTTGAGGTCAGAACTATAGAATCCCTCCCCACCTTCAAGCGCAAGCTGAAGACACACCTCTTCAAACAGCACCTCTCCCCATCCCTCCCTACCTCCCTGTGAACCTTAATTGTTGTCTCTGTGACTTGTGTATCAGTATTTTAGTTGGCTAGGTAAGCAGTGTTCGGATAGTTCACTTTGGTGACTTTTGCTCTTTGTTTGTTTGTTCAAAAAAAAAAAAAAAAAAAAAAAAAAAAAAAAAAAGGCCTTTGTCCTTATCTTTGTTGTACAGGTAGCAGTTGAAATTGTACTTACCTCTAGGGTCTTTCAGCGAACTTATCCCTGGTTATGGGTATGCACTTTGTTGTACGTCGCTCTGGATAAGAGCGTCTGCCAAATGCCAATAATGTAATGTAATGTAATATTCCTTGCTAAAACCCTCAAATAGAGAGCAGGTGGAATTACTGTAGGATACCGATTAATTTGCAGGAAATTTCATTGCTTAATTTACCATTATTCGCAAGTCTTTTTCAGCAAATTGTTTCAAATGAAAGTCATCACCGTTACCAGCCATTTATTTCCATATCTTCCATTTTCACATCCCTGGGAACCTGAGCACGTCCCAGAGAACTAAAGACATCGGGTGTTCCCCCTTTGTTGGGCCACCTGGATGAAGTTTTACAGCGGCTGCCGTGGCAACGGTACCCACACAGAACCGGTGCTGGGACTGTGTGTCCCACGTTCCATCCCATTCATGTTACTGCAATTCTTTATTTATTTATTTGTTTGTTTGTTTGTAAAAAGCAGAATTGCACAAATTTGTTTATTTCTGCATTCATCTGGTTCCATAGTGATATCTATTTATTCATACCTTGTTCTTCATATGCTGCACGAAGCCACTTCCAAGAAAGATTATTTATTGAAAAAAAAAACAGAATAACAGACAACCCAGCTATTTGCATTTAAAATGCTGAGTACGAGAGCGAGTCATAGAGACAGTAATAGAGAGAGAGCAGTATGGCTCATCAGCTAAGGGCCTTCTTTAAAAAAACATTTTAGTCATCTCAAGTGCCTGAAGAGCCCCAGTGCTTGGATTTAAGTGAAGGGCTTCAAGCAGCAAAATGTACAGACGTAACACAGACAGATGAAATGTGCTTATCTGCGTTCTGTCTAGACAGGGCTACATGTTCAACAGCATCACAATAAGCCCCATCTCATGGAGACCCAGGGATAGGAACATTACAATAGGGCATAGCTGAAACACAATGGCATTCACACACAGTGGTAGCCATTAGCTTCAGTCTTCATGGGCTGATTTCTGCTAAATGAGGCATGCTGAATGCATCAGTTTCCTGGATCATGAGGTCTAATTTCTGAGTTATGGCCATGTTTTCTGGACTGCCATGTCCATCGTGTACAGGCGATGAAGCCTGATTTATGGACAATGCAGACTAACTCCTGAGGTAGTAGGCCTCATTCCTGGACTATGGGGCATATTGTCACTACTTTCATCATGGAGCCTACTTCCTCCACTATAGAACATTATGTTTTGCACTATGGGTTCTATTTCTTATACTATTAGTCCAGATTTTTTGGCTATCGCCCTCTGTGCTGTGAAACTCAGTACCACCCCTCAATAGTTTCCACTTCAGAGATCCACATTTTGTTCCCTAGCCCTGAGAGAGCCACCCTGCCAATCAATACTGAGGCTCCACCTTCTTCACCTCAGCGACAGACACCACGCTCCCCTCAGCCGGACACAGTGATCTACTGTAACGCTCAGCTCTATGACGGGAATATTCATGCGGCCGCGCCCATCGATGAAACGGAATAAAACGCGCGTGACAAACTGCCTTTCCGCAGACCGCCGCCAGAGCCAGCGGGGACCCATCCTGCCGAGGGAAGCCAAGGCTAATAAAGGCCAGTCTAATTATTATGGATGTAGTCTCCACCTGTAATGGGATTTCCACAGACACATCTCTCAACTCATACTTTTTCCTCTCCCGCACGGGAGAATATTAAAGAGTTCAGCGTGTCGGCGCGTTTCTGCGGAGGGCGGCCATCCCAGCATGCCTCAGAAACCAGATTACACGGCAGCGGCATAAAGGCGGGAGCACAGCCGAGCGTGGCGGTTGACAAAGGAAACGTGGAGGCAGAGGAGGCTCGGCGTAGATGCAGCGGATTATTCAAATACGCCGCAGGAAGAGTGGAGAGGAAGTCCTCCTCCGTGGGAGTGATGAGGCTCCTGCTGCAGAAGACCGTCTTCCATTCCTCAGAATCTATGGAGGGTGTGGGAGCTTCCTGCCTCAGTATTCTACACAGGATAGAGCACCATGTTAACTAATTAATATTAATAATAATATTATTATTACTAGCGTACACTCTCAGAAAGGAAGTGGCAGTAGAGGTACTTCTTGTTCTTCATGGATCAAATTTCCAAAATGTACCCTGAAAGTACAGTACTGTTCTCTTTGGGTACAAATGATTATGTTTTCCAAGCAAAGAATGTACAAATTAATTATATATTTCTGGCTAGAGGTACAGTTTGATCAACATAAAGAGTACTGCCACAGTGATAAGCATTTGTAGCTTTTGTTATTTGTTATTTCCAAGAGTGCAGTAGTAGCAGAAGTAGTTGTCCTGGTGGCAGTAATAATAGTCATAACCATGATCGCAATCCAGAATGATCCATGCGCCTAAGAATGATCCATTCGTATGGTTGAGTTTTCTGAAGAATGTCAGGTTAAGTACAACACTTCAGTAGAACTATCAGTTCTACAGCTGGGAATAAAACTCAAACCCTTCTCTATCTTACCCTCTATGGTACACTGGCTCCTGGATCCCCTGTGCACACCTGTCTTCCTGCATTACTGGGATCTCCTGAGCACTGAGCTGAATAAGGACGGAAATGGCAGAGGAATAATTTAACACAATGTGGAGCTGCTGTGTGTGTGTGTGCGTGTGTGTGTGTGTGTGTGTGCTACAAACGTTCATTTTCCAAAAAATTAAATGTTACAAATAATTAAACAATTTTGTATTTAATTAAATACTGCAAACCAACATACTAAGTAATATCGCACTTTTCTGATTTCGGATTTGATGGAGGCTGTCTGGGATTACCTGTCGAACCAGAAGCATAAGAGACAGCTAAAGTCTGCAGAAGCACAGTCACAAATTCTCCAATAGGTTTAGAACAACCTGCCAACCAATTTTCTTATAAAACTGCAGCACATTGTGCCTAAGAGAACTGATTCAGTATTAAAGGCGAAGGTTGGTCACAACAAATATTGATTTTATTTAGTTTTTATTGTGTACTGCTCTTTGTCATGTTTTTTGATATTTAGAAACTTTTCACTCCATTTTGAAAGCATCATGGATTTACAGTTTTCTTTTACAGGTGCCAAGGACCCTTACACAACACCTGTCTGTGATTAAGTGCCTTTTGTGTTCATGTTAGCGTGTTTGCTTGATGACCACAACTCTGAATTTGGGTCAACAGGGTTTTCTTCTGCCATATTATCCAAAGCCCACTACATGCAGCATGATCCCCTCTGAGCTGGATGTGCGTCCTTCCTAAAGCGCCAGTGATATTCTGCTCTGTGGTGTTCAGGAGCTCCGGCTCCAGAGGAGGCTCCATCCTTTTCTCATCACAATACGTAAATTCTCCATGCAGAGCCGTGGCGTGGGCGGGCAGGGCACAGAGAGAGACCGTTCTGTTCGCTATGAATGCATTATTAACTCTGAGCAACATCTCGCTTGTTTTATATCACCAAAAACCCGCTTTCAATGGACCTACATCTGAATTGGCTAGTTCCCTCTCTCCGTCTTTATCTTTCTCTCCTTTATCTCTATGTATTCTCTCTCTCTCGCTCTCTCTCTCTGTCCTCAGACAGGTCTACATGCACGATGATTAATAATGGCTCATGAATGTATAGTTTAAAGCATTTATGCAGTTCATTTAACAAAATAAATATTTATTTACTTTCAGCCGAGTAAAATAAGCAGTATTATAACTGCAGCTAGAGCTACAAAGCAGGGATAAACTGCATGCTGCGTTGGAAATGCAATTCATATTGGAAATGCAAAAATTCTTTGAAACAACCTCTCGTGGTACCTGCAGCAACTGGACAGAGGAAGTATTGTGTCCCAAATAATGTCCAGTAGATGACAGAACTTTAAAAGGCACTATTTAAAGCAGATATTGGCAATTCCCCAGTTAAGTAATTAAGTAATGCCACTTTTAGTGCATCCAGCTATCATCCTGTTAGGTTGCCAACGGTGTTGGCTAAAAGCTGTACAACGTGACTGCTATAGCACCACCAAGTGCTATTGAGGGTTTAGATGTTTGGTCTAGACGCCTTATCTGCCTGCTATATTTGGTGGGTTTTGAGCACTCACAGATTGAAAGGGAAACAAACAAATATAAGATGTGTCTGCGCTGAGAAGCAAGCGCATAGCAATCAACACCTCCGAGATTTAATCGGGAGCCAACACCAAAATAATGCCACAGTGTCAGATGTTAATTTCATCCTTGGAGAGAAACAGCCATGGCACTGAAAGAAAAAGACACATTCTCGTGCCAAAACAGTGAGTGGGAGTGCATCCAGAAATCTGCACAGATTGCAACACATATGCAACTGTTGACTTGAGAGACCGACAGCATTCTGTCATCCGACGCGTGCAGGAAATGACTGATCTGATTACCATAGAGAGCTGGAAATATCAGACTTGAGAACTGGCAGGTGTGTTTTGATTCCACCCTATAACCATGGCAAAGGCGAATGGGCCTTACCTGCAACCCCAGGTAAACATCTTCTGAGCCAACACACTGAGCCAGCACACTGAGAGCCAGGCTCACGAGCAGATACAGCCAAAGCACTCTGTACACCCCAATGCATTCAGAACTGGGGTAATTTCAATTTGCATGAGCTGCATTGAGATCAATCATCACAGTTATTTAGCTGACGCTTTTATCCAAAGCGACTTACAGTTAATTTGACTAAGCGAGAGATGATCCCCCTGGAGCAATGTGAGGTTAAGGGCCTTGCTCGAGGGCCCAACAGCTGTGCGGATCTTATTGTGGCTATACCAGGGATCAAACCACTGACCTTGCAGGTCCCAGTCATGTACCTTAACCACTAGGCTATTCCAGTGCAAATGACAGAACTTCAGTTTGAAGGCATTTATTCCAGTGTGTACACAATTATCCATAATATATTATTATTATTATTTATATATTTATATATATATATATATATATATATATATATTCTTTTTTTATTATTATTATTATTATTAAAAGTTGACACTGCTTTCGGATTGTACAGTTTATTCTGACAAGCGAAAGCAGAGAGGGTAACAGATTGAGATGAGATCACAGCACAGATTGTGTCATGGCCCGTAGTCCACCCTCGGCCAAAGGGGGGGATTTTACACGGCTTTAACGATCATCCACAATCTTAAAGGCACCAATAAACAACTGAGTCAACATTTTTAAAAGATCATAAACAAAGAGCAGGCAGTATACTGGATGTGTTATTGCTCGCGCTGATTTGGGAGTTCACCATATGTACTGACACTCGATGTCACCAGTGACATCGTCTACCAGGTTTAAATAATGAAATGATTTGATGTCAGCGGCCACTGGGGGATTTACACACGTGTCACCTTGTTCATTTGTTTTATTTACAAAGCACTACGCCCTTCCCGGGGTCAAAGGGTAAAGTATTAAATGCATAAATATACTTTGACATTCAGGAGGGTAAGATAAAAAGCCTGTCCCTGTCTATGCAGTATTTATTCCAATCCATTCTCCTCCCGCTGCCACCTCTGATGCTTTAATACTTAATGGATTCCTTCCCCAGCCTGATTTGCAGGTTAACACGGCTTCACTGCCCGGCCAAAATTATGTATTTACACAAATGTTTGTCAGGACATTCATATCCCAGTGAAAATCCATGCTATTAAAATGTTTTATTATTGTTGAATTAGTGATAGCCAGATAATTATTCAAACATTGTGATTGTGATGATATGATTGAATGCACACAGTACTCTGAAGATGCTCATGAAGAGGGGCTGATTTAATGTCTGTTAATCTAAAGTGGATTTTTATTTGACCTGTTGGTATGGGCCGGAACCAGGCCTGAACACCTAAAACGCTTACATCTCAGCTCCACACCACCCTGGAGAGAGCTCTTTCCCCATTCCAACATCAACCGGGAACGGTGACATCCCAGCTCCACACCACCCCGGAGAGAGCTCATTCCCCATTCCAACGCTAACGTTCAGACTGCATTAAATATTAAAGCTCGAGTGGAAAGAGGCGGAATGAAAAGCAGACATCTTTACTTTGTTTTCCTTCTTCAGCTCGCACACTCTGTTTGCTCCTTGTGGTTGTCTTTTTTTTTAATCTTCAAATGGCACATGTGAAAAATAAGTACATGTAAAATCACAAAATTCTTCATAACAAAAGCAAGGGCATAGCACGACATGCACACGCATACATGCACACATACACACATGCACACACACACAGGCTCACATGCATGCACGCACGCACCCAGGGGCATACATACACATGCATACACACAGGCACGCATGCACAAACACACACACACACACAAAGAGGGATATTCGAAGGAAAGCTCTCATTGCCCCACAAAGACATGCACGCCACACGGTGCGATTGGCACTGACGTGAGATCCCAACTTTCACAGCTGCACTTCCTGTTTTAGCTCAGAGGCGTGGAGGATTTCTGCTCGCGCTCCTGCCGTTGACGAAAGGTGATAATTCTCAGCAGAACCTGCTCTTAGTTAGCACTGAATCTGCAATACAAGTTCGGCAGACAACTGCACTCTGTGGGGGCGCTGTACACACTCTGATTAGCAGTAATGCCGGAATCTATCACACTTTATGATCGGAGGACAGGCCGAATTGTGTCATTAATTCTGCACCGGGCCTAATGGGGGCGTGCAAAATATCTAAACCAAGAACTAACTGACCCAGAAAGGGGATCTACAGTAATCTAATTCAGTAATATCTCTGCCTAATCATTATGTTTCATATCAAATGTTCCTGTAATGCAGCAGTAAAAGCCCTAATACGTTGCCACAGTTTGATAAATTCTCACTCTCTCTCTCTTATTAATCACAGTGCATCTTGCACGGCATAGCCGTATGGAGAAATCTACTCTTTCACATATTGTAAATGAATCCTCCCGAATGTGCTCTTTTACCACTAATAAAAAAAACACAGAATTTATTTTAGTGCTTCAGAACAGAAGCTCTTGCAAAAGGAGGGGGAAGACGGGCTCAAAGGAATGGCCGTGTCTAAGTCGCGCATAACTTCAGACGCCTTTTTTGAATAATGCACATTTCTGAAGAGGGGGAGGGAGGAGGAAATGGGAAAAGGCTTGGGGAAATGAAACTTTTAAATTTGTGCTTTTTGTCGACTTTCTCAGCGAGCAAATAAATCATATGTCAGGCTCTGACTCAGGGAAAATGGCTTGATTTTAAAAAATCGAAAAGGAAGGGAAAAGAAGAAGGATTGTAATTTGGTGGTGAGCTCTACAAGGATTTTTCCCACATCTATTAACCCTTGGAGGTTATTGGCTAAATATGTGAAACAGTCCATTATCTTCCATTTGTTAATTGCTCCAACAGACAGAATTACACAATTGCCTGCGGTTGTTGTAGACACCAGGCATGAGTATCTCATTTTGAGGCAGTTTGAAAAACGTCCCTTTCGCCACAGTAAGCTACCTTTCTTGAAAGTGGTCCCAGTGGCTTATTTTTTACCAGCCATGGCCACTCACTGTAAAGCAGATTTAAAGGTTGTAATTCCATTATTGTATGAATTGGTAAAAATTATAGCCTTCATTAAAACTCAAGTAGGCTTGCCTGTTGCTACTAGAGATTGATTCCAGTAATAGAAGCCTCCCTAGATCCAACAGTTCATTCCACCCAAAAATCCCTGGAAAAGACGACTGTGGCCATTTGGCACTGTATGTTTCATTCCAGTGCAGCACTGAGTACACATTGATAATATTCATTATTTTTGTATCTAATGCTTAAAATGGTGCAGGCAGCGGTTTTTGACACAGCGGTAAATTGTATCAGTTGGGACCGTATGGGGTCACTCTGGATGCTCTGGTCGCATGTACTGTATTCTTATTGCTAGTTATTCGGTCTTCAGGATCCCCATGTCTGGGGGGGTACCCATGTTCTCTGGATGATGGGTAAAACACATTCCTTTACTCACCTTACAAGGTAAATGTTAGCCGATGGAGTAGAATGATTCCTTCTGTCGGTTATGCAACTGTTATTCATCTACATGTTTAGGGTCAAGGGGGGGTTATTTCTTCTGTTTGTTCTTTCCATGGGTCAAGAATCCAGGTATTGATTACGTGGCAAATTGACCATCGAGCGACGGTGCGCTGCTCTTTCTAACAATGAACAACTCGTCAATCCATCACTCAAGTTCAAACAGACGTCGCACTGCACTGGACAAAGTACAGTTCCGAACATGAGAAAAATCCACAAGTGAAAAAAAAACAAAAACATTTTTAATTATTATTTGACTCAAGAACCAAGAGGGGAACTCCAGGAACAGAGGCAACACAAAATCTCAAGTTGTCCATTGACCACTGTGGAGTTGAGAGAGCTTTAACAGGCACGTATATATTCACCATCTTGCACAATCCAAACCCCTGTGTTCAGCTGGGGGACTCGGGTCGCCTGTCCAGGCCCAGACTGGACATGAGCGCCTGGAGGCAGACGCTTAAGATTTTCTAGAGGATATTTTCATGGCCGGCCTCTGCCAAACCTGCCCTTCGTCCTCTCTAATCTTAATGTATTCCCCTTTCCGGCAGCAAGACAAATACCGTCAAGATTACTAAAACATAAGGCCCTTACTCTCATCAGTTCATTAAACACTGAAGCCGAACAGTCAATTCTGGGCATTACTGGCGATATCAAAAAAGAGAACGTGTCACTCATTAAAGAGAAACAGGACTGATTTACTTCATCAACCAGCCGTGAGCACTATAACGCATAGTTATGAAGCCAGTGGATTTAATGGGTCTCTGCCTTGGTCATTAGAACACACCAAGAGAAACTCTTGTAGAGCACTTAAATCTCCTGTGAAAATATTCAAAATAGCTTTCAATTAGGTGTCAATCTCTTTTTGATGATTCCAGCATCCATGGCCAAGCTGGGTTTTCTATCCGGGAACATAATGGTATTACAAGCACGGGTGACTCGCTGCGATTTTTCAGGCTTTGGATTTACAGCGGTTCGTGGGTGTAATCAGGACACCCTCTCTTTAGCCCACTGCGCTCTACAGCGTGTATATTAATGCACTATGGATCTGTGGGTTTTTTCACTCAATTCAAACGCGAGGCAGTAAATTTGGCAAACTCGAAAATCACAAGGAAACCGTGTCAAATGTGCATTAACAAGCCCCGCTTTAAGAACCTAACAGCGAAATCCTCTAGTTCTGCTGGATTCACACAATGCGATACAAGTGGAGCTGCTCCCTCGGTCGTGATTTAATGGGGAGAGAGAGAAAAGGGCGAAACAAACGGCCGTAAATCATGGCCGAATCTCGACAGAGATGGAGTCAGAAAGCGAGCGTTGTTGTACGGACACAATGCAACCGCCACGCTGACAGAGCTGTAAATTCTGAGGAATTCAGACCGGGCTAATCGCTGCAGCCTAGGCCCCCATTCATCATGCTGTAGGCCCACTGTCTGATTCATTACAGACAAGAAGGACACTTTCAAAGCCTCCTCCCCGTTTTAACGGATTTCTGTACACAAATTGACTGGCTGTCCCAGCATGTGGGGGGGAAACTCTACTCCTCTGGCGTCTGTAAACATTGACATCGCCCAAGTTTGTCGGGGGGGGAAGAGAACTGTGACAATGACAGCACTGATGACAGGAGAGAAGGAACTGATAAAGCCATAAATGTTCAACCTTTCATTGTATGTAAAAATTATTAGGAATAATTGATTGAACGAATCCCTGGCTAATCGGAATTTACAGAAATCAAAAACGACCAGACATTATCGGTCAGATCCCCGAAAAAGCTCATTATGCTGAATATACAGGAATTGGGGATTTGGGGGGATTTGGGAATTGTGGTTAGAAATGTGCCATAATGGTGCTATTTTCTGCCTATTAGCGGATGAGTGGAAATCTCATAGTGCGCATAGTGCGCAGCAGGAACCACAGCATGCCAGAGCACTAAGGGACGGCAGCCTCTATAAATATAAGGTGAATCCCCACTTTCATACAGTCAGGATCCAGATGTCTCTATGGTAACAATGCCATTTGCATTCAGAGTGAATCCAGACTTTGAGAGCTTTAGTTGTGTACATCCACATTATTCAATCGCATTGCATGTTATGATGACAATTAGCAAGGACATTTTACAAATCATTCCACTCAGCTGCAAAATGTGAGCACCATTACATGTTAAAGCCTAGTTATAGACTTATCCATTGCAGAAAATAAATGTAATTACTTATGTGTTCATTAAATTACCTCTTCCTGGAGCAGTTGGTATAATTCATCCCTCTCATGTCATTATGCGTAATTACATTTGAATATGAATTCATTTATATTGCCTCCACTCAAAAAAACTTTGTGACAACCATGTGAGACTATGATGTGCATCACATTCATTAGATTACTGCATTAACAATGCACCTACTTTAATTTCATAACATAACAGAAAGGAAACATAATTACATCCCATGGCTGGCCTTTCCAAAATTGCACATTGAGAAATGCATTTCATTGCATGAACCATGGAAAGCAAATCTATCAAAACTAATCAAAAGAAGGGTGGCACATTGATGCAGTGAATAGCACTGGTGTGCATGTTCTCCCCGTGTCCACAAGGGTTTCTGCCAGGTCATACTGCAAACATATCACAGATACCAATCTTGTAATTAGTTGGTCAGAAAATTGGCTATGAGTATCATGGCACCTTTCACTGGACTCCAAAGAAATCTTACAGAACACGATTGCAGCTCTTCAGTGAATCTTGAAGAAAAACAAGTCAAAAGGCAGATTTGTGAAAAGAAAAACCCTACAAATACACGTTCCTTACAAAACTTTGGTGTTTGTCATCACGCAATAATATCAGCATCGGTTTTGTAATTTACTTTAACCGTGACACATTGACCCCTTCTTTGAAGCGTAGAATAAAACGAAAGCCATTGAGGCAGAACCACGCAGCCAGCCAGTGTTCTTGGGTTATGCAGACCAATTTACACAGTGATTCAGTTCATTCAGGAGGTGAACGTCTTTGTTTGAGGAGTTATTTGGATCCAGGAAGTGCTCTTGGTTGATCTTAGCAGTTCTGAGCCCAGTTGTACGACACTGTGGTCAGAACCAGCCAATGGACCGGATGAAGTAAAGAGGGCTGAATCAAATGAATTACGGCGGCCGTTAAACTCGTGATGTCCTTTTATCACGAGTCCATGATGTCCACACCAAGTTCCCAATCTGTCTCTCCTCAAGCTGGTCATCGAGTGCATTCACCAGTTTAATTTCCCGTAGAAACACCTCCCTATCTATGTACCCCATTTTGATGTATGGTAATCGTTCTGCCGCAAAATTGCAGCCATGAATCATCCATGTGGGGTAGGCATGAATGGAGGTGGTAGGTGACATGAATCCCACCCCCATTCTCCCCCTTAACTATAAAGCACTTTGAGATGCTTGGAATGGATGAAAGGCAGTATAAGATGGAAGTCATTGTTGTGTTCTGTGATTATGAGCAATCTTGGGGGATGGGGGGAAGCGACAGCAGGGATGAAGAGGACACTGGGAATAAGACTTCGGCTGAGACAGAACCAGCTCGAAGAGGCCACCATACGGGGGATATGTTTATACTGTTCTTTGTTCTTAAACTGTACATATTTGTGGATATTTACTCATTCATTTGTGCTTTCATGGCACAATGATATCGCCACTGTTACTGGTTGGCAAGTTGATCTGATTCAATTCAGCTCCATCTTGCTGAAAACAGGCACTTAATGTAAAGTGGAAGCAAATGCTTGATACATAATTCCTCAATTCCTGCCACTAAAATAGGATGAGCAGAATTTTTTCCACAACCTGCTGCCAGTTTTACACATTCGATGCTACTAAAAGGAGACAGGCAGCGGTAGACACGTAGGCAATGTTTTAGAGGCATAAAAAGAGGGGGAGGGGGAGATGTGCCACACGCAACGTGTAAATGTTACCCCCTGACATCGCCCTGACAGAAAAGCTTCCTCCCCACCATAAAAGAGTAAAAATCAACCAGTTTCACCTTGAGACAAAAGAACTTCCTGTTAATTAGTGACAAAAGCAGACAGCGTCGGATCATTCTTGCCTTTTGTAAGAGAATGAAGAATAACAGTAATCTCTGCACTAAAGAATCAATGTCAAAGATCTGAACAAATAGGCCATCGCATGGGATAGACCTGATAGGGAAGCAGATCCCTCTATTTCAGACACCGAAGGGATGAAGTGCGCAATCCGTTCCCTATGGATCCCCATGCACCACGGCTCTGACATCCTCACCAACGTGGCCACAACCGAAGCTGGCGGATATGATGACTACAGAGACAGACCGCAGCGCAGGTTTGGACAGATAGACTTTATTGATGTGGCACTAATGGAGAGGGGGGGCTTGTGGTCACTATCAGGTACACAGGCGCAGCGGGGGGGGGAATGCTGACTAACACTGTTCAGTTTCCTTTTTCACAAGAAACCAAAAAAAACCTCACCCATCGTAAGTTATATTCACAGACTACAATTACATTACATCACCTGGCTGATCTGCTTAGTGGATGGAATTTCAAGGGAAATATAACATAACATTGGATATGATCCAATTAAGCAGCTTGATATGAAACTGAAGTAATTTGGGTAAAGTACTTTGCTAATGGCCACAATAGTAGACCCCTATCTGGGATTTAAACCAGAACTCTTTTGTTTAGAGGTAAAGCTGGTCAACCTCGTCTTGGAGAGACTCTCACTCTCACAAAGAAACACACATACATGCTCAGACACCCATGTACACAAGCACACCCATGCATGCCCATACACACACACACATGTACACAAGCACGCGCAGATACATGTCCATATACACACACACACATGTACACAAGCACGCGCAGACACATGTCCATATACACACACACATGTACACAAGCACGCGCACAGACACATGTCCATATACACACACCCATTTACCCAAGTACACACACCCATGCCCATACATACATACACACACACATACACACAGACACACACCCAAACACACACACAAACCCATACACACACCCACACATGCGCACAGACACGTGCCCATACACACATACAAACACATGCACACACACATATTCCCATAAACAAACACACACACACTCAGAAGCACACACAAACACACACACACAAAAACACACATTCCCATAAATAACCACACACATACACACACACACATATGCCCACAAGAAACACACACATACTCAGACGCACACACACACGCCCATATACAAACACACACACGCTCAGAAGCACACACACACACCTCCCGTCCCGTGCTGCTGTGACCTCTCTGTACACCGGTGAGAGCGCTGCTAGCCTGGCGGTAATTTGCTCTCTCAGGGTGTGCGGTGGCTCTGCTGCACAGCCAGGGGTTTGGCCACAGCACTGTGTGGCTAACCTGATCAGTCGCCACGGAGATTAAAAGGATTCCTGCAGACACGGCTGATTCCAGGCCAACTCCACCAGGAGCACGGAACAGCTGAGGAGGCAATTAAACACCCCAAAACTTCCACATTAAAAATAAAAGGTATGAAACACTTAATCTAAACTTAATAGGATTACTTTGCCGTTCTTGAATGACTATTTAGGGACATTTGGTTATGCATTTCAAATATATAATTATAAAAACCCATGAAATAATTGTAATATATTTTTCATGGATATGGAATATGCCACAGTTTAAAGTAAAACGAAGTTCAGGCCAGGTAGCCCTGAGCCAGTGTCTAAACTCCACAGTGCTATAGAATGGATTTTATGGAAATGTGCTCTTAGTCTGTGACCGCATTAAATGCTTGCATACAATGCTATTTGCCTTGCACAGACCATTTACTCAAATAATAACATTATCAACAATAAAAAGAATATTTATTTAATCTGTAGAGCATTGTGCTGTATACAGAAGGAAACAGCAGGGGTTGTTGGAGCTTGATTTGGGCTGAATAGTGGCTGGGTCCTGTACCAGCAGGTGTACATAATGCAGCTGTGTGGAGCTGATTGCTGAAGTTATACTTCTCTCTGACGTCTCTCCAATTCCCCAGCTTTAAATGGGAGACAGACCATGGAGTGGCTGCAGCAGGGGGTTATGGGAGTTACACAGGAGGGCCGTGGTGTCACCACACCTCTGTATCAGCACAGCTAAGTCACAGAGAGAGGTATATGGCCACCAAGACATCCAGAGAGAGTGAGAGAGAGCAAAGGATGGAGAGAGATGGGATTAGCGATAGCCTAGTGGCTACGGTGCTTGACTGGGACCTGGAAAGTTGGTGGTTCAAGCGGCAGTGTAGCTACAATAAGATCTGTGCAACTGTTGAGACCTTGAGCAAGGCCCCTAACCCCATATTGCGCCAGGGGGGATTGGCCCCTGCTTCAACTAATCAACTGTAAGTAGCGCTGGATACAAGGCATCAGCTAAATAGCTGTAATATAATAAAATGGATAGGGACAGATAGAGGGGGAGACAAAACCACAGTGAAAGAGAGCAGAGCACGGGTGGGTGCGATGGAGGGGAGGGGGGGTGCAGTATTAAGAGGGGACCCCACCACAGCCCTGGAGCCTGAAGTGAGACCCAAGAGACCACTGCTCAGATCCACTGCACTGCGGTAACAGAGCCAGGGCCTGACCCCCTGCCCACCTCCTCATTAAGCACACCCCACTTCCTACAGTAATTACAGCTATTAAGCCCACCCCCACTGAAGCATATGATTGCAACAGACCCTGGCGCTCTGCATTGGTCCCCAGGTTCCATGATGGTCTCTATCAGGTTTCAAACGGACCTGCCCAGCTCCGGCACTAGTTCTTAGCATTGTGATGTGGTCCATGATCCAGAATTAATTGCTGGCCACGCTACAGTACTTCTATTCTCAGGGTGAGGGGAATTTGGCTGCCCCATCACCCAGGGAGGGATCCAGTCAGCAGAGGGCTCCCCACCCCTCTGACTGAGGCTGCCCTCAACAGTGTCTCCCTGCACATTCAAAACATACTCTTTTCCACAAAAAGGAAAAATATAAAAGGGGAATTTCAAAATTGCGTCGCAGTCATTGTATTGCTGGCCTATTCTAAGACGGTGCCTCTGTTTTATTCCACACACAGCTGCATGTAAAGTGATTCAATGCAAAACAGCAAGATAAAGAACTCAGTGCATGAACCCATCTGACACGAAAATAAACACTTACAGTTACAATAGATGCTGAAAAAAAGAACGCTTTGCAGGTCTTTACAGCGATGACACCCCCTGTGTCATGCTCCAACATTCCTTCTACACCAGGTTGTGGTGGTGATTCTTTAAGGTCACAGCCCTGTAACAGCAGCTCCTGGCTCCTCTGTGACCAGGGAACAGAGTGTGCAGCTCCGAGGAGCCCCTGCTGCTGAGAAAACGCGGGCCAGTCTTCCCCCAGCGCAGCCAGCTCTGTGTCGAGATGAAAAGGACCTCAGCCCTCTATTCTAGCTTTTTTTTCTTCATCTTTCTGTTACACAAAAGGGAGGGAGGCCCTTGGGGGTGTTGGCTATCTCTGAAGGAACAAGCTTGATCTTCCTTTATTCCGCCCAAAGAAGAACCAGCTCAAAGTTTCACCAGCAGGAGGGAGGTTAATGACCCACCCCACACATACACACACACACACACACACTCACACAAATTAGAGAGCCTGTCCACTTCATCTACTGGAGAGGGGAGAAGTGCCACCAGGCTTCGCTAAGGAATGCAGGGCTGGGGAGGTACGCTCTTTTAACTGAATGGTACGGCCGTCCGTCACAAGGCCAAACAGCTGTTCACAAACGTGGCTCTCCCTCTATCTGGCCCATGAATCTATATCCAGCCCTGATTTTCTTTTCTCCTGGGTAATTAGCTACTGTCCTCACACCTGACTCCCAGGTAAAGGGGCGGGGGGGGAAACCAGCAGGTCTCAGCCGTCCTGCTCTATGGTGACCACTCGAAATGATGGCAGAGACGCCATGCCCCCATTCAGGCATCCTGTCACCATTTATCATGGAAATTTCTCATAATTACTCGTACAGATCCCATTTGCATGGAAATGACATGTTGCGGCGGAGGAACAAGGTCATTATATGAGAGTTGTGTTCCTGTGACAGAGGCACAGAGAGGGTCAGCTGATCGTAACACCCCATGCATTTCTGCCCGCCGATCGCACACACTGTAGCACTTTAAAGATTGTCTTAACAGACCTCGCCTGTTCCTTGTTTATTCAAGCTTATAATTAACTTCCAACTATTTATTGTTTGAAAGCCCCTTTGTTTTTCGGCACCCAAGATAAAGTTAAATAGATATCAAATTAATTAAATGCTTTACAGTTTACAGCGCGTCAGTCAAAGGTCAATTTGCATGCAGGAGCTGATCAATTACTTCCAAGGGGAAGCCAACAGTGAAATGAGATTGTTATTGTTGCTTCAATTTGGGAGAGAGCAAAACAAAGGCCTCATTGTTGCACGCTTATTGACTTTTTCATTTACATGTTATATGGTGTTAGTTTAGTCGCTAATTGGACGTCTTTTAAATCCTTTGTTACCATCATTTTACCCCCCCACCCAACCCCCTCTTTATGCCGCGGGCTGCAAGACACAAGCTGTCAGCCATCTCCAGAGGGACGCTCACACAGAAAAATCTCTCCAATCAGCTCCTGTGATGACAAGGGGATGGTCACAGCCCAGCTAGCTGGATTTCCTGTAGATTTTTTCTTCCGTTTCATCTCCACGGTTTTCCGTACGCCCGATTTCTCTCTCCTTCTCACTCATTCTCTCTCTCCCCCTACCATACTCTCTCTCCCTCGCTCTCGCTCTCTCCGTGTCTCCCTTTCTGTGCCGCGTTGACAAGCAATGCTCTCTGCAAACATTTATATGCATGGTTTACATTACAAAAACACAAATCAATTGAAAGCAATTATCATACAGTACAAACAGGTTAAACATTCTAATCATCTTGGCCTCTGAGGTAATTACAGTGAGTCTGACTGCTTCATTAGCGGACTATGACAGGGTATTTGCGGCAGTAGGGACATAATGTCACACCATAATTCCTCCAGTTGGGAACACATAAGGATCCCTTTGCTAACCACAAGGAACCAGTCATCGGTTTTCATCCGGGAAAGATGCACTCCTCAAGTCTTTTGCTAGCTCTCCTGTACTGTGCTGCAAGCAATTTATTGACCCCTGGGGGTGAGTATATCAATGAAGTGCATTGGCGTGACTGGAACAGCAGTGATATGAGAACTCAGTCCAACTGGAACGTTCAGATGTGAAAGAAAATTTTCTGTGAATGATTGTAAAGAATTATTGTAAAGAATTGTAGACTATATATAGTTCACTAGATCAGTAACTATTGTGGGTAACCCAAACATTTATTAGTTATTCCTCATTAGTTTAACCACCTAATATACTCTGGGAGGCACAGTTAATGGGGCTTCATTTAACAGGTCAGTTTTCAGTGGAATCTGAAAAAATGCTGAATTTGAATTTGTGGATACTTTTCCCAATTAAGATTCTACTAGGCTGACCAGATTTCCTCTTTTCAGTACCAAAAGTATCCATCCTAAATCCCTAAAATGTCCGGTTAAGTTTTGTTTCCGTAGACATACTGTATATAAACAACCACTGAGCCTAAGACTATGTTCACAAGGCCAGAACGTCCCATCCCCTTCATTGAAATGCAGTCGTCACCCTGGATTCTACACAGTGCTTCTCTACCTCTTCCTTTAACCACAGATCATCTCACTGTGTTACCGCCTCACTCTGTCTGACAATTTCTCCTTCTCTCTGTCCCCATCTCTCCGTTTCTCACTGTCTTACTTATACAAAGCACAAACTGTCCACGGAGAGCAGCAGCCATTCTGACAGAGAGAGACAGACAGACAGACAGACACCCAGGCACGTGTCCGCACACGAGGGGGCGAGGTGCGATACACGATCCGGGAGTGGGTAGAGTGTAACGAGCCTGGGGCAGTGGCAGGAGCAGTGCTAATCTCCACCGCATATACGCGCTACAGCGTATGAATTTTAATTCTGTAATTAAAGCATAATTGAATCGGTGGCTCCATATCTGCATGGTGAAAAGTGCCATAGGCCCCAATGAAGATTCAATCAATATCATGCACAGGGTGCTGGGATTGATCTCGAGACGCCCTCTGAAAAAGCAGCAGCACTTGTGGCGAAGAAGAGACAGATCAGTCTTATGATACTTTTCATTATCTTGCAATTTGATCTGGGTCTTCATTCTGCATTCCTCTACCCTTCCCTTCCCATCCACCCATCATTCCAGGAGCACAAAAAAGATAAACAGCCCATAAAATAAACAGAGATAAAACCTTCAGTTTGATTTGAGTAACAAAAAATAACTCTGAGAGGAACCTTTGAGGGGATGTTAATATTGTTAATATCTCCTAACTGTTAACATATTTTAAAGCATAAATGAGGGCAGAAGAATTCGAGCAGGGAAAACCAGGGCATGAAAAAAGCACCGTGACCAGAGACGAACAACAAAAGAGCAGGAGTTTGTTGACTCGTGACTCCTGTCTTGTTGTCTCAGGCCTCAGGCTGTGAGCCCTGTCTGTTTGAAGGCCGTTGCAGACATCACCATTTGAGTCATGCCGTGCCGTGACATCATGACATTTACTGTGCTACCTCTACTGACCAAGCAGCTGACGCTGAACTGTCAAAAAAACACAAACTACACGACTGTGCTCACTAACAGAACGGCCTCAGCACACATGACAAAACAATTCAAAATCATTCAATGTGTTTGAGAGCTTTTCTCTCTTGGTCAAATGAGGCCTTCATATAGACCTCACTGGGTTTATCAAAACAGCACTGTGTCCACAGTAAGTCTCCCTGGAGTAAAATCCAGCTATGACCTACTTCAAATGACCAGCTACCAGCTGTTTCAAAACACTGCTTGAGCTGGTCAAACCATGTTGAGTGTAGAGCTGGTCTGACTGATCAACCTTGAGCTGTTTCTTTCAGCAGGGCTGTTACTCTGGCCCAAGGTACTTTCCTTCCCTCAGCGAAGCCTGGAAGGCAGCAGCTTGTAGAACTAGAAAGCTAATCGTGACAGGCTTAGCAAACTAGCTAGCTCAGTGACATAGATACAGATAGATTTGATAAAAATACATCAAAGAAGTATGTGCACAGAATCTATGGTTGGCTGAGCTGAACCTGCTGCCTTCCAGGCAGCTACCTTCCAGGCATCACTGAGGGAAGGAGAGTACCTGGGGCATTACTCTGCGGACATGGCTGCGTCACACAGAAAGATAAGGTCCACAGTAAGCACCGAGACACCACAGCAGGCGGGCGTACCGGTTTCCCGGGAGATCTGGACGAAGGCCTCCACCCCGCTCTCTCCGTAGTTCCCCTCCGAGGCCAGCGTGGAGACGTAGTTCCAGCCCATCGCCGTGACGATGTCCAGCATGGCCTGGGCCTGGTAAGAATCGGGCGGCACCACGCGGGAGAAGAAGTCGTAGCGGGTGTTGTCACTCAGCTCCGGGGCGGTGGACGCATAGCTAATCTGAGGTATCTGTGGAGGCAACGGAAGACAGAAAAGAGAAGAAAAGGGGTCATATTAAGGCTGCAAAGTGCCATAGCAACATCCTAGCAACTGAGCATGTGGCATATTTCCAGTTTGTTTGAAATTAGCATCTGAGCACCATGCAGGATTTTAATTTTATATCTGACAGGTCATCCACTGAGAGATTAGCCGAATAAACACTGTAGAACAGCAGGATTGATTTATTTTAAATTGTTTGTCTCATGGTTGCATCCGTCCGTTTATGAATAGTACAAATATAATTATTGATAATTCCAAGGCATTCTTCTTCAAAGTCAGTCTCAAAGAGATGGACTGTGCAATTCTGGTTGAATAGACTTTGCATTTTGCTCAGTAATATAGGGGTCCTCCTTAGTCAGGTCCATAATATATAATATTTTGTTTGTCTGTTCACATGTTTTACAGCATTATGAAGGCCTTGGCTCATGGACTGTCTGACTACCACACTGCTGTGTTTTGCTTCAGTCTACAGCACATCCCTGTGCATACAGTACCAGAGATCCTCAGATTCCTCTGTATGCTGTGTGTACAATCGCACAATTGTTTTCCATTCTCTATATGACAGTGCCTGGTCAGGTCCTGACACAGGGGGACCAGTCCGCCTGATGTAAGAAATTATTTAAAGGGCCGCTAAGGCTGTGGAGAGTCAGAGAAAGGGCTGGCATGAGGAGGGAGGAGGAGAGGCTGTATGGCTGCTGGACAAAGCCAGCGAGGGGGTGGAGGGCGGATACAGTGGAATGGGGGGAGGGATAATGATCCTGGGGAACAATTGACTGACAGTTTGATTTCATTTGAGAAAAGGCCAGCATTCCCACGGAGGCTACTTTAACATCTTATTGGTATTCTGATCAAAATGCTGTGAGACCTGCCAGGGATACAAATGGCGGTCTGGCAGGGGCAGCCCATCACGGCAAGACCGATCGTGCTCATAAACGACACATCTGTAAATACGAACGATCTCCTGCGGCCCGGAACACAACACTATAATTTCTGCCTGTTTCTTCTCCTTTCTGCCATGTTTGTTTGTGTTAACGAACTGGAACCATGACGAGGAAGAAGAGAGATATAATAACGCACTTGATTCTCTTTGGTGTGTGAAACAAAGGGGTGTGAACCTCTCTGAAGTGTAACTGGTTTTTTTCTGGGGTCACAGGAAGGTAGGCCACTTTAACTGTGGCAGACAGTCGGCATACGACACTAAAATTACATTTACCTTCGAGAGGCAAACGCATTATTTCATTCCGAAACGTACAATTTCCGAAGATGCCTTCTGTGGGGATGTGGAAGAGCCTCCTCTTGAAACGGTATTACCATAATGCAGGGGAAACTTTCATAAAGTTCCCTTTCTGAAAGGAAGGATGAAGCAGGCTGAATGTGCAAGGTAGGGAAACCAAAAATAGATGCAGGTCAGGATAAATAATAACTGGGAGAAATTGCATATCTTTGCAGTAGACCATCAAATAAATTCAGATTGTAAAGTATCACTTTTGAGCACAGAGAATAGGCTGTGTGCATTTTTAGCCATCCTTCCCAAGCAGGCAGAGCTATGAGCCCTACACTTGATGAGCCAATAAAGCAGACAGCAGGAACTAAGATTAATTTTTCATACTTTTATAATATTGAATACCAGACTCATTTGCCTGCATGAAACAAAGTGCAATTGGAAGGAAAAGAGTAGATAGAGTAAAAAGACTGTAGCTTTGATTCCAAGAGAATATTTTACTATACAGTTTACTGGTGAAGAATTTCTATGTGAAGTTTTCTATGTTGATTCTATGTATAATTTGTTTGCTTTTAGAAAATAATTTATTGAGTAACACAATTGCTTTTTGAACACATAGTAGTCAAAACTATTAGCAACCTTAACTATAATTTGAAAAAATCAAAGTTAAATCTGCAATAATATTCTAGTCATTGATATAATCTGTCTCAATAAACTGTATTATGAGGAAAATCATGAGGGGGGCAAAGAAGAATCAAAGAGTTATTTGAATCTTGAGTTCACCAAGTCTTAAAATCTACCATAATGCATCACTTTCATACCAACAGGTTAGTTGGAAGGCTTGCACAAAGAAAGCCCTTAATGCGAACAACCAACAAATGCAAGCCTCTGGATTTTGTCACCAGTGGAACTATGACTGGACAGATAAACTTTTTGGCCACGCTCTGCATGTTTCCTATCAAAGCAGGAAGGCAGACTGTACAAGGGCAAATACCTCATAATCATAACCATCGTCAAATATATAGTACACAATTGATGCTTAGGGGCTGATTTGCTGCCAGTTGTGCAGGAGATTATGTTAAGATGATGGCATAATGAATTCCATCAAGTACCATGACATTTTACCCAAAAGAGTGGTTTCCTCTTTGAGATTTGGCTATTGCCCAGAATTTTTCCAGCACTGATTCTATCCCCTCTAGAAAAAGCCTCTATAAAAATATGATTGCATGACATGCTGCCACAACTAAATTAAAATGTGATTTATTGATTTTTTGATCAATACGTTGATAAATATCTGTCTGTGAACCTTCACACAAAGCCAATGAGGCTACATAAAACCAGTTACATAAGACAGGTTAAAAGTGTGGTTAGTCAAACTCATTGTAAAATCTAATGGAGCTAATTTCTTCCTAATAATTTAATAATTCTGCACATAATTTGGGCAGGATATTGAGGACTGAAGACTGATTAGCAATTGGACTGGAATGGTTCACAACAATAATAACAGGAAGGCAGTAGTGGGTTTTCAAAATTATTTTCTCTTAATTTTGTTTCCATTGATGAATTTGGCATTTTCAATCATAGCTGATAGGGAGCCCTTTTCGTTGTCTGGGGGAGAAGGCGGCATAAATCACATTTTTTAATCAACAACACTGCGTGAAACATGCCCACAACAAAATGCAGAAAATACAGCGTTCCTGGAATATTCACTTATTTTATCCCACGTACTGCATTTTAAGTCCCACAGTTAATTTAGAATGGACTCCCCACCAAGGAGCCATTATGGTGAGGTGATAGGTTCTCCGGTTAAACAGGCTCTAGATTCAGATGTTATGAGATTCAAACAATGACCTTGTACTGTATTTGGTTTTATCCTACTGGCCAGTTGTTTACTGGTAATTTCCTGTGAATTGGAGATACAGCTAAAATGTAGGCAGGCCTCAATACATAAGTTACATTCCAAAAAATTACAACATTACATCTAACAACATACACTATAGAGGGGTATTTTCTCCCATAAGAATGAATGGAAATTAGAGGGGTTGCATTCCAAGGTGCAGTTTTATGTCCCCCTGCGGCAGATAACGACCCATTTAATACCATGAGAATCAATGGGGAAAAGTAGAGAGGTTTGACTGTACGTCTTCCATTAAGCCTACCAGTGCACACTAGCCTAGCTTAATCTCACGACACTGTAAGCAATTCCCAACACACACACATACACGCCCACACCTCCAGCTGCTCGTACTGAAGGGTATGTTTCATCACTTCATTATGCTTATTTTAATTATTTTTCAAAGCCTCGTCTAGGTTCTTGCACATTAAACAACAGTACGTAATTATTCTTAAACACTCCCTCTGTATATAGTCAGTGAGCAATTTATTAGGTAGACCTGACATGAAGGTGACAGTAATGCAAATAACCACACATTACAACATTGGTATGCAGAGCATATCTGAACACACAACACGTCAAGCCTCTAAGCGGATAGGCTACATCAGCAGAAGACCAGGTATAAAAAATAAATACCTAATAAAGTGGTCATTGAGTGTATATACATATTTTACATATTTACAATCTTTCCTTGACATATGAAACAAATCTTTAAACACTTTATATTTAATATATTTTTATGGACATAATCCTTTGGTGGCAGGGAAGAAACAATGTAAGTGCAGGGCTAAATAATGACAATGTAAGTGAAGACAGACAATACAGTAGATCAACATGCAGCCCCTGTACTAATCATATACAAACGACTTATGATGTTAATACATTAACATTAAATTAAATAAGAGTTCAGTTATGGAACATTGTTATTACATGATAATTTCCCAATAATAAAACTACTGGGTAGGCACATAATATTATATATGTCAGGCCAAATATTGGAAAATTGCATAAGTGCAATGTTGTTTCAATTAAACGTATCTGAACATCACTGCAAATACACCATAGGTTAATCTAGGTCAGATCTTGAATTATAATCATTTTGAAAATTTATATATGGCTTCCAGTCACAAACTCATCTCAAATTGCGAATGAATCAATTTCATGCATGAATTATATTGTACACACAATATGTAAATGTGTACATGCATGTGCCATACAGTGTATAACCGCAGAACAATGATTTATTTATTTTAGACCACAAGTGATAAATCATGCTCTAAATCTGCACTGCCACTGTGAGATTTCCAGATGTCTGCACTTTGGGAGAACAAGAGAAGGAGATAGAGTAGTGAGAGGGAGTGGGGAGAGAGGGGAGGGAGAGAAAGGGGAGAGAGGGTGTCAGGAGAGAAAGAGAGGAGAAGGGAGGGAGAGAGCGAGCGGGGAGGGGTGGGACTTGACAGGTTTGAATTGTGACTTTCAACTGTATTTGAAGGCATCAGATGCACACGCACGCACACCGCCTCCAGTTCCCACCGGGAATCATACAGTATTTAGCACACCACAGGAGAGAGACTCCTCGCTCAAACCCGGAGCCTGCAGGGAAGCCTCGGCAGAGGAGTTTATTTAAATCTCTCCATCAGTGTCACCCCGCCAATGAATAATTCCCCCCTCGTCCTGGCCGCGTACCTATGAGAGGGGATCACGCCACGAGGGGTGGGCGCTAATGGAGCTGTCGGCCTCAGAGATGTTGTGCTGAGGTAATAGATGGCGGTCTGATGATACTAATTAACCCTGTAGCAGAGCCTAATTGTGAAACACTCTTGACAGGAAAAGGGAGGACACAGGTTGCAATAAATGGCGCAAATAGAGACCCATGCACAGGGGTGGGGGTACACACACACACAACGGTCACGCTAACTCAAACCATGCAGGTTACTATGGTCGGGGAAGATGGTTCTCAGACAGGACATTTGAAGAGAATAGAGTGTGGAAAAGAGTAAAAGCCAGTTTGACGGTTTGTTTCAATCATACTGCATGACATCGGAATTCCTTTCATCTTTCATCTCTCTCTCATTCTCTCGCTATCCCCCCCGCCCCCACCCTAAATATCTCACTTTGTTCTTGTCATCTCTATTCTCCATTTTGATGTCTTTCTTCATGTGTGTCTCTGTGTGGTTTTCATTTTGTGTGAGCGTGTGTGTGCGGGTCCTCCGTCCTGGGCATCCATCTTCCCCAGCTTATAGAGGCCACAGAAGAACAGTCAGCCTGGCCTTGCTGTCACTCAAGCCCAAATCGTGTATGAATAATGTTCCCTCAGTCTCCCTTAGACACAGCTGAGCATACAGCACATGACATCAGATGGCTCTCTGCAGTCATCTCCCTCCTGAAGAAACCCTATGCACAGTCAGGACCCCCACAGCCTAGATCTGTTATTCATAGACAGGCGCTGGCATTGTCTGCACACTGAGGGCTAAGTAAAGCTCAAGAGCCCTGTGTGAGGACAGTAATTTGCCACCAGCATTTTGTTCTTTGTTGTCTTTTTTTCTGGCGCTGAATATTTGCATGTGTCAGGACAGGGCTGTGCAAATCCATCCTATAAAGCTGGGCTAATCCCTTATTCTGAGAGTGGATATGACACCATTGTGATGAATGCTGATAGTCTTCCTCAGGCTGGAGATAAATGGCTACTATACCTATGAGAATACTCACCTCAATGGAGATATATATTACGTATACATAACAGACCTGGGTCAAATATGTAATTTATTCAGATTCAAATACTTTTCTGTGCTCAATTGATCTCTCCTGAGCCAACCAAGAGGACTAAAAGGCAAAGTTTGTACTGTTTGAGAGTACTTAGGTTCCAATACACCAGATAAGCTCAGTAAAGAATAGCATAGTATTTGAATCCAAAACAATTACATAGGTCTGACACATTAAGCTCATAGAAGTGTGCCCCTGAAGTGTCAAATGTGTAGGACAGGCTGTGTACATTTATGTCCATGCCAGGCACCTACTGATGGTTGTTTTTGTCAGGGTCCATGTGTCCATAATGACTGCTTCTCTCTGAATCCATGTGTCAATGATGACTGCTTCTGTCTGAGTCCATGTGTCAATGATGACTGTTTCTGTCTGAGTCCATGTGTCCATAATGACTGCTTCTGTCTGAGTCTGTGTCCATAATGATGACTGCTTCTCTCTGAATCCATGTGTCAATGATGACTGCTTCTGTCTGAGTCCATGTGTCCATAATGATGTGTCAATGATGTGTCGATTTGGCATGGCTCTGAGGCAGAGGCCGGTAGGCTCTGTGCCAACATTGCCATGGAGACAATGGAAGCTGGATCAGCACAGACAATCCTAACTACTCAGCTGATGAAACACAGTTCACATGTCTTTAAACACCTTCACAGAGGATGTGGTAAATGCCTCTGAAAATTGATTCTATTTCCACCTCTCTGTAGATCATCTGCAGACTCACTGCAAACACACTTTCTTTTTCATCGCAAATACGTCCTGTTTTCATCTACCCAGGGCAAACCTACTCTGAAGCTCTGTAAACAAGAGCCAAAGGCTGATGCTTTCACATTCGTTACATTAAACTTGGACGGCTTCCAAGTCCGCTAACCCCTACCAGCGATAAGGTACCTCTGATTAACCTTTCACACTTTCTTTTCTGGCATGCTGTACTGAACCAATCAGCAGCCTTCATCTAGTGGTGTCAGTAACATAAAGGCAGCAAATTAATAATACAATGCTTCTGTGAACAAAAACACAGAAATTAACCGAAAGAGGGCACAAGGGCACCATGAAAGGATGGAGAACTGCTTTCTTTTTTATTATAATCCAGCATATCTTTTTGTATTCATTTGAATAGCTTTATAGAATTTAAATTGCATAATCACTTTCATATTACATAATTTATCATCTTTCACATGCATATTGAACAACCTTTTAGGCCTCACTCGAGTCAGAAACAGGGCTAACTTCAAAGCAGTCAACTGTAGTTTCCATCAGCTTTGACACCACTGTTCACAAACCACAGACCTCATTATACAAGTCAAAGGTGGCTCCAGGATTTGTGAATGGTTGTCGTTATAAGCTGACTACCCAAGACAATATAACATATCTGATATTTTAAGTAAATATTATCTCTCCACCAAGGTGGATACAATGTCAAACCCACCCAGGCTGTCAGCATAGCAGACAGGACTGCACCAAGACTCCTCCATCCTGACACTCTGGCAATTCTGCCTAACACCAACTAACTTGACTCAGCATAATGTTGTTTTGTTTTCAGTGCCTATGGTTATTTGTAGTTTAATGCAGTCATTAGGGCAGTTTTTTCTTGTTTGTATAATATACACACAGTGCGCAATTTATTAGGTAGACCTGTACTCCAGCTTGTTAATGCAAACACTTAATCAGTCAATCAGTTGTAGCAGCAACTAAATGCATAAAAGCATGCAGATGTGGTCACGAGGTTCAGCTGTTATTCAGACCAAATTTCAGAATGAGGAAGAAATGTGATCGAAGTGACTTTGGAATGATTGCTGTTGACCGTGGAATGATTGTTGGTGCCAGACAGGGTGGTTTGAGTTTCTCAGAAACTGCTGAGCTCCTGGAATTTTCACGCACAACAGTCTCTAACGTTTGCAGAGAATGGTTTGAAAAACAAAGAACATCCAGTGAGCAATAGTTCTGCAGGCAGAGGCACGTTGTTAATGAGAGAGGTCAGAGGAGAAGGGCCAGACCAGTGAAAGCTGACAGGAAGGTGACTGTAACACATTACAACAGTGGAATGCAGAAGAGCATCTCTGAAAACACAATGCGTCAAACCTCTATGTGGATAGGCTACAGCAGCAGAAGACCAATAAGTCTAACAAATACCTAATAAAGGCGGCACGGATGGTGCAGTGGGTAGCACTGCCGCCTCACAGCAAGGAGGTCCTGGGTTCAAATCCCGGTCGGCCTCTCTCCTCTGTGTGGAGTTTGCATGTTCTCCCCGTGTTCGTGTGGGTTTCCTCCGGGTACTCTGGTTTCCTCCCACAGTCCAAAGACATGCAGGTTAGGCTGATTGAAGAATCTAAATTGCCCGTGGGTATGAGTGTGTGAGTGAATGCTGAGTGACCTGTCCAGGGTGTATTCCTGCCTTTCGCCCAATGTATGCTGGGATAGGCTCCAGCCCCCCTGCGACCCTGTTCAGGATAAGCGGGTTCAGATAATTGATGGATGGATGGATGGATACCTAATAAAGTGTTTACTAAGTGTATAATAGTAGGGAATTCCTACACGTAAACCCCTGAGCTTTGCACTTGAGTTAGCATTATAAGTTGTCCTGGAAAACAGCACCTGCTCAGCGTCAACAAAGTAAATATTTACTGAAGCATTTCAGATGAACTCCAATACCCAGAGAAGCAGTGCCTGCAGGTTGAAATTCAAAACTGTGAAACTCAAAACCTGTGGCAAGAAATCCAGGTCCCTAACCACTATGATAGACAGAACAGAACACATTTAGAATATTTTGCAATAGAATGGGATTGTTATTGTCCATTAAACATATCATGGATCATATCCTTCAGCTCTAATGTTTCCATAATGAAAACAATTATACATAGGTCAACAAACAGGACACAAAAACAACATTGTGTGGGTATTTCTTGGGCACCAGTGCCAGGTCCTTTGTGTGATGTGGCCATTTTCTGTAATTAGCTAATGTCAATTGACAAGACAGAGACAATGAAGTGTGGTGCGCGTGCCTTAAAGGTGACAGTCACAGTGGGAAAGACACCAGAGATTAAGGCTAAATACTCCGGAGACTAAAGCCGGAATGCTGATGATCACGCAATGCCAGGCCCTACTCCCTGATGTAATGCAACTGTCTCTCTCTCCTGAGCTCTTCTCAAATGGAGACTGACCCCCAGATGCTCCCCCACGACTGTTCTCGCTGCCCCACCTCCTGTGATGTTCATATTGAACTGCTGCACGTTTCATCCCATACGTTTGAAAACCAGTTTAAGCTAGGTTTAAAACAGCTGCTCACTGGTATTTCAAGCTGGTCACAGCTGGATTTTACACCAGGGAATACCTTCTTCAGTACATACTATATCTCCATAAAGAGCAGAGTTCAGATTCAATAAATACGAATCGAGTCCCGCAGAGAAGAGGCTTGGGGTGCCTTGGGTTTGGTTTGTGAAAAGGACATTGGCTAAAAGGAAGCCTTGTTTGTTCTTTGGCCTAAGGCTTAGTATTAAAGTAATATGGAGTGCTGTCATTCTAAATTTACCTGGGTGAATTGCTAAAGCTAAAAGCTCCCCGATGAGTCATAGCCAAAACCAAAGAATATAGCTGTGATCACACACAGCTGCACAATAAAAATATTATGAATGCACATAAGCAAGGCTTAAAGTGGCAGCATAACCTAAACTGCCTTTTGCTGCTGGCCTAGAATAGAAATATACACTGCTTGCCGGAAGACGTGCGACCTTCGTCTGGAAGGTAATTGTGGTCTGATGAGACTGAAGTTGAGCTATTTGGCCTGAAAGCAAAGTATCGTGTTGTGCACAAACCATCACCCAGCTAACACCATCCCTGCTGTCGAGCATGGCAGTGGCAGCATCGTGCTGTGGGGTATCTGTACAGCGGGAGTGGGAGGGTAAGATGGATGGAGCCAAACACAGGTAAATCCTTCAGGGGACCAGTTTCGATTTCAGTTTCACAAGAGATCTGCATTTAGGGTTCAGATTTATGTGATGACCCCAAGCAGACAGCAAATCGCTGCAAAGTATTGCTTTAAAAACAAGAAGGTTGGTGACTGTAGAATAGCCCAGACAAAGCCCAGACTTAAATCCCCCCAAAAATCCCATATATACACGCACACACACACATAAATACCTGCAAAGACACTTCCTGCAATTTGAAATATATAAATTGAGTATGTTGTGACAGGTGGTGTGGCACAGAGCCAGCTAGTTCTAAAGCCACCTGCCAGCACACAGGTATGCGTCTGATCCCAGCCATGGCTCTGTCTCTATCCGTTGCCCTCTCTGCTGTCTACCTGTCTGAATAAAGCAAACCACGGGCCTGTTGGGCATTTAGACTGCATTCGTGCAGGTCGCCCACAGGGGACTGAAATAGATTACAAATGTCATCGATAACAGCATGGCTATGTCAGCCTCTACAAAGCCCTTTTCAGACAACTGAGTCATTTTCCATTTTCGAGCAGGGCTGAGGGCTCTCGTGTGAATGAGGTAAAAGTGAAAGTGATGGGAGTGGTGGGCGTAGCACCAGGGTACACACAGGACCGGCGCGGTACCAGGGCTGAAGTCCAGCACTTCAGACAGCGAATAGCTGCAGGATTACTGCAGCACATTCTGACACAGGGCATTGACGCATTCTACAGCCCTGACATATTCTATTCCCTTACCTACCAATTTTCTGAATTTTTAAAGATGTTAGCGTGACTTTGGATGGAAATCTACTATTTGCATGGTGGTGGGCGCGTGCGCGCGTGTGTGTGTGTGTGTGTGTGTGTGTGTGCATGCACTGTCTGTCCATGCGTGTCGTGTTTGTATAGCTGAAATGCAATTTGTGTTTAGAACATTTTGTAATGTCAAATGGTTTGGAGAAATTGTGATGACAGGAACAGACGGATCCAGAATTCAGAGAGGGGTAACTTCTCACTGGAACATTTTATACCTTGCCATGGGATACCAGCCAGCATACATCCAGGATGAATTTCCAAAAATTATACTAAATCTTGGCAGTGTCGAGCTCTGAGGTTTTCCAGCAAAAAATCTTAATGAGTTTTCTTCTTTGTCAGCGGTTATCACACAGGTACAGGTAATTTGCTCCTGGCTAAAAGAAGCCGCCATGTGTGTTAAAGCTTGTTGGAGCTGCGGGGTTTGACTGTGCTGCACTGTGACTCACTTGCAGCAGAATCAGTGGGGCTCCGGGGTCCAGCCAGTGCTGAACCGCTGCTCCAGATGAAATCGAAACCCGACGGGCGAGCCCCGCTGAAATCGGGCCCCAGGGAAAGGGCCCCGCCGGCCCAGTGGGAGAGCTGCCCATGAGGACACATCTGGCAGCCACACAGCGCAGAGCTCCGTGCCTCATCTGAAGCCCATCCAGAGCATGCAGAGCAGTGACGGCCAATGCCACGTGATTCAAAGAGGGCTGCTGTACATGCAGACCCATTTCAATCTCTACGCAGGAGGACAGCGTCATCGGTACAAACCCCGACAGGCAACAGGGCAACCCTCAGACAAGCTTGCCAGATTACAGCCTTCGTATGGCTCCTTTACAAAACTGCAACTCCCCAGACTCTGGTCTGTAGTTAGTCCACGGTGTTACTGCACACCACTAAACACCCTGTTTGACCCACAGGTCAGACTCGGGCTGTAGTGCCCAGCGCATTTGTGTCAAAGACCCGTGCAATTACAGCCCCCTCAGAGAGGAAAGGGGGACGCCACCGCTGAGTAGACCTGGGTCAAATGTGTGAGTGTTTTGGATTCAAATACTTTTCTACGCTTTACTGAGCTTGTCTGGTGTATTGGAACCTATGAATGACCCTCGAATAAGTGCAAGCCCGACCTTCTGGCCCTCTTAGTTGGCACCATGCAAGATCAATCGATCACGTAAAAGTATTCCTCCCAAGGTTTCTTGTATAATTACCTTACAAACATGCTTTCATGAAGATTTTTGCTTTAACGATTTTTACGATTAGCAGTCTAGTGGCACAACCTCCCAGGAAGTTGGCCTGTGACCAGGAAGCGGGCTCATAATCAGGAAGTAGCAGGTCGTCTGCCTACATGTTCGGGGCCTGCCACTGTGATCCTTAAACAAGGCAGTTAAACCTGACCCGACTGCTAAAACGTCCCGCCATATAAATGTGTCCAAATGTGATGTGTTCAACCTGCCCTGGGTTAGGAATGTCTGCTAACCCAAAATAAAAAATATAATGGGAGCCGTCTAGGCCGGGAGGCTGGTAAGGTCTGTGCAGAGCAGAATTGTTTTGCCTGTATTTGGCTGGCAGGACATGCAGCACCTGTTCTTTCCACGGCGTTTTAACAGAGCTGCGAGCGTCCCGCTGCGATAGCAGGTCATTTTTCACACGGCTCGATGCGGGGGAGGAGCCACAGAAGTTGTTAGTTGCAGTAATTAGCAGGCAGCCAGCAGTGACTAATTGGAGCTCTCCTCTGGGGAGTCCCCTCCCCCCTTTAAATGCAGCAGTAGGAGCATTTATATTCCCTCAAAATATATTCCCTCAATCAAAGCTCTCCCTTAAGAGGGCTACTTGTGTAAACTGCAGGAGCACGAGGCCTTGATTAGCCCGAGTCACGTACACCGCTCCATTAGCTCCAAATTATATTTTGTATAAACAAAAGGGAGGGGGAGACATAATTGAACTTAACTTTAGATTAATAAGATGGCAAACTATATGTGCTGCAGTTGTAGCAAAATGAATTCTCTCCTGTTTGACCCCTCTCCCCACAAAACAAAAAAGAAATGCTGTAAATCATTTAATCGGTACTTCATAAAACAAGTTTATGATCCTATTCACAAGTATGCTATAGCTCACTAGCTGTCATCTGTCAAAAGTGTTCTCAAGGGATGTGTCATGGTCTTAAACCGACCTCCACCCACACACCCGCACTCGTACTCCCAGGGGAAAGCGGTTCAGTGGCACTTGGCTCCTTGAGCTGTGGTTAAAGATGATATAAGCCTGTGATAACACGCCATAGTTACTAAAAGATTCCAGAGCAATTCAAAGTAAGAGGGAAATCCAGAGTATTCTAGAACAGTCTAGAAGACAACAGGAAGGATCTCGCATTCATGGACCCTTTGGGCAATGCTGCTATGAGCACACAATATAGCAATCTCCTGCTACTGCATATGCATTATAATTTTAAAATGCAAATGTGTGCCTGAGAGCTATTTCAGAATTAAAGGTTCTGATTTTTGAAAATGGTTCGAATCCAGGCAATCAACAAAATGAGGCGGTTAAATGACTACCCAGGTCCGGTGCTGTTAATCCGAGCTCTCCAGTGAAATATATCTGGCTGAGTAACACTAATGTCAACATGCCCTGTTTACCTGAATATTAAATACCAGTTTTATTCAGCCATTGACCAGCACAGAGGCCTGGGTTTGTTCTTCTCGACAGGCTGTACTGTCAACCGTAATTTTGTTATCTATAAAAATAGACAAATAGCTCGAAAGTTTATCTTCGCTCTATCTCTGCTGAGGGAAATTTTCCCACTTTATTCAGCACTAATGGGTCCTGTTTTTTTGTTTTTGTTTTTTTGTTCATCAACCCCAAATGGCTTAGACGACACTTAGTTTACTGTCAGGCACCCTATCAGGACAGCCCTGTTTTAGATCAAACGCAGTTTTGATCAAAATCCTGTTTCTTCTACTTCTAAAAGTCTCAGTGATCTTTTATTCTTGCTAAAGCAGCATTCTTACTCCTGTCAAATCAAATCTGCCTTGACTTGAATCATGTCAATGCAACAAACTGCACACAGGAGACTCCACAGTCCCCATGCCCCCTCCCCTCTGTGAACTGCCCCCAAAATGGAGGGCAGGCTTTTCCCATGGCAGAGAGGGCATAGTCCCATTGGCTCACCTTCCGTCTTCAACTCTTTTCACTTTTCCTTTCTCTCTTCTGCTTCTCCCACCCAGCGCTCTCTCTCCTACAAATCTCCTCCCATGTACAATCCTGTGTTCCTCTTCCTCCTATGCCCCCTCCTCCCCTCTCCCTACCAGCATTCACCCCCTCCATCAGGGCATGTCCCTGGCAGGGAAACCCGAGCCCAGCAGGGCTTACTGAGAGAGAAGCCTGTGTGGCACCATAACCCAGTCATCACCACCTCCCCTTCTGCTGCCAGAGGTCCAACATCAACCCCCCACCCCCCGCTATCCACCGTCACGCCCCCGGAAGACCTGCCATCTCGTTCCAGTGCCCATCACAGCCCATCCATTTACACACATTTTATTGCACAGTTCTCAGCCTCTTTACTGCTGGGCCCCCCCGCCACACATAACACCCACTGGAGCTCTCGAACTGAAGCAGAACCACCCCCTCCACCCTCTTCTCCTCTCCCTCCCTCCTCTCCTCCTGCTCTACCTCCCTCCCTCTCATCCTCTCCCTCGCTTCTCCTCCTCTCCCTCTCCTCACCTCCTCCTCTACCTCCCTCCTCTCCTCCTTCTCTCCGTCCCTCTCCTCTCCTCTCCTCCTCTACCTCCCTCCCTCTCCGCGCAGGCAGGTAAATGTCACACCTCACTCGGAGGAGAGCGGGACGGCCATTTTCCCCCAGCCGCAGCGGCTGTGTGTATTTCAGGTCAGGAGGAAAGGCACCCCGGCCCCTCCTCAATCTGTTAATACACGGAGCGTACACCTGCGAGCCGGTCTGTATCAGCCGTGGAGAGGCAGCAGCGGGGGTTTAATGTGCGAGGAGCGTAAACTTAAATTACTTTATGGACTCTGAAATGACAGATTCTCGCCCATCCCGGCCACAGTGATGGACCTTTAGAGGCTCGATTGACTGCAAATGGACCGTAGATACTTAGGTCAGGTTTTATGCAAAGGACCCGGGTGCCCCCTATAGATCCCGCTGGTGATCGGCAGCTCTTAAAAGGAAGACTTAATGACGCCGGCGTCGGGTTACTGTATACGGAGGCATGTTTCCCAGGCAATTCCACCGCCACCGCATAAACACACGCACAAGACGTCGATAAGGCACCGCCTCATCTGAACGAGCTGCGCTCAAAGAAAAATAATCTTTTGTGTGTTCTAAATGAAGCCGCTGCCCTGAATTGATCGTGGTCTGCGGCCCATATATTGTGAGTTAATGTGCGAGGGATAATATTCTCTATATGAGCTCTACCCCAGGCTTTCCCCAGCAGGCCCCGGGATGATTGAATTCTCTAGTAACACTGTAACATTCTCTCTGAGACAATCCTCTTAAGCGGGAATCGGATTTGTATCGGAAAACAAGGCGCAAAACTAATACTTGGGAGAATTGGTTGTATCTAATGCGAAGTATCAGGGGAGGCCACTTTGTGTGATGTTATGAAAGCGCATTGAGCACTGCGGAGGGGTGAGGGAGTCCACAAACGCCAAGATAAACACTCATCCATCATATGGCGTGAGTAATCACAGGATGCTATAAAACTCCCGCCTGCCTTCATACGTCTTCCACATCTCAGTCTCTCTGCTGCCTGACCGGCTGAGTGACCAAACAGCACCTCCTGGAGCGTGTGTTAAGGAAAGCGTAACACAAAAGCATCTTCCACGAAGCCTCCGCATACTTTCAGTACTGAAAGGTTGCTATCTAGTTGTGTTCATTACCACTGCTTTTGCATAAGCAAACTGTTTTTTTCTGCTCCTTGTGTTTACAGTATGATTTCTTAAATATTTTTCTTAATATCACAAAGTTTCCTTTTCAACAAAGCTGTGGAGAACTTTCGTGTCTCAGGGCTGACTTCACAGCTTCCGCCACATCCGTAATATTCCCAAACTTCGGTACAGAAATAGTGCTGGAGATTCCCCAGTGATTCCTCTGGTGGGAAGATGAGAGAGCAAGATGCCGGACAAGATCTCTTACATTCCCTATTGGCCGTGGCGATACTGAACCACACAGCCACTTTGGGTTCAGGCAGGCCAGAATTCAGACCAAAGACACACAGACATGCACGCAGGGGAGAGCTGCCTCTCCCCGCACACACACACACACACGCACACACACACACAGATGCCCCACGCTTGAATGCACACGTCCACATACCCATATTAGACTAACCCAAAATCAACCCTCTTCTGCATAAGGCACTTACAACACAATATACACAACACCACATTTATAAATGTTTCCAAAAAGATGTATTCATCATTGTATCAATTTCTCTACTTTGTTTCTCCCCAAATTGAATCACCAGTCTCAATTTATGTTTATGGGATAAACATTGTGTCAAAGTACACTGCAGCTAAAGGATGTGGACAGATCCAGTCCAGTCACCTGTGAGCCAGAAGCCATCCTTCATTCTATTGGCCATACAGTAATACTGGAGAGCTATTTCTCACTGAGTATAACTGGTAGCCTGCAGGCACCTTACACATATTTGAAAGCAACTAAATCAGCAGTAACCTGGGGATAGCAAATAGGTAGCCACACGAGGCTAACTGTCGAGACCGCTGCACACTCCTGGCCGCAGCCTGCTAATTACACAGCCGAGGATAACCTCTATGGCAACAGGCCCCGGCCTGCTATTGTGTGAAGCGTTCTGACTGACTGAGCCACCCAGGAGGCCCATTCATTCATTAACATTTAATCATTTTAATTTCGCAAACAAATGAAATAAACCTATGAGACTTGGACTCGTGCCCTTGCAGTGAAGCCTCTGCCGGTGTGAGATTGCTGGCGGTCCAGGGCGTACACGTTTCAGCAGTGTCTCCGATCCGCCCTGCCATCCCAAAGGAGCACCCACGAGGATGCACCCTATCAGCAGCAGACCGACTCGCGACTCAGAGACACCATTATCATAAAACCCTGTGGGGGTGTTGGGAGTTGTCTGCTTTGCTGATGTTGTCAAACTTTATTTAACATGCGAGGGGAGACAGGAAGTGTGCGGTTTTCTGTGATTAGCCAGTGTATGACTTACACCTCCTCCAGGTCCAGCGATAATGCATTCCTGGGAGATAGAAGCACAGCAACATGCCACCTGAAAACAGATTAGCTCACGGGTGTGATTTGAATAGGATTATAATTTCAAAGGAACTTCCTGCCAGAACAAAGAATTCATATTTCATGAGAAACAAGTCACACGGAGTTAAATTGCACAGGCTCTGAAAATTATTTTATGAAAATGTAAGCATAAAAAAAAACATTTGTGAATTATGAAAATGAGCAAAACGGGAAAGGTGGTAGTGGGGTGGAGGTTGGGATTAGCGCAGGCCAATAATTCCTCTTGGGTATGTCAAATGAAAGGCCTTCACCCGGACCTCCGCCTCAGTAATCCCTTTAAGATGGCTGTGGCAGATACCTGCAGGCCCTGTTTAAGTGCACAGCACAGTGCAGCAGCGGGCCATTAAGCACCGTGCTACCGCTACACCCAGGTGTAAATACCATGCGGAAAGCCCTCCGCCTATCAGAGGTGTGCTGTTAATGCGAGGGCCCATTTGTAAGCCAGTCCCATCTGCCATGGCGGACCCAGACTTAATCAATGGATCCCTGCTCCAATCGATGCGGCAGAGCAATTTGCAGCATCTGGAGACGCCACGGGTCGGGATGGGCAGAGGAACCCCTGCAACCCTATCCATTCCAGCCCTGCTAAACCCCCTTTCCCCTCACTCACTGCAGCCCACAACACCCCCAATCCATTCCAGCCCTGCTAAACCCCCCCCCCCCCCCCCGACCCCACTCTCACTCTCGTCAAGCAATTCTTTCTTTGAAATTCAGAGAGAAAGAGAGAGAGAGAGAGAGAGAGAGAGAGAGAGAGGGAGGGTTGAGGGAGAAAAAGAGCGTGTTTTTCAGCAGATGTATTAATGGAGCAGACACGGCCCAGAATAGCCGTTCCTGGACAGTGACTGGCGATCGTTAAATTAGATCTCTGTACAAAAAAAGGGCTTTTCCAACTGTAAAGCACTTTGGGGATTGCCATGCAATGAAAGGTGCTCTATAAATAAAATATTATTATTATTAAAAGAGAGCTCTCTGAGCACACGCCACAGCTAATGCGTTTGGGCATGGAGTAGGCATGCTAACCCCGACCCCCATTATCACCCTCCTCCCTACCCATCCACACTCACACCAGTCTTCACTGCAAACCGATTCAGACAACGAGAGATGCACAGCACAATCAAATGCCTACGTAAAAGATGCACCCAGGCTTGTCCAGCGTACTACAGTACATGACATACGCCCAGTGAACACTTTATTAGGTATTTATTAGACTTATTTCTTAGACTTATTGGTCTTCTGCTGCTGTAGCCTATCCACTTACAGGTTTGACACGTTGTGTGCATTGTGTGTTCAGAGATGCTCTTCTGCACACCACTGTTGTAATGTGTGGTTATTTGCATTAATGTCACCTTCCTGTTAGCTTCAATCAGTCTGGCCATTCTCCTCTGACCTCTTTCATTACCAACACATTTTTGCCTGCAGAACTGCTTCTCCCTGGATGCTTTTTGTTTTTCACACCATTCTCTGCAAGCTAGAGACTGCTGTGCATGAAAATCCCAGGAGATCAGCTCCTTTTGAGATATTCAAACCACACTGTCGGGCACCAACAATCATTCCACGGTCAAAGGCACTTCTTCCCCAAGATCACATTTCTTCCCCATTCTGACATTTGGTGTGAACAACAGATGAACCTCTTGACCACATCTGCATGCTTTTATGTATTTAGTTGCTGCCACATGATTGGCTGATTAAATATTTGCATTAACAAGCCGGTGTACATGTCTACTTATTAAAGTGATTGCTGAGTGAATATTTCAAGGATGAACTGCATTACCTATAAATAGTGGCAATTTCTTGCCAGCTCTGGCAGCCATTTTGCCACTGGATCCACAAGCAAAAAAAACACTACAATTCCCTTGAACCCCAGAGTCCGAGCTGCCAGGCAAAAGCAGCCAGGTGCTCTGAATTATGCACCGAATTGGCTGCCAAGTTTCCAGGTGCCAGGAGGTTTCCATTCTTTTAAGACGACCGCCAGAGGGCTCTCGGGTGGCACATACATCTAAAACACTTGCTGCACCGACGCCCATAGTTCAGACACGAGCCCTGACCACAACAGTGCCAACTGTGGCCAGGAGTCACGTCAAAATTTGCAGTCCCACAGCGCAGAACGGGGACGTGACATCATTCCAAATGAGAGGGGGATAAGGGGACAAAATTGGGGGATAAAATGCAGTTGAGGAAGCCCAGGAGAACAGGCCTGCGAGTGCTTCAGCACAAGTGTGAGTCATTAGACCGGTCACACAGGACCGCAGAGCTGCTTCGGACTTGAATTGCCAGGAGAGAGACTGTAATAACAACCCAGAGACCGGTTTTTCATGTGCATTCGGCTAGTTTCAGACTGTCAGTCAGGCGTGTGTCCATAGTCAGTCAGTCTGAAGATTTAGAAAAAAATTATAACAAGTATTTTTATTAGCAAGACAGAGGTAGAAAATGCTCTGGCCAGAAACCCTGTAGGTAGGGCATCTGTTTAACCTATAATATTAACTGCATTCTCCCTGATAAATGAATAAATAAACAAATAATAAAATAAATAAAATAAAAAACATTGTAAAAAATAAATAAATGAATAAATAAATAGACAGAGAGAGGTAAGGTTCCAGCCATCTTGCAAGTTTGATCGCTGCATAAAATCTTATTTACGTACATATATTACTTTTTTGCAAAATAGGACAAAAGATATTGCAAATGAGGCAAGACAGTTTGACTCATTTCAAGATGCCAATGAGGTAAGACAAAAAAACATCTTCAAAGTCTCGTTACAAGACTGAAATATATGTTAAGACAGGCTTTTTTCTGCAGTGATAAAACACACAGGAACAAGCCTTGTATGTCCCTGTTTTCACTTGTAAACGTGTGTTTTTTAAAGGTGAGAACGCGATATGACTGATTTTTTGATATCATATCTCCACACCTTTAAGCTTTGTATATTTCTGTACCTGTCACCCTAAGCTTCTGCAAACGAAATGGCTTAGACTGACTCCCTCTCTGCAGATGGCTGTATGGTATTCTTTACGCTGCCTTCATTTTTGCAAATTGCATTCTCACATGCCTCACGTGCCTTTACCAAGCGGCCAAAACCAGGCTTTGTTTTTCAAGCTCCTTTCCTGGCCTTGTTGAGAGACTTTGCTCACTAGTGCCAGGGCAGTTGACTCCAGCATAGGCATTTCAGGCACCAGTTTCAGTGGAAATGTTAAATTAAAAACACAAAGTCAATAACAAGTAGGCGCGATAGGTGTTTCTTCTTCGTCTAATGTCTCTCCATGTGCCGATTTGTCTAGTAATTATGTTCTTTGGATAATATACTGTCACATTTTGTCGACAAATCAGGGACGTCCCTGCTGAATCACAATCTCATGCTTATTGGACAAACTGAACTCCGGCCCATTTAAGGCTCCAACCTTTTCCCTAATGCGCAAAAACTCTGGCTCCCATTTTTATGCACAACATGGCACCCGACAGCTTTGCTTCCACGGCATTTCCCAAGCCCATGAAAAGTCGATGGTTGATGTCACACTCACTTCATATTTTTCTATATCACTGACAGTGGTTCTTTTAAAAAAGCCCAAAAAAGAGATATCCTGTACTGCTTGTCCTTAATGTGAACAAGCCGATAAAAAAAATCTTCATGTCAAAATTCTAAAACACTATGATTGACTCACAGTAAATTCTGTTGGCTCATCCGAATTTGGAGTTCAAGAAGCTGTCATTCTCCAATCATTACTACCATAAAACCCCCTTGATATGACCTCATGTCATGGCGTGTGAGGTTTTCTTCTCTTGCTGTCCTTTTCTAATGGCCCTGCGATGTGATGTGACAGGTGCAGAAAACATGCCAGTGCCTCCTCTCAGGGTGCCTGCAGGCCGTATTCCAGCGGTTCTCTTCTCCCTCTCCGCACGTACGCGTTCCTGTGATTTCCGCTCTCCCTTCATCCGCGTGCAAACACTACCTCCCCTCCCCACACCCGTCTGCGGACTTCAAAACAGCACTTCTCCGGCTGTCCCGGGCTGCCATCTGTTCCGTAGCAGCAGGGCACGCCTCTCAATATGGCTGCCATGTCGCTGCCGGTTTCCTGTCCCATTGTGACCCCAGGAGGAGCGGAGTCCTCCAGGCCCTGTCCATGTCGCTCGCAAAGGCGGGGAACCCTGCTCCCTGCCCGTCCGTCATCGCTAACGACGGGATGTTGCCGGGTGGTGGGCGGGCCCAGTAAGGAGGAAATTGGCAGTCATACTGTACTGCTGGACATCGCTGAGATAGAATACATATCGTGGTTGTGAGAGGCTCTACTGTGAGACTTGTCTATTTTTTTTTCTTTCAGGCAGCCAGTGATGCTAGCTGTACCTCCGCCCTTGTCTGTTTGTGCATTATTTGTTACTGGGAGAGGGAATTTACTTCCATATCTTTATGTCTCTCTCATTTTTAGTGAAGGTCTAAGGTTCACCTTCCCATCTTGTTCTCTCTCTTGCTCACTCAATCCCTCTTTGGTTGTACTCCCACTTTCTCCGCTCGCTTTGCTCTCTCTGTCTCTCTTCGTCTCCCTCTAGTCTTTGGAGTTGGTCCATGTTGTTTTGGACAGCAGTGAGTGGCCACGTGTCAGCTCTTGACACAAGGGCCCTGAAAAAAAACCAGCTTGCTCCCGTCCAATTCCTTCAGTTGCAGATAACCCGTCTCCAAAGAAACACCCTGCCTCTTCTGAGAGCTTAAGCAATCACTTACTCTGCTAATTACTAAATATCCTCTTTACACCAAGGAACTGTAACTGCAGCTGTGTAATTGCTGTGTTGAGGAACAAAGCGTTTTTCGACGACTGACCAACAGTGTCTCTCATTAAGGTGCAAAAAGAGCTGATCAGTAGAGCGGTGCCAGGAGACGCCAGGCTGCTTTAATTGAGTCGTGAATATCACAGGCCCAACTGCCAATCTCCCTCACCCAGCTAACCCACCAACCAGGCTTCATTTGAGTCCTCCACCATAGCCTTGTGACTGACTGCCCGTCGTCTTCACAGGCCATCTTATCCAAAACATATTCAGTTCTCTTAGGTTTCATTGTCCATCTCTCTCGGGGTTTACCAGTCGGGGTTTGATCTGTCTCAAACTACTGCTCCACATTGCAGCTCTTGGTCCGAGTTCATAGGCTGCACAGCTCCAGTTACTACTAGCTCTCTGTGCACTCTCGTCCACAGCAGATAAAATGGGTCACCACGGTGATGTTACACGGATTACAGCGAAGCGCCTCCACACCTCACCGTGCGAGGTGTGATCGAAAGCCACCCGCGCTACCTCTGGGTCTCCTAATGGACGTGAATTTATGTGAAGGTTCTCACTCTGTGCTAATATTTTCTCCCAGGCTCAATGGTTTCCCACACAGCCTGGCTCCATTTCAGGGGGAGATTTACACCGTGGCACACAAGGGGAAATATGATCCCTCCCCACCCTCAATCACTTTCTAATTATCAGAGTGGTGGCAGCACACCACTACCAACAGGTCTCGCACCGGCATTCTTACGCAGTACACCTCGGCCAATGATAAAGAGACTGTCCTTCTAATGCTGCTGTTGCTGGGCAGATCAAGGGATTGGCTCATGGGGGGACGGGGGTTCCCTGGTCCAGCCAACCAGCCTGTAAAAGCCCCTGCACCTCAGGGCAATTGCTATTGCATGTGGAGCCAAGGAAATGCCAAAGGAAGACAAGAGGGACAGACATTTGCTAAACCGATGCTGCCAGAGACTATGGACCATTTGACACAAACTGGACCTCCTGTGTTAAAATATCATTACTGAAACTCTTTGTGTAAAAGACAGAGAGACAGGTATGAACAGAGGCAGGCATACATACAAAGCCATATGCAGCAAATGGGAGCCAGGGGTAATGCATAACAGATGACACGCCTGTGATGTACTCCATTATGGTGACAGGAGGGTTGGGAAGCTGCCTGAGAATAGCAGGCGGGAGGGGGAAGATCAGCCGGGGACTGACCTGCGCTAGCGATGAGCCGGCACAGGCTGTCACTGGCGAGGGCTGACCCTGACCGCTGACTCCTCTCTGGGATGACCAGTACGCGAGCGGGTGAAATAATTGGCATGACACGGCTCTCTAGCGCCCCCTGAGACGGACAGTGGACGCAAAACTGAAGAGCGGAAGGGAGGCCACGGAGCCAGAGGGGGGGTCACTCACAACGCTCAGGCAAATGGAGTCGCCTTTCCCACCATGAGAATCAGCGCTTTCATTTTCTTAAAGACAAGCTCTCCGTCTGACCATATAATGCTGAATAAATGCATGAGATCTACCACTTACTAAATATAACTGAAATATTAGCACATTCAGATTAATTCTTCATTTAACCGCATTGCAGCGAAAAGTAATGTACCTCTTCCCACAGATGTGGTGAAGGCTCAAGTGTCCACAATATGCACCACAACCCCAGTTGTCAACACATATACACAAGTACACGTGCTTCTTCTTTAACATACATGAGAATTTTGGACAGGTGAAAAAATTAAAAGACCCAGAGAGAAATCAAGGAATGGTGGCGGGATGTCAGAGACTGGGGCTGTGTCTCTCATCAGAACACATGACACACTTTGGCCCAACCCTGTTCGCACTCTGCAATTTGCAAAGCCTCAGAGCCAGTGTGTCAAGAATTACAAAAAATAATTATTTTGAACCGACAATAATACTTACTGTAAACTAACCATACAGTACTTACTGTAAACTAACCATACAGTCTCTTTTTCTCAATGATAATATTAGGCGATTGTCTGTACGTTCTCGTTGATATGCTTTATTGAATGGTCTGATGTGGTCTGGAACTGCTGCTTACATTACAAATGATCCACTGCAGACTTTTCTGGATCAAAGTTATATAAAGAAGAAACAAAAATAGGTTTGTGCTGAAACAATGGGGAGGTTATTCACAAACATAGAGAGCAGGGCAACCCTGTTCCTAGAGATCTACTGTAGGTTTTCACTCCAACCCTGACAAAGCACACACCTCAGTCAACACCTAGGCAGGGATCATCAAATCACAGTCCTTGAGGGCTTCTGGTTTTCCACCCTCACTTTACCTGGGAACTAATTGTTCAGTTCCATTTCCTAGAAGTAAAGAAAACCAGAGCTAGATTTGGATTTGAGGGCCAGATTTGATGATCCCTGAACTAGAGATCTATTAATAGAATCATGTGTGCCAAATTAAGGTTGAAATTAGAACCTACAGGATAGGAGATATCGAGGAACAGGGTTTGGCAGCCCTGTCACAGAGAATCAGTGAAGGCAGAACACTTGATCTGAAAGGATGAAATCTGTCTTTTATAGAGCTAGAAACATAATATTTTGACTGTCTCAGCTACATGATGTGATACAGGTGACCCCAATAAAATCATGTCAAAACTGACAACAAAATAAACCAGTGGGAACAATGTAGTCACTGAATGACAAGAGCAAATCTTTGTGTGTCAAACAGCCAAGCACACTGCACAGACATAAACAATAAAGAGGTTTATATCTGGGTGACAGATGAGTGCAGGTAAGTGGAAAACATAGAATGTGTAGTTAAGTGGCATAAAGTTTCTTACCAGGGGCAGTTTGGGGTTTCAACTTTATGCCACTTAACAAGAGAGAGCGGGGGGGGGGGGTTGAGAGAGAGAGAGAGAGAGAGAGGAGGGGAGAGATGCCTTAGGAAAAGCGGGGCAGGGGTAAGATCAAAGAGAGCTTGAGTGAGTAAAAGAGAGGGCTAGAAAGGGAGATAGATGGGAACAGTTAGCAGCAAAGAAGCCACAGTGCTGACAGTATATTCAGTATATTCCAGCCGTCCACCCCGAAGACTGCAAGGAGAGATAAACCTGCACCCAGGAACTTATCATAACTGAACCACTGCAGACCTGAAGCCCGCAATCACCCTGACACCCAACACTGGAAAATGGCAAATGGAAAATCCAACATCTAGGCGCTCTCAGGCCACACCGGAGTGTAAAAGCACTCTATGCACTGATCCCATGACCCCAATGGCTGCTTATAAAGTGATTATTATTCCTTACAGTGCAGAAGGAGCCAGGGCACTGCCTGCAGACCATCAGCCCTTTCCTGAATCTGCTTTCGTGAGTCAAAATGATTGGAACAGAATTTACACATTAAAAAGACATTCAGGCTTACTGAAACTATTTCATCTACAAACAACAGATGCATCTCTACAAACAGCAGATGCAGCTGGCACAATAGAAGTCAAAGTGGCACTCGCACACCTTTGGCATTTAGATGGAATTAGTTTACCAGTATACTTCAAAACACAGTTTCAGAAAAAAAGAAGACAGGGCTATTATTAATGAAAAAAACAAGTCAAACCATCTGGTTATGTCTATTTGAAGGTGATTTGAGTCCCTTAATTTCAGGATAATGGTTGATGGACTACGTGTGTCTTTTCTTCCACAGCATGTCCTTAAAGCTGCAGCCTCCTGTTCTCTGCCTGGCTCTCCAGTTAAAGAGTCTAAGACAAGAGCCAAACAGGCAACACTGAACATGTAGGACTAGGGTGAGGGCTACAGGCTGCATCTATCCCCAACCGACTCATTACATACATGTGGCACACCTGGCAACCCATGGCAATTGTGAGACTGTCGAGACCCTAAGAACACGCAGGCACAACAGCAAAGAAGAGAGACATTCTCATCTGTGATCAACATTACTAAGAACAGAGAAACGGGAGAACAGGAGTCTGACAGAGAAAGCTTTCTGCACATTTCTGTTTCAGGAATAACGAACAGGAAGCAACCGAGCAGCTTTTTATATTGAAATCCTCCCCCAACTGTAACGGGAGGGGTGAGCACCGTTTCAACAGCCCTCCCTGTTCTTCCCTCAAATCCACACCTCACATCAGCACACACTGCGCAGGACAGGGGCTTCCATGATTCTCACATCCCACAAGTCCCTGGGGGTCTGCACCAGGTGAAAATCATGTGAGCTATTACAGTTTGGAAGCCAATGCAAGAGGAGCTAACTCACACAGTGTAGTATATTGGTAGTTTCTGCAAGAAATAATAGGTTGTTAGAAAATAGGTACATTTGTTGCAATTCAAAAAGGCTTTTTTAGTAATGTACCCCGGTATGTATTAATACTAAATGATAAGTATGGGAACATGTATTATTCATTTATTTTCCTGGTTTCATCAGTGATTTCCTTGATACCCTTTTAACAGTTTTCTATGCCTCAAGGAAGAATACAATTATTGCTATATCGTACAAATTGGAATTCATCACTTGGGGGTTCTAACATATATACTTTTTTATGCACAGCCCTATCAATAACTAAATATAAAAACATACACATATGTCTATTCATATGTCCAGAGCATACAAATACATATTTGATAAGTATGCGCCAAATATTTTCTGGCAAACAGTTGGGTACTACGGCTTCTTTGTGCAGCATAAATAACAGCTTCTTACTAATTAAATCTGTCATTCAAATCTGTTCCAACTCCAGAAATATCTCCCAACTATAAAGGTCATTATGAGAGCACCAAATGTACTTGGCAAATAAATAAAACTTAGCTAAAAAAATGTTTTATGAAAAAAGGTTAGAAAGGTCAATACAGTTTGAGCTGACAACCCAGTAAACACATGTTTATGGATGATGAAATGTTACCAGCTAATGATCAAATAGATTTTTCCAAAATCCTTTACTCCACAGCATAAGTATAAGTATGCATACTGGAGTGTGCAAAACAGATCACCATCTGCTTCATGTATTCATATTGAATACAGATTGGTCTTTATGTGATTACAATGGGTTTATAATCCATTGACATTTCTCATGTGCATAACATAAAAAAGCCGCCAACATGCTAACTGCAGTTACACGCGTTCCCACAAACAGCCTCGTGGTGTTCCGTTGTGCTTCTAGCCACATTCACTCCCTCGTCTAAACAAGTATTGACTCAGCACCGGCAGTAAAACATCACACAAAGTACATACTTGAATTGACGCCGGTGTGAACAAGGACGCGGCTTTACAGAGGGTTGGGCCGTAGCCAGGGGAGCCCTCCCTGACAGCCTAGTGCTGACGATACAGGGACAGCACAGCCAACGAGACAGAGCCCAGTTTTACTGCGGCTGCCCTCCAGGCCTGCTGTAATCACAAAATACAGACCGCTGTGCGGGCAAGGGAGGTGAAAATGAGCTTCTGACTCCAGGGTTTCAGGCTCCGCTCCCAGGTAGGGAGCTGCGTGTCAACCCTCCAGCCAGGGCCCCTTGGCACATGGGAAGTTGCAAAAAATTGAAACTGTTCGGCAGTAATTCAACTCTAATGGAGTTTATACGAGTCCGATATCAAATATACTCTATCAGCATTGACCATGTGTCGTCAACTTGTTCCATCTCTCTGTCAATTTGGGTGACCGTTTGCCCTTTGGGTGATGCTCATGCTTCCTGACTCCTCTGCTTGCGGACATGGGCACGGCTGTGGACCCAGCAGCCTGCCTTAAACTGAGTTCAGGACCCGCGTCCTGCTCAGTCACCACCACCGCCTGCAGGACCTGACCCAGCCTCTGAGCACACCAGACATGTTACACCGTATAGAGATGTGCACACAGCATGTGTCTTAACCAAAACAAGGGCACTTGCAAAGCAAAGACGCAAGCAAAGGTGCGGTGAGCATTCTGCTGCAAATGGCTGCCATTCTCCACCTGGGGGAGTGCTACATACTAGTGTTGGTGAAGACAAGTTTCCCCCCTTCATTGTAAAGTGCTTTAAAATCATGAGATGGAGGCTGCTGGATGTTGTAGTGCACGAAATCTCAAATGTGCCACTGGCAACTGTGGCCCGCAGGCCAACACATAATTGGCAGTAGTGTCTTGCGAGGTGGGTTTATGGAGGGTTCAGCCTATCGGGATCTGATAGTGGTGGAAAACCCAGGTTGAGAAGGTAAAGGTCCTCCCAAGTATTTTGTTCCAGTCACCTGGATTTGTTAATTAGCACAGTTCTTTAGCCAGGAGGTAGAACTAATCAGTGAAATCAGCAGGCTGGGTTCATGGGTGGTAGAAACACAGGGCAGGACACACCCCTGGACTTTCCACCTCTGGAATCCAACAAAGCATTTCTAATTGGGGAGGAAATTGGGTGGGGGTCAGGCAGGAAAAAGTGAAACTGCAAGATGAAAATCCACTATATAACTGCAATCTATAATAAATCACAAGTGATGGCAGATGCAGCTGTCTAAGAACGATATCTCGAGGCAAGTGCCTTCTGGTTTTTTTAGGGGTTTTGGGATAGTCCTACACATTTGTCATCTTTGACAGTGTTTTGAGCCTGCTTTTCCCCTCAAATGTAAAAGAAATAAATGTGAGCCATCCAATCCAACTACACTTGAGAAGTGGCTTGGTGCAGTCCTGGACTGGCTCCCGGTCCCGGGGCTTGGACCATCGCGGTCTTCGCCCGTTTCTTAGCAGGCCAACAAGCTCTCCTGTTGAGTCCCAGCTGTCACAAGGAGCCACACACGCTTGATGGCTTTGCGTGTCATCAGCAGGGGTGAGCTGTCGCCCCGCAGGGACAGCTGCACGCGATCAGAAATGCTCTGCTGATAAATCACAGACCCGCTGACGTACCCTGGGCCAGTTCCACAGCTATCCCCAAAGCCAACGTTGCCATAATCCTGGTCCAGGGACCCCACTGCGTGTGCGCTGTTCTTCATTTCATCTGAGGACCTGATCAATTCCGTTTGATTGAGCTGCTGACTTAATACTGATATAGATGTGCTGCCCACGGAATACTGATGTAGACTTGCAGCTGAATGAAGAGTAGATTTGATGTTGTGATGTGCTCATACCGTGACCCAATTATTACTGACAACTAACATTTTCAGTTGCTCTACCATACAGTTAATCCGGGTAAAACACTGGGTCACAACGGACAGCAGCCCCACATAGTGGCACAATTGGCCGTAGCATGGCACAAGAAGGATGGGTTGTCCCAGTTCTGCCACAAAATGGCTTATAAATAATAGCAGGCATTCCAAATGTGGAGAAAGGAAAAACATCATGATTTTTAAAACATTATTTAAACAAAAGAAAAAAACATTCTGATGGGAGTGTTATGTGGCTCGGAGCAAACCATTAAAATGAGGATTGTGAGATTTGAGGTGGGGGGGGGTGTGGGGGGGTGGAAGCCCCACAAACAACTAAGATTGGACCAGGCTTCCATGTGCTTAATTGTTCCTTCAACATGCTGTCATCAGAACTACTGGACATCTGGTGACCAACTAGCCCTGTGTCCTCGCACCTTTCCCCAATGTGCGGTCACGGTAATCGCTCGCAGTGAAAGAGAACTTTGATCGCTCTTCCAGCTCCATAAACACTTCTCTCTCATGGACACTCTGAGATAATTGCTTAGTGACATCACAGTGAATCGACAGGGGTTGTTGCTTAGTCACTGATGGCTGAAGGGAGAATTTTGGAGAGCAGGACTCACCTTTAGAGATTAGACGCACACATAATTCTAAACCAGGCACCTGTCCACGCACTAGAACAGCAACTTAACAAGGTTGAGCCATCCCACAGCACCGTCTCCTGAGTTCAAAGCACTTTACAATTAAGACTCGTCTCATCCATCAGGCATTTGCAGCAGAATGCTCGCCACAAATTTGCTTGCTTCTTTGTTTTGCAGGTGCCCTTGTTTCGGTTAAAACACATGCTGTGTGCACATCTCCATACGCAGTAACATGTCTGGTGTGCTCAGAGGCTGGGTGGTGGTGACTGAGCAGGACCTGGGTCCTGAACTCAGTTTAAGGCAGGCTGCAGGGTCCACAGCCGTGCCCATGTCCGCCAGCAGAGGAGTCAGGAAGCATGAGCGTCACTCAAAGGGCAAACAGTCAGCCAAATCGACGGAGGAATGGAACAAGATGAAAAGTGCCATCACTAATCAACGCACAGACACCCGCGAGCACCAGGGGTGGAAGAGGGGGTGGCAGAAGAGGGTTCATGCAGATGTCAGCAGTCTGACATTTCTCATTTAACATCATTCCTTGTGACACATTGAGGGAATACTTATTTGCAATGGTGCCCAGGTACAATAAAACCAAAAGTAAAAATAATGTCAAATAAATTATCGAAGAAATAATCATAGGCATCAGTTAAAGCACTCAGAATTAACAAGATCCAAGATCAAAGGTGTAAAAGACATCAACCAACAAACAAACCGCATTCACGGTAACGTCACAGAGTAAGCATGCACAGTGGGTGCACTTTCTCTCCGAATCCATCCTTTCATTAATCACAAAAGCAGAAAGTGAGGAGTGCTCGAGGACCAGCAAGGGCTCTGTCTGGGCTGTGGAAAAGAACTGCAAAACACAACCCTCAGAGCTGAGCAGCAGGGAAGCTGCAGCAGCACTAAAATGTAGATTTGGTACTAAGGGAATGCTGTCAGAAGCCAATACTTCAGCCTGCATGTACGAAAGAAAAACGGAAAAAACAGCCCACAAATATGTGGGGAAAAAGAGACAATGAGCATAGCACTCCCGGGAAATGCAAAACACCTCGTAGGGTACCAAATAAACAAAGCTCTGCCATTAGCTGGACCCTGTCTTTTATCATACAGTACATTGTAGTGGAGGCCTCAGTTGCAGGTAATTCACAAGGGACAGTTACAATAACTCCTTAGAAAGACATTTCACGTCATATCACATTCCTGAGAATCAATTTACAAGCATGCAGTGAAACATGTAGTCTACTTCTCAACAGTGTCCTTGTAGAAAGTTACAGCTTTTAAAAACATTTTTTCACAAAAAATGCAAGATTTGATTTCCCTTTGTGGCATATCCAAGGGCTTTCTTTCATTGCCATGGCTATGGAGTCTCCCTGACGCAGCGTTTGGTGCAGATCAGATGGAGCAGTGTGCCGTTGGTGCTATCAGCAGGGAGCTCGGTGGAATATTCCGGGGTACAGGTACTCCCGGGTGAGGTGGACATGGGATATCCTGGCCCCTGGAGCTGAGTGGCAGTCATAGCTCCACAGATAGCTGGTTATAGTGCTAACACAAATCCACTCTCCATCAGGGTCATAGCTCCACAGATAGCTGGTTATAGTGCTAATACAAATTCACTCTCCATCACAGCCATAGCACCACAGATAGCTGGTCATAGCACTAAAGCAAGTCCACTCTCCATCACAGTCATGGGAGCCACGCTACCACTGATATAGTCACACATGTCAAAGTTCCTGCAATGCTCTTGCAATGCATGCAGCGTAGCACCCACTAGCAGCAATGATGTTCATTTCCTGGCAAGTTGTTATAAGCCTGGTAATGGATGCTCTAGCATGCATACTCCAAGTTATATTAAGTGAAGGATGATCGACATTAAGGCTGCTTAGGAATGATGCTATGACTGCATTATATTTCTTGCTTATTAATGGCAGTACGCTGTGACGGGTGAGTGTAGTGATACTGACGGCACGATGTCTGGAGGGTATGATTGAGCTCTTAACACAGATGTCACACACACGTGCGTCAATGGCCCACGTCATCACTATCCATCCACAGAGCGCATGCTCTCATAGAACCAGGTGTGCAAATGTGTCAAATGCTGGCATCAGTTTATCTCGGAGATTTCCTTTGTCCCACTGCACTGTCAGTGAGGTATATAGGACTCGACATGCTGCAATCCACAGGTTCTATGCGATTGGATTCCACTCCCTTTGTAGACAGGTTCCTTGGCAGTTGGAATAAAATTTCCATTGACTGTGCACAAAGTGCTTGTTTAGCCTTGTTTTATTTGTTTTCTTTGTTTTTTTAATCTATTTGGGCAATTCACTTTAATGTATCGGGAATAAATAAAGGCCGGGAGGAGAGAAAATACCAGTTCCCATTTTGAAGAACTTTCTGGAAGGAATCTGTGTGGGCTGGTGGTTGGGGGGTTATTTGTTTGTTTTCTCGACTCCTGGAAACACTCCAGAGATAGCATGGATGTGAATGATTCACAGCTTACTCCTGTTGGATGCGTTTCATCTTCTGATTTTGGCATCCTGTGCCGACAGGCTCTTCTGGCTACAATAAGTCCAGTTTGTATGGCCTGATCCAGAGACTAGATGTTGTGACTAAGATCTTGGTACAGATGTGGTTCACTGCATCACCCATTGTCACACATACTCCCATCCATACAGATACACATATACAAGTGAAGTATATGTGTATCTGTACAGTCCGCACTGTTTCACTTTACAGTGAAAATACAAAAGTATAGAGAAACACACCCATACATACATACATTGACACACACACACACACACAAACACACACTTGTGTGTGCACACACATTCAGTCACACCCCCACATACACTCACAGCTCAGTATGGAAGTGTTTCATTCACACCTCAAGATTAACTGTGTCATCAACAGCTTTCTGTTTATCAGTAGCTGAAAAGACTGGAGAACTGCTGCCTACTTGCCCTGTGGGGTTTCAGAACTACGTCACCATCTGAAAGATGCCAGGCAGTAAAATTACAGAACAAGGGTTCTGGGTACACATGATTATGGTTAGACCACAGTAGACTAAAGTGGAAATGTGTTAAATTAAATTCAGTCATGCTTTACTGTAAGTGCAGGAACAACCAATACTTCCAAAGCCACAACATTAAAAATAAACACATAACACATACAATTACAAAAATAAAAACATATACACTCTGTGAGCAATTTATTAGGTAGACCTTTGCACCAGCTTGTTAATGCAAATATTTAATCAGCCAATCGTGTGTCCTGAAAATTAAAAAAAACGCTGGCATATTGAGCCACAGACATTGAACAGGTCGACCAAGGAAAACAACAGCTGTAGATGACAGAAACATTGTGAAAGCTGTGAAGAAAAACCCCAAAACATCAGTCAGTGACATCACTTCACAGGGTAAAGGTATCTCAATCAACTGTTCAAAGAAGACTTGAGACATGAGAGCAGCAATATACAGCCTATACTACAAGATGCCAACCACTCATCAAGTAAGTAAGAATCAGAAGGCAAGATTACAATTGGCAAAGAAGTACAGAGATGGGCCACAAAAGTTCTGGAAAAAAGTTTTTTATGGACTGATGAGACCAAGATTAACCTCTAGTCTGGAGAAAGAAGGCTCATGATCCAAAAGATACAAGCTCATCTATGAAGTATGGTGGAGGAAGTGCCATGGCTTGGGTTTACATGGCTACTTCTGGAGTGGGCTCACTAATCTTTATTGATGACGTAACTCATGATGGTAGCACTTGGGTGGTCTAATACCAATGGTGCTATGTAAATACCAGGAAATTAAAGCTGAAATCCTGAACGCTTGTCCCCTGTTCATCTTTTTATCTCAACCCCAAATGAATTCAGTGTATTAGAAAAACAAAGAAATTGGCCTTGCTGTTCCAATATTCCGGAGGGGACTTATGCACTGTAAATATAATATTTCCTTTAGTATATTTATAGCGAATCAGATCTCCAATCTCTGCTTTAGGCATTCAGTGCACTAATTCATTTGTTCCATTTTTTTCAAGAACTGCCAATTGTTGAAATTAGTTCATGAATTTGTATAGGAAGACAAGATCTGGCAAGAGTAATAGTTTTTGATAGAATCCCACACCTCAACTTCAAGCTGAGACGGTAAAAAAAAAAAGCATAAAAAACTGAATTAGCCTACCTTTGGGAAATATAACAATGAAAGTGCACATATAATGTGTAACATTTCATTTTCCACACTTCTGTGATTGAGGGTCATGCCCGGGTGGAGCTGTTGGCCACAATGGTTCTGTCTGTAACACGTTGTTAAAAAGCCAGTTCCTCGCCTTTGAGGCGTGTCGCCGAAGATTTGTGGCTGAATTGAAAAGGGAGCATGCGGTGTAATGGGGAATTAAGATGCCCATCGTCGATGAGACCCTCAGTACGCTATCAGCGTTAATTGAAGCGGGTGCATTGATTGGCCGGTTATCTGAGACAGAGCTGTAAAAATCTATATACTGCCTGGCCGCAGGGAGCCAAACGACAGACTTACGCCATTGACCATCACCAGGCTAATTAAACGAACGAGGGAGAACCATATCGCCGTCAATGACCTCCGCAGTAGAAAATGATTTTGACGCAGACACCCCGAAGCTCACCAAGCAGCAAATTATTTGTCTCTTCATGTGGAACAGTGCTTTTAAAGGTTTCCTTTTGTGGTTGAATTACATCGCCTTAAGATCTTCCAGTGCTTTAATACAACAAAAGGAGCTTCACAGAGACACGCAAGCACAGATCAATGCCTTTCTTGAAGTGCTTAGGCACACGGACAAAACATTTTTAAAGAAATTGAATTTTTCATTTAAAAAAGCCAACCTGACTATTTCTCTACTCTTCGTCCTGCCCTAACTTTATTTCTTCTTCTCTCTGTCTTTATCGAGCCTTTCTGCTCTGGATTTACACACTGCAACATCAAGTAAATATCACACTGGGGACTTGGTCTGTTGTAACAGCTATTAAAAATTCCACAGCGGGAAGCGAAGGCAGTTCCTGTGGTGGCAGAAAAAAAGAACTGATAAATAAATGAAAAGACGACTACACAAAAAAACCCCGCCTTCATCAGAGCTGAGCTCCATGAGAGACTGAACAGAGGGCAGCGGGGAAAGCCTGATATTGACCAAAAGACCCGGTGAGTTGAAGAACAGTTTATTTTGGAAGTTTCCTTTAATGAAAGAAAGCTCCCTGCAGACTTTTCATTTTGTCCCACCCGGAAGACAACAGACCCGGATCTCACCCCCACCCCTCCCCCCGTAAACTTCAATCAGAGCGTGATTCCAGGGCTGAGACGACTCTGAACTAGGTTAGCTAGGGTCTGATGCCCTGAAGGATGTGCGTAGGGGGAGGGGGGAAGTGGGACAGCCGAATGGGAACAAGAAGAAGCAACAACTGGTGTATTTTGGAAACCTTCCATTGCCCAGGATGCTGTGACTGGGGAGCATGTGTACAGCATTGAGCCTCCAGTAACCAACTGAGGGGTTATGTGCAAATCTACCGAGGTGTATCCTGAGTCATCTTATTATCACAGTTTTTCTACATTTGCACCTTTTTCAGTATGTATGAACACTAGCGTATTGTTTGGCTTCGTTTTAAATAGTCTGTAAAGCATTTTGCGCAGGAAACACACTGAATATCCAAAGTCGTGATTTTTACATGCTCGTGAAATCACAGGTAATACTACAGGCAGAGAATAAAAAAGGGAAAGGCAGTTAATAGTGGCTTCTTGCAGTTCTAGACAAGTGTCCCCATCCACAGAACATGAGTCACCAGGAAATGGTTTGAGGAGCACGACACTGATGTTATCCACATGTCATGGCCTTCTCTGTCAACAGATCTCCACAGAATTTAACAGTTATGGGAAATTCTAGCATGACACCCGAGACTCCACTGCACATCCATCAAGTAAGTGCAATATGATTGATCATTTTCTCATGGAAGATCTCCAGACCGTAGTCATGTGGTGGCACAACACATCATTAAGTAACTCCACATCAGTCTTCCCATTGATTTTGTTCACTGTCCTTTGTTTAAACACTGAGGTGATGTCATTCCCAGCCATGCAGGATGAACTGTAGGATGTGTCCAGGTGAATGAACACTGCAGCACGGGAGATGCACGTAAAGGTCAGCAGAGAGACAAACTGAGGAACAGATCCCAAATCCAGCAGGAGATTCCAAGTCGAAGCCCTGAAGCACGGCTGGCCACATTGCCATCCACAGCCCTTGGGCGATTCTCCCATTATTACACACAGTGAGCGCATGCTCTGCGGGCTGAGGGAACCCAACACCCCTACAGCGCAGAGGCAATCTGAGCAGCGTCCGGGAGAGAGGAACCATACAGCCACCCAGCTGTATGGTCATCAGAACACCACATCTGCAGGGTTTCACTGGCGTGACGTTCCCGTCTCCAGCCAGAGGAGAGCAGAAACCATCACGCCCAGCACACACGATTACACGCAGGAGAGGACAGGGGCCGGGCGGCCTTTCGGGACGAGCGAGGGGCTCCCCTCCCCCCCTCCCTCAGATAAGGCCGTCAGAGTCTCACTGGGAGGCTGGCATCCCGATGGCAGTGTGCCAGGCGGGCGGGCTTCCGTTCAGGCAGCAGCAGCTGTTTCCAGGGCGCGGGACCTGGATCTGGCAGGGAGAAGATGAGGGAGGGCGGATACAGCTCACACCTAAGCACCTGCTTCTGCTGCTGACTCTACATCTTCATGCAGAGGGAACCAGGGCTATGTCCTAGATTACAGCTGGCAGTGCAGAATGGGGCCCAAGACAGTTTGGAACAGGGGTGGAGGGGGGCAGCGTGGGACAGAGCCAGGGATTACTTGGGGCATATGGCTAGCTATCAAACTACATTGTGTGGGGCTGCCCTCATGTACTATGTTGGGACAGGCAGTCCCAGTCTCTGATTGGCTTCCCTAAAATAAACAGCATAGTAAAAACATTGTTTTACCAGTAGTATAAGGAGAAAGCTAAGCCTGTTCAAGGCCGTTTCATGTGATACTATATCTAATGATATAAAGTCCTGGAGACCACTGTTTAAAAGTACTGCTCATGACCATGATTACCCGTACAGACAAAATGGTGCTATTAAAATGATGTTAAAAAAGAAAGAATAATTAGGTTCTGCAAAGTAACCAAAATCCTCACCTGCTGATGAAATCCAGTGTTTGAGGAAAAATAGAGCACGACTTCCCAACAACAGTTACCCAGAGTCCTGCATGAGTCGGCAATTAAATCTGAAAAAGACCGCACCTATCAAAGCCCACACATTATTTTTAACTTCAAACGCTTCTCCTTCGATCACAGGCGCTCGCCTGCAGTCTAAACCCTGACGCAGCGATCAGATGAAAGAAAAAGAGTAGCGTGTGCGCTCATTGAACCTGTCCCTGGATGTGAGTGAGAGAAACGCTCCCGTAAGGAACGGGCCTAAGAGAAGTTCTGAAAGCGAGCCGGAGCACGTTTGGAGATCAGAGCGAGGAGGGAAGGCTCAATGTCAACCTGGCTGCTGGGTGATAATGTCGACCTTTAAGCGATAATAAAGCGCCACCCTCACCCTCACTCAGAGCGCTGGGCGTGATGGCTCTTAAAGAGCAGCGAGAGGAGTTATTACCAGCCTGTCCGGCAGAATTGCCATAATCATCTTCATCTGAACCAAAGGGCTGGCACTGAGAGAGCAAACCTCCATTTGAAACAGAGCTCCTGGACACTAACACACGGGCAGCCACATTCACACGCTAGGGTGATCCCATATAAAGGAGGACAGGGTCGAGCAGGCGGCATGAACCTAATACTGAGTGTTTTGTTTGTTTATATACGGTCTATGGAACAAGCAAAACCAAACCGGACATTTTAAGGAAGTTGCCTGAACAAATATTTTTGGTTTCGAAAAGAAAATATCTGGGAAAGGAGGGTGTCTGGTGGCAACACAAACACACACACACAAACATGTGCACACACACAAAACAAACAGCAAGTAGTCAAAACTGTACTGCTGTTCAGTATTATAATGCTGTATGATCTGAGGTATTAAAATGAGTGAAAAACTGCTGAGGTCAAGCAGGAAGAAAATCCATGCTTATAAATATAACAGGACACACAAACACTTTCTGACTCCTTCCGCCCTTTCCCAACACTCAGTGTTGGGTCTTTCCTTCAAGCCGTTTTAATGGTAATGACAAGCAGAGAGCTTCCACTCAGCCCGGACTAGATTGTTTTTTTTACTGACTGGACAATCTTAATGCAGGAATCTTTAGCTGTACTTATAACAAAGCAGAAGTGAGAGAAAGAGGGGGGAATGAGAGGGGGTGGAGGGAGAGAGAGAGAGCAAGAGAGGGAGGGAGAGAGAAAGCGGGAGAGAGGGATGAGAGGCAGAAAAAACAGTCTCTTCCAGGGGACCTAATCTAAGCAGACCTCACTGTGGCACCCTCCTGCTCAAACTGCTACCTTTATTCTGCCAGCTCCATTAATATCAGAGCAGCCATTTTTATTCTCCTGCACACACCTAAATATTACAGCCTTCAGCTCCTCCAAGGACCCTGTTAGGGTGTCAGAGCTGGCAGGACTGTGTGTCTGTGACCTCCCTCTGGACTCTGTTTTGATAAGGCTCAAATCTGAATCTTTAAAACTCTCCGTTCTATCTCCATCTCCTCTTCCTCTCACTATCTTTAGGCTTACCTCTCTCATTTTCATCCCTTTTTATCGCCTCTTTTTCCTCTCTTTGTTTCCTCTCTGCTGTCCTCTCATCTTTCCCCTGTTTACCTCCCTCCTTTTCCTTGCTTCTTTCTCTCATATATCCCTCCCCATTTCTTTTCTCTCTTCTCGCTTTCTCCTTTTTCTCCCGTTTTACTCTTTCACCTCCCTCACACTTGCTCGCCTCACTCTTTCCATTCCTCTCATACCACCCGAGTCTATTCCCCTCACACATTTTCCATTTTCTTCCATTCCCCCTCCCCGTCGCTGACAGTCTTCCGTGCCTCCTGTTACCTTCAGAATCAGTGATTAACTGGAAAGGTCAAACTGACTGACCTCCTAGAATGGAGTGACTCATGACAATAAGGTAGAGCACTTTGCTTTGGTCAGGAATGAATCACAAGGAAAAATGCTTTTGTTCACACACACACACACACACACACACCCTCTTGTGTATACGTGTCATACTGGATATGTGAACCCTTCAGTACAATGCATCCTGCCCTCCCTAAATGTGCTGTATTCTTACTTGTTTGCTTAGACATCTCTTAAAAGGCCAAGTCTCCGGTGTTTAGCTGTTATATTTTCCAGAACATTTCACAACCTTGTACAGGGCTGGTTCTTTTTTCTATAGGAATGCAGCCAAAGCTCCCTTTCTCCCCAGCTTCATACAGCACTGTGATACGAGTTCAGATCTCAGCTTTTATGCTTGGACTTATACAAATGGCCTCCTCCTCGCACATTCCAGTTTCACCTTTTCCCCATTTGACCAGGTCCCAGCGAGGGATGACTCCATTCTGGCTCTACACGCGCGCTCACCGTGGGTGCCGTGTTTTTAATAATGGATCCGGCTCAGGCTGGTCTTTTTGAAACTCCAGGACCGGAGTGTGTTCCCTGGCAGGCTGGTGATAGGGTTTAATCTTTAATGAGCGAAAGCAATGCTGCAGACCCACTCCAGTCCCCCTACAGGACGGTATTACCACAGCACGAATGGAAGACTGTCACATTACTGAAAGCAGGTCTGTTTAATGGCATACATGTCCTTAAATGTCCTCTTTTGACCATAATTGTTCATGAAAAAAGTGGCTGTAATTACAGATAATCGTACAGAAATTAATTGTTAACAGGGGCATGCATTAGTCCAATGGTCAACACCACAATTCCCAACAGGGTCTCCCACTCACATGTACACAAAATATACAGAAATGAGGAGACACACGGCTACGTACACCAGTTTGGCAGAATTCAACCCCTCGCATCTGCACATACATACAAATCAACTGCTAATCCACGCGTGTACAAACACACATAAAGACACTAAAGCTCCAGTAATCAATACCTTCACATAAACATTGAGAGCATACACATAACCAGACAAGCAGATACGCGCAAAGACAAGAGCTCTTCCCAGACGAAAGCTAGGAAATTTTCCATACTCTACAGTGTTGGAATCATAATTTCCCAGATTATTTCAATTATTTATGACATAATTTGTAGCAGCATCTAGGGTACATGTTGTTTATATATTGAAATTGTCCGCACCGTCTCAACAGTCTGTTACCATCTGGTGTTGGTCGTGACCTCCGTCATCTGAGCATCGTGCTCCTCTCCTCCACCGGCCCGTGCCCCCCCCCCCCACCCACCCATCCACCCCCCCCCGTTTCTCACGCCATCGCCTTATCTTTTAATAACGGAGAACGCACGCCCTGGGACGCAACAACAGGCATGACACACGCATCCGTCACGCCAGTATTTCAACGCACGGCCCCAGGGACAGCTCCCGACCGAAAATAACGGCGCGTGAAAATAAAGAGGGCCGGCGCAGGGAGGCCAGACAGCCTCGGAGACTGTGACAATTGTCCTGTTATTTATCGGCCTTGACAGAAACCTTATCCGGGGGTGGCTAACACAGCTCTCGTTCTTACGCATTATCCTCTTAAGCTGAGCGGTTTTCACCACTGCAACAGCAGCTGAGCTCCAGCGCTGCCCCGGCCCCGGCTATGAACATGCAAACACCTGGCTGAAAGGGAAGGACCCGCAAGGTCGGTGGATCTGCACAGCTGTTGGGCCCTTGAGCAAGGCCCGTAACCCGGCACTGCTCCGGGGGGGGGGGGGATAGTTGGTCTGCTTAGTCTAATCAACTGGAAGTAGCTTTGGATAAAAGCGTCAGGTAAATAACGTAATGTAATGAAAGCAATTTATCACTGCAAAGGCTAACTGTGGTGCCATTAGCTGGATTATGAGAGATGGTGCTGACTGGACATTCGCGAAATTCCTGTGAACACCACCCCAAACCTGAGCAGGAACTGCTCTTTACACAGTACGTCTCACACTGAGCCACGGATTAATTCCAAATATTTAAATTGCTATAATGGCTATGGAGAACGGCCAGAGGCAACATCAGCCCTGGCCAATGTTAGATAATGCATTTTTAAAATGTGTAGAATCAGCAGAAGCACATGCTTCAAGGACAGCGGAGAGGATCAGGCCTGAGTGCTGGAAATATCCCCGAAGCTCTGCAGCGAGCTGGCCCTGAGAGGTGACCGGAGGTGCTCCGGGATGAGATGGACCTAGCATCGCAGGAAAATAGATCTACCTGGCCGCTCTCAGACCTCTGTCTGCACTCAGGATGATATCTCTCACCCACACACACGCTGCTACCCCGCCATGCATCCACACGCTTCGCCCTGTGCGTGCGCAGACACGCGCGTGCTCCCGACTCATCCGAAGCACGCACAGACCACTGAGCGAGGGCCGCGGCGGGTTCATAAGGGAGGCTTTGAGGGAAGGTATCTGGCAGAACTAGAGTCAGGTCACTTCAGGTCATTTCACAACAGCCGATCGATAAGCCCATGTCCAAATCACCACCTATGGTTCCTTCTCTGAGGAGGAAGAGACAGGCCAGAGCCAAACAAAAAATGCTCTCCCCCAAATCTTTCTGACAGACAATTTAGATCCCACATCCCAGTTGCTAGCAATTTTTGGGCTAGTTCATTTTATTTTTATCTAACCTTTATTTTCTCAGGCAGGTCAATTAAGAACATATTCTTATTTACAAAAACAGACTAGCATTCATAATCAAATCAAATTTCCTGCTACAACCTCCCAATAATATACTTAAAACGATGCTCTGAAACATTGTCAGAAATCATTGTCAAATCTTTTTTCCACATCCCTACTCCCCATTCTCAGTTTCTCTGTTAGCATGTGATTGATTGAGAGGGACATTTGCACACACAATCACAAGGCATTCAGACATCAACGCTGTCACATCCCCCTGACTGCACAAGAGCTAACATGGTTTGGTTCTGTGCACTCCTGCCCCTACAGCAAAGTGAGACATGTCTCAATTTCTCTTTATCTCTTCGGCTGGGTCTGACAAGCGCACGAGGTTGGGTCTAAATTCACTTTCTGCTCCGTACAGCTAAAAACGGCAACAAAACAAGGCTCAGTAGAGCCGAGCACAGCAGCAGGGCACACCTGAGCCGCGATGTGACAATTCATCAGGTGACACACCTGGAAGCAGCGAGCCTGAGCATACCTGCTGTAATTGCGCATGAAGGGTCAGCGAGCTAACACCAGCTGACAACAACAGTTCAGAAACACATTCAGCACGGGGGAAAGTCTTCCCCTTTGCCCATTCCGGAGGGCGGTGATTTATTACCTGTATAAAACGGGGAGCTCAAGCAAAAATTGCCACTATCACAAAATGTTATGGTTGCGGGAACAAAAGTGTCATTTAGGAAGAAAGGCGAAAAAAAAAACTTTCCATGTTCTTCAAAAACGAATTTCAAGGTTCATTTGTGGCTCCAGAATTCCCCTTTCACACCCTGCTGCCCCTCCGCAAACACTTACACACTTCCGTACAGAGGGCAGGATGCATTACCGTCACCACTGGTTTCAGGGTTCCCCCCTCCCCCCATCCCCCAAGATTGGAAGGCCGTCATGCTACTCAATGGTTTGTGCGCGACTCTTCTCATCACTTAAAGAACGTGCCTGATTTTTAACAATCGACGCCACCCGACACACGCACACACACACACTCTTTTGCCTGCACGTCGATCTCTCTCCCTCTCAACTCACATTTATTTCGCTTCATAAACTAAACCGACACTAAAAATCACAGCGGGTCTGGAAAATGAGAATGACTCTGCTCTTCCCATTGACTGTAATTACATGACTTTACATTACATTAATTTATCAGATGTTTTTATGCAGGGAATCACATTTTTGTAACTAACAGTTTCAAAAATGTTTGTGTGCACTTATGCGTGTGTGGACTCATCCAAACTATAAATGAGCGTTCATCTGAGGTCCTCCAAGGTCCCAGCATGCCATGGTATTAAAAGAAAGGGGGGTGAGGGCATCCCAGAAAATCATCTCACACCCCAGTGGTTTTGATATCATTGGTTTACCCTCCACCAAACGGCTGGCATTTTCACCTGTACCGTCTTTTTTCTCAAAAGGGCAGAAAGTTTTGAGTCTCTTCCTGAGTCTCCTTTGGACCTTGAAAAGATCAATTCCGTACTTTGTTGTCACAAAAAGACAAATAATAAGAAAGGAGACTTTGGGTTAAGCTTGAAGTAATCTGCGATGCCCTCGGTGAGACATTAAAAAGAAATCAATGTCCTGCTCACTCTGATCGTCTCTGGAGCCCTGTGCCCTGAAATGATGAGGTCCTAATTTCAGTGAGTTGAAGTTTTAATTTTAAATTTAATCAATTTAATATTGGAGTTAGCCGAGAGAACAGTGTGGACATTACTGCCTAGAAATTAACATTGTGGTATTGGAATTTCTTCATTAAAACTTTCAGAGTGTACATTTTGTAGACCATTTGAATGAAAGATAAACGGAAACAAGTTAATTTTTCATCCCAATTTGGAATGCCCAATCGCAGCCATAGTCCCAGTGGCTCAAAGGAGGTTCCTCACTGGTACGCAGATCTATTCTTAATCTGCCATGAAACAAGCTGCACACGTGAGCCCATGTGGGGTAGTGCGTGTGGGGTCCAGTCAACTAAAAAATTATAGCTATTCATTTTTTAGTTGATAAAAGGCTGGGAGCATCGTTTTCACATTTGCCGTTCTATATCAATAAATATTTGATGCAACCTTGGCCTTTCAATTTAAGGAGCAGATAGCAAGTTTTTTTTTTTTTCTAATCCAGCAATCACACCATTTTCAGCACTGGGTCACCCCCAGGCCATCATCTGAGGGAAGAGAATGTTGTAGTTAAAATGGCTTCCTTTGATATGTTTAAGCAGAGGTATTTTTTATGGTGATACTTACAGTGACCACCAAAATGATTGCCACCCATGATGATGAAGATGAGAATTAAAGGATGTACTGTATACAGTAAACAGCATGGCTAATGAGCTAAAAAAAATTATGCACAGAAAGCATACAGTATATGGCTATATTAACGTGCCCTGCACATGCCTCTTATTTTTAGACATTTGCAGCAGAGGGGAAATGATTTAGAGATATTCTTTAACACTCTGCCTCCAACACCACCTCCCCCATGTTCATAATACACAGAGAGAACACACAGAGCCAATTACCGTCTCTTTATAACTAGGTCTCTCTGTGCAGGGAAACAGCGCTGAAGCCATTCCTTTTATTAACCCTCAAATATGTATTTTTGCACATCACAGATTTCTCTGGGGAAATATACGAAACGCTCTGTGTGTAAAGCTATGAGTGTAACGCCATGCTGGGGAAGAACAGGCTATACAGTGCAGTGTATGTGAAGACGGAGATTGTTTGTGAGGAAGTGAGAGCTGTGCCGTACTGTGAACTGCCTGCCTCCCACGGAGCTTGGTGCGCAGTGTTAATTGGAAATACGTTGCTGTGAGGCAGTTCCTCTGCAATACTCCGATGCCTGTTTGCAGACTTGTCACTCTGTTTGGGCTATGCTTTGGCTGGATCCAATTCTGTGTTTCTCTGTGCGTGCGTTCTCCTGATAAAGCCCGCCAGCAAAAAAAAGACTCACGGAACCCAGACACGGACATCTACAGATCCAACCACGCACAACGAAAGCGACATTTTATATTTTATTTCATTGGAGCGTAGTCGTTGTTCTTGCCTTCAGCACACGCACATCCGATACTCTGAAATCCCAGCTAGTAAACATGTCCTACCCATTCTAAGCGGATCCACACAGCGCGATAAGTTATTTAGCGTTGCTGCGCAGCTTCCGACGCCTGAGCGACACTGTACACACTGCCTCCGCAAATGATAAAACACCCAGCGCCATATGAGGCGCGCATACCCTGCAAATTCAATTTCCAACAGGCGTGTCCCCACTCCTGGGGCGGGGTGCTGGGGCAGACTCGTCATTTGTCAACATTCTCGTGTTGAGATTGGCGTGCGGCTAAAAGCAGACGTGTAATCTTTGATTTTGTGTTTATACGCGCTGTCAGTTCTATGGACGGGCCCAAGGGAGAGGCAGGAATATTAACGGCGCTGGTGTGAGCTTATCGGGCCATGGCAGCTCTCTCCTGAACGAGACAGCGCCTCAGCGGTGTTTTGATGGGAACAGGAATTCTGCTCATCTATTCATACCTGCGAGCGATCAACGCTGCAGAGACAGAAACGCCGCAAATTCGCTATCGGGCCCATATATCGTCTGAGGTTTATCCACCCGTATAGTGAGAAGTTTCAGCGCACTTCACCGATTAAAGGCAGGATGAACAAATCTTTTTAGCGTACCCCTGTGTGCGCGTGTGTGTGTGTGTGCGGGGGCTGGGGGGCGTGGTGGAGAGTATGTGAGAGCTCGCCAGGGGGGGTAATTAATTTTGCATGCTTATCCAGACGTTAGATTCCTGGAACTCCTGTCAGCTCCCAAAAGTGTCTAATTGTGCAATAACGCATCCATACCGCAGCACAGGAGTTAGCGGAACGACAGGGAATCAGCAGATGGGCTGCAAGTGGTCTGCAGAGCCCCTCTACAGTCTGCGTGCAAATCCTGCACAGGCACTACTTTACGGACCAGTAGTCTACATACGACTGTAAACATTGTTGGTAGTCTAAACCACACTCTGTAAATACCAGCAGTAGTACAGATTGGATTGTCAAACCTTATAGCCTACTGTCTGTACTCTTTGAATCATTCAGAAAATGCCTTTATTGACATATTGTAAAATAAATAAATAAATAATCCCAGCACAAAAATGTATAAGCGTCACTTGGGGGAGCAGACAGCACCACTGGCTATCCAGTAAACACCAGCTTGCCATAGCCTGAGGAACACTGTGTGAACAAATTCTCCGGGCTCACGTCCCTAAGCAAACTGATGAAATCTTTTTCGTATCTTTATCATTGCAATAAAGCCAACTGGACTGAGATTACTTGTGAATGTTTGATTCTGTATAGCTTTGCCAATACATTCATATACATATGTCATGCCAATAAAGCAGCTTTAACAAATCAAATTAAGAAAGAAGAGGGAGTGAGACAAAAGAGGGAGAAAGAGACAGGAAATATCTCCAGTCGTGCGGAGAGGAGACTCGGCAAGATGTCACACACTGCGTCATACAGTCAAGACCGTATCAATCAAAACGCATAAACAAATGCCTGGATGCAAACAGGAGGGCAAAAGAAAAGAATAGGAACATATTTTCATCCAGCTACAATATGTCACAGCAGTAAATGAAAGAGGACTCTTTAAAACAAATAAACAAGCTTCCCGGTAAGCACATTCAGGTTTTCTGTTGGTCTGTTGGTCCACAGTGTGGGGGTAAAGAGGAAATTACAGTCTAGAGTGAATAGTTCAGTCAGTAACTGGGCATTTCCCCAGCAGGGGCTGTCATTACGGAAATGGAAATTAGATTTACAATATTGCAGGGTAGGGTGGCTGTGTATAACACCCCAGAAAAAGGCTACACTCTCCACCGATTCTTGCCATTAGTCACACACTAAGATCACCACATGTATACAATTACTGTGTGCTTAAGGTAATTGCAATGCACTAAAAATGATGTGGAAGTCAATTAGCATAAGGACTAAGTACATGCAGAAAAGGCTAACTGCTGAAACAGTTTGTTATACGATGAGTTATTCGAGAGAAGACAGAATGATGCACTAGGAGTGCTGTGTCTATATCCCCCTCTATGTTCATAAACATCCTAATGATTCACAAATACTTAGTCTCAGTCTTTGTGCATTCCTGCTAACCAACAGGTCTTAACCACTTATCTTTGGCCTCCACTGGCTTCCCATTGCCGCACGCATCCGTTTCAAGGCCCTAGTGTTGGCATTTCAGGCTGCTAAGGGGACTGCCCCACCTTACATACAATCCCTGATCACTCCCTACTCCCCAGCTAGACCACTCCGGTCTGCCAGCTCTGGTCGCCTTACGGTTCCCTCTCTACGTGCACCTGGCGGTCGAGCTGCACGTTCACGCCTGTTTTCCGTTCTGGTTCCTCAGTGGTGGAATGACCTGCCTACCACTGTCAGAACAGCAGAATCCCTCCCCCTATTTCGACGCAGACTCAAAATCCACCTTTTCAAACTCTACCTTAGTCCTCCCTCCTGACTTCCCCTGCCCCTCCTTTCTGATATCCCTATCCTTGTCTAACCCCCCCCAAAAAAAAAAAAAAAATGACAACTATGTTTAGAACAGCATTTCCTGTGTATTTTGCTAGTTTCTGGATGTGATGCTCTGACTTATGGTAGAACCTATGCACTTGCAAGTCGCTTTGGATTAAAAGCGTCTGCCAAATGACTAAAATGTAAATGTAAATGTAAATGTTATCTGGAAGTGAAACAGCTCAAAATTGCTTTCACTGGGAAACACAGTATATGGGAAACTGAACTGCATTTGGCAAGCATCATCCATGTAATATTCATACAGTACAAATTCTAGTGGAACAAGGCAGTGGAATATGTGCCTGATGGCAGATAATCGCAAGAGTTATCTTACAGTGTACGGGTTCAAGTAGCTAGATAATGCTTAAATTATACAACTGACAATAGCAGATGATTTTCATGCATTGACAATGACTGCCACTACAGCATTAGTCTAGATCAGCCATCATCAAATCTGCACCTCGAATACAAATTCGGGCCTAGTTGTCTTTTCTCCCAGGTAATTAGCCGAGCAATCAGTGCTACTAATTCAGCAGACTGTTTTCACACCTGACTCCCAGGTAAAGGGAGGTTGGAAAACAGCAGATCTTGGACCTCAAGGACCGTGGTCCAGGAGAGACACAGGGTGTGTTGGTTTTCAATGTTACTCTGCACTTAATGAATCAATTAGAGAAGCTGATGACATCATTTCACTTCACCTGGTTACCTGGTACTGAGAGACTGAACGAGCAGAGGCTCTCCAGGAGCAGGATTGCAGACCCCTGGTACTGAACTACAGTAAGTAGTCTATAGCTGTTTCACACATGACAGTCATGGTCAAATAAGAACAGTGGCAAAATTATAATAGCAATTAAATCAAAGGTCAAATATACCCACAGTGCACATACTGTACTGTATATACACCCCAGCAAATAGTGAACTAATTAAAATTATAATAGCACATCTCTAATCTCTCCGCAAATAGGGATGAAATTATTCATTTCATTTTCCACAGAGAGGAACTGAAGTTCGGTTTTGGATCTCTGTCCTATAATCAACCAATAGACCGGACAGAATTGTGCATTTACCCTGTTAAGATTCACAATTTTTAAATTAAGTCTGAGTTTATGTGGGAAAAAAAATTCATAACTCTAATGTTCCAGTGTTTGTTTTCATTTCAATAGGTACATTTTTTGCCCTGTGGCAGGGTCATGTATTGCTGTTTGAAAATTGATCAAGGTTTGATATTGCTGTTTGTGAGTGAAAGCACATATTTGTGGGACTACATAATTTATTTAAATTTATGTGCAACAATATTTCGTCAGCAACAGGGATTACTTAGCAGTCAATATTAGGCACAGAACCAGAGGAGTTCAACACATTATGTTTTCACAAGTTTCACTAATTAGAAATATTAATTTAAAAATAAATGTTTCGACATTTCGCTGATAAAATCCCTTAAAAGTCTTACAATTAATCTGAATTCGTAAGTCAATATTTGTAACATGCTGTAACAACTTGTGTTGTGAACATTCTGCTAACTCATTCAGCAATGGAAATGTTTGAGCGTTGGCACCTTCTTGACTTCAAATTAAATGTAGATCAGAGCTCTTATTAGAATAATGTTCAGGTAATCTGCTGGGGTTATTGGGCCATGTTTATTTCATGTGCAGAGCAAGAATGAATTGATGAATAGGTTACAGAAAAGTGTGGGCTGTATATATTTACTATATGGAGTAAATAGCACTTAGTTTTGCTTATGACTGGCCCTGGCTCGTAAATTAAATTAATCACAAGGGCTGAAACATTAATTCCACTTACTGCTGGCGTAACACTGAAATCACTTACAGTATTAAATAATATAGACATGAAGTGCCACTTGTGTTTGGCACAGATGACATATACAGTATTGTGCAAAAATTTGGGCACCCCTGGTCAAAAAGCCTTTTACAATTAAGTGAACAGAAGCAAACATGACATCTAAGTGGTGCAATGTTAAACATGACACAAATTTTAAAGCAAGATTACTTTACTTTCATTTTTTACAGTTTCAAAATACAAAAAAAAGGAAAAAGGCCCCGTGCAAAAGTTTTGGAACCCTGTCAGATAGTGCCTTGTGACTCCTCGGGCAACTACAACAGGTTGTAAACGCTTCCTGTAGCCAGTTAAGAGTCTTTCTGGCTTTTGGAATTTTTCACCATTCTTCCTGGCAGAACACCTTTAGCTTTAAATATTCTTCCAAAGCCTCTTGCATGTACAGCATGTTTGAGATCTCTCCACAGATTTTCAGTAATATTCAAGCCTGCGGACTGTGATGGCCATTCCAAAACCTTCATCCATCTTTTATGGTGGTACAATCAGATTGTTGATTTTGAGATATGCTTTGGATCATTGTCTTGCAATGTCTGGACTGACCTTTGAACATCAGCCTCTAGAATGTATTGATATTTGGTGGAATCCATTCTTCCTTCCACTCGCACAATATTTCCTGTGCTCCCAGCTGCCACACAACCCCAAAGCATAACGGCCCTACCTGCTTCGCAGTTGGCAAGTTGTTTTTCCTTACAAAGGCTTCACCATTTTTTATCCAAACATACCTTCTTTAGTGGTGGCCAAAAAGTTACATTTTGGTTTCGTCATTGTTCCAAACAGCCTCAGGCTTCTCAATGCTTTCATTTGCATAATTCTGAAATCCTTGGACAACTGTTTAGAGTTAACCCATGGTTGCTAACACCAGGTAGAACAGCCACTGCAGCTGGATACTTTAAAAGGCACTGGAATTATACTCACGTAACTCATTGAAGCCCTAAGAGCAAATCACCTCGGTCTGGGCCTTAGTAACAAAGAATAATCCAAAAGGGTTCCCAAACTTTTTCACAGGGCTATTTTACTTTTGAATCATTTATAACCAGTAAATAATGAAAATAAAAAAGCAATCTTGCTTTAAAGCTTGCAGAAAGGGCTCATGTTTTGTACCCTTTAGAGTTCAGGTTTGCTTTCCATCACATGCAAAATGCAAATGAGAGAGCTGTGATCCTGGTGCCCTCCCCTGTTTCAAGATGACAGTGTGTTTGCTGCAAATAGGATGAGGCAGATAAGTAATTTAATTAACTTTTCGTGGAAGAGATAAGTGGTTGTTAGGTTCCTTGTTGTTTGATGCAATTTGGCATCAACCCTGTTGAGGAATGGACCCAGGGGTCATTGTAATTCTACCCATTTTCTCTGTGGGGGGCAGGGGCAGGCAAAGGGGTGGTTCTGCTTGTGGCAAAATATGTATCATGTCCAGAAAGTTGGAGAAAATCTACCTACACCAAACTATATCTGGTAAATATGGAGCACAGAGGCTAGGGGATGATGGAAACAGGACAGACAGGACCCGGTCTGTGAAATGTGGGACTGATTCCTGGATGGAACTGTTCTGTTGTACTACTACTGAGTGAAGTTCCTGAAACTGACACCCTCCAGGAAAACATTCAATGTCAGCCAAACAAGTCAGCAGCTAAGTAAGCACACTAGGTTAATTTTAGGGTGACCCAGTTCTGTGAGATGACTACCAGGGCTGATGGTCTACGCCAGCAGCTATCCCCATGATAGCTTTGGGTTTTTTTTTGGGGGGGGGGGGGGGGGTCTCTGTTAGCCTACACCTTGAGTATCTTTCCAAAGCTATTCAGTCACTGACTTTGTATGGCAGACTTGTCACATGTACTTAGATACCTGTACAGACAGAACACAGTTGGGGTATCTCCATATTCAAATTAAACTAATTCATTGATTCATTCACTGATTCATTCATTGATAAAATGTGGAAATGGAGAGGGAATGTTTCCATGATGCTTGGCACATCAAGAAATGCCCATGGCCCAATTATTCTTAAGTTCCAGTCCATAAAGGAATCATGTGAAGACATAGCCTATTCCATCCTTTTCTCCAATCGTTAATCTATTCACATTTCCAAAACGAGACTCGGAATCCTACCCTGCTGGTTAAGCTGCTTTGCTCCATTTCTTTTATTCATTGAGTTCAGTACATTGTCTTTAGGCTGTTTGTTGGCAAAACGAAGGAAGGAAGAATACAAATTAGCCCAAAATAGGAAATGATGTGATAGGAATATCTGGGGTCTGCATCACATTTTAACCTCTGTTACCCTAGAAACAGCATGGAGCAACAGGAGAGACAAATGACCCGGGGTGGAGACAAATTCAGCAAATTGAGAACATAGTTGGCTACATCAGCAAGTCTCAATGGATAGGCTGTAGGTTTTGGTTTTGTCAGCAGTCAAAATCTGTTTGGTACACTAAAATAGTGTCACTGTCACATCAATTGCCAAACGGACATGTTTGCACTGTCCATTTCAGTACCTGTTTGCAGCAAACTACACATACTAGCCACTTCATGAGGTGCATCTACCTAGTACTGTGTAGGACCCACTTTTGCCAAGAGAACAGCCTAAATATTTAGCGTCATGGATTCAACAAGACGCTGGAAACATTCCTTAGGGATTTTGGCCTATGCCGATAGCATAGCAGAGTTAATGCTGATTTTCCAGCCCCACATTCATGCTGTGAGCCTCATCTTCATCTCCAACGTGGTCTATTGGATGGAGATCTGGCGACTGGGCAGATAAACCATAGTGAGTATCAGCTTGCGATAATGTGTGCTTTGTGACATGGCACATTATCCTGCTGGAAGCTTCCATTTGAAAAAGGGTAGACTGTGGTCATAAAGGGATGCATATGGTCAGCAACAATAATTAGGTATGCAGTGGCATTGAAATGATGCTCAGTTGGTATTATGGGGCCTGGTGCGTGCCAAAAAAAACATTGCCCACACCATTGCACCACCTGCAGCATTCTGCAGCATTGACACAAGGCAGGACGGATCCATGGATTCATACTGTTTACGCCAAATTCAGACCCTACCATCTGCATGTCGCAGCAGAAATCCAGATTTGTCAGACCAAGTGATTTTTTTCCAATCATCAATCATCCAGTTTTGGTGACCGTGTGCCTGATCATCTTCCTGTTCTTGGCTGACAGGAGTAGAACCCAGCTTGGTCTTCTGCTGATGAAGCCCATCCGCTTCAGGGCTTGACACACTGTGCATTCAGAGGTGCCTTTCTGCTCACCACTGTTATGTAAATAGCTGTTATTTGAACATTTGTGGCTTCTCTGCTAGCTTGAACGAGTCTGTCCATTCACATCTGACCTCTATCATTAACAAGGAGTTCTCACCCACAGAACTGCTGCTCACTGGATGATTTTTGTTTATTGTATCATTCTCTGTAAGCTCTTGAGACTGTGAAAAGGTCAATTGTAATGCCTGAAAATCCCAGGAGGACAGCTGTTTCTGAGATTCTGGAACCACCACATCTGGCACAATTCACCCACTCAAAAGTCTGTCTTCATGCTTTTTATATTGATTTGCAGCAACATGATTTGCTGTTTGGATGAGCAGAGTATTTGCATTAAAAAGTAGGCATACCTAATAAAGTGTCCACTGAGTTTATGTTCCGTTTAACATTTAAGGCCAGTTTATAGTCCAGCAACAGAGTGTCGCTCAACTGAAATCGCAGAACTTTTGTGAAAGTTGCCCAATGCAGACTGTGGTTGTTCTCCTCAGTAAAGAATGCACTCCTGTGGCCCCAAGTATGATACAAATGTCACTGCGATCATTGCACATCACCGGTTGCAACAACTCTCTGCCTGTCTTAAAGCTACTGTTGAACAGTTTTTAATCAAACCTTCTATTTTTTCACTGAACATAACAATAATTAACATGGAGGAGAGCAATTTCACTGGAGATTGTTTTAAAAAGTTAAGATAAACTTTCTATGTATTAATAACAGCCAAATGCCTGTCATCTTCTTCTCTTGATGTCATCCCAATTTCGGGAGAGTTATTTGACAGCAGGCGGTAGGAGGGCAGGGCTTGAGGCCAGCACTTTGACACCATACCCCCTCATCCAATCCAGAGCTTCAGGAGGCAGAATTCAGAATCTGCCCCTCCCACATTCTGAAATCAGATGAGAATTATTTGCCACTGGGCACTAGGCTAGCATTTCAGACTGTTGGATAAAGTCGGTGAACACCATTGGTCATACACTAATATTAGCTAATGTTTTGCTTGAGCCTACATCTGGTATTACAATGATTGCCATTGTCACTGTTGGATGGAAGACTTTGAGGTTGGAACACAGATACGGCTGTTATTATTGCCACTGGCATTGTGAAAAGGGGGAATATATCAGGTTATCATTCTAGAAGGTGAGTAGTGGGATTTTTCAAATTGAGGCAGGAGCACAGGGATGAGGCTCCCATGGGGCGTCGCCGATAGGATGCGAGGGGGATTAAAGGCTCTCTCACATGCCTGTGTCCTCTCCTGACCTGCTGATGTGGCACACATCAAAGGGACGCCATTTTGACTGAGCCTTGTACAGCAGAGATGACTGCGGATTCGATGCCTGAGGGCTGTTGGATGAAACCTGCTTACAATAATAAAGTACGACACTTGAATAAAATCGTTTCTTAGTGACATTAGTAAAAGCAGACATGGTTGACATTGAGGAGTTTTACCTCCTGTGATCTCATCAGAAAGTATACACAGTTGTTCACATTCTGTACAGGTTCATTCATGTCTTCAGATGTAAGGCTGTGCAAGGCTGTGTCTGGTCTCCTTAACTGACATTTTGGCACTCAGGAATATAATAAACGTCCTCCAGGGGCTGTGAAATACATTCATGACTATATACTGCCCTTCATGCGGTTCAGGTAGCTTTCAGCAGCTGTAGGGTACACTGTATTTACAAACCTGCTGTATGAACTCAGCATTGTAATTCTAAATGCTAATTCTAATGCGCTGCATGCAAAATAAACTTAACCAAAACAAGAACATGAGGACATGAGAAAAGTGCTGATGAGAACAGACCCATCAGCCCTACTTGGCGCATTATTCTTCTTTTTGTTTGAGGGTTTCTCTCACGGTTTTTCTCCTACTAGGGAGTCGTTTACCTCATATGCTATTTGGGGGCTTAGGGCGGATATTTTTCTTGTCTGCCGTTTACTATGTAAAGTGTCTTTGTGACAGTCTACTGTGAAAAGTACTGTACAATTCAATTCAATTCAAATTAAATTGAATTGAATTGTATAGGTATTTTAATAATAGTAATAACAGGTATAACACGTACAGAAGGAAGATATGTGTTATGGTTTCAAAGACTCACATTATCACATTTTGAGATCAACGTTTGGTTGGTTGAGACTTGTTGACAGGAATCAGTGAAGCAGAGTGTGTGGCTCCTCCATTGTGAATGGGGTTTGCATAGCCTCAATCTGCCACACCTCCTGTCTCATTTACACGCACACGCCCCGCGCCCAATTCTGCAAATGATGTCAATCCCTGAGCTTTCAGAGATAACAAGCCAGTCAGGAAAGACGGAGGGGGAAGGAAGGTGTAGCCACACATACGAGAGCCCGTCCATTTCCGCGTAATCCACACCCCTTAGGGAAGAGCCCTGTGATTAAATCCAAATGAACGGTCTCTCGGCCAGGGGGCCGTGGAGCTGGCCATCCCAGCATCAATTACCAGAGCAAACAGGACTCCCCCAACCCCCTGTGACCCCCCTTCCGCCCCCCCCGCCCTGGAGACATCGCAGCAGGTGCACATTGATCAGCTCTACACAGCCCACCGTCATGGCAACCCAGGAAGGGGTTGGGGGGGGTTGCTACAAGACAAAGTACTTCCCGCTGCGCCTCCCTTCTTCCTGCTACTCCACGAAGACCTCCATTTGTGAGCCGTGCCCGGCTGCAGCCCCCATCGCCCCTGGCAACAGCCCCCAGGTCAACGCCGTCACACTGACCTCACAACAAACCCGTTACCTAACCACTTTACTCCACAGTTTCTCTTCATCGTCATCCTCTTCCTCTCTTCTCCTACTTGCCGTGAATTATTCATGAGGATTATTCCAAGGGACGTGGCATTAAAAATACATGGGAGGGGGCGCCTCGACGCAGCTTTCATGATGCAGGAGTGGGAGTGGGCGGGGCCCCCCCCCCCCCCCCCCCCCCCCCCCCCCCCCCCCGGATGTGGAGACCTGCCAGTGCAGGGACCCCTGCTCCCCCCCGCGAGCAGAGGAGGAACGTCTTCAGCGAAAGTAAATACCATCTGAGACGCAGCATTCCTCTGGAGGAACGAGCTCATTACCATCTTGTTTTAACGCTAGCAGTAGAAAATGAGGTCAGGCCCCTCCAAAGCACAGAGCAGAAAATCGACAGATATCATCCTTTCATCCTTGTGTCCTTTTACACTCTTCCTGCGCTCACACTGTCCCAGAACACCTCCACCGTGTACTGTTCCAGGAAGCTTTCAGCCTAATACCCCTAATATCTCCATATTTTACCCTGGTTTCACTCTGTACCTCTAGCCCTTTAGCTTGATACCAATGTCTCCTTCCTCCATGCACCTTTTTACTTTGTACCAACAACTTCCTGCTCTGTGCTATACCTCCACACATTCACCTGGCACATATGGCTTTCTATCGTCTACTGAAACACCTCCCCTTAGTTCTGCCAGATACTCTGCCCTGTATACCCCCATTTACAGTCTTAATGATCCTTCTTCCTGCATCTACACCCTATACATGCATACTGAATGAATCCCATCCAAAAGCCACTTTGAAATTTAATGCCTAGTGAGACTGTAATTTCAGAGGCACAAGAGGAAATGCACATTTGCGGATTCTGCTTAATATATAACCGAGTGTGATTGATATTAAGTCCATGTACATTGCACTGATGCATTCTCACCCCCTGTTCCTGCCATTCGCACATTCTTTCATTAGACCGAAGATTTGTGCGGAGCGAGAGGAACCACAGAGGACACCGCGAGGTGGAAATCAAATTCTCACAGACACCTGAGAGTCTGCATTTTTCAGGAACGTGTCATCGCGCTATTTATTTTCCATATATTCCCCCTCAAACCTCCCTAATTAATAATTCTCACATTTGAATAAAACAATAGTCATAAAAACAGACTCCCCGTTGTGGGGGCATACCGAGCTCCTATTGTTCATGACTGTCTCCCTCCTGGCCCAGATAAACAAACGAAAGAAACAAAAACTAGCTATATAGGTGCCTGCGAATGCCATGGCATGCCTATTGTGGAGAGGAAAACGCGAGTGTTTCTGAGAGATGGTAAGGGCTGTGAAGATGAGGCAGCTGTTGCAGCAGTCTGTGTACTGCGAAATGCTTCTTCCATCACAGCTGTGGAAACTTCAGCTCACTGAGGGGTGATCACAGCAAACACACACAAGGACTGGACGGGGCCTAATGTAGTCACCGGTGCCTCCTGTTCACCACCGTCCAATCTCAACCCAATCCCCCAAATCCCCAATGACCAAACCCCCCCCCCCCCCAGAGAGAGCCCCCCTCTGGAAGAGTCTGATGTTCGTACACACAGAAACGAATTGGGCTGAATCAAAGCCCCCCGAGGAAGGAGTCTATCCGTTCCTGTCCCTTTATCCCCCTGTATTTATATCCACGGGGCGAGGTGCTCACATGGCTAGTCATTCTCAGCCTGCCGCGAGAATTCACACCCGCGCGGCTAAACACTAACGGCGCGTCAGTGGGCGTGCGAGAGAGCTCAGTCTGAGCGTCAACCCGCAGCAGACTCCCTGCTGTTTATAGCAACGGCAATTATAAAAATATCTGCCTTGGTGAACTCCCCCCTCTCCTCACGGTGGATGTTATATGTAGAGATAGGGCGATTAAAGAGGAATATCACATTTCCTCATTACAGCTTAATAAGGCAGCCTTTGCGTTATTACTGTGTGCGCGTGTGTGCGTGTGTGCGTGCGCCCGTATGCGTCTACCCATGTGTGTTTAAGCCTTTAGCCAGTGGCAATTAACTACATGTGGTTATTTCGATGTTATTTCTTGTTTGAAATTATTTCAGGAAGACAGTTAAAATTTCCACTTGTTATCATAAAGGTCACATTTGTCGCTTTCTAAAACACTAGAAGCGTCGCCACCGTCAGGCTGGGGATCCTTACTAGCGTGGCGTATTTCCTCATAATGAGAACTCCTCTTTGTCTTTTAATCTGTCACCAGTTCATTGTTATTAAATTAATTCCTACATAGAGAGAGAAAAATAACCAGAATCATTAAGATTCATAAGACTTCCTGCCCGTTCCTCTACATTCGGACTTTGTGTGAGTCACAGCACACTGTAGTACAAACATAGTGCACTTTGGTTCAGTACATGCCACAGGATATAGCAAACTACATGTCCCAGCATGCTACAGGATGCAGCACAGTACACTTCAGCATACACCATATGCTATATTGTTATAGTATATTTATGGTAACAATATGAAGCTGCTCAGATTTTTGTCACACCACTGAGTATGACCTTTAAGCTGTTCAGCGAATGGGCAGGGTAGATTTAATTGTCTCTGGCAGTTCATTCTTTTCTGTACAAATTAATGTGCATCTGTTTGGTAATTATGTTTTAATCTAATTGTTGTCTTCCTCATGTAATGAAGTGTGTAATCTGCTTTAATCAGGAAATGTCTCCACACTAGAACAAACATATTTACTGCAATGTTTGTGTTGGACTCAAGTTTAAACAAAAGCACTCAGCATTCAAGCATATCCGCACATCTATTTCTTAACTTTGTGACTATTTCTATAAAATTAAAGAGATACTGTACAAATACAATGTTCCAAATTGCAAAATGTTCCTTCTTAGAAAAGGCTACCTCAGCAGTGAATATCAAGTAGTTTAGGTGTTATATTTGATATAATCTTATTTAAACAATCTGCAATTTGATTGAACATTCACCCAAAATGTCAAGCTGCCTTCGGAAGCAAATATCAGAACATAATGTCACAATAGCACAATTACAATATCCTGTGGAACCAATGAAAAGTAACCAGTCTACCCCATAGGACACAGTTCAAGGGGGAAACTGGTTTTGTCTGAGGAAACAGCCTCATAATCAGTACTGTGCTGTATGAATCAGATCTGCTGTACCTCTGTGGTGAACAGACCACCCTAAATAAACAGCAACCAGCAAATGCTGTGTGCTACCTCAGGAGTTCCCTCAGAAAACAACCAGTGCAATATCGAGCAGCATAGTAAACATTCTCTACATGAAGCAGTGAGTTCTACCATAACACCCAGGGCAGTCTAGAGAAGCATAATAGATATTACTCCAAGAGAACAGTGAGGTCTGTCCAAGCATCCTAAAAAAGAGTGAATACAGAGCAAATACCCCAGCTTCCATTCTTCCCAAGAGTTTGTAATTCCTAAACAAACTGTCAACCTGCTTCCTCACTAAAGCATCATCTAGCATCACCTAGGAGGGTGAGTAAGTGGTCAAATATAACAGATATGTGAAATCCGCTGACTTCTTATTATACTTATACTTCTCTATCTGTAAGCTGCTGGACACTGCTCTAGAGTGCAGAGCTGGATAACATTAGAACAGAGCATTGGCTTGACCCATGAGTGCTTTAAATGCCTTTGAAAAAAACCGATGAATAAACAGTAAAATACTACTGTAAACAAGGGAAAACTCTACCTCAAGACATCATGAGACAGTACAGTAGGCATGGCTTACGCACACAATGTAGGCCGCACCATGCTGATATTTGACATTGGAAGAGTCCTTGACATTTACTGTGCTGTCCATATGTTCGCTTTATCTGACACGTACACTCTCCTTAGACACCACCCACAGAGCTACTGAGACACTCATTAGTGATTAGCACTAGGCTGCTTAGCTTCTGTTCCATCTATTCCCTTCATGTCTTAACTTACTTGCAATATATCCTTAGTTTCAGATTATTAGCATGTCTTACATAATGGCTAAAGATTTCAAAGGCCCTGAAAACTAATTTTTACTCATTTTATAAAACCATTGCCTGGACTCAATTAACACTCTCTTAATCCTAAAAAACCTAATTTTGACTTTGTTTCTTAGGACTCATAGTTTGGAATGTTCAATAACGACCGTAAGGAATCGTCACAATAATCATCAAATGGCGTTGGAGGAGAAAACAACAAACAACAAAATTTGAAATCAAAGAAAAATGTTGATTGAATTCATGCCCTTTTCCAAATATAAAATCGCAAATATATTGTGCAAGTCGTATGTTCATTATGTATTCTGATAGGCTCAGAGAGGCAAACATAATGAAGAGCCATCCATTACATAACTGAAATTATAATTTGAATTTAACAACCACCCCTCCCTAACATTGTTAATGTTTATGTTGCTTCAATGGAGAAGGGGGAGTAAGCTTCCGTGGTCAAGATGCCAAGAGAACAAATGCTTTACAGTGTGGTTCAGCAAGGGTATCTGAAAAATTGCAATGCCAACAAGTACCCTTCACACAACATTCACAGCGCAGGAGGAATACAGATGATATTGCTGGGCTCTTGGCCTTTTCTTTCATTCCTGCGGCTTTTTCCAATAATAAAGCACTGCTGCAATGAAAGGTCTACTGCGGTCCAAACTGGGGCCTTTAGTTTCTGAAAAGCTCAAGAAGAGACATGATTGGCTCGCTGAGCTAAAGACTCATGTCCCTCACACTTAAGTGTCCCAACGCTAAGGGGGCTCACCTTCTACAGAGTGGTCAAGTGCTTTTCAAGTTTCACGACATCCCGGCTTAACTCAACCTAACTCACGGATCATCCACATTTCAGTTGTCAATTCCAGTTTACAAATGACTGATTAGTGGTATCAGATTAACTCTGCACATACAGATATATGTTCCTCACATTACAAAATTTGATACATTTTGTTATTTTTAACCCATGTCAGATGGGTTGAATTATTCATGAGACACGAAACACAAGTTACACCATCAACTGTAATGTGAGACAAATGCAATATTACCTGACAAAAAGATCACTTAACTGCCTCAAATCCTATAGGACACATTTTTGTTTTAGCTGTAATAAGAGGAGCAATCGACGTGCGAAGCAAGAAACCCCAGCCATCTTTAACATTCGCAGAACACCCTTTGTAAACCACATTCTTTGCAAATCACGTTTTAGCACAGTTCCTTGGAGCATCAGAATGTAAACAGTATGTTTGCATGCTGAAACAGACCACAGAAAGAACAGACAGCTACAATTGCTCATGCCATTTAGAAGACGTTGCGCATTGCTTCACTGCGAGCATCAGGCACAAGACAACGCGCCGTGCGCCCAGTAAACACAGCCCAAACACAACAGCTCTGATCGCCCAGCAGGCCGCAACGCTGCTCGACCTTTTACATCACCTTGTCCAACGGCCGGTCATCACTGCGTTTACGCAGGCAGTCCAGCCTGGCCTAATTACAATACCGAGCCTGTAGCCCATTCCCAGGAGGCCACAGCACCACGGAGCCGGCATGGCTCAGACGAGGTGAAACAGCACTGAGAGAGCTTTAATTGGTTGTCATAATTGAACTTTATCTGCTCCAATAGCAAGCGCCAGGCAGCTAAAATGTTTAATACCGCAACCAAAGTGTCAGAGCCTCGGCTCCCAGATCCAGTTAAACACCCAGTGACAGGCAAAGCAGCAGGGCTGGGTTCCAGAAAGATCTGCGGATGTGAATAGAAGCTTTACTGGGCGAGGAACAACGCAGATAACAATAACAACCACACCACCTGGCCCTCAGAGAGGGGCCTACAGACAGAGGAGTAGCGGGAGGGGGTCGGAGAAGGAGTCCGTACCTTAAACAGCCGCAGGATGTTGGCCACCATGATGGAGACGGAGCTGGCGGCGGCTCCTATCACCCCGACGATCTTGTCGGGCTTGGCGAAGATGGGCGGGTCTCCGTTGGCGCAGCGGACGTCGGACGCGTCCTTCTCGATGAGTGCCTGCACGAAGGTGAGCGACTGCTCCAGGGCGTAGGTGTCGCGCGAGCAGGTGTCCAGGATGCGCGCGCCCAGCGTGACGTTGGGCAGCAGCTCGGGGTCCTTGTTGATCTGGTCGATGGCGAAGAGCATGGCCTCCAGCCGGTGGATGCCCTTCTCCTTCTTCAGCTCCCCGCAGGGCACCCCCCGGTCCCCCCGGGCGTGCACGGGGAACAGGCCCCCCAGGATGATGTCTCCCTCCAGGCGGATGGAGTGGGCGTGCTCCTGGGCCTCGGTGCGCTGCATGGAGGTCAGCAGCCAGCAGCAGTTGGCGGTCAGCAGGAAGAAGCAGTGGCAGGACACGGAGCGGCGTTTGGACTCCCTCGCCATGGCGACGCGGGGCGCGGGGCGGGGCGGCAGAGCGACGGGAGGTGGAAGCGGCGGACGCAGACGGAGTGGCGGTGGGCGCAGGACGCGGGCGGGACCATCGGGGCCCCCCTCCCCCCTCCTCGGCCTAGCAGTGCTGAGTCAGGCGTCCCGGGCCCGCCGAGGGGTTACCTTCGATCCGTGCGACATCGCGGCCGCGCGCGGCCTGCATCTCAATCAGGAGGGAGAGGTGGAGGAGTGCAGCGCAGCGGGTGGAGCTGGAGGAGTCTCACAAACAGGCTGCTGCTCTCACATGTTCCTGCAGGAGAGTTAGAGAAGGGCGGCCATCTCATCATCACACTCAACACTGAGGCGCTCGGGCTGGCTGCTGCTCTCTCTCTCTCTCTCTCATGGACACACATACACACACACACACACATACTCTCTCTCCCTCTCTCTTTCACACGCACACATGCACACTGGATCTCTCCAATGGACACACATACACACACACGCGCACACACATACAGACTCACTCTCTCTACACATACATACCGTCTCTCTCTCTCAGGGACGCACACACACTCTCTCTCTCACACACATGCACACATACACAGACAAACATCCAAACACAAACATGCAGGCAAAGATGTAAACTTACTGTGCACACAAATGCCGATGAACGCACACATATACACATGTACATACACGCATACTGTACATGGTGGACGGACACACACACGCAAGCACACACAAGCACACATTCACACGCAACAAACACTACAAGCAGGGCCGAATGAAAGCAATAAAGGGCATGATGTGACCTTATTACTAACTGCTACCAGCTACGTCTCTCATTAGCGGGGATACAAATCGCATTTCATAACATGGATGTGGCTTGGCTATTCCCACTCGGGCCGAGTAACATCACCTCCAGAATACATTCAGCAGAGATATTGTCTGGCATTCACAATCAAATTATGAGGTCACTCATTATCATCCATTAAACATTGTTATTAATGACATTAAACACCCACTCTTCTGTGCCTATTCTGACAGAGCTGGCATTACAGCCCTATGTGTGTGTCTGTGTGTGTGTGTGTGTGTGTGTGTGTGGAAAACAATATTTACAGAATTGTTCAGCATATTCACCACCAATTTGATTCTTGAACCTCTCAAAAATATATTGTGGAATCACATCTCAAAATATATCAGTGTCACAAGATATACCTCTGCCTCCCTCCATTTTACAAGCCATTTGCTTCGGTTTGTTTCACCAGTCCACAACAGTTGGGCCTGACCACTTGGATTTACTGTTCTTCATACAAATGCCCCAAATTCTGCTGTCGTACTCCATTTTAAATGACATGACTTGTCAAGCTAACTCCCACAGTGTCTTCCATCATCAGGCACAAACACCCCTCTTACCTTTGAGGAGAATATCATGATTATTATTATTCCTGAAGGCAATCTCATTTCCTTTAAACAAATTGTGTTAATACTTTACCAAGATGCATTAAACACCTCTTGCAATACCCAGAATAGAGAAGAAGGCAACCCACTCGGTATTGAGGGCCATTTTAGACTCCATAATACATATGTCCGGCATGATCTCCAAAATAATACATATTTGATGTGGATAGTTACCGTAGATGCACGTACAGACTTGCAGTTTAGACAGTGCGAAATGTCCTGCATTAAAGACTACCTAAGTTAAGCATTTTTCCAACTGATAATGAGACCATATTATCTTGTTTGTATAAGGCACATTTTTAGAGCACTGTGTAGAAAATCTGTTAAACTGCGACTAAATAGAATTACCTCAATTATGTTGAATGGCGAAAAAAATGTATAGTCTGGGAAATTCTTCTGTGAAATTTCACGACCAATCCTGTAGGGCAGTGGCTCTCCAGCCGCATACGCTAACACACAATGCTCCGTGCTCCGAACTGCCTCCACTGCGCAACAGTGCCACCGCGAACATGCGCCAGACACCGTCCACTAGTATGCAACTGAAATTTGGGTGCGTTTTGTTTGAAAAATACTATCGGTGTTGCACGACGGGTCCCCGCCTTTTCTGTATGTTTCCTGGTTTAAAAAAGACAATTCGAACGCCTCTGTGCATAACACACTACTCGTGCAGTATCATTTTTGGTCGCCGAATGAAAATTTGTTCATAATTTCCATTTCAAATTCACCAACCAGGATTGATCTAACAGTCCCGTTTTGCAGAAAAGAATCTGCAGTTGGATTCCGAATCACTCAATTTAATGTATTGTTATATAGCGCCTTTCACAATTAAAACTATGACACAGTGGTCCCATATTATGGTGTTATGCCTATAATTATCCAGCGCTACTGGGCACTTTTTTGCGCATGCAAAGGTATAAATCATGTCTTTGTTCATATGGTGAATGCTATGTATAAAGATCCTCTTTGCAAATGAATCCAAACACAAAACTTCGTTGCATAATAAAATTCAAATTTCGTTCAATTTGCGAACAAGAAAGACTTACTGAGGAATGATGGAATTCAAACACTTCGATCTTTATCCCTGACAGAAAGCAGAACGGGCTATTTTACCCTGGCAGTCGAGGTAAGTCCCATTTCTCTTTTTAATTTACACGAATCGGTATGTGTCAAGCTATACCATCTTCTGGCGATTCTATTATATTTTCTTCAACCTAACAACTCTCTGGGGATCTCTGTGCTCTTTTCAGAAACTGATAGCTTTTTTCTCTCATCCTGTTACTGAGGAAAAAGGCGCGATTTTTCCTCTCTCTCTCTCTTAAACAGCAAGTGTTGTATCAGACATTGAATTCCATGTTGCAAAACAAAAAATGGATCACAGACAACCGACACGTTCAATTATCTTCAGTTAAATTATCACATTCAGTTAAATAAAACATCTACATTATACTACTAACACCTCGTTTAACACAAACAGTCGTAATTATGTAATATGCATATTATTCTTAGTAGTGACATATCAGGTATATAAGGCGCCTGAGCATATAAATACAACTATCCAATTAAAAGAAAGCACAGTTGCAGTTTCGTATATCTTTAGCATTTATCGGTGAATATTCATGTGATCTTAAATCTCCGTTTAATTGAGACCCTTGAAATGATTGTTTAAGGCTATTGCATACAATGCAGAGAAACATTCAATTCGATCTACAGAAAAGGCTTTGGGAAGAAAAGGGCGCATCTTTAAACAGCCTCCGCAAAGGATAGCTAGAGAATATATATCAACGCAAAGCTTAAAAGAGGCATTTCCGATTCATTCCTTTAGTTGGTGGGAAGCTTTTATCATAAATAGAAATGTAATTGGCACGGTTCATCCAGTGTCATAAGGAAAACGCAAAGAGAGCATGTCTCACATTGCGATATAAAAGCGCATTCCTTGGCTTTTCTGTAATGGAACTTCCTTGCAGAGCTCAGCACTTTCCCGAACGGTACAAAAACAATTTAAAACGGCATACAAACCTATGAGCAATATCCCAACACTTGAATAATTTCACACTGAACAAAGCTTCACTTGCGGTCAGACTATATTTAATTAGTGGTTCAATTAAATGTGCGAAACCACCAGAGAAGTAGGCTACCCGTAGAACACGCATCAAGAAACGGTGCGCGCAGATGACTCATAGTGGGGAAAACAACCTGAAATCGAATGTTGAGTTGACATCATATCAAAAAACCATTAGCATAAGTAATAGCAAGACTTGCTTATGAATCTACCTGCTGCTTGGAGGCTTGGATATGGTTCCGTAGCTGTGCATTCACAACCCGCAGAAAGCTTCGCGAGTCTCTGTTCTCGGTGCTGAAAGGGACAGCGCTTCGAGAAGCGCGAGCGCGTCTCCAAGTGAATCACAAAATACTCCCACCGGTCGTGATTGGTCTCCCAACTCCGTCTAATGCACCTCCGCAGCTTACCAGGCGCTCAATCAGTCTACTGGAAGGAAAGGTTCCTTCATCTGGTTACTTCACATTATACGGATTGTTTAGCGCGTAGCTGACGATTGAGACAACATTAATACACTGGGAAGGGAGGGGGTTAACAGATTATTGTCTGACAAGTCATATTAACCCGGTCAATGCAAATACTCAATACAGCCAGGGATTAATAATTTCTACGAGTTTATCATATATACCATGAAAAATAGCCAACCGCAACGAGAAAACTGTAACTATTCTGAACGACATTTTATTTTATTTGTTTGCCTCGTTACCATTTCCTAGATACACATGTAGGCTACATAGGCTATTTCTTGTAATACTGAGTGAAAGACACAAATTGTGTTATAGTATTAAGGTTTGTGAAAACTTTGGTCTATTTTTCCAACTAGAATATTAATTGTAGAATTTAAAATGCATCATTATTACCAGTTTCGGTCAACATAATATAATAATTTGGCATTTGTTTACAGGGATGCGTATATAATTTTTTCTATTATTATTATTATTATTATTTATTTTATTTTTTTCATGTCTGTTGAAAACCGATATATTCTACTCAAGCAATTTGTATCGGGTTAGGGTCAGGCTGCTTCACAACTTGTTTTTATGAAATGAAAGACTGTCGTAGTCCATGTATGTACGTTTGATTCCTGAGAAGTATTCAAAGGCCATTTCACATTGCTCAGACTATGGCAACTTCAAAGACGGAGGACGTCCGCCATCTAGTGTCTGCATAATGCAACTCACCCCAGTGCGTTTTCTGCCTTTTTGTACATTCCTCCGCTTTTCAACATTACAGGTTCGCAGGGAAACAACAGATTTACACTAGGAGAGCGTGTATTTCATTCATCATTAAACGGCATACTGGAATTTGGAAGCCTCAATTGGTTGAATCCTTGTTTATTTACAACCAAAGATTCGTGAGACGTGTTCCCATTCGGTTTGTACGGCACTGACTTATAGGTGAACAGGTCTGCCTCAGGTTTTCTTTCAGCGTATTGATCTTCTTTTATACGTATAATGCTTTTACAATGTTACAAGCTCAATCCTCTGTAGAACAGGCACGGTCTGCCTAATTATGAGATTTATGATGGCACTGGAAGATGGCACCAACGGCTTGATTCCAATCCACCAATTAGTTTCAGTAAAATACGTACTTGGCTATGTCAGACAGGGAATGAGCTTGGATTCTATATTATTAATCCTTATTCATTACACAATCATAAGTTAAATGAGAACACCTTGTGAGGTGAGTTTAATGTTGATTCATTCTCCTACAATTGGTATTTAAATTATATAACAATAAAGAATAAACAGCAGCTGAAATAATTGCCAACATATTTAAAATATAGTAGCCTGTTGCTATTGCAATAGATAACCGACAAATGAAGTTGGCAATAAAACAGGGGCGTTGATTGATTAAAAAAAAAAAAAAAAAAACAGTAGACTGAACAGCCTGCTGGAATACAAGCACTTCTCTCCTATTCATGAGCTAACTGCCAAATTAATCAGCCTGTTCTTTCTATAAAATAATAAGGAATAATATTTATTTTCTGCTATAGTTAGGTGTGTGGGTTTGCAAGTAGCCTTTTCCCTTTTTGCCGGCTGAACATTGTGTGTATTAGGTCAGTTCAGTGGTGGCGGATGGCAGACTGTGGGGGGGGGGGGGGGGGTGGGCGACGCAGCGGAATATAAACGCATAGATTTCTTGCGAGGGCGTAATTGAGTAATTGCTGGGGAGTTTCAGGATAGGAGTAGGTTATGAATGCAGTAATACAAAAAAAGTGAATACAATATCAATGTTATATTACAATACAGGACTTAAAATATTTCAATTAACATTACTCAGCCATTAGTCACACAAAGCGAGCAGCATTGGAAATGCAGTGCCACAAACGGTGTGTGTTCTGTTCCTGTTTGGATTGAAACACCAGAGCTTTTCGTTTAGGTCAGGCCCTATGCACACCATATGCCATCTGAACCCAAACCCGCATATTGTAACAACTAATTTATTGCAGTTATAGATTATTTTTTAATGATATGTATAATCCTTCAGCTATGTATGGAAAGATGGGGACAAACACCATATATATTGCAATACTTACCTTTATGTTTAACAAACGTTCTTTAAAAGATATACTTGGACATATGGATACTCTGAACCAATACTTCAATAAAACATCCACTTTACTTTGCCAAATTTGATTTGAATTAGCCTGTAATTTAATGGCGAATTGATTTGTGAATTTTTTTCTAAATCTAAATTAATCTAAATATCATAATCAAGTTACAAGCTATTTTTATAGACTGTGCAATACAGAAAGAATAATTGAGTTTAAAATGCATAAATACATGCATACACGTATCATTACTAAGAAAAAGACAGACATCCCTTTTATGAATAGATTCTGTGACACTATCAGTTTAAAATGAGCCAATATTACATGACTTGTATGAGCGGAAGCATTCAAATACGCATACAGCAATATTGTATTTTTTGGGAAGCTCTATATATATATATATATATATCTATTATTTTTTATTTTTTTTACACTTGTACATTTTTGCATTATACCATTTCAGAGATGCAATAATCATTGCCCTGGGACATTATTTGCAGAGTTTTTTCTCCACTACTCAGGCTGCCCTCAGATTTAACACCTTCCATTGACCAATTTGTACATTGCACCCATTTCATATAATGAACTATACGTTGGATGGACACCATATACTGGACCACAATTCAACTGGACAATATCTGTGGAAACTCAGAACATGATGGTCATGATGACATTTATCAATCGGAAGACAAAAATAGCTTTTTTATTGTTCAGGCCCTAGTATGACCAGAACACTATTAGCAGAGCCAAAATGATCAATAACGCAGGGCTGAATCGACTGAAAACATGCAGTCCTGTACCAGCTCTCAGGACTCTCTTTTTGCATCAAACGTGATGTAAAACTGTGAGAAGACTTCCCTTGTGTAAGCCTTTCTGACCAATCGAGCTGTGTCTGTGTCATTGCGCCTACAGGTTTGTGGTTTTGCATTAGGTAATGATGGGTAAAACGATAGTGTAGTTTAGCAGTAATGGAGTCTAAGCGTATATATCCTGGGCTTAATTGCAAGATTTGATTCCAGCAGTTGCCTCCTTTTGCAATTAACCTGAAATACTTGAGCAAAAATCCAGCTTCAACCTTTTTGTAGGACTTTTTGGTGACATTTACACTGGAGAGAATTCAGAAAACATCAAGTCTCTCCAATGCAAGTAGAAAACATTGAAAAGTAAATATATTTAGTCACTTCACTTACTTAGTAACATCTCTGTATATACAAGTTGCCCTGGATAAAAAAGCTTTAGTAAACACGTAATGAATGATTCATACAAATCATTAGTAACCCTTCCGAATACAGAATATATGCCTACCATTTCCAGATCCCACACATATGCACAAAGACACACAGATGTGCGCAGACACACACACAGATATGCTTTCTTTCTTGGTTTATTACTGAAATACAGTGCATTCATCCAGCATCAAATACATTCAGTGAACATTAACAAGCAACAGTTATCTTAAGTACTTTCAATTTTTTCCTATTAGTTGCAGTGGTTTAGTGCAATGGACTGGGAAGACTACACTAACTCTGGATTAAGTAGACAATCTAATGTTGCTTTAGCTGAGGGAGGGCTGATGCTACGGATGTAAGGACAGCTTTCATTTAAGTACACCTCTTTGGGTGGGGTGGGAAGAGCCCAGTCACGTGACTGAACACGACAAGAATTCCATAGATTACCACTGTACACTAGCACTTACTCAAGTGTACTATAGTTAGTATACGTGTAGAACTCATTGCTGAACACTATTAAGATCATATGCAGGGTTGCCTTAAACATATGGCGCTTGCTAATTCATACGTTTAGTTTAACAGACTGGATTTACGCATCATATGATCTCATAGGTTTCAGAAAAGGAATTCATGAATAAAAATAATATATTTCCGGTGACACCTAACCTCCGTCACCACTCATTACCATTAACATTACAAAACAATCACTGTGCCATCACATTTTCTAGGGCTGAATATGTTGCCTTCTCTTTAGTTTGAGAAAGAAAAAAGAAAACAAAGCAAACTATATATTCAGAGCAGACTGGCTAGAATCGCCTTGAGTGTAACTGAAAAATAACATGGTTATTTGAACCAACCATTACAAAAATAACAGCTGTCATGGAACATTCTATTAGCTAAAAATTTATCCAATCCCTATATTTTCCTGAAGGATGAGCTCCAAGATATACTTCCCACATCGAAGGAAATGGAAACCAAGCAAACGGCTCTGAACTTCATTCTAATATTTGGCCCTTCAAAACCTTGGGTTGGACCCATTATGCAACTTGTAGAAATGTGAGCACGCATTGGACATTTTCAACTTTAGCACTGGCCTCACTTCACACAGACCTTTCTCCAGTGGCTCTGAACATATTTACAAGCCAATGCAAGTAGAAAATATGAAAAGGTAAAAAATAGTTGTCTGAAACATTGGTTCCTTTCACCCAAACGGTACTGTACCGCATGAACAATGCACAAAATAAAACCTCTTCCAAAATAACTCTTCTCAGTTACAAAAATAATCCTTTCACTTTAAACTCTCTAAATAGCTTTCTCTCCTTGTGTTGTGTGTGTGTGTGTGTGTGCGTGCGTGTGTAAACAGACCACACGCATCCTTCCTTGCTCAATGTTCACTTGCCACAAACACATCTGATGTATAATGTGTGTAGACTATCCCTCCTGAACTGTTTTTGAACTTCTATAATTCATACCAGTATTAACAAAAATGTTATCTTTATAAACTATTTTATGTGTGTGTGTACTGTATTCCAGTGAACCTCCTGTAAATTGTTCAAAAATAGTAACTAAGTCCTGACGTCAATACTGTTTACGATCTCATGTGGAAAAAAAACTGCAACTTTCTCAGAACAGTTTCCCAAAACCAGTTTCCCAAAAACTAATTTAGACATACGCTCTTTCTGCCGTGTCCTGGCAGAGCGGATTGAGTACTCAACGAAGGCTGGGGTTCGGACACCTGAAGTGCTATTTTGTAGAGGAACACCTCAAAGGAGCTAAACGAGTGCCGAGGAGATGAACTGAGAGATGAAGAGGTGGTGATGGCTTATTGGTTTCTGTACTGCCCCACAGCCCAACGAATACAGGCACAAAGTGTTGCGGGATTACCCTTTTCTCGGCTCCCCTGTCTGAAAAGGTTAGTTATAAAAAAGTCATGATTATAAACGGACCGTTTGTACATGGGTCTACGCGTGGGAAACGAACAGGCTCCTAACCTACAGACAGCGGCGCTGAAGTACCACGTGACCCGAAGCGCAAGTGCAAACAGGTTCTGTACATCTGAGCACAGAGCTACGCCGTGTGTATATAAGTATAAGTGTATGTCCTTATCCTACAACATCGGATTCCAACAATGGCGTCGGTAAGCACACGTTGAGTCTGTTCCTTCCCCAGTCCCTCTCTCTCTCTCCCTCCCTCCCTCCCTCCCTCATTCGCCCACTCTCTTCCACCCACGCTTCAGCAAGTGCTCGTTCCAACTCTTCTTTTCTCGTCGTTAGTGGTTCTCTCATCCGTGACGTTTTCTGGTCTCGATTAAGAATCCAGTGCAAGTGTTCCAAGCCGCAGCAAATGAGATCTGAATGAGAAAGAGAGAGGGAGAGGGAGAGAACGGGAGAGAAAGATGCTGTTAATGTTATGATTAAGGGCAGGTTTTAAATGAACCGTAACCGCATTTGTTCTGCCAAACAAACACCCAGAGGACACTGTCCCTACCCAATGCAAGGGGAGAGTGACCAGCTGTTGATGTCCTTTCCTGTCTGGAGCAGAAATCCACTAGCCCCTGTCCCCTAGGAGAGGAGGAGTGACCAAGGCCACTGCAGTGTTCCCAGGAGTGGAGCGGAGGGAGGTGGGGAGCGGGGGTGGATAGATGTCAGAAATGAGGAAGCCTTTCAGTCATAGCCTTTTCTAGAAATAAGAGCCATTTCCCTCACCCTCACCCCCACACACTCATTAGTCATAGACCTGGGTCAAATCTGTACTTGTTTTGGATTCAAATACTTTTCTTTGCTCAACTGATCTTGCGTGGTGCAACTGAGGCGGGATTTGCAGTTTCTGAGAGTATTTCATAGGTTCCAATACACCAGACAAGCTCAGTGAAGCATAGAAAACTATTTGATTACAAAACAATGACGTATTTGGCCCAGGTCTGGCGAGTGATTCATGAGGCTGGGAGGCCCCTGCCTGACATAACTGAAGCAGGTGAACAGGGCGGACTTATTCAATGGCGATAACGAGTAGAACCTTCCTAAACCTCCCTGCACTCGCGAAACCACAGCCGCCCCACCAGTGCCCAGAGCACTAGCGAGTTTTTAGAGCTCAGGGTAATGACATATCACTCAGTCATTACTGATATCACTCTTTTCATCTCCTCAAAATCTGCTGCTCAGCAGTTACGCACAAACCTCCGCTTCTTTCCGCGTGCCGTCTGTCCCAAAAATGTGCGTATGCGCAACACAAAGGCGAGTAATATTACTAAGTAATACGTCTTCTGCACGACGGCAGATCGCGTCAGAGGTTTTCCTTCTCGGCAGGTGAAAGGTTTGTTTTATTGAGCTTTTTTTTCACGCCCCTGGCAGTCACGGTTAGTCGAGCAGTCGATGAGAGAAAACAGACAAACACACGGGAGCCGGGCAGACAAACGCGTGTTGCATCGGGACGACACTAGATCGAGATCTGGAGCGGGGAAGTCGTCAGTTATGGTGTGGCGGGCACATGAAATTGCATTGTTGGGTCCTCATTTTGATTCAGTTTGCCTCATACTGTCACTTCCAGTCACTCCAGGGAAACAGCTACAGGGAAGGTAAACAAAAGAGTAAAGATGTGTCTGATTTCTCTGTCAGGCTAATCTATTATACAGCCACTACAAATTCCACTCCAATCGTCACACCAAGGAGCGTCCTCTATATGACTTTTTTTTTTAAAGCATACAACATAATTATGCTTTTTAGGCTGTCTCAAATGGGAACTGCAAAGTTTGTTAAGACAATAAACAACATTTCAAAACTTTGTGTCCTACAGTTGACCATCTTTTGCTTTCAAATGTCAAAAACCGCACAGCTCGGAGATGTTATAAATGTTTTGAAGATTGTGCATTCCTAAAGAGCTTTGTAAATGACAAATGAATATTTATCAGCTTGCCCAATAATTGCCCGGCAGTAGAAAGAGAGTGGCAGTAAAACACAGTCATCTCTGGCCAGATACAGCTCTTCATTAAGCCAGCCCTGCAGTAAAAACATTATAACTCAGTCACACCCTGGACGCTCATGTGAGACAGTGAAACAAGAGAAGCCTCGCTTTATACTTCATAGATTTATCCGAATAGTCTACGGCTCCCACAATCTATTACTCACAAAACCAAGCCCTGCTTCTTCCGGTCCCGGGAGCCGTACGAAGCGGCTCTTCTGTGTGCGAGTAGCTGTTTGGAGATCGACATGGACTGATACTTCAGTTTCCTCAGTAACTTCAAAGTTCCAATGAATTATATATCATTTCCACATTTTGAATGGTAAATTTTCCCCAGAATATAGAACTGGCTTTAAAGTTACAATATGTGCCCAGACTTTACTGGGTCAAAGGTTCCGTCTCTGTAGTTAGTTTGTCCTAGAAACTCTTCGCAGGGTCATAATTCACCAGTTACCCATAATCCCCAGCTCTTTTTTGTTCCCTCTCCCACTCCAGGGGAGGAAGGCCAAGCAGGAGGTGGAAGGAAACGCCACCAAGGTTCCTCCCAAGGCTTTTTGGGGACTTTTTCCTTGCCCTGTCCTCACCTCTGGCTTGCTTCATGAGAGTTACATTACACCAGGGTAGTGGACAGGTTATATATATTCATGGACTCATTGTATAATGCACCATATTAATGAAATCTGATTTGATTTGAGTCCCACACCCACCCATCAGTGGCTATTTTACACACAACAGGAGGATGTAGAACCCATTTAAGAAGAAGTGACTCACAGATACCAACTGGCGGGTGTCGGGCATGTCACAGCGAGGAACTAATATAGCAGCAACTCGGCGAAATAAGATAAACAAACGGATTTCAAATCAAAAGACTGTTATGCCAGTGCACCGAGATTGATTTTTTAGAAGAAGTCAAGCCTGCCAATAAAAAGCTTCTCTTGTGTAACTTTGGCTGAATTGAGTGTCATTTCCAGGTGAGTCCCACGCACAGGCACATGGGCAGAGAGCAGGCAGGGAGGTTCTCCATGTTTGGTTTCTCTTCTGCGAATACTGTCCAGAAAGGAATAATAGAGTTCCCTTTTCCTTACATTACTGTACACCTTTGGAATGTTTTTTTCAAAATTCTAATTCAGCATTCTGGAACTCTAGGGGCCAGTTTCACAGACAAAGATTAAGCTTTACATCAGCATTGCAATGCATGGTTAAGAACATTCTAATCACATATTTGTAGTCTTACACCTTCAATGGTTAAAATAATTTACATTTTTGAAACACGGGTTAGAGAATCGTGATCTCCAAGTCCCACTCCCTTGAATAATCCAATTCCTGATCTCCCCCATGAAAGCAACAAGGTAGACCCTCTGTGTCATACATCACAGAGCAGTACAACCTCACCTGCTCATTGTAACCATGCACAGCAAACTTAAAGCCCAAAGTCCCCCGTCATTGAGAAGATGAAAGAATGTGCAAGAAGTAAATCTAAAAACTGCCACGGACCCTCGGTGCTGCATCAAGACTGCAAACAGACACTGCAGGGCTGCTACATGGCACATCCTGTTAAGAGACTGTTCCAGCTTGCGGATGATGGCACATAATTAATATCTGTTGTGTCGAGTTGAGTGCAGTTAGTTCCCGCTCACTTTCCGGTTACGGATGTTCCGACTTGCGTGTGGCTGCTCCTCTTTGGGGACATCGCCCAAATTCAATTCACCTTGTAAAAGCCCTTGGAATTACTCATTTTTTTGCCATTGTAATGTCAGGCTGGCTGGTTTGCCAGCCTGTGGCACCAGGCCACTGCAACTTGCCCTGAATTCTACAGCCGGCTTGCTTTTCAACCAGCCTAAATACTGTAATGGGTAAAAATATTCAAACACACAAACGATGTTCTTGTGAAACCCGTCAAACCAAGAAATACTGCATATGACAGCAGTTTAAATTGAACACGCATACAAATTTAAAGAGAGTAGTCTCTGCCACGCCTGCTGGTGGAGTGTGCACACACAGCTGGGTTGCGTTAATGACTCAGCCCAGGTGCTTAAAGATGCCTTCCTCTCCACAGTGTGAGGCTGAGACTGGGAGCCCACGCTGAGAGAGCGGGTCTGTTTGTGGAAGAAACGGAGTGAGAGGAACGGAGGAGAGAAGCCGACGAGCGGCTCAGCTGAACAGACCGAAAGCTGAAAAGCGCTGTCTGTTTGCGCACGGTTTTGCCTTTTGTTGCTTTCATTTATTATTTTTGCCCGGGACCCGTGTGGGGAAAGGGTGAAGAATTTCGTTATTTGTTTGTTTGAGGGGGAGATGCGCCCCCTCTCTCAGTCTGGTTATCACGGTGAAAACCGAGAATTGCTGCATCTCTCTCACAGAGGTGTAAAATGGGGTGTTACAATGCACATCACCAAAGGCTTTTGGGTGAACATTTGGCATGGCAACAGAGTGCTATGGGTGATGTACATTTGGATCAGACTCACCCATCAATCTGCATGTTTTCATGTGGTCACATAAAAAATAAAAAAAAAGATTTTAATTGAATTCTGCACCCTGCTGAAATGTTTTTTCAGAGTATCCAAAACATTTACCAACAAAGACATTTTCAGGTTTTTACTCAGGTGAGGGCCCAAAATTACCCTCTGAGTCATTAATCAGAATACACTTGGCAGGCTACACTACAAAAATAGCCTTGCAGTGAAATAACCTAAAAACAGTCTTTTAGTCTTGTTATGAGATGCCTTGAAAAACATTTATCAAGGAAATATTACTCATCTTGAAATGCGCAAAACCATCTCACTTCATTGGCAATATTTTTGTCCTTTATGGTCTAAATATAAGACTAAATTACTTATTGAGACGGACTTGTTTTTGCAGTGCAGTATAAACTTTCACTGGCATGGTCACGGTCAGTGTCACTAACGAACACACTCACCATATGAAGGCCTTCGACCGCGTGCTCCTGCCTTTGGTCCTGCCCTCCTCGGAGGCGCTCATGGCGGCGGCCGTCTTGTGGCTCCTCTTGTGCGACTCCAGGTAGATCTTTTTGGCGAAGGCCTTGCCGCAGATCTCGCAGGCGTGGAGCGAGAAGTTTCTGGTGACCTTCACCTCAGTGCTGGCCTCCAGGGCCTCCTGCCGGCGGGTGACGGTGGAGAAGGCGGGCGGGTCCTGCTTGCGCGGGGTGGGTGCCGGCGATCCCGCGGGCGAGGGCTCCTGCCTGCCGTTCACGTCCTCCTTCTGGGGGCCCCTCTTCACCACGCTTTTGAGCACCGTCTCGGCCGGCTTCTTGATGGCCCGGCTCTCCAGGTTGGGGATGATCCTGGCCAGGTAGCGCGAGGACTTCTTGTGGACGACGGTGATGTGACGGATGACGTCGCGCTTGCGCCGCGAGTCGTAGTTGCAGATGGGGCAGCGGTAGAACTTGATGAAGATGTCGTTGCCGTCCGTGTGCATGTCGATGTGCTTGCTCAGGTTCTGCTTGGAGGAGAACTGCCGCTTGCACAGCTTGCAGTAGAGCATCTTGAAGTCGAAGCCCACAGACAACCTCACCACCTTGCGGGACCTGGGGGCCTCATTCTCCCGTTTGACCCTGCTCTTTGGGGTTGCTGACTGCCCCCTCTTGTCCGGCTCGCTGTGGAAGGAGGGGTTGGCCCCGGAGGTGGCGGCGGAGTGGTTCTCGTCTTTGATGTGGGTGGGGGCGGAGCCGTTCTCCAGGATGTTGATCTTGTGGACGATGCGCAGGTGCCTTCCCAGCATGACCTGGGAGCTGTACTGCCTCCGACACATCAGGCACTTGCAGGCCACCAGGTTGTACTGCTTCTGGGGCAGGGGCTTCTGCTTGCTGGGGGAGGACTCCAGGGACAGCGGCTGGCCCGGCTTGGTGGCGATGTCTGGGGTGATGGTGTCCCGCCGCAGGCCCCGGTGGACCTCGTCGAAGTGCCGCCGCACGTTGGCCATGGTGGCGAAGGACTTGCTGCACATGGGACAGTCGCGGCCCATGGAGGCCAGGGGCCGGGATGGGCGGCCCCTCACAGTGGAGAACAGGCTGATGGGAATGGTCGACGTTTCGGTGAACTTGCACAGCTCGTCCATCTTCGTCTTGTGCATCTTGCGGCAGTGCCGCCGCACGCTGCGGTGGGAGTTGAAGTCCTTGCCGCAGAGGCAGCAGGAGACCTTGTAGTCCTCCTCCTCATTGGCCTCGGGTTCGTCTTCCACGGGCGCCATCTCCGCCTCCGCCTTCACCTCCTCTGCCTCCGACTCCGCCTCCTGCTCTGGGGTCATTTCACACGACTCCTCCCTCGCCTGCTTGCTCTCCTCCCCTCCGGAGGCATCGTCCTCATCCTCTTCCTCTTCCTCTTCCTCTTCCTCATCCTCTTCCTCTTCCAGGTGCTCTTGGGGGTCCGGGTTCTCTGCGGCCGGCTGGTGGGCCGGGTCCTGCACCTCGGGGAGGGATGCTTCATCCTCCGTGGTGAGGCGCTGGAACACAGCGTTCTGGTTGGTCTCGATGGGGTCCAGTTTCACCACATACTCCTGCCTGTCCTTCCGCGGGTAGATGGCCTCCAGTAGCTCCCTTATGGCCTGGCTCTGCTTGTCCTCGGCGGGCGGTTCTGGAGACACAGGGAAGAAGAACAGTAAAAAGCTGCCACCCTGCATCCGAGTCTCCAACCCTCCTGGCCCCCTGGGGACTCCATTTTGTTGTGTGTGAGCAAGATGGAATTGTCATGAAACAAAAAGGACAACACAAGATGAACAAAACGGAAAGAACAAAACTGAGAATGCAGCCCTGCATATGAGTCAGTACGTAATGGATAACCCACATCGACTCCATTTTGAAACTCAAGGTCTTAGGGAGTGAATGTGGAAACAGAGGGACAAACAGCCGCAGAAAGAACAAAAGACAGGCACAGAAATGGAGGGAGGGCGAAGAGGACAGAGGAAGAGACAGCAGGCCCACTGACCGGTGGCGTCGGGCTCTCTGGGGAAACAGTAGAACTCCTTGTGCGTGATGAGGTTGGGCAGGCCGCGGAACAGGCTGCGGCACAGTTTACACTCAAAGATGGTGTCCACCTCCTTCAGCAGGATGTGCTTCAGCTGGGCCGTCCCTGCACGACCAAGCAGGCGCACGGGGGCATGTTAGTAACAGCTTCCAGTGCCAGAACACTGCAGAAACTGAAAAAGTCTGTATTTTTCCCCTCATATTTAAAATCTTATTTCTATTACTTTTTTGCTAAATAAGATATTGCCAATGACGTGAGAAAGTTTGACACATTTCAAGATTTGCCAATGAGGTAAGAGAATTTAACTTTAAGTTTACTCAACAAGTTAATATTTTTAGACTCATTACAAGTCTAAGACACTTGTTAAGACAGGCTTTTTTTTGCAGTGAGAAGCAGAAGTGAGTGTGAAGACAGGGCTCTCGTACCTGAGCGGAAACACTCGATGATCTGCTGGATACCTGATTTGGAAGTCTGAAGCTGCTGCTGCAGCAGGGGTGGATCCCCCGGCTCCATGACCAATACTGGAACACACACACACACACACACACACACACAGACACACAGACACACAGACACACACCCCACTGTTAAAATCTGCAAGTCTGTGCAAATGAAAGATGCCGTTTCATGCCAAAGGATACGAGAGCAATCATAATTACACAACACATGGACTCCCTGTGGACCAAATATTTGCTTGCTGTGTGATGAAAATATACATATGATCCATCTACCCGTTTTACCAGCTGATGCTAACCATATGGCTCATAGTAAAAGCATTGTTTGCCACCCACCAGACACTTGTTCATAGCTAGCATAGAAAGGCGGGAGCCAGACCCACAAGATGGCACTAACAATTTGCACACAATGGTACACTCAGTAAGCACTTTATTAGGTATTTATTGTACTTATTTTTTTTACTTATTAAACTGTGTGCAAGTGCAAAACTGTGTGCAAGAGTGAGCTAGCAGTGGATCAACAAGCCAGCTTACTAGTCAAAATGTTATGGCACTAGCTACAGGATAATTCTACATCAATCGACAACAGACAATTGATACGTCACTGTTAATGAACTGTTAATGAAAATCCAAGCTAGCCAAAACTAGTTAAATTCAATTGCTACAGCTGTTTTAAGTAGTAGCTCAGAAATGCTATTCTATATTGTACCTCGGGTTTAGTTTTTGGACTTGCTCAAAACTTTTCAGAACAGAAGGGATTTAAGTTAACTTTTTCCCAATGCTGCCACACAGCACTTAAAACTGAATCTGTAAGCATTCTTAATACTTTGAAAATAATCTATTTTATGAATTCGGCAGCAATTCAAGCCTTCACGCCATCCTGCCTCAGGGGAGTCTCAGACTTCTGGCACATTTCACTTAATGGGTGGAACATTCATTTGGTTCTAATCAAGACGGAACCAGTTTTCAGGAGCAGATGAGCAAAGGCATGATGGAAGCCAATCTCCAGGAACCCTGGGAAAACCGGCGACCTCCACACAGCAAGAAAACCTAACTTTCCATTAGCATGTCATTCTGTCTGATCAAAGAGGCTGGATTAGATCCCCATGGTATCTGTGCTTTAGGGCCAGGAGCTGGATCATGCTGTGACGTGGTTAACAAATGAGACGAGGGGGAAGACGGCTGATCCCAGATCAGTTGCTGCACATTTACATAGTAACAGCACTGCTCCGCTTGATGTGCGTTTTGCTGACGCTCTCCAGGCAGAGGGCGAGGTGCATCTGGATTCATCCGGTCCTGCTGCTGCGTCAGAGAGACGGGGGCACGCGAGGACGAAGCGGTGTGCTGGGGGGGGGGGGGGGGGGGTGGATGTGCGGTGCATCGCTCAGCCCGTCAGCCCGTTTTTCCGCACGTTCGCCCCGGGGCCCCGCGGTGGAATTCGCCCAGGCTCAGCGGTCTTGGGGGATTTACTGTGCCCGCGTTCGCAGCTGGTAGGCTCCCGCTCTCCTTCTCTTTCTCCCTCGCTCTTTCCCGCTTATTTTAACCAAACAAACGAAGCGGGAGTGCAAAGGGCTGAGAGTGCCACATGCCGCTCGGCTCTCCTTCAATGTGGCATCCTCACAATCTCACACATTCATCCATCAACAGCCTGCCCCCCCTTTTAGCATTACGCATTCAATATGCAGCAGAAATACACAGAACCGCTGCATTATACAGATTTGGGAAGTTTTGATATTTCTTTAACAGGCCTTTGCACCGAACAAGAAACATGGAAATGAACTATTTATTTCAGTTTGGGTAGAGATTTGTGCATATAGAGAGAGGTTGATAAAGATCTACTAAAACTGTTAAATAGTTTCGTAGTTGCTTACATTTGCCTGCAATGAATGTAAACTAATGAAACCTTTGAAGCCACCTTATGTTGCGAATCCATGTTTGGCTGTGTGATGGTGTAGCACGAGAAGTCAAAATAAACTGAGAAGACTGCTCTACCGCTTTCATTTTGTGTGTGTGTGTGTGTGTGAGTGTATGTATGTGTGTGTGTGTGTATGTGTGTGTAAGTATGTGTGCGTGTATGTGTGTGTGTGTGTGTGTGAGTGTATGTATGTGTGTGTGTAACTATGTGTGTGTGTGTGTGTGTGTGAGCGTGAGTGTGTGTGTGAGCATGAGTGTGTGTGTGTGTGTGTGTGTGCATGTGTGTATGCGAGTATGTGTGTGAGCATGAGTGTGTGTGTGTGCATGCGTGTGTGTGCGTATGTGTGTGCGTGTGCATGCATGTGTGTGTGTGTGTGTGTGCATGCGTGTGTGTGTGAGTGTGTGTGAGTGTGCATGCGTGTGTGTGTGTGTGTGTTCTAATGAACACTTCTCTGTGACGGAGCAGCTGCTCCCTCTGTGCGAGCTCTGGCGGCGTTGCGCAGGGAGCAGAGAAAGATTAACATAACTATGATGAATAATCTCATGAAGGCTGTACAGTCACCGGTAAGAGCACTTCAAGAAGGAAGTCTGTGACGCAGAAAATCTCCTGCGACTGGCAATAAAGCTGCAGCGAGTCCCACAGCCACAAACAGAGATAATAAAAATCACTCACTGATAGATAAACCTGGTGCGACGCTCCAAGAAATACAGCCCGCCATACATTTCATATTTTATTAAGAGGGTGTGCTGGCAGCACTTTTCTAATTATCAGAGCCGTAATTCAAAAAAAACCCAGGCCCCGGCTTTGTGTTCCGAGACAACGGCAAGTTTCTCATGGGCACGGAGGAATATTTATGTTTCTTTGGGGGGAGGGGGCAGAATCAACCTGAACTGCCAACGCTAGTGATGATGAATAGCAGCCCTGAGGAGAGCTGAAGGAAACCACAAGTCGGGGGGGGGACGCGTCAGCCTGCGTTTGCGAAGTGACCGTGTTCGATGTCGCGGCTCTCGCTGTTCATTATGAGGCCGTGCGCGCGGACGTGCGTGTCACCGTCAGTTACCGCAATCCGACAGAGCCGTCTGCCAGTTTCCTGGAGCGCGGGGCATGCTGGGAAATCAGCCGGTGACCTGGATCCTTCCATCTTGCGCGCGACGCCCGTCACGGCACTGTACGGGCCACGGAGCACGGCCCCAGAGTGTGGCTGTCTGCAACGCAAAAAGCGCAGCAGAACCTTCTAGAAGCCCTGCGCTGAGGCTCAGTCTCTGGGTGAGCGACCACAGTTCATGCCCACAAGGTTTTTTAAACAGCCAATGGTAGCTCTCCAGCGGTGAATAAAGGGAGGTTTTCAGGTTCAATGACAGGGCCTTTTGTTGATGCGTGCCGGATAACACCCTCTGTGCGGGCGCTGCGAGTGTGCTGGGAGACACATCAGAGCGTAACGCACTGGATTCGGCCCGGTCTGTGGGTATCGCACTGCTTTATTCTGCGCCAGCCTGGCAGCAATCGCAATTTCGCATCTGGAAACCGCAAGCGATCGCATCCTATTTAGCTGTCTCCACAGGAGCTCAGAGCTTTAGAAAACGCCACGGAAACAAAATCAAAACAAGGGGAACAGGAGGGAAATCCAGCGAGAAACCACAGGTCTGCCCTCAAAATGGCCAACCTCTCAGCGCCTTCACGGCTCCCCAGAGTAATCTCGTTAAACTCCTTTTCCAGGGAGGTACGAATGAGAGGCAGGAAAACATCAAAGGTCGCAGATAACTACACTACACTACACAAGGCTAACATCAGGAGATAGGCTTTACTCACTACCTGGCCATCTCAGCCTGTACCAATGTGTTCAGAGCTGGTCTGGGGGAAGACATTGGACGGTGAAGCCATCTGGGGCCTTGGGGAGATTCCCCCAAGGAAGGAACACCGGAGGGCTTGCATCCCACCTCTATCCTCCCCTCCCGCAAACGTGCCTCCAGGACTTTGAGAACACCCCCAGGCCAGGTGTTGCACTCCACAGCTGGGCTTAAGATTGGGTTCAGTGGGATAAGACACCGAGCCTGACAGCTATGCCAAAGCAATGATAATACTCATGATCATACTCTCTTACTTCAACTCTCAGCAGAGCGCACTGTCACTTCACGCAGGTAGAAGGCCACTGGTTAACACTGTGCTGTTTGTGTGCATTGTGTACCCAAAGTAATCAATCCATAAAACAGTGAGCATTTCAGCTACCTGGCACAGGCAATAAAACACTGAGCGTTTGAGCTAACCTGGCACAGTCAATAAAACACTTCCTGAAGCCCCCAAGGGCCACGATACTATGCTTTTCACTTTTTGACTGGCACATAACTTCATTTATTTTTCAATGGCCTGAGTAATACTGCTGTCTAGGTGGTGTCTGAAACGGTGAGATGTGATAGAGAAGTGACAGTGTGATTGATGAACAGGTAACAATGACTGACGGTGACTGATCCAGGGATTCTCCAGGCATTTTTCCACACTCCTACTAAATTTAGTCAAAGCTTGTTGCTTGTTCAGTTCAACTTTTCATTTTGTTTTCAAACAAGCCTTTCCATCAAAAATGAAAAATAAAAATAACCTATTACAATCACCTTTACTCTACCCATGCAAGAACAACATCTGGGAGCTTCTCTTACACTTACACTTACACTTGATACAGATACCTTGTAGTTTTGTTTTAGCCTATACATATATCGACAGACACTGGAAAGGTTTCATTTCACATGCTCAACCTGGTAATGTATTTACAAAGGGTGAATTCTTCTTTACTACTAAAGACAATAATTGTGTGCATGTGAGTGAGTGAGTGAGAGTGAGAGAGTGTGAGAGAGAGAGTGAGTGAGTGAGAGAGTGTGGGAGAGAGAGTGAGTGAGTGAGTGAGTGAGTGAGTGAGTGAGTGAGTGAGTGAGTGAGTGAGTGAGTGAGTGAGAGAGAGAGAGAGAGAGATAGAGAGATAGAGAGAGCTGTTTTTGGGCTGAGGAGTGTGTGTGTGTGTGTGCGCATGTGTGCCACTAGACCCATAAAACAACCTAGTCAACAGTTCAAAGAAAGTCGGCTCATATACAGACAGGCTGCCATGGTGGAACGAGGCTCAGTGCCAGTTCATTTTCACATAGACGTAGACAGACGTAGACAGCTCGTCCTCACCAGAGACACACTGATCAAATCCCGCCAGCGTTTAGTCAGCATTCAGAGAAGACCCAACTCAGCCACTCTGACAGAGGACGCACAAATCCTAAAAGAGCACGCTTGCAAAAAGGCAGATTGGTGTCTGGGACAGTCACAGCTAAAAGGCACAATTAAAGATCAAGTGGAACGGCCCTAAAGGCTGCATGCAGGTACAGTTTATCGGCCCAAAACATTCCCCCTTCTGGCGGATCTGACCGCCCGCTGTCGGCCTGCCACACAGAAGCAGGATAAGGTTTCTGTCACGCAAAGCAAAAAATTACTTTCTGCACCGCGATATGCTGTTTTTTTAAACGCTCTACCACATCAGACTCGGGCAAAGTCACTCGAAGCAAGTAGCTAACACCCTGGTAAATACGTTTTAAGTATGTTGAGTATGCTAAACAAGGTTTCACAGCAAGTTAAAAAAATGCAGCAGCACAGCCAAACTGCATAAGGGGGCAAAATTAATAACTTTTATTGGCTTGCTGGCTGTGCACGCAACACAGAAGAAGAGAGAGGGTCAAAAATGTTAAAGGTTTAGGGCTCCATTTTGAGTGTGTGAGTGAGTGCATGCGAGTGAGTGTGTGTTCCTGTGTCTGAGTGTGCGCTAATCTGACAGCCTGAGGAACCGGCAGGGTCAGCTCAGGCCCCCCTGAAGCCCCTCCCCCACTCCTCAGAAGAGGATGTGTCTAATGAGAGGGGGCAGGTCTCCACAGGTCCCCCTCTGGCCAGAGGGCAAAGTGCAACCAATCAATGGAGCTGCCACGGCCAGTCAACCGCCAGGTTAACCCTTTCCTGCCTCAAACCACAACATTACTTGACAAACTAAACTGCAAGCAAGCACGCACAAAACACATTTTTCCTTTCAGCAACCAGATATTTTGATGTTTTAAAAACATTTGTGCAAAACTTAAGCTAAAGCCACAAGCATCAAAACCGATAGCAGCAGCATCAAAGGGAGGTTCCCTGTTTAAAGCTGCAAGACCCTACGCATGAATAATCCACAGAGGTTTAGTTCAGCTCTGTAGGTCCCTACAGGCCAAAGGACAACAGATACCCCATACAGATCATACTAAACAGCAAATACACACATACACTGTGCTACTTAACTAATACACATGGACACACGCACACAGTGTTAATTCTCACCCAATAGACAGACAAACACACACGCGCGCACACACACACACACACACACACACACACACACAACACAGAGCCAAACTAAATTAAATATAGATGGGAATCCACTACAGCAACATTAGCCTCAATTAATCAACCTCCCCCATGTGAACAGTGCCATGACCTCCAGATTCCTTAATGCTGCATTTTGCCTGCTTGCTAAATTTAAAGGGAGCCTAGCCCCCCTACACTGTACTACACCAGTTCATTTAACCCAACCGAAACTCACCTCAATCCTCCATGACCTCAAATTCACCAACATCACAAAAGCAACTGGCACACAACCCCGGAATATAAAAAATAACAGCTAACCTCCACTGCCAAGTGAGATGAGGCTAAAATCAGAACCATTCAGCAATGGAACAGAAAGGCTTGGGTCTAATATAATCATATGAAATACAATATAATCATAGGCCTAATATAATTATATATAACAGCACAGACAACTGTTGTTCCCACCATGTGCGCTATTATATAAAGCCAAATAAAAAGTTCCCAATAATAAAAAAATAACACAAAAATACAGACAGCAGGGTAAAATAGGGCTCTTGTTATTGGATTATCATAAGCCTGTTTTTGGTAGAGGGGTGATGGGCATCATGTTTCCCAGTGGAGCAGGGATGCCGTCTTCAACCAGCGCCACATTCGGGCCCTTTTCCCTCTGAACAAAGAGCCAGTGAACGTTAATAAGCCCATCTGCAGAAGCTCTGGTTTTTCATGCAGCCAACATTACAGCCAGTGTATAAACACCACACAGCAGCTACTAAGTCCCCTATGTCTGCGCTCGTAAGTTCACGAGACCGATCGTGACCGGAATGTCCTTCCTCGTGCGGAGTCAAGGGGCCAGGCCAGTCCGAATACAGAGAGCACGACACGACAGCCAGCGGCCTTCCCCGGTTCAAATCCGACAACGGGTCACATGACTGGGGTGTTGATGCAGGACAGAGGTCAGGGAAAGAGGGAGAGAGAGAGGGTGGTTCCTGCACATTCCATTGAGTGTGAGAATGTGTGCGCACGTGAAGGGGGAGGGGGGGGGGGGGGGGGGGAGACCTGGGGTGCGAGTTCACTCCTCCCCACTGCAGCACCACAATCAGACTTGGCAGCAGAATGTCCTGTAATCCCCTTTGAACTCTGACCTCAGGGGTCACTTCGGTGGGCTGCTTGTAATACGTGCTCGGACATGTCGCACAAGTAACACAAACGAGTACAGGGAGCAGCGATATCCGTGGCTGGACAAGCTCACGATTTAAAATTGTAACGTCAGCTGCCCACACTTCTACGGATGTCTCTTGTAAAAGATCAACACTCATTTAATAGAATTAAATGTTTTAGCATACTACCTTCAGTGAAATAGTGTTCTGTTGGAAACCATTAGGCTATATATTTATGCATCACCAGTGTTAAAATGTTGATCAGAGGAGTTTCGAATGAACGACTTCCCTTTTAATAAGCAGAGCTCCTGATGGCAACACATTCAAAATAAACTATACTTAACAGAAATAGACTGCACCCTTAGAGGAGCCTGCAATTCAATAAAGAGGTGCGAAGATCCAAAGAATTTCAGAATCCACATTTACATACGCTCAATAGCTTTCAACAAATTTGCAGCTAAAAAAAAAGGAAATGCTTTGGAATACAAATCTCTCTCAAAGAAAACACACTAATCACACACTTAAAATAAAGTCACTTCCCTGGGCAATATTCTGGGTTGAGGGAGGTACTTTGAGATGAATTAGCAAGCAAATAGAACCAAAGGTCCTGTGCACTGTGTATGCCCGTGTGTGTTAGCGTGCTGATGGGTCCAGGGCGTAGCGTTGAGAGACATGCGTGTAGCGAGGACAGTGCGCGGGGTAAGGGGCGTACCGGCGGGTTCGGGGCCTGCCTCGGGGCTGTCCGTGCTCTTGTCCGTGCCCTTGTCCGTGCCCACTGCCGCCGCAGACTCACAGCAGCCCTGATGCTGCTGCTCAGTCTGGCAGTACTGGTCCTTGGTAGCGGCCTTCTGCAATTTGGCTTTGGGTTCTTCCACGTCCTCGATCACTTTAGTGGGACACTGAATCGGGGACAGCGGATGGGGAGTTAACGCACCGTATGGAAATATGAGTCCACGGTACAGCTGAAAAGGATTTGAGGGAGAGGAGGAGGGATGGGGAATGTGACTGAAGCTCTGTGGAGTAAAATGTCTTTGGATCATGCTCTTCGGTTGCTTACACTAACAGAATGCAGATCATGAATGTAGGCATAGGCTTAAAATCTAGTGAATTTAGGAAGTAGGGGACAGGGTGGTACAGCACACCCATTCTGCCCATCACTCAGCGTCCTGTGTGCTTCACGCACTCTATAGAGGGGTGTCACTTTAGGCTTCTTAATGGAAGAGCAGTCGTGGCTCTTATCAGAAACAGCATGGTTTCTCTCCTCTGCTCCTTCATTCAGCCTTCACCGCATATGGCTGCAAGGCGACACATTAACTCTTCCCAACAGGGAGGTATTTGCTGATAAGGCACTCATCGGCGACTCCTCTCTCTCTCTCTCTCTCTCTCTCTCCCTCTCTCCCTCTCCCTCTCCCTCTCTCCCTCTCTCCACCCCCTGTTCCATTCATAACCGCCTGTCTTTAGTACCTTACAGCCCTTGTGTAACACTCATACTCTGCCCAGCTCACTGGTTGCTGTAATGAGAGAGAGTGGTGTTAATGCCCTGGTGGTATAACTGAAGGGGAGGCAGGAGCGTTGTGTACCTGCTTGCGTAAGAAGCGTCTCCTCATAGTGGAGTGAGGTTTCTCCATCCTGCTCTCTCCTGGGCTCCCAGTAACAGCACACCTGTAAAAACACAATGAGTGATGTAAACAACATCTGACTTTAAAAAGAATATAAAACTGTTCCATTTTCACAGTGAACAAACATTTTATTGCCAGAGAATTGTTCCGAAAAATACACTACTGCTACAATTTCAAATCACCAAGGGGGAACCCATCTTCCCAGAATCTCTACTAGAATTTATTTTCCCATGTTATCCCTGTATTATAGGCAGGTAGTATGTGGGGAATAAATTAATCAACATGGCCAAAGTATAAACCTTGCAAGGCCTGTCTTCCAAGCACTAAACACTAGAGGGAGACAAAGGTCCAATTTCAGCAGTTCCAAATCTGAGTCATAAAACGTCAATCCAGAGCAAGGTGGGTGATAGTGAGATTTGAATCATCAATCTAAAGATAGTTGTTCCTATATCCTTCAAACGATGACTGCATCAAAATGTTTCAGATTTCAATATTGCTTGTATGCCATATGAGACAAAGTGAGTCAAACTGCATATGAAATTTGATACCAATCATTCACATTTATTTTATATATTAAAGGAAATTATGTATTGTCTTCCACCGGTGTACATTTTAACATTTATGCAATAGAAATAACACGTTAGTGCACAACCCCATGAACAGTAAAAACAGAGACAGATTGAGGGGGATTGTTGCTAAATGGGGCAGGCCCTAATTTGACATAATACTGCTAACAATAACTTGACTGTGAGATTGCAGACTGATGTAAATCCATAAAGCGGACTTGGCCCATATTACAGGGATACCTTTACTGTCAGGTTGGATATCTGGGCTAAACATAAACCTACTGAAGATAAGATACAAGCTCATTAACCGAAACAAATATTAATATGACATACTTTTCATACCATTACAGTACAGTATTAATGACCTTTCACAACAGCATATATGCCCATCTCAAAAAGGAAGACTACTGTGAATCAAAGAAGAGACCATATAGGTTTTCCAGCAGATGAAAGAACTGAATTCAAAGAGATTGTGAACAGTTGTAGTTCAGAATGTTGCCAGCACTTCCCCAAGCTGTTGCACACTGGGAGTTGGATTGAGGTACTTGGACTTTAGACAGCAATACTCTTTCATTTTATAAACATTGCATCACATAAAGTAAAAAATATGTCTGCTTGGTAATTTTGTTTTTCCATTTACCCTGGCAGCTAAGACAAAAAGTGTATTTTGGATCCTGTTTACATGATTCATGAGGATGGCCATATCAAACTGTGATATCTGCCCGGGTCTGCATCCGTATCTGTGTACCCGGATGCTTAACTATATCACAGGGCTGCTGCCTTCCTTTTGTCTTGTTCTTCTGTCAGTCTGTCCTTGGAAAATGTTCCATTTAAATATCTCATTCTGTGTTAAATAACAAAACATGAGTGTCATCACCAGTGACGGCTGTCTGATGTTACACTGTACACTGAGGCAAACATACCCACAAGAAACTGATGCAACAAGTGGGCAATAAGAGAACCAGTTAGAGTAGGTAGAAGAAAATGGGTTCAATTCACTTTAAAAAACGAAAGCAAAAGAGCAAAGAGAATGAGATGAAAAAAAGAAATATGCAAACATATGAACATGTAACCCACTCCAAGCTCATGGACCCGTAGCTCAACAGCAGAACACCAGCACTCTTTGGATAACAAGGCCCATGTCCATGTGTACATCCCCAACAGGGCCTGGGGCCACTTCTTCAGCCTAACCAGCGCTTTTTATGCTACTGTCTCTACTTACTCAGTGAGGGTCAGTGGAGATATGAAGAAAGCTGTTCCATTCCCCATTTTGAGCCAAATCTTCCAGCTCCCATCCCTCATCCCTATACAGCTGCCCTACAGGGCTGCAGTGAGTGAAACGCACCACTGCTCCTACACTCAGTGTATGGATCATTCACGTTCACTTCATGTCACAACACAGTGAGCGAACTGAAAGCACGGAGAAGAGCAGATTTCCTCTTTGCTCAAACATGCATTGTGTTCTGCTCACAGAGGAAGTGGTGACACGCTGCCCAGGACTGCTACTTCCTTAAGTTTTTAAGTTCAAAAGTTTACAACCTCAAATCTTACAGTTAATTCTAACTACGGGTTGAGCATAGATTCCTGTGATCATATGCTTGCTTGGTAGACTGTAAATTTGTATAAGCGATCCACTGACCCAGCTGGGTAATTATTCTAGCAAGCTGGTGTAATGATATAGGCCCGTATTGCCAAACTTTGAAATGAGATTACAATGACTTTGAAGGTTTAAGCCCTATATTTTGCCCTATATTTTGAAAACTGGGACCTTGAGAGATCTGAACCATTTTTGAATCCAAGACTGGATTCAGAAATAAAAAAGATCAAGACAGCACCGCCCATGGTTGAGAATGAAACCAGTGGGACTTTTGGTCAGTAGTCATTTGGGTTAAAGGATATTTGGATGCAGCATCATTCAGGTAGTGAATGTTTTCGTCAACAGTTTACAAGTGACTCACTCTTCTGGCATACTTGGTATCTGACATCTGTCACATCAACTGCACAATAAAAACACTCCTCCAGTGTGACAACTGTAGAGCTCAGCAGGCAGACAAACAAAGTGTGTGCATGCCCTTTGATGGACACATGCTGTGCCTCCAAAACGTCAAAGAATGTGTCAAATACAAATGCAATTCCACTTGCCAAACAGGGAGGGAAGTCAAAAATAAAGGTTAAAAAATCTATTTCCCAAAAAATATAAATATCAGAACTTGTTTGTCAGGTCAATGTCAGATTGTTCAAGCTTGTCTTCACAGTGAAGGCAAACACGGGTTGACAACAATAATGGCACTTCAAAATCACAAAAAAATACACACTACAGTAAAAGCTCATTTAAGACACAAACAAGCCAGAGGAAAATAAGGCAAATAACTTTTAATGAGAGTACATGAACATTGACTCATGGCACACACCCGCTTTTACCATGACCCATTTGATTATCAGCTGTTAACCACACAGAAAGATGGAAGGATTAACCATGTTCCGGCCAAAGGCAAATGCACACCCGAGTGGCTACACAGGGCAGAATGAGGTATATATTCAAGTGCATGTTGAGTGGACAATTTTGTGGACAACAGATTTCTCTTATGTCCTTCCATTTGGTTCCAAAACAAAGAAACAGACTTCTGGCAGCACTACAGCTAGATATTTGGTAGAGTTGCCCACTAGAGAGTGTTCTGTGAATTAGCCACTTCAAAGAGGGTACTTTGTCTATGAACACAGATTAGGATACACTTATTTGCCCATTTGCTTTTAAGGTATATGGTAATTACGCTGAGAACCTCCCATTCAACCAAAGGTGCGCTACTGGACTGAGATCTGGAGACAGTGCAGGCATTTGGAGTAAACTGAAGTCACTGTCATATTCATGGAAGCAGCTTGAAATGTTGTATGGGCCAGGCAAGGTTTTTCATATCTTAAATTGTCCAGTTTTGCTGATACCAGGCCCAATGTAGCCTCTTCGTACTCTTTTTAGCAGACAGCAGTCTGTTCTGCTGCTGTAGCTTATCCGCTTCAAGCTTCGACTGGTGTGTTCAGCGATGCCTTTCTGCACACCGCTGTTGTAAAACACCTGTTATTTCAACATCTGTGGCCTCTTCGTTAGCTTGAACAAGTGTACCCATTCTCCTCTGATCTCTCATTAACAAGGTGTTTTCAGCCGACAGAAGTGCCGCACACTGGGTGTGTGTTGTTTATCGTGCCGCTAGAGAGCACAGAGCATGAAAATCCCAGGAGAGCAGCTGTTTCTGAGATCCTGGAGGCTGGAATCACGAATCGCACCAACAATCACATCACAGTGAAAGTGGCTTAGAGCAGCCATCTTGCAACATTCTAATGTCTTGTCTACATGCTTTATATACTGAGCTGAAGCCAATGTCTATATGCTTTATATACTGAGCTGAAGCCACTAAATTTGCTGTTTAGAGGAGCAGGCTATTTGTAGTTATTAATAAAGTCGCCACAAGGTGTAGGTTAACAGTTTACCAGTTTTGGTCTCAGTTATGTGACATTTCTGAAGTTCAAATATAGTGTCCTTGTGTGAGCAGAATTTCATACTGGATAATTATTTAAGTGTCTCCCCTTAACTTCTGTAAAACAGGACTGCATCATTTAATTGTGACAAAATGGCAGATAAAGTTCAATTCATTCAAAGATCTGGCCTCATGGTGTCAAATAAAGGTTTGGTAGCACCACAGTTCAAATTTCAATCAAGTAGCAATGAACAAGACCATTAAACCATAAAGGTTTTGAAAAAGCAGACCCGGTTCGCTGTTTGGTTCACCACAGCAGTGCACTGCCATCCCGTGGCCCTACATCATGGCTGAGGCTGCAGTTCCTCTCTTGACTGACGTAAAGGTATACAGTGGCAGGAACCAATGCGTCCTCCGCTGCCTTAGGAGACACTTGCGACGCTCCCACATCTGAAGACTGCACGGAATGAGCTGCTGTATCTGATTCTGGGCCAGCTCCGAGCAGTCCAATCGAGCGGTCACTCACACACCCCCACGTCTGAGTGTGATTCAAAGCTTATCAAGGGAGACCTCATCTAGGTCCACTATCTCTAGTTTGTCACTCTTCCATGAGAAAACTTTTCCCGCCTTTATTCATGATTGTTCCACTACGGCACAGAAGCTGTAGAGTTGCCCGCAGCAAGCAGCAGAACGGTTCAAACTGCTTTGCAGCACAGAATCCTCAGGTTCATCCAACTGAGGCCCAGCTGTTGTATTCCCAAGCAAGTCAATAATTCCACCCTGTTTCAGTGCATACCCAGTAGTATAAGAAGGGGCAATATCTTTAAAAAATGTAACCTGCGCGGATTGTCAGGGCTGTTGACGTCTGCTATGCCCATAAATCACACAGTGTAACGTGAGACTGCTGCAGGTGTGGAGACTGAACACCTGCACTGCTGCTGTTACCGCATGCCTGCTCCCCTGTTCCCACAGCACGAAACCAAAGAGCAACACAACACTGTCCTGCACTGCCCCCTACTGGCAGCACCCAGGAGATGAAGTCAGAGGATAAAAACGAGAGGAGCAGCAGCAGAGATGATGGAGGGAGAGGGCAATGGAAGGTTCTGGAGTGGAATGGAAGTGCCAACTGATCTGACACGGGGAGGAATGCGCTCTGCTTCTTTCTGTACGTGACTGGTCAGAGATCACTGCTGCTATGTAACGGAATAGAGGGAGGAGGGTGGGTGGACGACAAGCAAAGGATTTGTTGATTGACATTTAAAAGAAAAGGAAGAGAAACACTGAGTCAGTGAGCGAAAGAACACCAGACCGATTTGAGTAGGCACCAAATGGTTTGTCTCAGATGCATTTAAATCACATTTTTACTTTAATTTGCCCCTTTCAAAATCCCACCTTCATTCAATGTTCTGCTACTAGAAATGTTTTAAGAAGAAAACTATTGACAGTGTGAGAGCAGTATATGTACATGTCAGTACAATACAGGTTGTTGGTGAACCTGAGAGTATTACTTGGACCCGGGGAGCCAGATTGCGGCCCCACTCTCAAAGCACGCGCTAGCTCATTTTGAGCACTGAAAAAATAAAGAGCCAGGTAGGTTTGCCAGAGCTGTGCGGTGAACTCATGGCCTGACAAGGTGGTCAGCTGGTCATATTGGACAATAAAAGCCCACTTTCAATGGAAAACAAATTCAATTTCTGTTATCAAGGTCCCATGTTGAATAAATTTACACACAATCATATGATATACAGATATACTAGATATACAATTATGACCCATCACCTCATAGTCTTTGGTCCGGTTTCCAATCTGTAGCTAGATATAATGAATAATACGGTGTTTGTGAGCTACAGGCATTATAATATGATTAATATGATTATTATCTTGTCATGGCCTGCATTTGAATTCAATATCCCACTCACAAATATTGTGATTTACATATTTTAAAATGTTCAATATACATTGTATGATACCAGAGCCAAGTATACCAGATAGAAATACAAGTTACTAAACCAAAGTCACCAATGAAATATCTATTTCCTGTCCTCTATTCTCCTCCAGGACTGCTTAGCTCACAAGGTGCTGGCCATTTGAAACATTAATACAGGTATACTAAAAAATTACAATGGGAAGCAAAGCCTTCTTGTACAGATCCTGTTTTATGGATTAATCTCTCCGTGCAAGTTCGGACTTCAGACACACTCTCTGTCTAACTGCAGGCTTAAACCGTACCCATTTAGTCAATCCTTTTGTTAAACATGTCTGGGAAGGGTAAATCAGGACCAGAGGTATTGTGACTTGAGCTGACTGTGCGGTTTCCTGGCCATTCCATGCCAACGGTCAGGCTTGCTGCTCTGTGCCTGGGCAGAGAGGGCAGGGACTGTCTGTTTGGACCACTTGTGGTTGCGCATACCCCGGGTATACCCACCTTTTAGATATGCTGCCATCGCATAGCATACTGGGGCTTTAATATAACGCTCAGGCCACCATATCCAACAGTTCATCTCAAGGTAGACCTGTACACCAGCTTGTTACTGCAAATATTTAATCAGCCAATCAAGTGGCAGCTACTAAATGCATACAAGCATGCAGACATGGTCAAAAGGTTTGGTTGTTTTTCAGACCAAATGTCACAATTGGGGGGGAAAAATGTGATCCAAGTGACTTTGACCATGGAATGATTGTCAAAGTCTGAATAACTAAGAATAACTAAGTTATTTTTGATAACTAAGAAACTGCTGATCTCCTGGGATTTTCATGCACAGAAGTCTCTAGAGTTTGCAGAGAATGGTACGAAAAACAAAAAGCATCCAGTGAGCAGCAGTTCTGCAGGCAAATACCCCTTAATCCGAGAGGTCAGAGGTGAAGGGCCAGACTGGTCAAAACTGACAGGAAGGTGACAGTAACGTAAATAACCACACAAGTGGTATGCATTAGAGCATCTCTGAACATGCAATGCATCAAACCTCTTTAGTGGATAGGCCACAGCAGCAGAAGGCCAATAAGTCTAATAAATACCTAATAAAGTGCTCACTGAGTGTACAGTGCCTAATCTTTCTTCTTGTCTTAATTTTTTTCCCCTGTTCTGAGTTTGCAGACTGCTCCCTTCAAGCCCATCCCATGATACAATCTGGACACCTAGATTCATCACCCTCTCACTTGCATATTACTATACTGAATCTCTCTGCTTGGACTGTCTGTAGTTGACTACTTTATTTAGCGAGTTTAACTACCTCTGAATGTAACCCGCCCAACCAATTTCACCATTTGCTCTGATGGATCCCTCATTACATTTTGTTTGCCATTCATTCTATCTGAACTATTAAACCGGGCTCCACCTGAGATTGCTTCCCATTGAGTCTTTTCTTTGCATTTCCACTGTAAAGTGTCTGAGAGAGCATCTCTGTAAAAAGCATAATACAAATCAAATTTAACTGTATGGATTTTCATATTAGAGGCCAGGTTGGTCATACCAAAATTCCTGCCCCTGTGCCTACCGAATAAATCCACCTGATAACTGTTACTCAGCAACTTACTCTACTTTATTATCAAGTTCCTGATGTTGTTATTATTATTATGTTGTGCTTATGGCACATTTCATTTCACTACAACATTCATATTTGCAGTAAGGCCCTGTGATAACTGGAATGAGGAGAACACACAAAGAGTTGCAGACACTACGTATAGAAAATTACATAATCCTAGAAGCTGTAACTTTTAAAGAAGTTGCAGCAGAAAAATGATTGATCATAGGACATTTTCAGTAGTTAGCTAAAATTAGGTGTGTAAAGGTAGAGCCCAATAAAAGCCATCATATTAATTAGACGGCACTAAATGATTGATAATTAAGCGTCATACAGTTTAAAAAAATCACAAAGGACAGGGATTGCTTCTTTCTTGTTTTCTCCACTGATTAAAACAGATAAACCACAGGCAGCTATATAATGGGTGCACACACTCCAGTTGATGAAAGATTTATTCTGTTCCACTTCACCCCGTTCTCATACTTAGTCCACAAGTCTCAGTCAGCTGAGGCTTGGCAGCTTTTGCATTGATTATGGTAAAATATGCAGATCTGCACCATTACTACATGACAGTTGTTGGCACTAAACAAAATGGACACTTGTGTTCTGCTTGTAACTCTGATAAATTCTGAGGACTGAGCCTCCCAGCATTCATCCACGGCTGTAATGGGCGTATAATGTGCACTCCCAAGAGGATCGTCGTTAAAGGGGCACAAAATTGTACGCGTATTAAATGTGACCGGTTTGGGCAACAAACATGACGATATACATGACACTTAGTATGAGAGTAGAATAAAAGATATTACTTAAGTTGTCCTACCAAACCACTCATTCCATCAACTGAAGTGATTTACTGTACATTACTTTATATTACTTAGCCATATTTTGCCAAATGACAAACATAATACAAATATAATAAAAATATGGTTATGAATGCTAAGCAATTCCCAGAAAGAGAAAAACAGAAATTCCCATTTCCATGCGAGTCATACCTAACCAAGACTGACTTGACACCAGCGATTTATGTCCCGTGTGAATCAGCCATGCTGGTGTTTTTAGTCAAGGTTGGTAATAATTTCTGCTCTACTGGTTCTCAACAAACCAAGATGACCTCAAGTAAAGTGTTCATGCTAAAACCACTTTTCAGAAATAAAAAGACCTCAACCCAAGACAACCAAAAGTCTCCCAGCAGCTTGTTTAGTTGAAGTGCACAGACCTCCCCAATACCACCTCCATCATAACGGAGAGGATTCTACCTTTTATAGCTAATTCTGCTTAGGTTCACTGAAAACTTTACAAGTCTGTGACTGACACTGTCTGAGACCGAGTGACCATCCTAACCTACACAGGATTTTCTTTTTAATTTCTTTTTTTGAATTAACGTTAACATTGTTATTGGGTTTTTTGTTTTTTATTTGAGAATGTTCACTGTCATTATTACTCTACTGCACATGCATTTTAATTTTGGATGCTTTGGCAATATTTACAGACTGTACATATTTCCTTTCAGTAAAGCAACTTGAATTTGAATCTGGATTTAGAAAACAGGACTTAGAAAGAAACTAACCTCTTTGAAGATTGGGTTAAGTAGCCTTCTAAACATGAAGGAAAAAACAACACAAGTCAAAATGCACTTGCTCCCCCAACATCGCGGAGAAACAGACCAGATTCACTTCACTTGCGGTTTTAAGACTTTTGGGGGATTATGAAACTGTTAAAAACTTGGTAATTTTCCATCACCTTTACAGCTGGTACTGGGGCCAACTAATGAAAAGACAAAAAACATACAAGTTCAATACTTTTTTTAACACAGGAGAGGTGGGGTAATATCTTGAAATACTATGATGGGAAGTCTAGGATGACAACTCTCGCATCAATGGCAAAATTATGTCACAAACTCCACTGCTGCCATCACATTGTAAATATTACATTCAATATCACAGCTTTTTCTGCTACTGGATCATACAGCTTGTCCTGCATTATTAGCCAGGTTTTCACTTCTATGCTGAGATTACTCTCAGAAGAGTTTTAAAGGTTAAAGTGTTTTAGGGCCAACTTTACAACAAGGCTGGCATCATTTGCTCACAAGACCTGTTAATTTATGCATGGGGAGAAAAACATTGAAAAAGACAAGCTAATAATAAATCAAATTAGGTATTTTGTTCAGAGTGACTCATGAATCTAAAATAAATGGTGCATTCATTTAGGAGCTGGGAGCATTACCCATAGGTTGTAGGATCTCTTAAATCCTCAAACAGACCAGTACTGCTGCACACGTGTTGTCCAAATCCTCCCAACATTATTCTGTAAATATCCACCAGTACAAATGAAAATATCCAACAGATGTTTCATAACGCAGAGCTGTCAGCTAAACAAATACATAATAATAATGCAACGCATTGGAAACTTGACATGCCACAAGGGCTGGTCAGGCTGAGTGCTGGCTGTGGGTGTTGAACTCTGGTCATGCACACAGGACGTTTGAGATTTCAACCAACACCCAATGCCCCCGACACCCGCCAATATCCTCAGACTGAAACAGACACCAACTTTACAACGCGCCTTAACCCCATAAAAAAACTACTTAATTCAGAAGCATCATTTTCAACCAATAATTTAAAAAAACCTGGATGGATTCATGAGCTAAGTCTCAGTCAAAAGTCACCAGCACCCAAGCAAAAGGTAGCTGTACAGGGTTTGTTTACTGGCCTAGCTCTTTTCCAAACAGACAGCGCAATGTTTTCTGGTGTTAAACATTGCCCCCCCAAGGCACTCTTCTCACATGCAGCGTTCAGTGAACCCCTGCGCACACCCTCTCCACTAGGGGTCACAGGTTATGTTTGCCTCATGTGACTCTATTCCTGCATCAGACTGCCCAGGCCCAGCTCATCCAGTCCAAGGTGGGTGTGTCACTTCTGTACACAACAGAGCATGTGGGCTAACATGTGACCCGCCTCTCGGGATATCAGTACATAATGGAGGAGGGTTTTAGTCTAAAATACTTTACAACACTTCAACCAGTAGGTCATGAGTTCAACCCCTGGTATATTTGAAGGAAAGCACTTTACCCAATTTGCGCAAGTGCAATAATGAGATCCGGGTTCAGAAGCAGGTGGCAGCTATTGCCTGATATAAAAGCTGGAGGCATTCTCCCAAATACTCAGTCGCAGTTTCACAATGCAACAGGTCACACAGTGGAGGCAAAGTTTACAAAGGAATGGTATAGAACAACTACAAAAACCACAGAAGAAACTGGCAACCTAGAAACGAGATTATCCAGTAATAACTCAAACAATGGTAGCTATATTTACTATTATTTTGCATTTACTGGAGAGTAGTACTCTTAGGCTATATTCTCAACACCTGATGAATATTAGTATGTTAGCTGCTCCCAGATGGCCACAATTGCGTACATATTTTTGGCAAAGTTATTTTATCTACGATAATTTAAAAGGCCGTCTCAGCACGACCATAGATTTATCAGTAAGAATTAAGATGGCCACAGAATTCAGACGTTGATCACTTCGCCAATGCTCTGAATGCACAGCATTGCGAATCTCGGCGACAACCGTTTCTAATACCTATGCATTTTCAGAAGACAATGTCTCATTATATTAAAACATTATATCTCATATAAAAAAAATAAAGAGATGGCTCAACTGGCACGATAATTCACCGAAAACAAAGTTCCTTAAATCTTACCCTTTTGCTTAGACTAACTACATTCGCTGACTGCGGTCCACGTGGTCGAACTATGTCCGTGTACTTTTGCATACAAAGGATATGATGACCACGTTCGCGTTCAATAAAGTGTGAACATGTTAACCCGTGCCACATTCAGAGCGCGTGAATGAGACTCCTTGAAATTTAAAATTAATCGACGTGCAATAAATCAACCATTTCCTCGGGTCATGTCTAGGTGTGCTGGAATTACTCCTTCAAATGTGCGATAGAACTACCCTTGCTAGCTATTCAGCTAGCTAGCTAGATGGCTAATCTGTGAAGCTTTTATTTTTCCAAGTGGTTCTCCGTCTTTAAATTTAATGACATGAGCGATCGGTCCACTTGTCGGTCTATCATTTCTGTTTAATAAGTTAGTGCGCTCGTATGTAGCGAAAACCACATTGCCACACGCAGGTACCCACTCCCTCTTCAATGGATGTGCAGGAACCACAGCGAGTGACGCAAACATCACAAACAAATTCCAAATGGCAAAATATTTCACTGGCTTTATCTAGCTAATTTAGCTAGTTAGTTATCACCTGGACTTGTAATTCTAAATATAACAGATACAGCATGTTCGATAACCTCTCGCGAGGATCAACTGCATAACATCACACCATTTCCAAAACTCAATTGTGCACACGTTACGACCAAGGCTTCCTGTAAGCTGTAAGCTAGCTAGCTCTGAAAGTTTCTGAATTGGATAAACTGACAGTCATGGACTATTTCAATGGGGCACTTCCAGAGAAGCCTACTTTTTGTCCACTGAATGGCAGTGCGGAACTAGTGACCTAGCTCGCAGGGATACGGTCGCTGAAAATACTTGGCTACATTTTGTTGGGACAGAGGCACGTAATAGCTGATGACGGGAAAAGATGCAGCAGCCAAGGCGCCTGAAACTTCGAACTGAATTCCAAGACAACAGACACCAGGATAAAGGACCCCATGAATACTATTATGCTCCTTTCTCCAAAGCGTATCCAACTATTTAAGTAGGTTAACCAACGGAAAAATACAGATGCTAAGTGTAGTAGTTAATTGAGCAGCTGTCGATATGCGCAAAGCAGTACCAACCGTTGCGCAGACGACATATCTTGATTTTGTGTTAAGTACATCTCGGTTGGCCCTATAAAAATATTTGGAGTCTTTATTCGGTGGCAATCTGCAATCCAGAGCGCATAGCAGTTTATCGTTCTCATGGCACAATTTGCATCGCCCCATTATCCCCTGAAATCTCCTTTACACGGTTATATTGTCAGCCCCAAAACGCCCCTATTTTGAACCACAAAAGACCAGATTAACTTGATCAAAGGAAAAGCCAAGTACAAAACGCACCTTTCAAACCGTAAAAGAGAGGCCCCTTTTACAGATTGCAGCATGGCAGGGAGTGCGGCGTAAAAGCGGGCTCAACCAAAGAAAAGATATACAAAGAACATGTCATATATTTCCATAAAAACACACTGGTGAACCCATATTTATTATCCAGTACAACATAACGAAATATATCAATGACAAAAATCTGTGTGGCGACATGGAACCACTCAGAAACTACCGTTATTCGAACTGTAAAATGCTGCGCTTTGCGGCTCTGTGCCACCTTTTCCAAGAAGCAGCTTGGCGCACAGGACCGGTGACCCTTCCGGCTTTGCGCGTCTTTCCAATGTCTATATTTTACCCTGAAATTCCACAAAAACGCTAAAATATGCATGAGAGCGTCGATCGGCTACTTCGTCCGAACTGGCAGCCTTTAAAGACAACATCAGAGGTCACTTTGAGCTTTAGAAACTAATGCGTTTCCCCTCCTTGTACAGCCAGAACAAGAGAGCAATGACGCCATTTTCTGCACAAAAAAACAACCACGTTCGGGAAGCAGAAGCAAGGCATAGGATCGCTTTTAACTCGACTCCAGGCCCACGTTTTCATTTTCAAATAGGTTCCGAATGTGTTTAGTTAAGTTCTTACCTGTGTATGGTTCAAAATGGACTGAAATCCGCCTAAACAGCGTGAAACCACGGGTTACGACCGAGTGGCTTCCCCGAGTGGTGTCTGGAACTGGAGATTGTTTATTACGCCTCTCAGCACCGGCTCGCTCGCTCTCGCACTGAAACAGTTTCCTCGGCAGCTGCCTTTGTGCACTGAGAAGGAGACCTCTCAGCTGAAGAGCGGCTGCTGCGCAAAGGTGCAGTACTTGTTCAAGTCTACAGCAATGTGAATACCAATGTCGTTGCCACTGTGGAGGGTTGGGCAAGGGGCAGCTGACCCCCCGCGAACATTGGCAGCTGCTGCCAGCTTTAAAGCCGTCTCTTTTCTACTTTAACGGAGCGCACGCACATTCTTTCCAAACAAATTGACTCCGACGTGAAACGGGAGTTAAAGTTTAAAAAAAAATGTTTTGTCCCTATTATTGTTAAGGGACTATGACCGTTCAAGTAATGATATGTTATCTTATGTGTTGTGTTACTTTAGTTTGCTACTGGATGAGTTTGGAGTGAAAGAGCACAATGAATCCGACAATGATCGGTAGCCTTCGTTAATTGTATTAATGTTGCATAACATTAGCCCATTAAGAGCAGACCGCTGGCATAAACACTATGCAGCCCTTTAGGGCCACAACCATCCATGGGCCACACAATTGGTGGACATGATTTATGTTGGAGCACTTTGGGGTAACAACAACATATTGTTTACGGCCAGACTCGTCCTACTAACGTAAGCAGTAGAGTTACTGTTGTGTTGCAATTTATAATATACTTGCTTAACACATAGTCAAAACATATGAGGTTGTCAACTATTAACGTTTTGTGTATATACATTTGTAGCTAATTAAAACTTCGCGGCGAAGTTTTCAGTGGTTTATCTTAACTGAGCAAAACAAAACTACAGATGAATAGCCTATCCTAAGTTAAAACGTGTGACAGCCCACCTTAATACTCATATTAGGCCTGTAACATATTTTATATGTAGGCCTAGGCTAATTAAAGTTCGAAATATGAACTCAGCAACTGGGAAATATTAACTTACCTAAATTCAGGTGCATAACGTCGGTGCGTATCACAAAGATCATGGACTAATTATCTAACCTGTAGCCTACATGATGCAAAATTAGCCTACTTTGAAAGGCTGACAGTCTTACAAATAGGCCTCTTGATCCGCGGTTGATCTCCCGACATAATTACGTTCTAGTGTTGTCCCAGTGTATCAATCATTTTCGAGCGTGCTGTCCAAGTGTTCTCCTCCCCCCACCCCCCTCTCTTTCTCGCTCTCTCGCTCTCTGATTCTTCCCAATCACATAATCCACAGAAAAACGTGGCGTTTAAAATCATTAAGGGTACATGCCAATGTAACGCATTTCAAATTAGTAGGCTATCTAGCTATCTATATAGAAGTAACTATCTTATGTAACTTGTTCAGTGATGCGAGAATTTATTTATAGAGAACGTTATGCCAAATACAATTAAGTTGGATAACTCTAATTGATGTATTATTAAGAAGAGTACATCATATTCAAATACCGATAGTGGTTTGGAGAAATATACATTGAACGATGTGGCTGATTGAGTCAGTGTAGGTAAACAACTATTAAAAATAAACGGATTTAATTTTCTGAGTAGACATTGTTATCATTTTCGTGAAATTGCATTACGCTTGGCATGTACATTTTTGTAACGGATTCAATGTAAAATACTGCTTAATTATGATTTGAAACACATTTATTATCTGAAAAAATCAATACATTTTAAAATTACTTTATGGAAAGAGAATGTAGCAACCACTGGAATATATGTGGAGGCTGATACATCCCCAAAATAACTCGATGCGTGACAGAGAGAATAGGGAGGTACAATTATTTGAAGTTGGGGTTCGCAGGTTCACAGTAATGTGTGCACACATACGTCATTTGTTGTTCACTACTGGTCATCATGTCATCATTATTAGTCATTAAGCAATGACTACGTTGTGTGACTGTAGGACCTTATTGATTGTTTCTTCCCCTATCCCACTGGCTGAACCTGTTTGCACTTCAACTGTCCTCTACTGTGGACTAATAATGGCTTTTACCACAAAACCCAGATTCCCTCATATGGTGTGAAAACAGCACATAGCTTTTCATTCTCAGTTTACTGAAAATGACTGTCCCGCTCCATTCCCACTGATCCAGGTTGATGGTTGACTGTCTTCAGGCGCTCCCACTCAACTGTGCCTACAATTTCCACTGGATTTCAACCGCTCCCTCCCACCAAGTCGCTCCGACCCTCACAGAATGAGTCTGCTCCTCCAACCCAGGCCCTGCACCATCTGTGGAAGTATGTGTACGGTATTAAATTAACAGCTCACAGTTGATGGGAATACTTTGGGTAAACATATATTTAAACCTATCTTGGATAGGTCCCCTTTGCTATTAATGACCTCTCTGGGTACAGAGATATGATAGCCTGAAATGACTGTGAAAGCTAAACAGAACAGACAGTATCAGTGTCAGAAGCTATACTAGTGTGATCTGGCTCCCTGCTTTATTTAATAGGCAGAAAAAAAAACATGCATAACTTTAAAAACAAAATCAAATATGTACTGTGTATGTATGTGGGAAATCACTACACAATGTGGTAAATGACACTAGATCCCACAAATAATTTATAAAAGATTTTTAAATAGATATAATAGAATCTATTTTTTAATTTACATTTTTGACAATTAAACAAATATAAAATGAAAAGACAACAGAATGACATTTCCCTAAAATACTGAGCACAGGAAAATTTTGTTCTCAAAAAAGGTTGTTCTTGATTTTCATTTAAATAAAACTTTCATTTCATTATGTGCCTGCAACAAAAAAAATGATGAGGACAGCTACTTTTAATGTAGCTTTACAACTTATTCTTTATTTATAAATCAGTTATTGTCACCATGAATAGTTTGTACAGTAGTTTTTATTTTCTACCAAAAAAAATGACATGGTCTCATTTGTCTGCTTTCCAGGGAAAGAACCCAAACTGCGAACTGCAATCCATCAGCAGTATCATGGCAAGGGCAGGAACTAAAATAATGATTACAGTGACTCCACTTCCAGCTAAAAGACTCCAGGCAAGACGATGAATCATCACTATTCCCTATAATTAAATAAAGGCCATCACACATAACTGATCAGTAATGGTCATCAGGAATGTAAGTTGCAGGTGGTTGTACCAATAAAATCAATAATGAAACATTATGGAAAATAAAGGACTGGAATGCTATTGTTGTGTATGTGGCTAGACAACTACAGCTACACTGTATTATTTACATTACTGTTCATTAAAACAATTTTGCGAACAAAAATAAATATCCCAATTGTACCAAAATAACTACTGCCATTGCAACAACCACAAATTGCATTTAAGTATTTATATATAAAATTAGTCAACATAGCATACCATAAAGATTCAGGATCACATCTCAACGGTCAAATCCTCCATGGAGCAGTGCAAATTGTTTCATCAAGAGGTGAAAAGCTTACTAACGGCATGTAGCTACAGTATGGTATAAGTAAGGTAAATTAGCCATTAGCCGGAATGGTAAACACACAGCATTAGAAAAAGGGTATAGTGGCTCTTTATTCTTACATAGTACATGTAACATGTCTGTTTACCCACTGTCCCAGGGTACCACAATTCTGTGCACATGTGGTTAAATTCTTTTCACAGTTTTACATTTTAAATGTTCCTTTAGAGGCCTCAGAAGATATATAGGCACTTTTAAATTTATTTTTGAAAAATGCAGCAAATGAGTTATGTCAAATGTGTATATAAACTTTGGAGTGCAAACATGCTTATAGGTAGATAACGTTAGACATCAATTGATGAAATTATTCGATTCGGCTGAAAGTGATGCAATAGCCTATTTCCTGGATCAATGTCCATTTTCCCATTTTTAGTGTCCATAAAAAAAATGAAATTTGGCTATTTGCTCCAAGCCCTCATCTGAAGTTCGTACTGTCATCATCTTGTATAATCAGCGGCAGCGACAGTTTCGGGGGCACTCAAATCGCTTGTTCTCAATTCTCCGTGACTGAGGTGCATCTTTGGATCTTGTTTTGGGAATCGCAACTGTCCGAGGAAAGACGGACCTCAAGTGACCTTCTTTCTTTGCTTCGGCTGATACATGCAGACGTGAGTCGTGTAAAGCATGCTTAGATTGTAAAATCAACGTCTTAATAATTAGTAGAAAATGAATATCCAGTAACATTTGTTAATTAAATAATTATTCATGTTAGCCAGGGATTTCTCATCTAGGCAGACATAGATATATTTATGACTTAAGAAGAATATACAAGCACTGCCATTTCTTTGCGTGTGGCTACCCGACCTAGCTCAAACAGCTAACGTTAACGGCAGCCACTGATAGCCAGCAACGTGCTGCTGAGCGCAGTAGCTAATTACACAGTAATTTACTGCATAGTGGTACTCTAATACTACACAGTCGGCAGTAGCAGCGAAGTTATATTGATAAGATAGATAGCTAGCCATGTCGGCTTGAGAGATTGGATTTAATGGCAAGGTTAAGTCATCGAGCTAACCTTGTCATTACAGTTTGCATCGGTAACTTTATATGATTAACCATGTAAAGTCGAGCTAACTAACGTATTTTCCATGCGTAAAGTAAGTAACAGAGCTAGTTAACGACCTAGGTAGCTAGCTCTAGCCAACTTAGCTAGACTAACTAATTAGTTAAGTTAGCTCTAGTTAACGTAAGTCACCAGCTGTGTTATTTATTGTTTGGCTTTTGTTTTGCTGAATTTCATATGCGTAACGGTTTATATATGATAATAATGGTCTATACAACAGCAGCATTAACATCACTGCACTTTTTAGCATTGCTATCTAGCTAACTTAGTCTAACGACGTTACTTAAAATGTTGTAAACTTTGCATATTTGGTTTTGAACACGAATTTAGCTAACCAACGTTAACTTACTTGCAGATGGCAACTTTTCAGTCTGATTAGGAAAACTTACTTTACTGCAGTTTTTTTAGTTTAACAAAAAGGGACTATGAGGAGAAAACACTGGTTAGCTAACCTAAGTAACGAGCAAAATAACCTGCTAACTGCGCAGACCCCAGACTCTTGTTCACGTGGAATCGCCATGTTGTTTTCTGTCAGGTACTGTTTAATTTGGTTGCTATGATACCACAACCTGCTTTACGCTCTTGAGAGAGTACGTTGCAGGACCAATTTGCACTTTGCAAAATAATAAAATAAAATAAAATAAAATAAATAGCGAAATGAGCTAAGAAATATGTTAGTGGTTGATAGTATTCTATTTAAAATGTATTTAATATTTTGGCTTACTCCTACCCCAAAATGCTGTGGAAGTTTGGATTTCTAATACTCCACGTGACGTGCATAAACCAGAATTCTGATAAACCTTCTAAGGACGTATGAAATTGGACATATTGGCCCGAGCCAAATAGACTGGGTTAGAGCCTGACGAACCTGTAGTGATAAATATAAAAGTAAATATTGCTATAATACTGCACAACACTGCACAACGTGTGTTTTAGCTGCAGTCTAAACAACGTAACAATAACACATGCAATTGATGACAATTAAGATATAAAGAATAATATATTTTAATATTATAGTAATGCTGTCCAAGTTCAAATTATTTTAGGAATTGCGATTAATGTGTATTACTTGCATTATAAAATTATTTAGGAATAATGAGTGGGGGCAGGGTAACACTGGCAGAACTTCTCTTTTGTGCTATGGTCTCACATATGAATTACAAACCAACCCTTCTCAAAGTAGCTGGGCTTTAGTAGTGTTTGTGGAATTTTCCGCTGGGGGAACTTATAATCTCTCTCCTCCTGCCCTTCCCCCCTAAGAAAACACAACAAAAGGTAGCCACTTCTACTGCTCAGACAATTAACTAAAGGATCAGCATTAAACCATTATCATAAGAAGAGGGAACTGCTTCTGAAATGAATACCTCCACTTTCAGTGACATGTTGAAGTTGTTGCTGCACACACAGAAGGAAATTATTTCTCTTAATGGTCAAAAGTGCAACATCACATATGCTTTGGGAAGCATGATCGACCCAACCTTAAGTGCCTTCATTCTTCTTAGGTTAAACTTTCCCTTGACAAAGCTACTTAAAATTTGTTGTCTCCCACTTGTGATAAAAGAGCCTTTGCCAAGCTCTTCACCAAATGGCCTGAAGCAGATTGACTTTGTGTCACTTAATGTTTTTCTGGTACTCCAAGATACTTGTCAGTCAGTCTAAAAGGCAGTTGATGATGGGTAATTGAGCGCATTGAAATTAATAGACCAGCATCAAAGCTGTAACATATACAGCACCATCTTTCTGCAAAATAAAACCCAGCACGTTGGTAAGTTTCTGTGGTGATGCAGATGTGTTAGATTCCTCACAAGAGCAGATGGAATATGGGTCTGTAATAGATCAGGATACTTTGGCTTATGAGGTCAGCCTGTCTGAACCCAGTCTGAATTTGGGGGGGGGGGGGGGCTTCCATAGGGAGCCATTTCCTTCAACCCCAGCTTCCTGTCAGTCATGCCCGTTCTTTGGATTGTTTACATATTAGCTGAAGGACTGTAACAAAAACACCCTCTAAATTCTGGAAACCTGAAGCCAGGTTTTACAAAAGGTTACTTCTGATATAGACCTTAAAATAGTCTTGAGATCTTTTTCATAAGGCTCCAAAAAACTGAACATATTAGGCCTACCTATGACAGATTTTCATGTTCCTACAAAATGAAACAAGTTGTTAGTTCCCTTATCAATGAAAAGTAAGTGTCTGACTTTAAAAAATATTTCCTGTGGTCTGGTTTGGATCAGCGTTTTTCAATTATTGTGCCATCACAACTTAGCAGGTGCACCATGGAATATTTTCAGGCTCCACCACAACTAAACGTGTGTGTGACCTTTTATGACATTTGATGGCTAATGGAATGTGTTGTGCCATTACCTTTTTTTATTATAAAAGTGTGCTGTCATGGAAAAAAGGTTAGGAAACACTTTGTTCACCACAAAGACTTGAATACTGACATTAGTGATGAACTTGGTCTGAGATTTGCTGTAAAGTGCACTATCCATTCCCCAGTAATAAAGTTAAAGAGGCCAATTGTACATTTATCCCTACATTGTATTTAACACAATCAGCTCCACTGAGTTTCCTCACACTACTCACCAATTTGTAGAAACACAAGAAATTGGGACATTTATGTGCTTATTTTGCCACTTTTTCTTGAAGCTACCTAGAGTATATAAAAGACTTAGGTATGACCCCATCTAGCTACAATTGTTTATCTGACAAGCATGACACTTCATGACCATAACCTATTTAGCAAAAGATGTGTTTTGGGTTAAGTGATACATTTCTGTCTCTTGTTATTTTTAGGTAGAGGATTACCCAAATTGTAGAATGTTTGCCATTAGAGGAACTTGGATCTAACTTGTATCACAGACAGGCAACATTTTTTTAAATTATGGACTCCACTGCTACCCTATATTGAGGACTGTGACCAAAAGATAAATTGACCTTTTAGCTTTTAGGGTGGTGCAATTAGGTCAGTAGGTAACGGTGATGGTTACCCCAAAGGGTAAAAGTAAATTTACAGTCGCCTCCAGGATTGTTAGCTTGTTTAGAATATACTGTATACAGTGAGTCTTTGATTTCTGTGTGTGTGTGTGTGTGTGTGTGTTATACACTACTACATGTCATGTATATACAAGAATATATGGCACAACAGTTTGGTGGTGATCAGCCCAAAGTCAATAAAAAATCAAAATAACCTTAGGTTGCAACACTCACTATCAAGTTCCAAACTGCCTCTGCAAGCAACTGTCCATTTGAAGCTTCATAAAATAAGTTTCATGGCCGAGCAGCATCACACAAGCCTGAACTAACTCCATTTTAATTCCCATGATTTTAGAATGAGATGTTAGACAAGCAGGTGTCTGGGTACTTGTAGCACATACACACACATTTATATAAACACACAACTGTAATTATTTACCACTACAGATGATTATAAGACATTTTTCAATATCTCCAAGCACTGGATTTTGTTAACATCTTGGAATAACCTATTTGTGTTTCGTTGCGGAACACAGGCTTCTCCTTAATCACCAACTGCTCTTTATCAGTGGTAGAAATGTTTGTCTTTTTTATCGCAAAGCAAAGAAACAAACTGAAAACTTGCTGAAACACATTTGTCTGTTCTTCATTTCTTCCCCAGTGATGAATGGTTCTACTCACTCTTCTCCTACACGCCCTTCATATGGTGATTAGTTCAGCAGTTCTCAATTAGTCTTCAGGATCCTACATGTTGAATCTTAGCCAGATTGGCTTTGTATTGTTCCATTCATTGTCGTACATTTATCTGGCAGACTCTTTTATCCAAATCGATTCACTAATATGTGTACGTCGCTTTGTATAAATTTACTCATGACTCCCCGCACATTGGCCAATTAGGTCCAGACTGCAAACAGCGAGGATGTTTGCTTTGTGTCCTATGTCATTCAATTTATATACTGTATATCAGAGCATCTGTTACCAATGTCTTGGCTATCTTTGGTCCAAACAAACAGCTTTGTGTGTGTAGAGTGCTTCGTGTGTAAGCACATCAAGCCGATAGCCCTAGACAAGCAAGGCTTCCATTTTAACATGCCAAGAAGAAGGAAACAAGTAATGTCAGATGAGCTTCAACAGTGATATCGAGATGTCAGTCAAATAGTTCCAAATGTAGGAAGGTGCTTACACAAATCACATACACTCAGTGAGCACTTTATTAGACACATTGTTTCAGCTGCTGTAGCCTAACCACTTAAAGGTTTGATGTGTTGTGTGTTCAGAGATGCTCTTCTGCATACCACTGTTGTAATGCATGGTTATTTGCATGCCTGTCACCTTCCTTCCCTTTCCAGCTTCGACCAGTCTGGCCCTTCTTCCTTTGACTTCTTTCATTAACAATGCATTTTTGCCCATAGAACTGCTGCTCACTGGATGTTTTCAGACGGGGTGTATTCAAACCCCCCCGTCTGGCACCAACAATCATTCTGAGGTCAAAGTCACTTAGATGACATTTGAATATGCTGACATTTGGTCTGAGAAACATGTAAACCCCTTGACCATGTCTGCATGCTTTTATGCATTTAGGTGCTGCCACATGATTGGCTGATTAAATATTTACATAAACAAGCTGATACAGGTCTACCTAATAAAGTGCTCACTGAGTACTGTCATTTGGATATGAATTTACTACGCAAATAGTTGCCGATACTGGTAAGATAAGCTTGTGCATGGGCTTGTCTTGTTCCAGAGAGCCTATACAAAACATAGATACTAGCATTCCTTTGTACAAGTACTTTTGTAGAAGTATACAATGGCAAAACGGACAGCAATGATAATTCCTCCAGAGAAATTCCAAGTGAACAATGGACAAGTTAGCAAATTTTTAGAATTGTATTATTATGCATTTGGTTTGTTGTGAAAAGGACACTGACATTACCTTATTTCATGTATTCCAAAATGCAGAGAAGGCGAGGTCCCCCCACGCTTGTTTACATGTTACAAAATAAAGAACTGTTGTCACTAAAGCATTGGCATCTTAAAATATGTTATACAGATAGAATAGAATGAGTTTTAACGCTTTCAAACGGTATATCCTGTTACCATAGTGATTGAAAATTCCACTGTTAAAAGGAATGAATGCAAAAAAAAACAACAAAAAAAACATGAGACTTAAGGGGTTAAATAAAGTAACATATTAAGCAATAGACCACTTTTCAGATTAAAAAAAATTATAAAGGCCATCTGGGATTACCTGGTAAATTAGGAGCAAGCAAGACAGCAAAATAACTGTGTATAGTTCTCCAATATGCTTGGAACAACCCACCAGCCAATAGTTCACAGAAGAGAACTGATGCAGTTTTAAAAGCTAAGACTGGTCACAACAAATATTGGTTTGATAACATTTTTTACTGTTGTATTGCTCTTCATAGTGAATTTCTGATATTTGAAACTTTTCATTTAATTATTTTTGAAATCATCTTTACGTTTCAGCTTTAAAAAAAAGAAATATATATCTGCCAAAGACTTTTGCTCTGTACCTGGCAGCTCTCAGTTGGGCACACACATGCCGTGGCAAATCAGTGAATGCATCGGGCATAATGGACCATTTCACCTGTGGGTGCTGGGTCAGGGCCAGGTATACCTTAAAAAAAAGCATTTTAAAAAGCTCAAAAAACTTAACTTCACATATACAAAATATAGCCAGAGAGAAGATGAAAAATGGTTAACAACAAGAAATTCCAAATAAAATATTACCACAGTATTATCCAAAGTTTGGTGAATGAACAGGCATTTTTCATGTATTTTTGTTTATCTGTGTGACCACTGAAAAAATGTATGACTTGCTTACTTCTGTCAAATAAAAGGATGGTACAGTTTGGCTGGAGGCTGGAACTCAGAATAAAACTCTTCTGAAGTCCATAAAATTGTTGTTGTGGTAAAATGTGTCACGACCAAGCCGTACCACTGACATTGTATCAAATAAAAGCAATGCAGGTGAATGTATGCTTCAATTCCCAAATGACAAAATGTTCAAGCTTTGGTTGAATCACAACAAATGATCCACTTCACATAATTTTCGTAATTGTGGAGTGCTTTAGTCCATGACATTTATTTATACGCCATTATCTCCAGGCCTGAAATTTGTTGCTTTGTTTTTGATTTCAAGGTAGAAGTAATGTTTGCCAAATGTTCCCACCTCCATTTCATAGAATGCAGCTGTTACAAATGGCTAAGCGGGATGCATACAAGATGTGTTGTGAGACAATCGAGCCATTTCATGATTTTATCACTGCCGGCAGTCCTCACTTAGGGTGGATTAATGCTTCACAATTCACCTTGATCAGGCCACAAGGAAACCGAATGAGGCTGAGCTGACAAGTTCTTTCAGTTCACTGGACAACTGAAAGCTTGGTTATTTTAAGAGCAGTTATATTCACACAAGGTCGACAAAAATTACTTCATGACATCAATCACGTTACAGTGCCTCCAGTGGTCATGCCTGAGAAAGCACATGGGCGTTTCTTCTCCACAGGTGAGCAGTTTCCCTGTAGAGAAAGTGTAGCAGTCTTGTGGATAAACTGTGCACAGCCATAGCCAGAACAGATACCAGAGGCCCTCGCATTTAGTAACCAAAGCATTCCTTATTTCTCTGGACCAGCCAGCACACAAAGGGGGTTTCAAAAATTAAAGTGTATAAGTGCAAAGTGTTCAGACATTGTCATTTCAGTGGATGTTACATTTTGGGATTGTTAGAGCTGGATTCTACCCACAAGGAACATGAGGCTTAGTTGATGTGCAGTTGAACATAATCCTCTTACCGTCTCATTATGTCCAGGCAACCGACCAGGCTAGCGTACAGCAGCAGGTAACATGGTTTAGGGCCTAGCGGAAAAGATGTAGCGGTGCTGCTATAAGCTCACATTTTAAAATAACACCCCACAGCTTTTGCAAATTCTCCTCTTTTGTCCAGAGAGAATAACATCTACCGCCCACTGCCTGTCACGGCACACAACCTGATCCGATCTCTGCCCACTGCGGCTGACCAGTGTGTTTGTTCACTGGAGAAAACTCCACTCACAGATTGAAGAGGCTAGACAGTGATTTTCTTACAAACATATAAATTAATTTTTATTTACAAAGCCAGATACAAAACAAACAAACCCCCCCCCCCCCCCCCCCCCCCCAAAAAAAAAAAAAAAGTAGTATACAATAATACATCCAGAATCCAGGGACATTTGAGTTGGTGGTAAGTGATGGCATATCCATCCATTACCTGTTTCCTTTCCTCCCTTGTTCTCTGAACACTTCCTCCCCCTTCCCCCACCCCAAACCAATGACTCCTCACAACAGCAGAACTACTTCCTCTCCAGCCAATGGTCTTGTAACCATCTACCAGGGATAAGGGGTGGAGTCCCAGCATATACAAGTCAATGCACATGGGAAAGACGGCTTGTCCATGGTTATTCACACACACAAGCTTATTCGAAGGAAAGAGTATTACAGCGTGGCAATATCTCCAAGTACAACTTCAACATGACATTACAAGGAGATAAAAAAATTATGAAAAGTTTTAGATAACATTGAGCAGTCCTGAACATTTCCTTTTTCATTAGTACTAATTTTAATAAGTATCATTGTTCTTAAATGCTGAATTCTTTAGGACACTGCCAAGAATGGGTAGTAATTCTCTATAACTCTACCATGCTCAAATTTAAGTTTGCAACTTTGTATATAAAAATAATGCATTTCACCTGCAACATTTTCAGTATGAGCAGTAACAAGTACAGTACTGTGCAGAAGTCTTAGGCACCTAGACTTTATTATACAAATATTTATTTTTGTGTGTGTGTTAGTATAAAGGACACATTTGAGATTTCCAAATATTCATTTTTCAAAATATTTAATTTTACAGGGACATTATTGTATTTAAAAAGTAACACATTACTGTAAGCAATTGACCACTTTTTACATAAAAACTTGATCAAGGCCGTCTGAAATCAGAAGCAAGGAGCCAACCAAAGTTTGCAGAAGAACTGTGGCAAGTTCTCCAACATGCTTTGAACAACCTCCCTGCTGATTGTCTTATAGAACTGCAGGACAGTGTTGGCCATCTCAGAGAAGTGATGCTGTTTTAAAGCCGAAGGGTGGTCACAAAAAATATTGATTTGATTCAGTTTTGAACTATTCTGCCAAATTACTAAAATGTAATGTAAAATGTATATTACATTTATTTCGGACCTTTCATTGTATTATTTTTTAAATAATCTGTACAGAATGTTATACAGGTGCCTAAGACTTTTGCACAGTACTGTATGTCTGAATTCTGACTCCACTCCATCATAAGGAAATAAGGAGAAGTAAGGCAGAGCAATGAAGGTGAACACAAGGGCCACAGACAGTTGGGAACTTACAGACCAGAGAGGCACAATATAACCGGTATCTGAGATGGGAATCCCAAAATCACAATCCCACAGACATTTATTTCCAAGGACATCAGCGGTTATTGCCAGTAGTGGGCAATAATTTCCCATTTCCACCAATTTATCCTCAATCAACTGAATCGGGAGAGAAAGACATCCCATGGTCAAAACAGAAATGCTTATCTCCTAAAACCAAAACTCCACTGAGCTACTGTACATTGGCAGTAGCATGGGAGATGTGACCAACTCATATAGTACTCTGTAGACCAAAGTATTCAGACAAATACAATTTAACCTTTGTGCAGCAGGTCAAATACCGGGGAGCGGTTTTGGACAACAAGCTTTGCTAAGAAAATATCCTATAGGAAAGGTCAGGAAACGTTCCTCGTTTCTTGAGAAAACATTTAAGAAACGAACATTTTAACTCTCTTTTATAAACATTTTTACAACACTTAGAATTATTTGCTGGCTTGGGTAGACATTTGAGGCAGATGTCACAAAATCTTAGTAAAATTGCAAATGCAAGTAGCAAGATTCATGACGTTTGGAAAGATCTTCAAAGGCAGCTCTCCTTCAGAGAACCCAAAGCAGACTAAGGGATCAGGCTTCAATCTGCAGTTTCCTTTCAAAGCAGCCAATTTACACTAAGAAAAAAAAGGTGTGCAGACTCTAGCTAATGGGTCAGTGATTTAAATAATCATTTAAGCCCCGAAACACACAAGACAAGCAAACCCTTCAACTAGTGCCCAATGCCCCTCTGCCAGAAAGCAGAGAACATGCAAAACTTCTTCCAGGATGATATTCACATTACTCAAGAGCAGGAGACATGGTTTAAAAAGACCAGTCACTCATGCAGTAACCATCATCAATAACCAATACTATAATAAAATATTATAATTAATTCTAATAATGTATCACCTTGATGTAATCATTTAACCAATGTGAACACTTTGTACTTTTCCAGTGGGAGAGCCCATTTGCAAACACCTCTAGACACCAGTAGTGTGCTTATACAGTAACTGCTTTCCAGATACATGAGCTTATCGTTTGATTTTGTATATTTTTGTGAGAGAGGCAAGAAGACAAATGTCCCTCTTAATTAATTAACCAATTAATTCCAGTGACGGCACAAGGTAACCGGAATCCACTGTGGGGGTCATGACAGTGTAAAAAGGCAGATGTCATTTTAAGAGGACTGTGAACAGAATCCTCACCCTAAGGCGACCTGCAGTGACTCTGACATCAATGACAGAGTAGACCAGTGTTACCATGTGATCTCAGTGACTTACAGGGTTTTGTGGTGAGAACCAATCAAAAGGCTTTGCTCTCCCAGCAGTCCCTATGGGATTACTCTGAGGAGTAATGGGTTCATAATGGGTTCATGAAGCCTTTCTCTTCCATGGCTACAGCTGAACCCTCCCAGGCAGTCCTAATGCAAAAACCCTGAATCACATCTGATTGGGTTATAGAGGACATGGAAGCCCTCAGCTCTCCAGAGAAGGCCAATCCAGACCCCTATGTGCACAGCCCCTGTGACCTGAGCTACACACCGATGGGTGGGTGCGGGGCTGGAGTGGGGGAGGGAGCAGGTTGGGGGGTGGAGGGGAGAGGAATTGAAGAGGAACTGGGCACAGTACAGGGGTGGGAAGCAACAAACCATACAAAATTAAAGGGTTGTCAGCGAAACACTGTAGCAATGATGTGGGCATGTGCTACTGCACATTCGCAGCCACTGAAACATAAATATAGCCGCAGGATTTATGGGGAAAGCTGGTATTGCCATCAGCAGGCAATCTGCTTTTAATGGCATACATATTTTAAAGCTAATATACATAATTAAGTGCAGATCAAAGTTCCTGATGTTGTAAAAAGTGCATACAGGCGAGTAATCTGCCTGGGTCGGGCGGTTTAACGGCGCTCGCTGTTAATCTCCGTCTGCGTTCGTGCGCTTGGCATCAGGCATTAATGAAGACGCCTCTCCACACCTCCAACAGTGTCGCACTGCAGCCTCTGTTTTTATTATTATTTTTTTATTTTTTTTGCGAGCGGTTATTAATGACATCATCTATCAGCGCACGGACATCCAGTGCATCTGTCACGGTCTTATTAGGAGGCAGGGAGGTGGGGGAGCCTCGGTGCCGAGGCCTTGCTGGAGTTTTGGTGAACGCTCGGGTATTGCAGTCGTACAGGGAAGACAAGGTCCGAGTGTGCCGCGCCATTTAAATTAGAGCCCAAATTGAGTGCTCCGTTCCTATTTATTTCAATAGCTTAAATTATCCCGGTAAGTAACGGGCCTGGGGACAGAGGCGGTCGATGTGACTGCACGATTACTGTGAACTCTCCTTCAGTCAAGGCACAGAGAATAAGCACACGTTAGGTTTGGGCCTAGAACAGGACCTTCAGGCCAGGTGTCTCACCAGGGCAGTGGAAGGTGACCTTCAATGGGGGGGTGAGCTGATAGTTTAGTGTCGCAGTAAAGAGCCCACAAAAAGAGAAATCGTGTTCTTCGGGTTGGACTCCCTGCCAAACACTCCCGGCCACACTGGGAAGAGTGAGAACGGATAAATTCATTACCACAAGCAAGGTGACGGCATACCTCTTCCTAACATACCCTTCATCCTATTGTGGCAGGGAGTAGGAGACAATTCCTAAATGCTCTTTAGCTCTGAAAAATAATAAATACAAAAATATTAAAGATATGTACACATTTCTTTCCTATGATAGGAACAGTATAATACTTTCATATTCCATATTATTATTCATATTCAAAAAGAAAATACAAATATAGTTCCGCTCAACATCTGTAGCACTATTCCGGTCAGTTAGAAAGGTATCGAAAAAAAAACAAAAACATAAATATTATACAAAACCAATGCTATAAAATATTACAATTTGGGGCCCCAGTTCTTGACTCCGCGCTGGGTGATATGTAAAAACAAGTCTCCTTGAATACCTGACGTTGCCGAACGTTGCAAAACAGTACCAGTAATATAAATTCCCTTGGTACAAATTTGAAATGTCCTGGTTGCGTTCTGCAGCCCGTAGCAGTCCAGGTGTGATAAGACCTGGTGATAAGTAAGTGCACTTTTAACACTAACCCACAGGAGGCGCTCTCCTCCAGGAGCCTCGCTGTGTCTGACCCGTAAGCCTAAAGCAGAGGGTGTGGCCGCCGTGCCCCTCCACGAGAAGAGCTTCCGTACACCTCCAGCGCTCGTTCTCACAGGAAAACCAGACGGGATCCGGTTTTGTCGGAAGCGTGAATGAAACGCACTAGCACAGCAGACGTCAGGAATCCGCTGACGTCCTCCCCTTTAGAACAGGGTTTTTTTTTTTTTTTGCATAACGCTAGGTGCCTGCTGTAGCTGTGCGAAGCTGTTCAGCCGAGGATGAGTGTTACGAACGTCTGTCCGAAGAGAGCCGGGTGCCCCGGCGGTCCGAACCTCCAGCGGCTCTGCCCTGTTGGACTCCGGAGGTGAAGGGGGAAAACGGGTCGCGGAGAGACGGGTTTGACCCGACGTCACCGACCACCTCTCAAACGAGCATCCCACCCTGCCGCAGGCTCAGGCCTGAGGCCCAGCGCAGCGGGATGACCCCCTGCCGGGGACGTGGGGAGGCTCGCTGTGACGTGGGCCGGCGTGACGTGGGCCAGCGTGACGTGACGTTCCCGTCTCGCCCAGGCGCCCTCAGCGATGGACCACGGGCTGAAACAACAAACACACATCCGCGCAGGCCCACGCCCACCCAGAGAAACATTCAGGCCCCACAAACAATGAGCCCCTTTCAAGTCCCGCCGGAACAAACTGGCTTTGAACTCGGGAGACAATGCTGGATCAAACTGAATCTCTTCTTCTTCTTCAGAGTGTGCAGCAAACAACCCAGAAACACTGCAGCTCACAATCACTGTGCCACTTTAAACTGGAACCAGCAGAGCAGAGCAGAGCAGCGCACTGATTCACTGAGAAATCTGACAGCTGATGAGCCGTCAGATCACTTCAATGGGCCACCAAGAAGACTGATGTGCAAATACTCACTGAACAAAATAAATCACTGCCTGTCTGAACGAGTGTTTTAGTCATGTAATGAGTAAACAAGCAGAAAATATGAGCTTGTTTTCAGTTAGGATCTGCTAAAAATTTCGCTTGACAAGCAAAAAAGTTTTAGAAATAAGAACTCTAAATATAACACTAAAATACTTTAGACAGACTTATTTTTGGGGTTTTGCGGTGCTTGGTGTGTAAATGTGTGTATGTATGTAAATGCACTACCCCTACAGTAACCGTGGGCATAGCTGTGCTGTAATTGCTGGCTAGTGATGAGGTGAGCACTACAGAGCAGTGACCCAGGACCCGGGTGAGCTGAGGGCTTACCTGCCGGGGGAGGGGGGTGTGTGGGGGCTCTGACGCGCCCTTCCTGAAGATGCTGCCCAGCCCTGATGTCTTGGTGGTCTTGCCGGTACTGGCAGCAGGAGCGGGGCCCTTCCTCTTCCTCCCGTAGGCGGCGGAGAAGGGCGGGGGGCTGTGGACGGAGAGGCCGTGGTCCCCGGGGGGGGCGCAGGGCGCGGGGAAGGCCGAGTGGAGCACGGGGGGCTCGGGTCTGGCACTGAGGGGGGCCTTCCCATTGGTGCATACAGGGCCGGCCGGGTGGGGGGGCACGGCGCTGACGCTGTTCCTCTTCTGGGGGGCCGCATTGGGGGGCGGGGGCTTCTTCTTCCTCCCCCCGACTGCCCCGCCCGCTGCCCCAGGGTCCCGCTCGGGCGCTTTCGGGGGCCGGCTGGGTCTGCCGCGGCCCCTCCCACCCCGGGACGACGCGGCCGAGGGGGCGGGGAGCGGGGCCGCCAGGGAGGAGGAGTCCACGATGCTGAACACGCCCCCGCCGCTGAGGGGAAAGGTCGCGGAGTAGGACGTCATGGACACGCCGTCCGATTGGTGGGCGAAGGCTGCGGGCGGGGACAGCAGGGGCAGGCCAATGCCGCTGGAGGAGGGGCCCAGGAAGGATTGCCCGGCTGGAACCGCCCCTGGAGAGGGGGCGGGGCTTTCACCAGCCAGCGGGATCTTCCTGCAACACACAGGAAGTGACAAAGAGATTTAGAGCAGTTTAGAGTGCATACAAAGGGCAAAGAGAATTTGTAACCAAGCAAATCCGACCATGTCATCCACAAATCCTCCATTTTCAGATGCCATTTAAACCGGGAGTGTCAGGGACTTCCCAGCGGCTGGGATTACACACAGGCATCAGTTTTCTGAAGATTCAGTTGGCTCAGCTCTCAGCTGCAACAATATGCTGGATTTTTTCCCAAATAACAGTATGCCACAATATTCCTTGTGTTTGGCACAATATAAGCAGGGCACACCCTACTGACCCAAAACCCCCTCCTTGGGTGCTCTGGTCAATCACAGGCTCCAGGGGGCCGCAGCCATTAATGGAGCAGCGCAGTATGGATTCAAGCTACAGGCCTCCACACGGCACTTATAGAATTATTCTCTTGTGATGTAATGCACCGAAGCTGCTCAATAAAAATCAAATATCCAGGCCAGTTCAGTGACCAGGAACCAGCATGCACTGGACCCAGCAGGCATTGAATTTGACAACTGCTGCATTAAACACGGTGCGTTAGTAAACCGTATCACTGAAACATCTGAGAGTGTGGTTTTACAGCGCGTGCGTGTGCGTGCGTGGGGCGCACTCACCTCCACATCAGAGAGTTGACGTGCTTCTCCACCATGCGGTGCAGAGCGAGCCGCGTTCGGTCCCACCGCCTGTCAAAGACGTAGTGTCCCTGCCCCATCAGCCGACTGCCAAAACAGCAGCACTGTCACAGAGAGAGAGAGAGAGGGGGGGGGGGGGAGGGAGAGTGAGAGACAGACAGAGAGACAGAGAGACAGAGAGAGGGGGAGGGAGAGAGTGAGAGACAGACAGACAGAGAGAGAGAGAAAGAGAAAGAGAGAGAGAGAGAGAGAGATGTTATCCATGTTAAAGGTTGCTGCTGAAACACAGGTATGAGTATAACAGCACAGCCGTGGTGAGATTTCAGAAACGCACTCCCATGGGCCTTGGGTGCCGTGGCGAACAGTGGCAGTCTGGCCTCTCTGATTCGTCCGGGAGCGTGATCTCATCCTCTTCGCTGGACGCCCGGCCACGCCCCTCCGCTCCAGCACTGAGGTTCACCATGTCAGGGGCGGGGCCAGGGCCGCAGTTCTGACCGACTCCGCCCCTACCGCCAGGAGCCCTGAACACAGCACACACACTCATCACACCACTGTCAAAGACTACAGCACTGAAAACTCACACACACTGGTGTCAAATACTACAACACTGAAACATCCTTAACAACCCAAAATCTAAATCTTGACCAACACAGCTGCCCCTTGCGGAAAATTAAACTGCCAGCACTTCACGGAAGCATATTAGTGCTCTTGCCTTGCTTTATGTAAAAGGTGCAATTATCAGTAATGAAAAAAAGTAACTGAATTTAAAGCAGAAAACATATTTTGGTGAAAACATACCTGGGTCAATTATGTACAGTAATTGTTTTGGATTCAATTACTTTATTGACTTTGTCAGGTCTATTGGAACCTATGAAATACTCTCAGAAAGTGCAAATGCTCAACTGGCACAATTGCGCCAGGCAAGATCAAATCGAGCACTTGAATCCAAAACAATGAGGTGTGTGACCCAGGTGTGGCTGAGAACATGCAGGGGCACACACTCACCGGGGTATGTATGCGGCGAGAGCCCTGGCCTTCGACGGCGACGCGGTCTTGCCGTTGCGGCAGTGTGCGGGCGTGCTGCTCTGGGGGTCATGTGACGGGGCCGGGAGGCCGTGGCTGGAGTCCCGGCCCCCCTGCTGCCCCCGGGAGGGCTGCGCCTCCTTCTCCTTCTCCTTCTCCTTCTCCTTCTCCTTCAGCCTCCCCTTGTGCTCCGCCAGCAGCGAATCAAACGGCTTCTTCCGCCCTGACACCGCCCTCCGGTGGGTTAGAGAATGCGTCTGAGGATGACACACATATGACACACCGGTGTAAAAATCAGAAATGCATGCAGTCCTTGACAAAAGGCTGAGCAGGGGAATGTCTATTCAAACATTTATACTTTCATACTACACACCTGAAAAATGTCTGGAATTCTAAAAGCAGTGCAGAACCGGTGATAAAATCAGTAATTGAGAAATATTGCACATATTTACACACATTTAGACAAAATTTGCATCCATATTCATACAAATTTCACAATCGCACACAAAGTCACTGACCAAAGGCTGAAATTAGCCAATGAGAGCGCAGGGCAGTGCCCACCTTGCAGGTGAGAGAGCGGGTGCAGGGTCTCTTGCTCTCGGGGTCCAGGACTCCACAGTGCTTGTTGGGATCGAATACCCTGGCTTTAAAAACAACAACAACAAACCGTTACAACATGGACACACCTCCGCCAGGTCACCTCAGGCAGAGCTGCGGTAAGCAGGTCACACCAGTGAGCCCCTGAGCCCCTGGTACAGGAGGAGCAGACAGCCTGTAGCCCGCGCTGCCTTGTTTGTTGTGGCGACCACGCCGGCTCCCATGACCATTTGAATGTCTCCGCTGTTCTCACTCAATGGCTTCGGAATCCGGTTACCGTGACTACCGGCATTCTGATTCCAATGGAAACATGGGCAGGGCAGCGCTGAGATTGGATGTTGTTGTTTTGGGGGGGGGGGGGGGGGCTATGACAGTGACACACCGCTCAGTGCAGCCCCTGTTCGGAGACTGAACTCGGCTGCTCGCACGCATCCCTGTGGTGCGTGCGCACTCCCACATCCCACACTATCAGCGTACCATTAACCGCTGAGGGAGGTGGAGGAGTGTACAGTACTCCATTCAACAGCTCTGCTGCCAGCAGGACAAACACACCCCGAAAGTCAAAACCACTCTCTATCTACCCTGCAGGCCAATTCAGAGGAACCACCACACTGGGGGGTAGGGTGGTGGGAGATCCTGTTACCCCCCCCCCCACCCCGCCCCTATTCCTCTTATCGGCATGACAGTCATTTCCAGACTATTCTCCACCCCACAAACCCTACAACAACATAGCGCCTGGGCTGCATTACAACACGGACCGCTGCTGATGAAGAAGCACCAGAGGAAGACCAAGCAGTGGACCTCCACCCAGCTCCTAACCGCCAGCGGCTGGAGGAGCAAGCTCCCCCACTTCAGACTGATCCGGAAACATGGGGCGGTCTACAGCGTCGACAAACTAACTCAACACCACCACCTGTACAGCTACAAACAGGATTATCATTAGCGTCCCAGCTTCAAAAGCGGAGAAGCGCCGTTGACACACTGGAGGAGTTCCACAGTTCACAGGCAGCCGGAGCGAATGGGAGGGGTTAGCACGTGCCCACAAAGGAGAAAAGGAAACAGGGCTTTAAGAAGCTTTATGGAACACAGGTACTGCGAGTCTCCCAGGTAGCATGTGCGCTTTCATCTCAAGAGCGTTTTGTAACACGACTTATCGCCTTCCTTTCCTGGGAATGCCTTAATCCTTCACACAATGCACACTAACACATAAACGCCCGGACAGAGATAGAAACTCACACCGGGCTGATCTATGTGTTATTCACCTGAGTTCGATCTCTGTCGAAGGAGGACACCTGGATGTGTTCATGGGTTTTGCTGGGATAGCTAGCACATCTTTACCATAAACAACAGCTGCTGTGTCACAATCTTTAGTCCCTTGTGATCAGCGCTTTGATGCAAGACGTGGGAGGAACTTGAGGGCCAGGCCAGGAAATGGGCCAAGGTGAGAATATTCAGTTTGTAAAGTTATTCATGCACCATGCCACCAGCATACAGACCACCAAGTCCTCTACAGGAAGTGGTGGGGGGGGGGGGGGGGAGAGTGGGTTATGACCCATGAATCAGCCAAAACAGACTGCAAAGCTACAATGTTTTTCCACTGCCATTTCAACTCAATAACAACAATGCTCACAATAACTTTAAAACTGTGATACAGAAGTAACCTGGTCACCAAAGACAAAATAAGAAAAAGAAAAAAAGCAGAAGAGGAGCTGTGATGACAGCAGGGAGGGGGCGGGGCTAGTGGTCACCTGACATCCTCTTATATGGCTTGCTGGCCTTTGTGCCATTTTGGTGCTTTTTGTCCAGTGGAGGGGGCAGGGCACTGGGTCGCCTGTCCAGAGGGGAGGGAGAGGAAGATGGCCGTCTGTCCACAGAGCACGGAGAGGAAGACGGCCGTCTGTCCACAGAGCACGGAGAGGAAGACGGCCGTCTGTCTGCTGTGGAAGGAGAGGTGCCAGGTCGTCTGTCGGGGGCGGAGTGGGGCATGCTGGGTACTCTGCCATTCAGGACCCGGTCCTGGGGCTTGTGAGAGGGCTTGAGCATGGTGGCAGCTGAGGACGAGGGCGTGGTGGACGTGGAGGACGTGCAGTTCAGTCTGACGTGGGGCCCCTCGGTCTTTCCCAGACACGGCATCTTCTCCAGACTGACCACAGGAACAGACACACTACGAGGGAGAGAGACAATGCAAGTGAGTGAGTGAGTGAGAGAGAGAGAGTGAAAAAGTGAGAGTGAGAGAGAGTGAGAGACAGAGTGAGAAAGTGAGTGATTGAAAGAGTGAGAGACAGAGTTAGTGAGTGAGTGAAAGAGTGAGTGAGTTAGTGAGTGAGCGAGCGTGAGAGAGTGTGAGTGAGTTAGCGAGCAAGTGAGTGAGTGAGTGAGCGAGAGAGTGAGAGAGAGTGAGAGAGTGAGTGAGTGAGTGAGTGAGTGAGTGACGGAAAGGAAGACACTCATTGAGAGAATAAGTGGGTGAGGTTAGCAAGGAGAATTACAGAATAATAGCAATCATTGCTGCCATGTGATCTGGTAGAGAAGCTCCAAACCTCAGAGGCTGTGTGATATGATGTCTTGTTGATAGGAAGCACATCAATACCCAACAGATATGAGACTTAGACCAAGAAGCATTTAATGTGGCCCTTGACGTTCGGCGCATCAGGTATAATTACAGAAAAAAAGAGTGAAGTAAGTGGATACTTATTGTGCTTAAAAAAATAATCAGTAATTTGCTTTACGGTTTAATGGCCAGGCCTAATTAAAATCTCTTCATCTGAAACAGGGCTGATTGGGAGCAGCAGTGTGGAGAGCGTGGAGGGGGAGGGGATGCTCTCACCATGGCCGCCCTCGGCCTCCCTTCGGTGGGTAGACCGCGTGCGGCGTCCTGGTGAAGGGGCTGTGGGCCCCGTCTCTGGGCGCTCTGAAGGGCTTGGGCTGGGCCGGGCCGAGGGTGCTGTGAGCCAGCGGGGCTTTGGGCCTCCCAGGGACCACAGGGGAGCCATGTCTCCTCTCTGAAACACACACACACACACACACACACACACACACACACACACACACACACACACACACAACACACAACACACACACGTTAATGTACTGCATGACCTGAGCGAATGTGTGCTGAACTGGCATGCATTCTCTTCCTAATGCGAACTCCGTTGCAGAGTGCAACAGAGCTCGGCAACAGTCACACATGCACTTTATTTTTCACTGCACTGGATGAAGTACCCAGTTCATCAGGAGTGCTTAATCAACGACAAAAACAGAACAGTGATTAGAAATCTCTTAAAATAAGATTACCAAGCTCTTTCCATAATTAACATTGTCATAAAATTAATATGGCCATAAAACCAGCAGGAGCTCTTCTGATAAAAACCCATTTACATAAACAGGAAAAGGACAAAAAGGCTGGAATAGAATGAAACGTGAGAACAGTGGTGACTGAGTGAACAGAACTGACAAGGTGTGTGTGGGGGGGGGGGAGAGGGGGGTAGGGGCCATGGCAGCTGGCCCCCTTAGGGGGCAAACGGTCCACTCAGTCCACTCACCTGCCCTATCAGTCCAGAGACTAATCTAATCTTGCACCAAGGAGCTTGTTCTCAACCAGACGTCTCACCGTTCCCAAACCCGATTTAACCAATCGATAGTGGAATTTGGAGCCACATAAGTACTGCCATTGATTAAAGCTATTAGAACAGGCAGCAAAGTCCACCCCCTCCCACACCACAATGCACTTAAAGCAGTGCTTCCCAATCCCAACCTGCCTTGCGAGCACATTGTGAAACCCAGCATTCATTCAACTGACCTCCTCATTGGCTACCTCTTATTCAAGAGGCACTTGATACAGATGTGTACCTGAAATCAAAGTTACCTGATATATTTAATACACGCTCTTATCTAAAGCGGCCTACAGTTGATTAGACTAAGCAGGGGACAATCCCCCCTGGAGCAATGTGGGGTGAAGAATCGACCAACAGCAGCACTAATCTCATTGTGGCTACACTGGGGCTTGAACTACCAACCTTCCAGGTCCAAGTCATGTACCTTAGCCACTAGGCTACATGCTGCCCATATACATGCAGTGACAGAAATGCTGAGTTTGTGTGAATTAGTTCAAGGTTCAGTTTTTATCCCGTGTGGATTTTACAGTGCTTTTTACATCCTACGGTAATTGGGAATAAATATTATGAATCCACTTTGATGATCCCAGTAAAAACGGGTATTTTAACTTGCATCTTTAACTCGGCATGAGGTCTTTCAGGAAAGACTGGTGGCAAACACAGAAGCCAAAAGCAATACTGTTTAACAGCTCAATAACGGTTAATTACACAGAGTGGATCGGCTGGAACGGAAGCCAGCACACAAAGCATAGATGCCTCAGTACCTGATGACATCACAGCCTGCCTTTACCTCTCATTGGACAAAGAGCAGCAGTTCACAAACATGAGCCAAAAAGCGGGGCGGACCCAGCTCCAGAGCTCCTGAAGTGAACAGCTGTACCACCAATGGCCCATAATTCCTCTTACCTCTTAAGGTAATAATTTCATAGTGTACTCAAATATAAAACAATAGGGGGGGGTTCAGCAAAAAAAACCCATAAAAACAATAACCACTCTTTGGCTATTGCACAAAAATACACAGTATGAAGGTGAACTAGACGTCTCTTCTGCGCTGAAATACAGACTGTGTTATAAAGCCATCTTCTCTCTGAGGTGCAACCTCATCTTTCATTCCGATGGTGAACAGTTGGCCATGAAAACATAAATTAATGAAGCCTCCCACTACAGTCCTGTTCCTCCGCATCAGAGCTGCAGGTCAGCCGGGAACACCGGGCCTGTTCCCATGGCAACGCGACCGTCCCGGTGAAACGGTGCGGTCAGCATCAGCGCAGAGAAGGTGACGCAGTACCTCCAGCAGTGATGACCACAGTGATAACAATGAGCGTTCACACTGAGGAATTCCTCTATAGCACGGGAAGTGGAGGAGGGAGAAGTCCAGGTAATGCCAGGGAAACGGGAGCCATGTCTTCCTTACGACACCAATGGTGCTTTGAGCTGGTGCCTCTCAACTATGAGATGAACATCTGAGTTCACAATCTATCAGAAGTTATAATGCTGAAAGCACGATACAGCACAGCACAGAGGAGAGTTGGGCGAGTACAATCATAACCCAAAAAAAAACAAAGCAAGTTCAGCAGTCTTACCAAACAAGGATTAATAGGGGGTATTTTTCATTTAATTCTGTATAATAACATGGGCCGGTAGGGTTGCATAATTCTGGAGCATTATAAAAATTAGAAAATGCCCAAGGGATATGTGGGAATTAATAAGCAATTTGTGTATTTTTGCACACTGATGGGTTTTCCTGTTTTACCTCTGTTTTTATTCTTAGTCATACATTGATGGCAAAGATAATTACTACAGAATGTATACTACAGAACACCCACAGCCATCACTGTTGAGCAGTGTGATTGTAGCAGGTCGGATGCTTTCACTTTCCTGATGCTTATGTCATGAAAACATGATCTCAAATTGTCCGTCCCTGCTGCCTCTGGGATGGACACTCTGGTTCTTGAAAAGTATTTGTTCATATAAAACATTAACATATACATGGACAGTACTACTGTTTTTCGTAAACACTAATATTCATCATCTAGTTATAATTTTAAGTGACAATGACCTGCTTCAGACAGAAAATGAATGATTGTATCAATGGTGTGTGTCATTTAATTTTATTAGCACAAATTCCCACGCACGCACGAAAAGCTTTGAAATTTACCAGAGCTTTCCCACTACTTTGTGGCCCTACATGGAGAGGGAAAGGTGTAAAATGTAAAAGACAAAATGATGGACAGGCAGTGCAATTGTAAATGTCAGCAGCAGAGGTGTAGTCATTTATCGGAGTTCATGTTTGCAGAGCATCAGCACTCCTCTCCTAATAGAGTATTGCTGCTCTGTTAGTAAAACTACCAATTGCATTTCTCTTACTTCTCAATCAGTAATGCTTTATATTAGCAGAGTAAAATGGTCGCGTCACTTACGGTTCTTGCTGTGCATGGCTCTGGGGGCAGAGGTGGAGCGGTCCTCTCTACTCAGTGTGCGGATACTCCCCAGCCTGTGGACCCAGCAGTGAGAATGAGAAATACACTCACACACTCACTCTCACTCACTCTCACTCACACTCTAACACACTCTCACACTCTCACACAATCTCTCACTCTCTCTCACTCTCTCTCACTCACTCTCACTCACTCTCACTCACTCTCACTCACTCTCACTCACTCACTCACTCACTCTCTCACACACTCTCTCACACACTCTCTCACACACTCTCACTCTCTCTCACTCTCTCTCTCACTCTCACTCTCTCTCACTCTCACTCTCACTCTCACTCTCACTCACTCTCACACTCACTCTCACACTCTATCTCACTCTCACACACACTCTCTCACTCTCACTCCCACACACTCTCTCACACTCTCACACACTCTCACACACTCACTCTCTCACTCTCTCACTCTCTCACTCTCTCACTCTCTCACTCTCTCACTCACTCACTCTCTCACTCACTCACTCACTCTCACTCACTCTCACTCACTCTCACTCTCACTCACTCACACTCACTCACACTCACTCACACTCACACTCACACTCTCTCTCTCTCACAATCTCACACTCTCACACTCTCACACTCTCACACTCTCTCACACTCTCACACTCTCTCACACTCTCTCACACTCTCTCACACTCTCTCACATTCTCTCACACAGACATACACAGAATTACGTTCCACAGCACGGCGGGGTGTTATGAGTAGTAATATTACTGCCAGCCGATGCAGGTTGTCCCGTCAGCCCTTCCGATAAATATTTAGATCTACATGCAGGCGGCCAAAGGAGCAACGGCTCAATCGGTGCTACGCTCAAGCTAGTAACTTCCTGCCAATTCTCCCATTTGGTTTGCAACTCATCCAAAGGCCACTGGGTTTTATTTGCTTTTATTTTTGTGTGAAACCACAATGTGGAGCATAGGTATACTAATAACAAAAGAGGGCGGAGATGAAATGAAATGCCAAAAACACCTTTTTAAAAAGTAAAGCCCACACAAAATTGTGTTCAAAACTCCAGAAAAACTGGACGTGACCGTTGAACAGCAGGGTAAAATGGAAGCCCCTGGTAATACAGGCTTCCAGCTAATCACAGAGGAGGGGGACAGGTGTGTAAACAGCCTGCAGTGGACCACACACCGGCAGCTGTAGTCCTCGAAGGTCAAAGTCCAGTCTACTCAAAGGGCAATCAGCAAGCCAGCAACAACTGCAGAGTATCACCTGTAACCAAGCCAATCGCCTAGTTCATCCACAGCGCATGTCGCAAATAGACGAGCAGCAAATTCTGTGTTTACTGCATGTTTAATGCAGAAAAACTACTGGTGAAAAACATTATCCTGTGACCTTTACCACAAAAACGTAATTTACCTCTATCATGAACTCCAGGTATAATCCTACAACCAGTATAAATCTATATCCTGAAGAAATTGTCACCAGGATAAATTCTATTTAGTTTTTTGTTTTTTCTGTAACATTCAAACATTTTATACTGCAGCTATACAGCCCTATTTTTGTGAGCAGAATGATTTTCCTGTAAATCAAAAACCAGAGATTACAGAAGGACACAAATATAATCAGCTTGGATAACCCAGTGAGCACTGTTAACTGTCAATAATGAAGTGGAAACTAAAGAGCATCACAGCACTCAGACCCTGTCCTTAAAGGCTATCCCTCCAGCCCAGAGACTAACGGAGAAGGACAGGTGAGGGAAAAATGAATGTTTAAAAAGGGCCGCAGGGAAAATGTGCACCCTTCGACAACATCAAGAGCACAACGCAAAGGTGGCCCAAAAACAACCATCTCAAAGCCTGCCTTGAGTTACAAAACTCCAATAAAACCTGCTGTTCGCAAGAATACAAAACTAAGGTGGGAAAGGGTTTTACAGTAGAGACTAAAATAAAGTTTTTTCGTAAAAATGCAAAGCAGAAGGCCTGGCACGAATGTGTGAGCTAACAGCACCCCTGCAGCGGAGCGTGGTGGCAGTGCTATGCCACGGAGAATCTTCTCTGCAGCAGTGACGGGGAAACTCGGCAGAACTGAAGGGAACATTTACAGTGCGAAGTACAGACATAGAACAGCATGAAACCGATTTTAATCCACCAAAGGCCTGAAACGGGAGACATTTCACTCAAAAGCACAAGGTCATTCATACAAAGTGCAGGTGAAAGCTACGTTGGACGGAACGGCTGAAGTATAGAAATATGAATGTCCTTGAGTGGCCCAGTGAAAGGCTTGACCTGAATCCTGTCAGAGAATCTAGGGCACAACTTAAAGGAGAGAGCTGGAGCAAATCCACGAAGCTGTCGCTGGTAGAGACTTTCACAAAAGGAAGGTGCCAAATATTACCACCATATATCAGCCAAATATAAATTTCCGGTGTAATGAGGGCTGTTGACATAAAATTAATTCTACCTTTGAAAATATTCAGGTTAAGACATTTTAAATAAGTTTAAACGGATGAGAATGTAGATGTAGATGTTTTGCAAAATGCAAAAACTGTCCAAGGGTCAGAACACTTTTGTAAGGCACTCCACTACATAAAACAACTCAGGTCATGGAAACTGCACCGCAATAAGAACAAGGTAAAACTGTTGAACTCATGAATACCCGAGGATTCACTTTTGAGGCAGGTGTTGGCGAAATTCCCAAATGCAAATGCAGAAATAAAATGTGAGCAGCCGTAGAGTCTTTTAGTAACATAAAGACCTAAATGGCCTGCACTTTGTCACTTAGCGTTGAGCCTGGCCGATAAGAGCCATGGTCCTGGCAGCTCTCGATTTCATCACAGGAAAGAGTCGCGCGACGCTGCACTAAAAACGTCAACTGTCTGTTTACATCTGGACGGCGGCGGGACTCAGAAAGGAGGAGGTGCGTGGCCTGCAGCCACACGAGGGCGAGCGGCCTTAGATGGATCACACGGTACAGGAGCCTAGAGCTGTCAGCAACAAGATCAAAACTCCCTGCAGAGAGGCACGCTCAGTCCCGCCTCCTGCCTCCAGAGCAAACTCAACAACGCAGGAGGAAAAAGCGTTCAGAGCAGTCAGAGGCACAGTGGTGCTGTAACTGAGCCTGCTCTGTAGTTCTGAGCCTGCTCTGTAGCTCTGAGCCTGCTCTGTAGCTCTGAGCCTGCTCTGTAGCTCTGAGCCTGCTCTGTAGCTCTGAGCCTGCTCTGTAGCTCTGAGCCAGCGCTGTAGCTCTGAGCCTGCTCTGTAGCTCTGAGCCTGCTCTGTAGCTCTGAGCCAGCTCTGTAGCTCTGAGCCTGCTCTGTAGTTGAGCCTGCTCTGTAGCTCTAAGCCTGCTCTGTAGTTCTGAGCCTGCTCTGTAGCTCTGAGCCTGCTCTGTAGCTCTGAGCCTGCTCTGTAGCTCTGAGCCTGCTCTGTAGCTCTGAGCCTGCTCTGTAGCTCTGAGCCAGCGCTGTAGCTCTGAGCCTGCTCTGTAGCTCTGAGCCTGCTCTGTAGCTCTGAGCCAGCTCTGTAGCTCTGAGCCTGCTCTGTAGTTGAGCCTGCTCTGTAGCTCTGAGCCAACGCTGTAGCTCTGAGCCTGCTCTGCAGCTCTGAGCCAGCGCTGTAGCTCTGAGCCTGTTCTGTAGCTCTGAGCCTGCTCTGTAGTTGAGCCTGCTCTGTAGCTCTGAGCCAGCGCTGTAGCTCTGAGCCAGCGCTGTAGCTCTGAGCCTGTTCTGTAGCTCTGAGCCTGCTCTGTAGTTGAGCCTGCTCTGTAGCTCTGAGCCTGCTCTGTAGTTGAGCCTGCTCTGCAGCTCTGAGCCTGCTCTGCAGCTCTGAGCCTGCTCTGCAGCTCTGAGCCTGCTCTGTAGTTGAGCCTGCTCTGTAGTTACCTGGGCCGTGAGTGGTGTGCTCCAGTGAGCTCCGGAGCGCTGCAGAAGAAGGGGCTCGGCGCTAACGGCCTCCTTCTCAGCGCGAGCGGGGCGGGCCTTTCCTACGCGGCGCTGGCCCGTGGCCAGGCTCCATCGAGTGGAGGGAGGCTGCCAGAGACCCCACACACACATGTACATGTACACACAGACACATAAACAACACGACACACACAAGACACCCATGTACACAAACGGACATGTACGTACAGGCACACAACATGCACGCACACACAGGGCCACAAAACACACACACACACACAAGCACAAAACGCACGCACATAGACACAGAGCACACACACACACACACGCACGCACGCCCTTCAGCCCTTCTCACAGAGCCCCAAGCGGCCCGGTGCTCAGCAGAGCGAAAAGCGAAAGTAAACACATCTCAGTGCCCGCCTCAGCGCTCAGCTACTGCGCCGCCAGCCAGTCCAGCAAGTTCCATCAGAGGCACCGTGATTCACCAACGCGCGCGTGTGCCCGGCTCGGCACGGCGCACAGCCATCAAACTACGAGAAGACGTCAGTACCTACCCTCCCTGCAGGCCCGTCACACACTGAACGGTGAAAGAAGCGCAGGCCTGGTCACAGTTTCCTCCAAATGAACACATCTTATTACGCCACGCCGTTAATCTGCGCTCGATGTGTCAGCATGCTCAGCTGTGGGTCAGCTGACTCAGGACACTGTACCCCACCACAAACATTTCTCACCGCGACAGTTGTGCTCGCAGACCTGTCCCATAACTCTCCAACGGCAAGCTCCCCTAATACCCCCACACAGTGCAGAGACCAGAATCCCTGCTGATATCCTTTAAAAAGGAAAATGACATACTGCTGTAGAAAATATGAATAACTCACTGCTAACAAGAGCCTCTGAGGTGTTCCTTGAAAACCTGCCAATTATTCTACTTTTAACAAATGTAACTAATGAGCAGAGATCTTCAAGCGCCATTCTTGTCCCAACTGTTTCTTCACCATCTTCTCTAGGTACCTGTCTTTTGATGGCAGGACAGACAAAAAAATGATATGCCAAAAGCAGGGACTGAAAAACATGAGAGAAATGTTCTAAACATAAAAGGGCCAGTCTGCTGTATCTCAATTAGCAGCCTATACCAGTTCCCACAATGGCAGTCACTCCCATATTATATGTACTGCACTAGTAATAAAAACATTAAACCACAAGACTTACCACAGTGTGTCTGGAAGCCGTGGGGTTTGACAACTTGATTGTACGCATTGCAGGAAACAAGACAGGAATCATTGTGTGCTGTATACTGTCCAAACAAGTGCATATCTGCAAAAACAGCACAAGGAGAGCAAGCACAGTGAGTAACACAAAAACAATCAAGAATCACGTACAACAGCCAAGGGAAACCCGGCACAACAACAATGTACACATTAATCAGGTCATGCATTTTCTGAAAATCTGCAGCCAATCAAAGCATCACATTCAGATATTCAGATATACACGCCCACAGGACAAAGTTTCATTTAACACCATCTTGGAAAGCTACTGCGATGGACTCCTGGCTCTAAATAAATACGCTAAATGGATCGGCGAGAAAGTGCAGCGGTGTTTGTTTTTGGCACGGCTGCCAGCAGCTCGAGGAAGTGTGGATCATCCTTCGCCTTCGTGCTAAGGCCAAACACATGCAGAGCCCAGCTGACTGACAGGAATACTCCATTTTGGGCCACAGGACTGAAACATCTGACCCACAGTGCAGGCCCAATCAGGTAACAGGCTGCTGCAGAAATCGACCAATAAAATGTACAACAAAAAAAAAAAGAGAGAACCAGTTCATGGTACTACAAGAGATGAAAGTTTCACTCCATTTACTCAAATAGATATGTATAATGTGCACAAACGCATTAAACACACAGTGCTGAACGTATAAAAGCATGAATGCAATTTGAATGCAACGGCGGCTGCCAAAGCAAAATAGCGTGTGTAGTTTTTTGCTGCAACCGTTTGCCAAACAAGGATTCTGCTAACGTTTAACAGCTATGACAATCCCTTCTTAATGTTAACGAATACCAATTCATTTTGAATAACCAGTCATAGGCAAATGTCATATGTTGAGAATTACGCTCATGAATTAGCAGGAAAAATAGTGCCACTCAACACTCTTTGATGATGTAAATTTAACAGGCTTCACATGCGCTGTTGATTTACATTATTATATTATTATATTTTTCATGAACTTTACTTAGTAAAATTACATTTAAATTATTTAAACATCCCATATGCGCTGCTGCTAACAGATGACAGACATACAGACATAAAGAGAGGAGCCACAACCAACTGGGGTCTGATTTAGTATATTTGCTTTTTTCATTTTTTATTATTACTTGCAAGTTTAGTCTTAATCCTAAATATTCTGAATGATGCTCACATCCACAGTGCATAAATATTTGGACAGTGACTTTTTTTTGCTGTTTTGACTCTGTACCCAACACATAGGATTTAAAATTAAACAATGAATAATAAGTAACAGTGCAGGCTTTATTTTCAAGGTATGTACATCCATATACGGGGATCTGCGTAGGAATTACAGCCCTTTATATACATAGTCCCCCTGTTTCGTGGGAGCAAATACACATGGTTCTGGGCAAACATAAGTAAGTTGTTGGTGTGTGTACAATAAAAGGGGAAAAATCTAAACACTCAGAAAAATACTTCATTACATTACATTACATTACAAGGAATTTAGCAGACGCTCTTATCCAGAGCGACATACAACGAAGAGCAGATCAAACACAAGCACAAGTGCGAAGAGGACCTGAGAGGACAGTACACTTCCAAGTCCTAGTGTAACTAGTGTAACCATACAGATATAATCGGAACCCTACATTATTAACTTAATTACTACCAACTGTGACATAATTGTGTCCCTAGTTAAACAGTCATACGGGCATCCTGACTGTGAGTCATGAGTGGGCATGATAATAATAATATGTAATGCTAAAACCATGATTAATGATCCAGTTTTTCATGCACCAACACTAACATAATTAAACTGCTTAAATGTTATTACACTGTCATTTTCCCCCACCATCATATTATCTCTTACTAATAATAAAAAAACATGCATCAACTCGGGAATTCCCCTTATTAGCATGCAACAATTTATCATTTCCTGCCTGACAGAGTAGCTGGAAAACAACAGCTTTGCAGGCATCTACTGTCACATCATTATTGTCACGGAAAAGTATATGTTATTTAGAGCCATGAAATGTCCCTGGGCTGAGGCAAGTCGTGCAGCAGACTTGACATTTAGATCTAAAAGTTTGCGTGCCTCCACGCTGGCCCCTGAAGACAGAGGGGAATTAGGGTCTGATCCATGCTCAGAATCAAGGGTGCTCTCACTGTGCAGCGGCAAACATGCCAAATCTTCAGAGGCATCGGACAAGAAGCGCCCCATCTCAAACCATGTAGAGCCAGATGTCAACACTTGTCTCGACTTGCAATCCTCCAACAAAATCCTGTATTATTTTTATGAGTCCAGAGAGAATGCAATAAATCAGAGAACAATCATTCTATTTTTAGAGAAGACGACATTTTGATATTTTTATTGAACCAATGAAATTAGTGTGCTTAATTAATATGGTGTTTAACATTGCCATCTCCCAGCTTTGAGTTTCACATGCCGACATGCCCTGCCAGTTAATGTAAAAATAGCTTTAGAATGGTAAGGTTCCCAGTGTCAACACCTGGGGCACTTGTCATAGTGAACACTGCTGGTCTGTAGTGTTGCCCTGTTTCCTGGCCCTGACAGCATTAAACAGTGTTGACCAAGCTGGTGTGCCAGGGTGGATGAAAAAGTGGCGTCTCCACAGCACAATATTCTATATGCAAATGGAAATGCACACTCACTTTCAGGGTAAACATTTCCAAAACTTAGGGCCAAAAAACAGCTCAGCTGACATTAAAACAACTAAGGGAGAAATATGACGTAAACTACTTTCACTCTAATAAATTATGTTTCCTGAAGGTAAAATTGGTAAAGCTGTAAATCTTCTGACATAGAGCCAGCCTAGTTGCCAACTGCAAAGTCAACTCACATTTCACACAGACTTCCATGTAATGTGTGTGTAAGTGAGTTGAATGGGACCCTTAATGAAATCTGACATGATTTCACAAGTGTGGTTAATGACACCTGAGAAACCACAAGCTGGGTCAGGTTCCTGCGAAGACCTGACATTTCAGTCTTTGTATAGGGAATGACCTCACTGCACTGAACATGCTCTTACCATCTGCACCACTGTCCCACCATCTCTGCACTTTTGGAAAAGAGAAAAACCCTCCAGAGATTGTTAATGGCCCACACTGACAGGAATAAAGAGATTTAATCCGTGTGAATTACACACATTATAAATGAGTTTAGATGAAAGAAACCACAGCAGAGTTGCTGACTTCGTCTGCTGTGCCTCTGATCGTGTGGGGGTGTGGGCTCAGGCTACTTCTGTGAAACAAAGTTAACGTTTTGGTTCATCATGCTGCGTCAGGTTTTAAAAAGCGTGATACACGGATTTAAAATGATCTGGCGCGCTCCTCCCACTCACGACGCCCACAGTGATGGCCGATTTAAATGAAGCCATACAAAAGTCCAAAGGAGCCAGAAATCCAGGCAGTCGAGAACGATCGGCCACTGATAAGGTACAGGTACCTCAGGAAAACTGCAGGCGCAACGTGCCCACCTACATGAATACATCCGCGCTCTGACACGCCCTCCTTGCGCATTCAACGTGACGTCCTACAGCAAACACCGAGCGCCCGAACAAACAGCGTTTCAATTACCAAGCACGTGCACTCCACTGGCAGGCCCCCGCTAATCCCTCGGGCGCCACGTAAGGACATGTAAAGAAAACAGAAACTGGAAGTGGCAATTATGCAAAAAGTGTATTGCAGGACACAACACTATAGCATACCCTGTAAATGTACCCCCGATGTGCACGCACAATGGGGGCAAGAATGAGAAGATCACACACCCTTACTCCAAGTACACCATTTGATATTATAGAAACGCATGGGATTCTCGTAAAAAAAACAAAAAAACCACGAGATCAGCGTGGGATGCCCAGAGCTCCTTCTATTCATGTCGATAAATTGGACTTGATCGACAAATTGCCTCTTTGATCTTTTATTTATACAGTATGCGACGATATGAATTCAATTGTGTTTATCAGGAAAACGTGACGTAGCAAGCAATGTTACAAAACCGCATTAGTGACACATTTCTTAATGTATGAAGATAAGCAAAAAAGTAACACGCCATTAGCTAATTATCGTAGAAATCGACAGACATAGCTTGCATTCCCAGTTCTAATTGACACTCGGGCGTGCAATCCTGCTTGCTATATGTCCCAAGTGACAGCGCACGGTTCACAACTGAGAAAGTGGATGCACAGGTCGCGCTTGCAGCTGTTTCAGCATCTATCAGTTTAGCTAACATTAGCCACTTAATGCCTGCAAAAATAATCTAGGTATTTCAGTAAAAGTATTCACTTAAAATGCAGTGAACTACCACTTCCCTAGTTAATATTATGTTCTAATATTGGGACAGAGCCAGATTAAAAAGAAACGTCAGGTGCTTCGTCTGAGCCGATATCAGGGCTAAATTATAAAGCGAATAATACATTTAATTGTGCATGCTGCGACTGGTAGTAGTAGTGACTTGGCAGAGACAAGTTCAACTCTGTTGAAGTAGCTGCGAGCTAATTCACTAACTCTCGCACTGACAGTTGGTACACATTGATCCAAGCGAGTGATACGCAAATGTGACACTCAGCTGCCCAAGCTACGATATAGTAACTTGCGGAGCGTGTTTATAATACATAACTTTAGGCAATACGATATCGTGCAGGACAGTAGTTGAAGTTTCCGTTAATACAGCTAGCTGCATGACTAATTAGCAAGCTAACGATGCCAAGCTGCCGTGCGTGGTTAGCTAGCTATGTAGTTTGCGAAAAGTGATATTACCAAGCTAGTTAAGCCCAGAGATGCATGGAGGACACCAGCAAGCAAGTTAGCAAGTGCTACCTAGCTAGTCAATCTCAGTTTAACAACTCTACCAGTTAGTGCAAAATCGAAATGAAAAAACATATTTATCATATTGTATCCTTACTGTCAGAACAGTGTGATACAGCTGTATCGGTGTAAGCAGACCACGGTTTGCACTGGAACGTATCCGGACTGGGTATTTTACGATCCAATGTCGCCATTGCTCTTCCTTCTTGTTGATTTTTTCCTTTCCTTCGCGGCCAGCACGCGTTGCTTTTCTCTTCGCACACATCGAATTATATTTCGCCAATGATCCAGATGTATCACATGGAACATTTACAACCAATTATAGAAGATTATAACTTTACCTCGGTGAGAAAAACAACTCGCCAAATGACACACACTTGCAAAGCGTCTGACATCATTTTCGGCAAATTCCGTTTTCGTTTCGGTGTCTGACGAGTGGGAGTATCTACGAGGGTGCTCAGGCAGTGTGGAGTTCAAGAAGTCACGTTTTTCCATCGACACGCGTGCTGTTTCTCTTGGTAAAATATGGAAAACCATATACATGCTTATTGCACAGTATAATGAAACCCGTTCATTATTTCTTAAAATTATAGATTGTACTGATTATTTTCAAGTGCACATGGTTAAAATACACACTAAATGTATCCTACTTTCTAGTTATGTTAATACTTACATACATCTTGAACAATATAATGGCTCGCTTTATTACATTGATTGCTTTGGTGATATAATGGTGTATTACTGTTATTTGCATTTATTTCAAGGTCATTGCCTGAAGACTTAAGAAAGTTTTGGGTGGTTGTTTTACATTTACTATGCACTTCAGCTTGAAAAGTCCCCTTGCTGCTTTTCTTAGAATCTTACATGCTCTTCCAGGGGTAATCATTAGGTGGCGCTCAAACACAGTATTTTCAGTTGTTAAGTCATCATTTACCTGTGTCTCTTGCGTACCTGCATCTGTATTTTAACAAAAATATATTTTTTATGTCTACAATAAAAAAAAACGAATTATGCCTAAAATTCAAACATATATGCAGCCTCTATATTATGTACACTGTAATTAGAGGAAAGAATAGTGCAAGAAAAGAGAAAAAATTAACAAATCAACTGAACTAATATTATCTGACAGCTGATAGACTTGGGTGTAACGTTTCCTTCTGGTGCCTGCTGTCTAAAAAAACAGCTGACTGTGATGGGATGGTCCAGGGTAGGTAGAGTCACATATGTAGTAGAGGTAAATAAATTTGGGAAATACCTCTACTTGTGTATCTGAACAATCAGTTCTGCACCAACATGTACATGTTCAGGTCTTACACCATCCATGTGCATTTGCCTTCACATTTCCACAACCACACACAATCTTTCTCAGCTCCCAGTTGATCCGGATATTAACAACCCAATGGCACAGGCTTAATTACCTACCATTACGAAGGCAAGATAGCATGCCCAACTGTATTCCTCTGCAGATTAAATATTCATATTGAAAGCACACAATGGTCAAGCTATTATAGCTGCCATGTTCTGGTGTGGTAGTTTAAAAAAATGTTCATCTACCAGGTGGGGCAATGTATTTAGCCTTTTGGTTTCAGTAAATATGCACTGTTGATGAAAATGTTAAATTGAAGAAATGTGAGCCTCTTACCCTGGATCAATATGAATGCCAAGTAAAGACACAATGGCAGCTATGAAGGAGCTGTAAACATTACTGACATCTGCTCATCAAGCTAATGAAACCTGTGCATTGGCCTTTTCAAGATGTCCTGTGGTCTAAAGTGACTAAGCAGAACCACATGTCCTACAAATTAGATTTGACTCAAATATTAGAACAGAGTATCAGATGGAAATGATGGCCATAAAGCTCTGTAACCACCAACAGGCCTCCTAGCAACATGGTTTTAAAGGACGTTCTTCGCCCGTTGTCTGGCCGTGTTGTCGGTACATTCCCCAGAAGGAAGAGAAAGAGTCTGAATGGCTTTGAGACAGGACGTGCGATGCACACGTGAAGAGAAAATGGACTACAAAAAACTCAAATGGGTTATGTGCCTTGTTTTGGGTATGACATTACTACAAGGTAAGATTTTAGTTGTGTGTGTGTGTATATGCATATATGGGGTGGGGCTATCTTTGGTTATATTACTGACCCCTTATTCTAAATTCCTCATGGAAGATTACATCATTCCCATAGCGACATTTGAATGAGATATGCGGCCAAGTAAGCATGCGGCTAAGGAACTCTTATTCCAAGGTGACAAGCTACAGCTCTTGTACTGTGCCATGTCTCCATATAAGTTGCCATTCAGGCACTTCTTTTTTATACGTCTTCTGCTGCTGTATCCTATCCACTTGGAGGTTTGATGCGTTGTGTGTTCAGAGATGCTCTTCTGCATACCAATGTTGTAATCTGTGGTTATTTGCGTTACTGTCAGCTTTGATCATTCTGGCCCTTCTCCTCTGACCTCTCTCATTAGCAACATGTTTTTACCCGCAGAACTGCTGCTCACTGGATGTTTTTTGTTTTTCGCACCATTCTTTGCAAACTCTAGAGACAGAGAACAGTGCTGTCTATGCTACTCCATCATACATCTAGCCCACCTCTCTCATTACATTTGTATGTGGCAGGGCAGGGAGTGCAGTCATGCCCAGGGTGTGGTGTCATTAATATCCCACGTAATGTTCATTACTAGCGCTGTGTAGCGATGCTACACTCAGCCGGACGGAGCTAAATCTGTGAAATTGATACATTATGAATGGTTAAATAAAGTTATTTTGAGTGTGATTTGGATTACCCAGGCACAGCTGCAGTTGTCACACTCACTGGCCTGCCAGGAACAGCAGAGGTGCCCGAGAACAGTCCCGCCAGTACAAACGTCTTCTCCTTCGATGTGTCCTTTTCCCACGGAGCTTCCATGGCTTCTGGGTACCCCCATGTCCTGAACACAAATCCCCTCACCAGGGCTTTTCTTGTGTCCATGGTCAACCCAAGCAAAGCTGAGGTGAGACCTGTGTGGTTGGTCTGGCGAGAGATTGCAGTTGTAATTGCTGTTGTTTCTGTGTCCCAAGGGATAGGCATTTTACAGCACACTATCTGCCTGCAGCACCAAGGCACCCAGTCACCACTGGGCAAACATACAGTATGAGCTGAGAGGGAAAAAAAATCGTTTTCATTTTCAAAAGCAGCACAGTTTCACAGTTAAAAACATGAAATACAGATTCTTCCACAGAAAACATACAGATATTACATCTACCTTAACCCCTCTCCATGAAATTGAAATTACATATTCGATCTTGCATTCAGCATTTGAATAGATTCTGGGATACAATTTCTGGCACAGTGCCATTTACACCACTTCTTATTGACCCAATATTATCCTTCATGCAATGACTTTTGTTTTACACAGGTAACTGTTACTGGAACCCCAAGGCTTGATTTCGAGACGGCCCCCAACAGCTTTGTTTTAGAGATCCTTGTGGTGGACAGTGAAGGAGACGCTGCTATTGGGACACTGACTGTCCACCTCAAAGATGAAGATGAAGCCCCTGTCTTTCTGGATGAAGGTGGGAGTGGATGGATGGAAAATATTTTTGTTTAACATTAAGTGCTTCCAAAAATATCAAGTTAAAAAAAAACAAATAGGTCACGTCATTAGGGCAACAATGAAGCTAACTAGTCAAGTTTGACAGAGATGGCAAAATGGCCATACATGTGCATATGTATAAGCACAGTCAACATGAAAACATCAAAACTTTTAAAGATAATAAGCTACATGTTCAAATGGTGGATTCCTTTTATCATCCTTCTGGTCTGTGAAATGTTAGGGCAGGGAACCACAACAGGTCTCATGCTGCCAATTCACCTGAGTCTAATATGTTTAATGTTCCAGACTCAGTCCTCTATACCCTTGAGAAGTCCCCACCAGGAATCATATATCAGCCAAGTGTATCTGACCCTGAGAACAAGCCCCTTACCGTAAAGCTTTTGTATATTTTTGTATAAATCTCTCTCTCTCTCTCTCTCTCTCTCTCTCTCTCTCTCTCTCTCTCTCTCTCTCTCATCTCTCTCTCTCTCTCTCTCTCTCTCTCTCTCTCTCTCTCTCTCTCTCTCTCTCTCTCTCTCTCTCTCTCTCTCTCTCTCTCTCCCTCCCTCCCTCCCTCCCTCCCTCCCTCCCTCCCTCCAATCCTGCCACTCACACTTTTTTTTCTGGGATTTGGGGGAGGATAATTAAGATTGATTTCATTTTTTATCTTTCATTCAAATATGTTTTTAAACACAGTGGAGGGGAGCCTCTCTCACTCCCTCTCTGTTGTCTCTGGTTGCCACTGTCTGAATGTGTTTTATCTATTCATCCAGTTTGCTATGACTCCTTCAAACCCAGCATTCAACGTTGACGGACAAAAAGGATCCCTCATGACTACTAAGCAATTCGATTATGACACTGACCCCAGGAGGTGAGACTGGAGCCCCCTTCCAAGTCTGAGGTTGTAAATATAAAATGGTAAATGTAGTGCAGGTACTGAAGCCTCTGAGAGGAAATTAAGGAGGAAAATGTTTATCTCAAAGGAAGTACTGATACTAAATCCCAAGGGACAATTTAATATCTTGAGGGACTTAAATCTTTATCTCAAGGAGATGATGTAATATTTTTCACGGCCTACTTATTAATGTGATAGTATTACATCCTTATCTTGAGGGAATTATATATTCTCCAAGGGAAATTACATCTTTATCGCATTATCTCTGTGTTAAGTGTCTTGATCCATAAAGAAATTGAGATATTTATGTAAATATTCTCTTTCACGCAATCTTAGGCAATGTAATGTTTTACAGTGGGTTACAGGTAGTTGTCAAGAGGCTTTTGAACCTGAGAAACCTGTCAAACATGAGATGAACAGATATATTTTTAAAGATGAACTAAGAAACATTATGCCAAATGTGCTCTACCTGCACTAGTGAGCTACTTGCACTAATGATATACTATAGACACCCAAGTGATCTATCTGCACTGATGATCTGCATGCACCAGTGATCAGTTATTTAAACCTTGAGCTCAGATCCTGCACAGCTAAGCTGATGGACTGCAGAGTGGAAATCAAGCTACACATTACAGAGTGTGCCCTCCCAGTTCTTGAAGGACATTGCAAGCATGGGACAAGCATTTGTTAATTCCATGTTAGTATGTGATGATCTCCACTTGAATGAAAGAGCCTGTAATCACATGGTCTGTTTGCTCCTGCAGTTATAGCTTCGACCTCACTGCAAGTGACGGAACAAACACGGCAGTCAGAACACTGACGGTCCTCATCGTCAATATAAACGACAACAAGCCACAGTTCTTAAAGTGAGTTACTTACACATGTTCCTCATCTGGAGTTTATATGATAGAAAATATTTGTTTTAATAGAGAGTTTGTCGTGTGGTTCCTTCACAGCAAAATCACAGCATTTACCATTCCAGAGGAGCTGAACCCAGGATACATCATTACTAACATTACTGCAGTGGTCCCTGATGATGTGTTTTACATCGGGTATGTCCTCTACTCCATCAGCCTCAACAGCTACCTCGCCATTCATGCACGTGAGTCCTTGGATCACCTTCACCGTATGGGTGCTGAATCAAGTCTGATTCAAATTGTCTGCTGATTTGAACCTTTGTTTGTAAAAACAAAATATCCCTTTTTGATAGCTGTTTTTACTCCATTTCTCTTCTTCTTGGAGCTGGTAATTGTATTATTCTCTCATCAATATATCACCCACACCCACATAACAACCTCTGCACAGAAGAATGTGCACTCCTCACATCCATGAGCAAGCCAGTGACTATAAGTCATACGAGATACTACAGGACAGCTAGCATGATCAGCCAGCCATCATGGCTACTGAAGGAGGTCACATCGGTTAGAATGTGTTGCTGCATTCTCAGAAGCTCAAATAGTTACAGCCATTGTTCATTGTTCACAGACCACCTGTACGTAGCCTGAATATAGCCATATTTTCACCATGTCTAGTGGAACCTAAGAAGAGCATATTCTTTCCATCAAACATGGGCTGCTCCACCTTTGGTTTATATCTGTGTATAGTCTGCAATCAACCTGCTGAAAGTTACTGAGCTCCCAGTGCAGTTAGTGGAGGTTGTCAGCAGGTACCAAATTAGACCAATTGTGCTATGGAGTGAATAACCTGCCAACTAAACCTTCCTCCCAGGGTGATGTTATGGCTTGTTATTGTGAGTCATGAGCCACTGTTGGAAGGACATATTATACATTATAACAAAGCTCTCAGAACAAATACCGTACCACTTCCACCTCCGGAATCAAAGGAATTCAATTGGATTGATCTGAAAGCTGTCAGGAGTGTTTGCCAGCTGTGAGTGTTTGTTCCTGCCTTTCAGATACAGGTGTTGTCACCATCGCCAGCAGAATGGACCGTGACAGCAATCCCCTGCGGGATGATCCCACCATAACTGTGACTGTGACGGCCACGTACCACCCCCCTGGACCCCCCCTGTCCCACTCCATCAAGCTCACCGTCACCGTCACAGACATCAATGACAACGCTCCCATCTGTTCTCCTGACGCCCAGAGGCATGTCTGAACCCCGCCACCCCTGAGTGCTATAACATCAGCTCAATCACAAAGACATTAAGACTATCATAAATGGCATTGATAGCATGTTTAGACTTGTTTTTGCTATCATTTTAGCATGCCCTGTAATTGCCCTGTAGGAACCTAGATACAGTAAACAGTCCATAGTATGACTTCATAGAAGTCAGTGGCTCGTCAGTCAAATCACATTTTCTCTCTCTCCAAATCTGTCCAGAGTCTGCAGCACAGATTAAAAATCAGACTTTCACACTGTGGCCTGCACTCATACACATTTCTGTGTAGGCCCTAGATAGATTGTAGTCCTTCCCCCTACATTCCCCTACAGTCTTGTGCCTGTCTCCCTGGGGCATGTTTGTCCCATATTTTTACCTTCGGGGTATTGTGCTGTGCTTGTCTCTTCAGGGTTTGTTTTTCCAGTAACAGATAAATTGTTGTTATATGCTATTAATCTTCAGTAATAACTAATAACTGAATTACACTTTCTTATACAAATATTTGTTCATATGATATTTCAGAAGTGGTTTTCCAGACTATTCTACACAAGATTACAATCAATATTATGTACAGGCTTTGTGGAGTTCCTTCAACCCACCCTTCTTGAGATGTTCTCCTTATCGAATGTTTTCAGGAGAGCTCTGACGGAGACAGAGGCCTTGGGGACCGTAATCACCACAGTGACATGCCAGGATAACGATGTGGATCCTATGTTCACGATGCACAGTTTCACTAGGCTTTCATGCCTTGGATGCAATCAGCTCTTCGATCTGAGCCCCATGGGGTCCATCACGGTGAGTGGCCTGATTGACTAACCATAGACCCCACCCCACGGGACTCACCCACTGGTTCCCAAACCCCAATAAAGAGACTACAATCCAGAGGGATTACTCGCACTCCTCCTATGAGACAGAATTACTACATACTAACCTGTGCTTTCAGCAGTGTTGTTTCTGTTTAGAAAGGGCATCCACAATAGATCTGTTTTACCCCCAAATTGCCCTGTAATTATAGTAAAGTAGTCCCATATTCATTGCCAGTGAATGTCCTATCACACACAGGTATATACATTATTGTTAAGTGTGGAAAAAATATATTTGTACTGGAAAACATTACCATGAACCACAAAAGTATGCTAGAATATGATGCTATTAACGTTATTAACCTGGCAGTAAATATTTGATGCTATTAATGTTATTTACCTGGCAAGTAGTGTTTGGCTATAGGAAGCACTAGGATAGTACAATTTCAAATGGCTTTATTAGAGTTACACTTCCATTCATTCCCTCTGCAGCCTCAGCCTACATGTAACTAAAGCTCCTCTGTGTGACAAGTTTTGCCTGAGTCACCAACCAAATATAACTGCACTCTACCTGCATGATTTATGAATGTAGCTTAATAACTGATGGAGAAAATGCTGTAATCCTACCTGGAGCAAGTGAAAGATGTATACTCATCAAGCTCCTCTGTGAGTGATCTCCTTCCTACTGGCCTGAGCTACAGGTATAAATGAAAAAAATGTTTCAATCTTCCACAGTTAACTGGGAGCCTGGACTTTGAGGATCCCAATAATCTTTACACTGGAAATCATTACAGCCTTTTAGTGGAGGCGGTTGATGCGGACGACACTTCTCTAACAGGTGCGATGCCACAGGCCCTGTAAGGCGAATCCGGTTTTGAGAACATGTTTTGACAGTTTGAATTGAGCAGTAATCCACACATGCCCATACCTGTGCAGGTGATGCCTACATTGATGTGACGGTGACCCCAGTAAATGAATACCCCCCTGTCTTCACCCCTACATCCTACTTCTACAAGATCTCAGAGCTTCTAGGAAGTAAGTGTTTTTTCCACACTCACCACAATGCTCCAGAATACCTAAACACCCATCAAGGAAGTGAAGTACAAAAGCAGTGGGACAGCACAGTGGTGCAGTGAGTAGTGCTGCTACCTCACAGCAAGAAGCTAATGAGTTTGAATCTCGGCCCTGTGTGGTTTGCATGGTCTCCTTGTGTCTGCCTGGGTTTTCCTGTACTCCAGTTTCCTCCCACCGTTCAAAGACATGCAGGTTATGTTGTGGTATGAGTGAATGATGTGTGGGCCCTGTGATGGATCGGTTGCCTATCCTGACCTACCCTGCCTTTCACCCAATGTATGCTGGGATTGGCTCCAGTCTCTGGAAAACCCTGACCTGGAATAAAAAGTTCAGAAAATGGATGAATGGATGGACAAAAGCAGCTTCACATCTAAATTTAAAACCTGTAGCTTCTCGATTACTCGGGGGTATATCACGAAGCAGGATTATTGACTTTGCTGGATAGATTCACCAAGTAAAACCTGGAACCCTTTCAAAACAGGAACATGGACTGAAGTAAAAACAGCTGTTCTGGGTTTTACTCTGTGGACTAACTCAACTAACTCAGTATTCCTGCTTCATGATATATGCCCCAGGTCCCTTTACTCACACAACATTATTCTGTTCCCACTGAGATTACCAACTGTATATTAGTAGTTTTTAGTGCTGGATCAGTTGGGATGTTCTACTGATGTGCATGGCCTCACCATCTGCACTTTTCCATGGCTTCTGTCCCTGGTCCAGGGGGGGCAGTGATTGGTCAGGTGAACGCGACTGACAGGGACTTCCCTGCCAATGGCATAAGGTATTCCTTCATCTCTGGCGGAGGCACCGGCGACCTGAGCAACATCTTCCATCTGGACCCCGAGCATGGGACCATTGCTCTGCTCACGCGACCAGACTACGAGACCACCCAGACCTACGAGCTTGTCATCCAAGCCGTGGACAGAGATCCCATCAAGCCCCTCTCAGCAACAACCACGGTGAACACATGCACACAACCCATCCAATCACAAGTCACCAGCAAACCAATCAAACAGCAGAGATTTTCATTTGGTTCAGTACTTTCATTTTATTCAGGACAAATTTCCAAGCAGGATTCCACTGTACACACACAGCTACAGGAACTAATATAATAATGTTCTAATTCTGCTCATTTGTAATTACCTTGTGAGTAATTACAATTGCAAATGAAACTTATTTTATTATTAAACATATTTAAATATTTCTCACTGCAAAGTCTTTTCATGCAGTTTGCTATACAAACATGCATTATTTTCCCATGACTGCTGTTCATGGTCAGTTTGTACCGTCTTAGGCACAACATAGGGATCCTTACGTTTCCTCTACTTTCTGAAGCATTTAAAAAAATTATCTTCAGGTCACTGTTAACATCACTGAGGCCAATGATGAGCCACCGATATGTGGACCCAATAAAACCAACCTCGTAGTCCCTGTGGACCTCCGCCCAGGATCCAATGTCCAGAGCTTCATCCTCACCTGTGCGGACAAGGACTCCCCTGCTGCGTCCTTCATCTACACCATCTCAGGTACATCATCTTCCTCATCATCTCCACCAACCATCGTCATCACCACTGGAGCTCTGTGTCATTCAGCAGTGGTTAAGGCACTTGATTTGAACTCAAGAGTGAACTAGCTTCAGGTCCCAGGTGTGACACAGCTGTGGTACCCTTTAGAAAGCTATGCAGTCCAAATTACTTATGAATATTCATCTGTATGAATGGATTATGTAAAACTACATGTTAAACTGTAAATTATGTATACAGCCCAGGGGGAAGACATCCGTTTTAAACCCACACAGCTATGCTACACTTCACCTAATGGTACATTTGTAAAGAGCAATGATTCCCATATCAAGAGTCATATACCTGTGGATAAACAATCTTTTACAAGGTCTTGTTTTTTTTCCCCCAATTGTGGACACAACCGCTGTAGTTCTCCCGAGCACAGCATCCCAATCTGCTTCCTGTGTCCTGTGTTTGGCCCCTGCAGGAGCCAGCAATCTCAACCGGCATTTTGTGTTTTCCCCTGCGTCGGGAACCAACGTGACCAGGCTCATCCTGAGGGAGCCCTTTGACTTCAGCAGTGGCCTGGACAGGGTGTGGCAGTACCAGCTGATTGTCCTCATCTCCGACGCAAACCTGATGGCTGGGGAGCCCGAGCCCAGGGAGGAGCCCCGGACCGGCACTGTGGTTATTAACATCGAGGTGGTGGACCCTGACCTCACCACCAGCATCACCACGACAACTGTGAGCATTCGGGCAGACGTTTCAACACCCTTCTTTTGTAACACCATTTTGGACGAAATATCAGTACCCAGACAGTGTCTAATATCAACCCTTCACAGGGATGTTAGATCCAAAATGTAGTAGACACCCTTCCGATACACCCTTGATACAAAATGTATCTAACACGGATGTTAGATACCTTTTTTCTTGTTTTGCATGAAACAAGACTGCGCTGATCAGAGAATTACCTGATTACCTAAGTATATATTCTAGCCTCGCATCACGTACATCGCCGTGAGAGAGAACACGTTTGACGTGAACGACTGGTACGTGACCTTCATCTCCGTCCTGGGTGCCTTGCTGCTCCTGGCCATTCTGGGATACCTGCTCTACCTGTGTGGGAAGTATCTCTCCACCCTCGACTGCAACTGCTGCGAGCCCCAAACCGTGGAGGATATAGAGACCCTGTAAGTGTTTCTCCTCCACTCTACCTTCCACACGTCTCTCACACCTTCAATATGTGTCCTGCCCCTCTCACACTGCACCTAAATATGATTGGATGAAACCAAATTGGGAGAATTTGGTTTCATTTAATGTAAAATGTCTGACTATACTGCATGAAGTATGTACAAGTAATTTCCACTTGATCACAGTTATTAACATGGTTCAGATAGTGGAGCCTTATGAATCTTTTTCTCCAAAGAATAAAAATATAAGGTTAGTCAGAGAGGTGTGAATTAGCCTGTTACAATATTTCATTTCTAAAGGTTGGTTTCCTTTTCTTTCAGCGTCCCGGTGAAAGGTACTGAACAATATTATGAAATATACATAACACATATCCATTAATGTTTTTGAAAACTGCTTTTTACAATGACTATGCTGTGTTTCTAGGACCTGTCCAGCGAGAGATCGTAACGGTAAGGTGTTCAGTTTAATATACTCTGAGTGTGAGCCACAATGCTTTGAATGCTTTGCCATTGTAGGCTGTGAAACATCTATTTTTCTACTACTCTTATTTTCTCTTTATAGGAAATTACAAAGATCCGCACTGTGTTTGATGGGGAAGCAGTAGATCCAGGTAAATTTGCTCTCAAAGACAGCAGTCTTACACAAGTACAGTGATACATAAAGCCTATCTTTATGTATCATTTTTGTAGGACTATCTAGAATTGCATGACAGCCACTACCCTGATTGGTCAATTGCAGTAACAGGGCAGATCTACAAGTACAACACTAAGTCTGGTGCCAGGAGGTGGAAGGACGACACGGCTGAGTCTAAGATAATACAGGTGAGGAGCAGAACGGTGGTCGTCCCTGAGGAGCAGTCCAGTCCACAGTCACCATCTGACACCGCCCAATTACAGAGCACGAGCGGGACAGACAGGGCAGGCACTGCCCAATCACAGATGGGGAACGACAGGGAGCAGTCCAATCAAGGCTCACCCCAGCCCAATCCAGGATCTCGAAATAAACAGCAGTCTTCACAGTCAACAGCAAGACCCAAGTCAAGGGATATCCCCATGGCAACACTAGAAGCAGTTGACGTATCAGGAATGTAGGGCTTTCTGGTCATCATATACTAAGATAAGCAGAGTTAGGTTTTTAACCAACATACATGCGCTTTTGAAAAACAAGCCAATAGAGCAAAATAGTTTTAACGACCATTGAGAAAGCTGTATATTTGAGAATTTATTTTCCTTATCTAATGTATTGTCATTAATGTAATGTAATTAGTATAATTTGATTTGATCAGCTATTTACTGTTGGTATTTACAAATATCCAAAATGTTTTCTCAGATCTCCTTATTTTATGTGAGTTTAGTAAATTAAATAAGTAAAAATCAAAAGCTAGAAATGAACAGCACTCTTGTGCTGATGCCGTGTCCTACATACTGTACATTTTAATACCCTTAACAATTTAACCAGCAGGTCAGATGCCACCAATATCCTCATGTTTCTCTGTGACAGCACATTTTCACATTTCTGATGGTACTGAACCGATTGCAATTTTTCCTTAAATTACTTTAGTTTTCTGTTGCTCACGAGGTGGTTTTCATAAAATGCTTTCATAAAATGGTTGTAAAAAAATCCAGCAGTGGCAGCAGGCTATGATATATTACTTTTTCCGTGAGCCACTCCTCGGTGTACTTTGGTAGTACCATCCTAACCGAAGATAGCAAACAGACGCATCAACTGAGCTCACACCCCATGGGTCTTGTTTGAAGAGTTGCTGGGAGTCTTGTCACAAGTGAGAGATTACGTTAATCAACCTTGCCCATCCAGTATGAAGAAAGCTTGCCCCAGATAATTACATTTTCACACTTTATTAAAACACTGCTATAGCCTCACCATGCCAAGCAACTGCCCATTTAATCTGGGTCCACCAGATAAAGTTATCAGCATGCGTACATTCCCATTACAATGTTGCAAAAACATTGCATATTTTACTAGTTGTTTTGTTACAGCTAAGTGCTGTTTTAAGAGTCAGTCTAGGCAGCACCAAACTGAATGAAGAACTAGACCAGGAAGGTCTAACATTATGCATTCAGTAATGCGTTAATTATTTTACATGTGAAAATGACTGTCTTAGCATTGCCAAGTGTTGCATAAGTTTTGTCTGAAAAAGAACCGTTTCCATTTGTCTTCACATTAATTACAATTACAATTTTTAACGAACTGTATGTTTTGTAGAAGCAAATAAACGTTTTTCATAAAGAAACTTTTTTTTTTTTTAATGCACAGAATTATTGTTTCTATTAGGCAAGTTGCCCAAAAAAGTAATCATAAATCCATGCAAATGAGAAAGCTGCCATTGGGATTTAACTTTTTCCCCTTTCATTACAAGTGTGTTCCAGCAAGAAAGTTGTTGAACTGTAACCTTTCAATTTTTCACCCCATTAACAGGCAAGTGTACATAAATCAATCATCACAGTTCAACTTAATATACATACACGAGGGACTGTTTTTCTTGTACAATGCTGATACTATCTGGAAGTTTCCCATCCTCCTGAATTAGTATTCCTTATCCCAGCTATTATTCTTGTGTCTCACAGAGCAAGTTATTGTACTCTAAGTGGCAGAGAGAGTTTGACAGGGCAGAGTTATGCGTCATTATTGAATTTGCACTTTACCAACATCAGTGCCCCCTTGTGGCTGGAAAATGTTAGTGTTTTCTGATAAGGTGACAGATCGTTACCTATTAGTCTTCCTGCTCTCTGCCCTTACAATGTTTATCATTCTTACACTGGGACATTGGACATTTCCACCCTGACACATGCAATGTTTGCATTTGGTTACGTGGTTATTCTGATTCACTCCATTATTTGAGTCCATTGTGTGTGTTCACTAAAAGTTCCTCCAATTTTTAAAAACAAGAAACTCCACAGGAACGAGGACGAACCATCAGTGCGGTTAGGTAAACAACACATTGAGCACACAGGACAGTTTCAGTCAATCCCGTTAACTACACTATATTTCCCACAGTGACTGAGATAATGCCTTTAACTGTGAGTATTTTTGAAATAGAATTATTCTACTTTTGGTTTTAAAAATAAACAAGTAAAGCCATAGGACCACCAAATCAAGAAGAAACTGCCGTTAGAGAAAGCATTCAACACGTCACTTGCAGTAAGCATATTTGGTATAATTAAACATCCGTTTCACATAAATGTTAACTGCACAGGGTTTCCAGTTCAATGTGAAGCGCTGATCCACAAACCATGAATGGAGGCCTTAATATTTTGGAAATTAAATGAAGGCAGGGGGTTTTCCCAGTTAGCATTGATTAAAAGTGAAAATATTTCAAGCCCAAGCATCAGTACAAGAAGCAATGCCTCAAGCAGCAAACTGGATCCTTCTACTGTGGAACTCAGCCACACTGCGGTATTCTCACTGCTCGGATAATGTTGTGTTTGTTTTCCGGACACCAATGGGGAAGACAAATAGCTATCAGAAGTCACAAGATAGACCAGCAAACAAGAGGCGCATTATAGAAATAGCAAATTCCAGGCACAGGGGCCAAAATTGGCTTTTATTTGGTGTGGTGAGGAGAGCCCACAATCAGACCGTGGGCTGACCTCCTTGGGTTGAGTTTCTGCTGCTGGGTTCGGACAAATGTCCCAGAACAGAATGACAAAGATACATCTACTGTACACATAGTGAAGTTCCCGATTCATTCGTTGTAATGGGCCTAATATATGCTAAAAGAGAACTGGGAGTGGAATGATAAAAGCTCCTGGAATGTATACAATCTTCTTCCTGATTATGCAGTGGAAGGGCTCAAGTGTCCAGAGTAAAAGCTAAAAAGGAAGATAATTCGGAAATAGTTTCCTGCGTCAACTAAAATAATGATTTGGGGAGACATTGATTGTATTTTATGGGGTTTTTATTTGGAAAACAAACCACCTTTTTTGGTATGCACACAGCTTTTGGTGAGTATAGACCGACAGGAAAAATGTCATTTCCAAACCCTGTAGGACCACAACAATTTAAAGCTAGGTTTACTGCATGGGGGAGGCAGGGACGCCCACACTGCCAGAGAGAAAACTCCACCACGGAGATGCCACACTAGACAGTGGATGCTTTGGCACTTTGGATGGTTGTCTTTGCTTATACTAGACATATTAATAACGCAAACCTCAAGTTACAGTCCAGCACTGATAAATGGATACATTTTTTTGAATCATAAAAAGATAATTTGTCATTGTGCAAATAAAGGCATGCAAATCTTTAAAAAAAGAAGGTAGCGAAAAATAAATCAAGCAATCGCTGCGGTATAATTACGAAATGGGAGTAATATACTTCTACCCAAGTAAGAATTCTGCTTAAATGTCATTTAAAAAACAATGGAAGCTGAAATGAAGAACACGGGTTCCTTCACGAGGACAGCCGTTATTGAAGTGATTGAAATAATAGTAAGGCACACAATGGGCGTGCAGGTAGCTGAGATGGCACAGCTTCAGCGCGTGTTCCACACTATCGGGGCGAAGCCTCGGGCACCGGCTGCTTTTGGGGTGGACTGTCGGGGCGATGGAGGCTACCTGGAGGTCAGATGGGGGCGGGGACCGGCCCACGCCCTGCCCCGTGCTGGGCAGAGTTCCTCTGAGCGTGCCAGCGCGTCTCCTTGTAAGCAAACCAGGCGTTACCGGCCCAGATCATCATGTTTAGATAGCCAAATACCTGGAGAAGGGATGCAGAGGGACAGTGATCAGTCCAGTAGAGGTGTAGCTATGCAAACTAAAGGCACACACAAATCTGCTGTATCAGAATAAGACTCCCATGAACCAACTGGCAAGAGCAGCCTTTTCTAAAGCATACTCATACCATAGGGGCAGCCAGTAAGATAAGATCCACACAGTTGTTGGCCCTGCCCTGATTGTAAGTCGCTTTGGATAAAAGTGTCAGCTGAATAACAAACAATTTATTAAAACAATAAATTCTTAAAATCACACATGAAAGAAGCACCCCATATTCTGCACACAAACAGACAGCGCGTGCATCTGCTGGGCTCTCGAGGCCCGGCAGCGGATGTTCCGGCTCTCGGACGGCGTCAGCGTCACAGTGCTCACCACAGACACGTTGAGGCTGCGCGTGGGGGCGAACTCCGTGACCTCACACGCCACGCCCGGCTCCCGGCACAGCGCCAGGGTGGCCCTGATGCCGGCCGTGCTCGTGGCGTCCTTCACCGTCTGCAGACCCCTCGCCCACGCCGACGAGCACACCAGCCAGAAGAACGCGAACACCACCGTCATCAGGAAGTCCTGCAGGGGGGAGCGCAACCGCAGCGACCAAACGCTCCGGCTCATTTACACACCTCTACACCACGTGATTCAATCAATAACTATAATAAAGCAAAAAAAAATAACAACCTGAACTATACCATTTTATACTTCAGTACTTGAAATATAATTAAAGGGTAAGTGAAGTATGAGGAGTATACTATTTTTTTCACATTGGGAAAACCATTGCAAAAATAATGTTAATAATCCACTGGAACGACAGCCCAGTTCTCACCAGGATGGGCCCAAAGTCTGAGTCCCTGTAGACGTGCATGTACCCCAGGTATATCAGCAGAGCTGCCATGCAGTACAGAAAGGCCAGGACACCGATGGCCACGAAGAACTGCACCGAGGATGCTGAATCTCCCACAAGATGGGTCTCTGCGACCGTGCGGTTACACAACGTGGTGTTTTCACTCACCAGGGGCACCTGGCTTAACCTGTGGACATTACAGGTGTCCTGAGAGTGACATCACACATACTGTATACCCACCAGGTACTCTACTCCATTAACATTGAAGATTCTGGCTCCCTGCCATTTTAAGCCAAGACAATGGAATGGGTTTCATGAATATTTATTAAGGGTCATGACCAAGTGCAATGCTACGGTTAGTACTAGTGTGGGAATGGATGTTCTGTGCTGTTCCGGGGTGTTGCACTGGAACCTCCTGCTGTTAGGAAAGAGAGAGGGTGGAAAAATGCTGGAGCTGGTTAGTATGTAGAATCTTTGTTGAGATCTTCTCCCACTGCACTAAGAGGTCGAACACAGGTGCAAGCTGCTAAAAATGGAACCAGTCATATACAATAGGTAGGATAATAATAGGATAATTGACACTTCAATGTCAATAAGATGCTCACAGTGGCTTCCTAACTTAGGATCTATGTTAACCCTGACAAAATGTCCAGCAGGACCATGGTCTGTAGTGAGTGTTGTATAAATGTCAAAATGTTAACCATTTTAATTAGATGAGGGCTTTATGGGCCTTCAGATATATAAAGTTTGGGAACCCCAGTCATGGGACATTTTGGTTACATTCATTGACACCTTGATCAGTTATACCGATGTGGTACTTCACCTGGATCTGAGTGTATCCACCACTCACCTAAAGGGGTAGGAGAAAGTGGCGCTAAGTGTTTCGTTCTTGCCTTCACTGCACAGCACAGACACCACAGTTCTCCCAACGTATGCTCCACAGCTTCCAAATGCGAAAATGGCTGCAAGCTACAATACAATAAATGAAATGGAAAATACAAATGAATAAGCATTGAGCTATCAGGCTGCTGTTGTTTATAAAATCGCATATAATGCATGCTTTCGTTTTCTTTAGTTTATCCATGCCGTTATCTAATCTGCGTGTGCAAAGCAAAAACAGACTGAGTCATTGGGCCACGGACCGTGGTTTACAATAGGCGATCTGTCGATTTGCGCAATGCTAGGTCCAAGCTGAGAATACGAGCATCAATACAAATATTGGACGACTGGGATGACCAACTGCATGTGAAGCCAACAGTTACGTTATTATTACGTAAAACACGTCCACCGTATTTTACAGCAAGACGTAGCACTGTTGATCAGTTATTGAAAGTTTAGTCTGTACTGGAATTCCAGAAACTTTTATTCTTCAGACAGGAACAATAAATAATTGCCATGGTGAATAGCAACTGGTAGCATTTATACCAAATGCTGCAGTTAAATAAAAACGGCTTCTCATAGGCCGATTTGCAAAACGCATCTCATCTAGTTTGTGCAAAGCAGAAAACACAAAGAACACGCAATGACACGCCTTAAATAACAGCTACCAGGGCCACCGTGCACAAATTATTGCGTTAGCTAGGCTCGATATTACATTAATATCATTAATGGCTGCTCCATGTGGAGAACGAAAGTCCACTGCAAGCAATACATTTGAGCATGCAACAGTGAAATTCCACATAACTTAAATTAAGGTTACTCTCAAGCTCAGACTTTTTTTTTCGTGGACAAATGCCTTTCCCAGATTTGTTATAGTAGAAACCTGCACAATCATAGTAGAAATTGTGACAAGCATGTCAAAACCTAATCAGCTAACGTTACTGCATTATTTGAACAAACAAAATGAACTGACATGACAAAAATGGGCGATTCGTCGGTCGATCCACTACATTAAGATAGATTAATAAGCAACATGCTGCTTTGTACAAAATCTAAGATGAGCAAAATTCCCTGAACCGCGTCACCACTTTCTTGGGAAAGACCCTTTTAAGTTAAAAAATAATCGCCTAAAATATGTCAGCTAGCAGCTATGTCAGTCTTAGCACCTCATTGCAACTGAATAACAGTTAGCTAAGGTAACAAAATGTAATTTCAATGAATGAACTTGAAAAAAAAGCCAGGTATTTTTGCGCACTGGATTCTGCAACGTCAAGTTAACATTAACAAGTGTGAACCAAATGTGTAACCAGTTCAGGGAATGGTTATATGTCTAGTTAACTGTTATACTTAATTTATTACATAAAATCGTGAATCCAAGTTAGCTATAGCGAACAATAATCTGTCAAGGGTCCATAAATGCGCAGGCCATTTTAACTGTTAGATAGCTAGTAAAGCTAAAGTTAACTAGAGCTAACGTTAAATACTGACAGATTAGTCTGTCCCTGATTAGTCTGTCCTTATTCTACTTAGCAAGCGAGCAAACTTTGGTGCAAAGCAGAAACAGTGGTTAACTTCATTTTAAATCGTAAAAATAACTAACGTTAACTAACAGAGGGGCCCGATAACGTCGGATAAAACTTTGCAATTCAGCTAGCTTTGTGTTAGCAGACCAAGCTATACTCTCTACAATACTATTTAGCTAGCCAAGCTGTGCCAAAGCCAAGGAATGCTGTTCGGTACTTACCCACTCCAAAACTTTGATAAAACCAAGCGGTTCCCTCAAAGGAGACAAATTTAAGCGAAGTGCCGTCATCATTTGATACGTTGACTTAACGTTAACTTAGCTAAAACAAATATGCACTTATTTTCAAAAGCTAAGAAAAAATGGAAGGAGAAGAAACCTGAGAAAGAACAGAGTAACGTCAGCCAACTCAAGTTCACAAAATCTTGAGATTCAAGATGCTGTGCGATAACTAGCTTCTTTTTAGTCTCGTTATGTTACGGTTAAATGCAACACAATACGCTCTGTTTCGTTGTTCCACATTTCTCTCTCAATTCTGCAAATAACGGTTCTTCAAGAACTTCGAATTAGCATCAAAATTGCCCGATCAAACTTTCTCTGTAGCTGATTTGCTGTTCGGGATGGACTTGAAGACGTATCCTGCGGACCGCGGCTTCCACACCAGCAGAGCAAATAGCCTATGCGTTCTTGATTCTTTTTCCTCCGCTCCTGCGTTGCCCAGGCACTCAGAAACCTCCCTGGGGTCCCCTATTCAAAGCATAGCCTACGAGTCATCTGACTTCAAACTCAGCAAAGCACAAATCCTCAAAATGCTGCTAGGTGGAACTACGTTACAGCTGTTGGATAATGTCTGCGCAGACCAAGGATAGGCTATTGCGCCTAACTAACTGCAAAACTAAGATAACGTTACATTTTAATGTTGGAAATATATAGCGTGATCTTATTTACTTGGCAACTTCCTTTGGATGCAGCAACTGTTGCTGATCAGCGATTTCAACTCGCAACCTTCAATCTTTCTTCAACTAGGCTGTTTTGTTATTTTCTAAATTGACAGAGCCCGACGATTATAAGAGCTAGATTTACATGATATACATGATGCTTTTATGTTACTATACATGCCCAGTGGTTGAATCGATTTAATGTTGGCTAAAACGTTCCAAGTCAATGCTAGGCATTTGTTTTAAAGTGTCATTAGGCCTAGTGGTCATAACCATTCTGTCTTCTCTCAGGAACTCACGACGTCAGATTAGGCCCAACGCATTGGTCCACAAGCACTGTGGAAAAAAGGTCAGAAACTGCAGCCATTTAGCCTACTTTCATGAACTTCAAAAAATAGTCGCCAGAGAAAAGAAAACATAGGCAAACAGAACCAACCTGATATTGCTCTTTTATTTCAACCTTCACACATACGTTTCTAGCACAGATTATATTTTCTTGAAAGTGTGATTTTGTCACTATCTGATTAAAAGCTAGTGCATTAAGACTGATGAAATACATCTCAGAATTCTTTATCCTTCAGCAGCTAGAGAGAGGGAATGCGTTTGCATTTCTTTCCAGTTTACAATATAAAAGAAAATATTTCAGCAAATTGGGAGGTCAATTTAATATTTTGACAAGAATGCCACAGCAATGTTATTCAAAATTTCACTAGAATAGGAAGAAAGGACAAACAACACAAGTACATAAAAAACAACCCTCTTCACATACAATCAGTCAATACAGCATTCATACAGTTTAGTACGTATACGGGAGCTAAAAGCACATCAGTCACACCACAGCTTAGTGCTTTAGATGATTTTCTTTTGGTATAAAATGTTTTATTAATAATAATAAAATAATAATAAAAACCTATTTCTCCACACCTAGCCAGCTCTTTCTAATAATTACCCATTGAACAAGATAAATGTTTGGCCACTTCATTGTAAAAAGAATCTGACCGATAAGTTTCCAGCAATATTTACCTTTCATTTAAAAACAAACCAAAAAAACTAGTCTGAAACAATGCTAAATATCAAAATCAAACGAGTAAAATGATTCTAGGTTCTCAATAATTTAATAAAACCGTGGCATGCTCTTAAGTATTTGTTTTTAAAATGATAGAAAACAGATATATAAACAAATGCAGTATATTTGTACTTGTACAAAAATCAACAGACACTTTCATTTCTATACTAATACTGTGGATTTGCTATTAACTTAAGACAGTCTTACTGCTACATTTCAGGTTAGATTTCTATAGAATTGGCCATATTAAGATTAGTATTTGGCATCTGTGAAAGGGAAAAGGTCCAGTTCCTAAATAAAAGGCAAACCTTTTCCAAAATTAAAAGTTATTTTCCCCTAATCAACAACATAATTTGCATAAGAAATACAATAATCCTCAATAACAAGTAGCAATTGTGGGCATACACAGCGATCATATTCAGCAACATTAAACAATTATTTTTACGATCTAGAGCTGAACAGCTTATTTCATTTTTTTAGAAACTTTTGTAAATGTACACATTTATTTTATTTTGTTCAAAGGTGTATGTGGTCAGCAGAGTACTTGTTTTTATATACAATAATATAAATCATCTAACTGTGGCAATATCTCATGATTTAATGTCCCATCACTAACAGTACAACAAAGATGAATAAATTCTGCGATTTAAAACATAAATCACTCTGTACAGTGCAGAGGAAAGTGTATGTACTTTTACAAAGTCTCTGAGCAAGTGGGCCCTGGTTGTGACGTGCAGTGGGGTCATCATCTTCAGTCCTTTAGAGAAGAGTGCTTTGGGAAGGGGTGGAGTGGGGAGGGGAGGTACCCAGGGGGTGGTGAAGTAGCTGGGGTTCACTGGAGGAGCTCCACCAGCTCACAGTCCTTCAGCTTAGCATTGTCTCTGACGTCATCGAAGGTGTACGTCTTCACTATCTTTCCGTTCAGAAACACCGTGTGCAGGAGGTCCTGTGTGTGTGAGAGCGAGCGAGAGAGAGAGAGAGAGAGAGAGAGAGAGAGCTATGCTATAAGATTATCAGGATCAGATTACATTTGATTCATTTGTTCTTTAATTCGTTGTTCAGATCTCAGTTTCTTGCAACTGAAGAAAAGCAGGCCCTTCCAGGTAGGGTAGAATACATACTCAACAGTCTTAGCGGTTAGAGCTCAGAGAAACAAAAGAGGATGCATTCACCATAAAAGTAATATGTAATAAACACAATACAAAAAGAAAATTTTAAAGAATGAAAATGAAAGAACTGGCTGTCAGTTCAGACGCTACTATGAATGTGTTAAAAGATGATGATCTGGACAAAATGAAGAGTCAGAACAGAAGCCAAACTAACAAAGAAACAAGAACATGTCTAGAAATACATACCACACCGTACTCCTCCAAATCCCCTTTCCCTTCTTCCAGGGTAACAAAATTTCCACTTGGTGTTTTGTGCAAGGACAGGCGACCTTTCTTTGACCTTTTATTGGGGTCTGCAACAGGGTCTTTAAACACATTTACCTGCGACAAACAAAATGGCATCTGTTCATCACAGCACCTTGGGCTGTTTCCAATGTACTGCAGGATGTTCAGGGTATTTGAGTGAAACATACTAGCAGAACAAAGCCGCAAAACCAGAGCACACATCATCGCTAATACGTAAAAAAACAGGTTTACGACAGTCTATGACGTATGCATGCAGTATAACTTCTTAATTTCAGTATGGTGCTAAAGACATGAATATGACATAATCTCAGTCTTAACCCTATCTGATCAAACCCTGCAGCTACCCCTTAATAATATCCCATGGACACCAGTGTCAGTTACACAATGAAAAACTTAAATAAGGATTCTGTGAGAATGGCGGTCAGTGCGATTTTGTGGGGGCCATCAGTACTCACCCCCAGGCCATTGGTCACCACGTAGCTGCACTTGAAAGAGCAGTTGAGCAGATCCCTAGTCAGCTTTTGCAGCAACGCCCCACCGGATCCAAATGCAATGTTCTCAATGCTCCACTTGTGCTGCTTCATGCCTTCCACAATCTGCACAGCAGAGGGACAGGAGCAGCAGTTCAGCACCCTCACACAGACGTACACAGACACACGCACAGACACACACTGCCTTCCAACGGGACATTCAAAATGTCAAAGTAACGCGCGGTCACCTCCTGAAGGGTGTTGATGTCCACTCCGTCGCCCTGGATCACTCGGATGTAGGGGGGCAGCACTTTGTACCCCTTGCTGTTCTCTGCAGGGTGGAATTTCCTCCCCAAAATATCCAGAACCTAGGACAGGAGGGAAACTGAGTCACATGTCATGTTTTCAGAACTGCCAAAAACAGGTACATTTCAAATATCTCAGTGCTTAATTATGGCTATTTTTATGGCTGCTGAAAAATTGATTTGGGCAATACCTCAGAGTTTTGCCATTGCTTAAGGCTTTCAAATTAAGGCACTAACTTTATTAGACAAAGGCACAGATTTGGCAAGTTATGTTTTGGTGACAGCCAAAGTTATTGTAAAAATAAAATCTACATGTATTTATTTAAACATTTATTTTGAAGAATAAGTTGGCGACAAATGTTGTCTAATTCCAAAGTGTGGGCCCAAATTTCTAAACCAGACTGAAAGAGACGCCTGCCTTCAGTACTGTGTCCAGGGGGTTTCCTGAATCCGGTCGAACCACGAGGGGGGCCTCGGGGCTGCGAGCCTCAATGAGACTCCTCAGGTCTTCGCCCCAGATCTTCTCACAGGCGTTGTAGATGTCGTAGCTGTCGCTGACGATGGACACAGGAACGGAGGGGAACTGCTTCACAATGTGCTCAAAGGCATCTTTCTCATGATCCTTCCCCCAGGCAGTGATCGTGCTGTGGGCAGAACACGGGAGGGTGAACAGGGCACATCAGTGAAAATAAATTTCATTAAAAAATTAATACGATTTAATGGAAGTCAGACACGGACATTGCTTATGGATACAATAATACATTACGACCAATAGAGGGCACCCAGATCACTGCAAGAGCACTAACAGGACAGGAAAGATGTGGCAAACTGTAAAAATCGAAGTGAATAAGCCTCCACTATAAAGAGGGAGAAACAGGCACAGATACTGTGTGTGCTGTAAATGTAAGAGGCATTCTCTGACCCCTTGGAAAGTAAAAACCTGAGTAATGGAACATTACATAAGGGGAATCATAACTGCAACTGCCAATTTCCCAGAACGCACCAGGGCAACTGAAGGGTGAAAACAGGCAGCAGTAAATGTCCTAGTTGCAGTGGGCAGGCCTTGTGTTGTGTTTATAGTGTACAACTACACTTCAGCTGAAGCATGGCACTGCTTTAAAATTAAAGTTAAACTGGTATGTATAACCCCTTATGACAAACATATCTGAATACAGAACTGCTTCTGTTATACTCAACATGGAGGGAAAATACCAAGGTGGATAATCTTTAGAAATCTGAATAATGTGAATATAAACTGACGGACGGAGGTTGCAGCACAGGCTGCCCGTTTGTGTGTTACCTATGTTCTGCTGCAGGCACAGAGAATCCGGGCACGGGGTCCTTGGTGCCGTAGTATTTCTTGATGACGCCAATTCCAGCCACAGTGTCTGTGCCTTTGAAGTTCACCAAATGTGCAGATGCCCCAATTCCTGCAGTCTGAAAACAACAGAAAATGATCTAAAGTTCATAAAGGGATGTAGTGTCCTGGTCTGTGTAAACTCGTTGTCTTTCACATATTGTACAAACCTACAAGGATGGAATTCTATATAATGCATTGCCCGATATAGTTAGAACTAGGCTTTGAACATTCTAGACACAGTTAGAATTGTTTCTCAAACTCTGCAGCACTGAATTAGGATAGGGTTTGGAAACCAATGGCTTTCAAACTCAGTTGGCTTTTTGAGCAAAAAATGCCTTTGTTATTATTATCATCATTTAAATACAAAAAACAACATCATCTGTACATTTATATATGTCACCAGAATTCCTCAAAATACTCCTCTTCAGCACAGCACCTCCTGAAACCTATTAATTGCTTGAATGGGTAAACTACACCCGGTTAACATTGACTAAGATCTGAGAACAGCTTTGCTATCAATTAACAACATGGCGCAGGCACTTTCAAATCATATTAAAAGTTGCGGAGTTGTAAGAAGAAAGAAAATGATCCGACGGTGGATTTAGAGTTGCTGGATTCACATGACAGTCCCTGCTTTTGGAACAGGGTTTGAAATGAGACAGCAGGGGCTTGGAGCCCATTACCTCCTGCGATGAGACGCCTCTGTAGCCAAAGTCGTGCAGCTTATACTCCAGGCCCTCCAGGTTTCCTGATGTCTCCATCAGGTACTTCGCCAAAATCTTCTTCTGTTCCCTGGAGTTGGTTGCCACGGTAATGGGGTACCAGATCTGGACCAGGATGGTCTGTAGAAAGAGCCAGAGGGGATGGGTTTTGGAACATCATTTGAGCCGACAGTTTCCTGGAAAGTGACCGTACCCTTCACGGTGTGTCCACTTCACTTCACACCATATCTGCTAAACCGGTGAACAAAACATTACACACTAAACACCGCATTGCTGCAATTGGGTGATATTCATAAAAAATACTTTACATCTTAGCAATAGTGTAACATCACCCCCAATAACATGTTTTACACAAATGAATATATGCGAATTTGCAGACCAGGTGCAGTCAACTCGAATGGAACGTGTCTACACCCCCAACGATGCTGCAGCAACACTTGATGGACGTACAGATTTCTGGGAAAACTCAGTGTAAGTATTCTAGTAATGTCAACACAAAGCATGGCCCGGCCATTTCCAGGACCCCTCACTGCTCACAGCGATAAAAACACACTGCCCGCATGGTGGAACGATAAACCTTTCTTTTGTTTTTGGTCAATCAGCGAACGCTTTCACGCCCCATCTGACCCCCCTACTGTCCCCCATTCCAAGAGTCCTGATAAACCAGCAGGCGCCACAACTCCTACCACCAGAGAACATCCAGCAACAGGCGCCATAACGCCCGTAGAACATGCAGCACTGGTCACATTTGGGGACGCTTCACTTTCGCACATTAGAAACCACCAGGGTTTTCATAGTCATTTCTCATCATTGGTGGCGGCTGAAGTGAGCTTCCCACTTCACTGAAACACTACAATTGCGAAATCCATTATAATTATGATCCATTATCATAGCCAGAATGGTTCAGGTTCAAATGGCAGAAGGGAGCAAGAAACATAAAATGGCCTCACAAATTAACCATCTGTTTCAAGTCTCAATATGTATGGTGAATTGCACATTGTGAGAGTCACCTCATGGCTTCTGCACAACAAGAAAATATATAAATATCATTAAATAAAACATATATAGGTAATACTCTGAACATTGCTATATTAAACAATCAATTTGTAATCTATATACAATTTACATTATATTGCCTTCTTTGTTTCTATTCCAGTCTAAGGAAAACAAGAAGTCTAAGAAAGAAAGTCTAAGAAAGAAAAACAAGGTTATGGCTTGTTAGGCTATGATGCTGCACATGTCATCGGAAAGACAGGAGCAGATGAGCAGACATAATCTATACTTATGAAATCATAATCGAAATTTATCAAATCATAATCCAGATTTATCAAATCATAAATTTAGGAAGTGATGAGTCATGTGTACGCATGTGTGTAAAGGCCTGTTCAAAGATCTAGAGCACAGGGAATACTTAGTCCAGCCCAGTGAGCCTAGGTAAGCATTGGGGTGAGAAAGGTTCAGTGGACACAGAAACATGGGCTTTCACTGTGGTTTTGGGCAGTTCCCTGCGTCTCCGGTCCTGTGGGCCTGTGGGCCTACAGTGCGCCCTGCTCTTTCTTCCTGCTGCTTTCAATTGATTACGTTTGAGTCAGCAGCTAATTGAGATTTAGCTGTCTGCACTCACAATCCTTTCACTGTGAATTTGGTGCAATTCCTGCATGAAAAACAGGGTTGTTGAAGGTGCTAGAATGGAGATACAAAGATGTAAGTGTGGGGTTTCTTCTTTATATGTTATATTATACTGTATTACACAGTCAATCTCAAGTCTTCCATTTTGTGGTCTAGGCCTGAAATCCCTAATTTGTACTTATCACTTGTTTAAGGGACACAAACAAACCTGTACCAGGTGATGTCAATACTTGATCTGTGCATTATTACTAATAACATGATATCACTCCAAACAACACATTTGCTCTGCAAACAAACACACACTTGGTACCAAATGATGGCAATCCCAGGCAATCTAACAGCTGAATGCTAACTGATCGGTCGGAACAAAAGTCAACAGTGTAGTGTGTCCTACGGGTGAGGTCCTGGAGAAATGGATTTTTAGCAAACTGGATCCTTGGCTCTCAGATGTGGCTTGGAGCTGGGGGCTGGTGGGAACAGCCTGCGGTCTGCCTCACTGACCTCCACCCAGTTGGTGAGCCAGTAGCACTCTGGGTCGGTGCTCTCCACGGTGAAGAGGACGTTCCCACGTGGGATCACGCTACCCTCCGGCACCGCCTTGATCTCGATGGGGAGGTGCCCGTCGTACTTCTGTCACCGGGGGAGAAACCGGGGCATTAGTGATCACCATTTCTAAAGCTTCAGTTCATTAAAACCTTACCACATCAGTGGGTTAGTCACTGACACACATTTTTGCCACATTTTAAGCTTATTTTGTCCAAATATTTTATGCCTAACTGCACTCAGGCCCGGTTCATTGCTGCTACAGTCCTAGCGTTGGAGCAGCACTCTCCATCTGCAGTAGGCACAGGTGGACTGCAGGTATACCCATAAGACACTGTTGCCTAATCAGACAACTGCAATGCCGCTGAATTAAGCCACTATTTAAAGACTAGGCAGAAGCTGTTGACAATGTCACTGTGGTTACGGAGGTGGACGGTGCAACCAGGAGGTTTGAATTCTGTCTGAGGCACAAGTACTGACCCCTTGAGAAAGGCTCTCAAATGGAGCAGCTGTACAGACCAACTGTATAAATACACAATGTGCAAAATTATCAGTGGCATCGATGGAAGCCTCTCTTTTTCAAAACAAACAGGAAGCTATAGACAGCTTTTAGTAAGTCTACACTTGTATTAATAAAAGAGTACAATTACAGTTTTGAATAAATGTTAAAGATGAAAACTAAAAATGTTTGAATTGAAATCTGAGACGCAGTTTCCCAGGGTGAGTATATGCAACAGGAGCCGTCCTGAGGGTGTGTCTAAGCTCAAACACAATGTAGACCATTTCACTCCATCAAAGCGCAGTTCAATACAGAGACTAATGTAATATAGGACTATCACACGGAAACTGCCCTGATCATATCTCTTAACAGTCTCCTGCATTATGTGGTGCTCCAGATTTCATGGTTCATGTTAACAAGCTTATTTTGAACATTCTTAGAAATAAAAATTCCAGGATGGTCTTATAATCTACACTGTCTTGCTACATCAGCAAAGTCTGACAGGCAAAATGAATTAGCTGCTCCCTGCTCTGAACAAATTTAGTATTAATTAAACACTTTTATTAATAAGACAGATGTGTCTATTTGGCAAATTTGCTGCTTCTGCATACCTCCAGAATGTAGTTCCACCCTTTCTCGTTAAAGACGTCATCCTGAAAATGCTCACGATATACCTCCTTTGCTTCCTGAATCTTTTCCCGAGTGGCCACCTTTCCTGGGAACATGAAAAGAAGACGAAGAGTTGAGACACAAGGGAGAAAAGTGAGTAAATGAGAGAGAATATGAGACAAGGAGAGGAACGTGGGAGAATAATTATGAGTGACAGATAAAGAGTGCAGGGTGAGAAAGAGAGAAAGTGTAAGAAAAAGTGAGTGACCGAATACATTTCAAAAAGGGAGGGGGGGAGTTAGAGGGAGAGAGTAAACTGCTGGAATCTCTCATTCCTCCCCATCCCTCTGTTATTGCATTAGTAGCTTCACTCAAACGGACAGAAAGCCTTTGTCCCTCTAGGACAAAGTACTTACCCTCTACTAAAGCTATCTTTCTTAAAGTCACAGAGACCCAAAAACCACCAAAGCTGGCCCTTAAAGTGACACTATTTCAAAAACCAACCCACTGCTATCCATAGACATCACACAAGGCGTTTAATGTAAAAAAAACAAGCCCATTGCATAAATCTGCTTAAAGTCACCAACCCAAAAGCTAGTCCACTGCTACACTCTGTTAGAAGTTTAGCTATCCCCAAAGAATGACTAAACAGGTACTTATAATGTGGAAAAAGACCTGACTGGCTGTTGCTAGCCACTGTAAGCACGAGGCAGCAGCTCTATGCATCACTGTGAACAAATGAGCAGATGTTCCTTTGTGCCTGCTGGTGTCCCACCGCAGACCTTAATACACCCAAACTCCTACCATGAAATCCACTTGTGTTTTGTGCTTAAAAAGAAGAATAACTGACTCTCCTATGGCTGGGAGCAGTTTGAGGCAGTGCTAAACCTTAATGTGAGGACTTTGGTTTGTTTTTCCCCCAACAGCACAACAAACAGCCACAATGTTTCCTCCACTGATCCACACATGCTGCTTCACCTTTAAGGTCAAGTTCAATTACTGCTTAATACATGCCTTCAACACATGACAGTCATTTAAACACCAACACTACCGTGAACAGAAACTCCTCTCAAGGCTTAAAATATCTAACACAAGGCCCATGTTGGGTAAACTCTGGGTACAAACATATTTATCGACTAGTGAGACCAAGTTACTAACAATTCCTCTGATAGGAGTCAACACAATCTTATCCATTCCTATTTGAACTATTCAACTGGTAGTTAATCAGAATTTACCTGAGAAAAGTTTTCCGGGAAAAAAAGAAAATGTTTTGAACGCACATACCTTTTAAGTATTTGTGGAGAATATACTGCAATCCATAAAAGACAGTTTTGTCATATTTGACTTTCCTGGTCTTGGTGGGGTCAGTCTTCTTCTCACGACACTCAAAGTAGGAGTACACTTTACTAGTGTTGGGTGGGTACTGCTTGTAATGTGTGACCTATGAAAGATAAACAGAGAAAATTATATAACAGAATATGAGGTGGTGACATGGGTCATCGCTTCACAAAAACTCTCCGACATCACCTTTGCCACACAGCTGCCAATGAGAAATGTTGAGTTTTATTTGTTTTTTTGGGGTTTTTTTGGTTGTTTTTATTTAAATGCTTTTTAGAAAGACGGGTGACAATTGTTGTCTTTAATGCGACAATATGGAAAAATTACAGATGTGAGAAATAACTCAAGGAAACAAGAGATGTGAGCTTTCACAAGGCATAAATTGACAGTCCCTTCTAAGGAGACTAAGTTCAGCGGCTGCACCTCACCTGATTCTAATCAGCAGATAAGACTGTATCAGTACCCATCATGCCAGCAGCTACCCTAGCAGGTATGAGATTTACAGAGTATGTGTATAGTAGCATCCACAGTCCGTTAAATTGATATAGAACCTTCTCACATAGCCGATACTGGTAACTCTGCATTGCACAGATAAGGCAGAGCTTTACCAGGACACACATGCCTAAACTGTGTAGAATATGAAAACTCTCAAACAACATTGCAAACTCGCAGATTCCAGAGGGCGCCTGGAGGGCTAGTTCACAAGAATTATAAGGGAACACATACTCTGCACAGGTGTTACACATGCACATACAACTACACTACTGGTCAAAGGTTTTAGTACAGTTTACTGTTTATTAAGCAAAGCAGTTTAACTTCTGTATATAACCGCAAATGGCACACGGTAAGAATAGTCATAAGTAAAAATTAATTTGACTAGTTTGGATTGAAGTTTTAAATGTTATAAAAGAAAAGGTTTTTTTTAATTATAAGCTACATTTTATAAAGCAAACCCTGATCTCCACCATGATAACCCCACAGACTCCACTGTGCTCAAACAACTTTTACACATGGATGAAACACAGGAACTCTGAGCACCATCTCAATAACAGCTGTGTTTTTGCTGTGGGACTCCCTACCCATCTGTGCCACCTAATCACCCTGTTTCTTTAGTAGGGCTTGGGTGCTGAGCCGCTCCTCAGACAAAAACACCCCACTGAGAGGACGGCACTACTGTAGGAACCAAGGAGACCAGGACATTGAGGGAGCTGCTCTCTGTAATGGTTCCTCACTGGGAATCCCTCCACAGCGTGTTGCTCTCTGTGCATGTCACAGGTATAGCACATAATTACACACAGCAAACACAGGCACGGAACATGAGGAGATGGAACAGCTGGGATAATTAGATTACACTGATCCTTACACAGCATCCATCAGTGCACAAGCAAAGCTTCACCAGGGAAACGCAACAATGTGCGGTGATGTCAAGAGAGAATTGCCCCCCCGAAATGGAAGGTGCATGTTTGTGTGTCTGTGTGTGTGTGCGCTCACATGTGGAACAGGACAAACCAGGTGTTTCATATGGCATATGGCTTGCATAACGGTGGTGGACCTACATGTCAGGGTGATCTCTGGTGAACATGCATAGCCCTTTTATAGGACAGGTAAGACAGACGCAACAACCATATGACAAGACCATACATTCAAAAACGCTGAATCATATTGACAGACTATACAAAAAATAAAAATATACAGTTAGAAGGGTTAAGGGTTACAAAAATGCTAAATTTGCCTCACTTGTCTTACCTGTCCTATAAAAAGGCTATGCGTGTTCACCAGAAATCACCCTGACGAAGGCACATCTTGCCGAAATGTTGGTATTAAACACAAGCAAAGGAGAAACCGGAGTGTGACTTATTTTGCTTAGTAATCGCTCCGTTAGTCGGCACCTAACAAACCTCTGGGTGTGCGCCATTCTGTGTGCACATAGGTGCAAACTATATTCACATACTTTATGAAAACTACCTTGAGCCCCACCGTGACTAGTTCAGCTGTGCAAATTCAAACTGACACACACTGCTGAGATGCAGGAACTCTGAATGCACTCTAAGGAATTGGGGTTTCCTTCTGGTGAAACGAAAGAGGAGGTTAGACACCATAGCCCAAACTCACTGCGGCGAGTAACTCCACCTTTCACTGGAAAGAAACTTGCAACATTTTCTTCCCCATCATTAACCACTAGAGCTGAATTTTCTTTTTTTAAATACTCTTTCTTGCACAACACATTTGTACAAAGTTTAGAGCTGAGGAAATCTTCACAACACATTCACATGCATACACACAGAGACGGGTGACAAATTAAAGGTAAACAATTAATAAATGAGTGCAGAAACTCATTGAATGCAGATGCTTCCATACAGGTGTATTGCATGATACAGTTAAGCAATTAACATCCTATCTTGCTCTATGGCATGAGCAGGGCCAGTTGACCTTGATTTTGGATCAAGATAGCAAGAGGCCCAAGTGGCTTGTTTGAGACATCCTAATGTATTGAACTAAATTAACTGACCAGAGGTTTGTAATGAAAATCTGGTGAAGTGATTTATGGGCCCTTTTCTCTGAACCAACAAAACAAGAAAATCAAGCCTGAAACAGCCCTCTAATGGCCGGAATAACTGAACAAATATTTGCACATTTGCTCACAGGGAAGGAACCCTCAGGGCGGGCTGCGCTTCGAACCCTCACCGTTACTCGGGGGGACCGAAGGATCCGGAAAAGACTGTGGCCTGCTGGCAATTATCTCCACAACGTATTCGAACCCTCAACTGGCTGACCGGGAGCTCCTCTGTGCAGGTATGTCTAACCGACTGTGGAGGCCTGCTCCATGCAGCCAGAAAGACATACGTAGAACCTGGGTGTTTTTGAATGGTGCTGCTCTGGAATCCGTCATGATCTACAGTATGTTAACAGTGCTAGTGTTCTGCATTTTAATAATCATTTCCATGCATTTTTAGCTTATTTCGACCATGGTGAAGCAGAAATAGCATGAACAAATGTTTTCGAAGTAAGCCATTTTAATAATCTCAAATCGAATACTTTTTGGCAATGACACAGAAATGTGCGCCTGCCAAAATAACAGATTGATTTGTCGGAAATCCCGGACGCGTGAGCGCGTGTGCTCAGGGAGTGAAGGGAATGAAATTCTCATGTACCGTAGATTTTCGACAAAATCCCGGCATAAATGAGACGCATTCAAATCAAATTTGGTGTTTTGGAAAACGGATTTCGTTGTGCAACAGCTTTCGCATAGTTTAAACCTGGAGTAAAAGTGAAACCATTGCCTGATGCTTAGCCTACACGGTTGCAGCCCTACGCCATGTCTGAACACACCGAAGTGAATAGTCTTTAAAAAAGAATCCTAATGACCCCAAATGCCTTCACTGCGATGTAATCTAGATAATATATCTAAAGAAAAAGCATAATATTTACCGTTGGCTGCATGTCACAACATGGATTATAATGTTGGATAAGAACATAGCTAACCGTCAAATGTCCCGTTGAACTATGCTGGTAGCTACCGTTACATTTATGATTTATCTGGCTGGCTACAGTGACCTATCAATGTAGGCTATAGCCTACCCAGACTGCTAGAGGTCATATATATTTAAGACTGCAAACGGGTCGCCTTGGAATATAATCGGTTTCGTTTGAGTGGAACGCTTCAGTTACTTTCTGTTTTGTTTCAGTTATGAAGGTGCTTCTAACCGATACATTTAGTTAAGGTGATCAAGCACGCCAGGCGAATGGATTGGTAGCTAGTTAATATTTAAACGGGAAGATAATTTCGCACTGGCAATCGGGTGGTTGGATGGTGAATGGGTCATCTCGCTATTACATCCCCCGCACCGCCTATTTAGCTTGCTAGCAAGATCACCATAAAAGCACATCATTCGCATGCTGAACTAAAATAAATCCATGCAGATCGCATAACTTCATGGCCACACTAACCAATATGTACCGGAGATCATCACGATTAAAACCACTGTACATTGAATGATGTGATCACTGGCAGGCTAGCAAGCTAGCTACCTGCGATCCTGGCACCCATTTGGCCTAGAGAACTGGCGACCTAGACAAGCGTGATGGCCTTGGGAGGATAAAGCCACCTTGCTTTCTCCACACTTTCACTCAATTAAGTCCGAAACGCACCATGCAACCACACGATTTCAGCTCCACACCTGGCATAAACGTCCTCACCTTGTAGGAATCAGTCGCTAGCAATATATTGAAGTCTGTGTCTCTGTTCTCCATCTTCCCCTTGTCTTGGGTCGCGTCTGTCAGTATTGTTATTCTGTGCTCTGTGCCGGGGACTCAACCAAGCCCCGTCGCTGACCAGGGATGATGTACCAACCAAAAAGAGGCGGGCCTAAAGCTCATGTTCCCATTAAAAGCGGGCGGGGGGCGCTTGGCGACGAGTCATTGGAGGCCAGTGAATACGACCCGCCCCGTACGCCCCCATGTGCTCAAACAGCTCTTGTCGAATGCGCGGCTACGAGCTGGGTTGCCACAGCATAGTGGCCTACCTAATGTTATGGTCTTGATGTCACTGTCAGGTACTGGTATGCATGAGCGCAGTACAAGAATGCAGGCGGCTGGTTATAAAATCGCACCAAATTAACGAGAAATCGTATTAGTAGTTTACTGGTGGCTTAGTCTCATTATAGGCTACAGTTCAGTGCGTAGCCTACATCCATGTTGAATATGTTTCGCGTCTGCGCAGATCTACTGATCCTATGGCGTGTGAAACGGTGTTGTAATTGAAGAATCCGGTCACTTGAAAGATCAGTGGGCAATCTCTACCCGGTTGTTACCCCATGACCAAGGGTAACGTGATAATGCAGAATGGTGGCAATCTGTTGACCAGCAACGATTTGTTATTCTGAAACCCATTGTGTTTTCTACTTTTAAAAATCAACATCAGGTAATTAGCAAACGTAGGCTATTTTTTGCATCAGTGCCAAATTGCGTGGGACGCTAAATCATCAGGATTAGGCCTATAATTTAACAAGAACGGCCTTTCTGGTGTTCAAAGTTTCAAATGACCCATAAAGCATCATATTATTAAATATCTAAGATGAAAGCTTTACAAACGGATGCTTTAAAGATAACTATTTAAGTTGGAGATTTCTATGAATCCCACACGTTGACAGATACTGAGGTGGGATTGAATGCATGTTAGTAAAATTTTCTGGGGTTTAAACACATATGATTTCTTAATGTATGAAAACCAGACATAATTTGTAGACCAAACCCCTTTTTGAAATGTAATAATTTTCCCTAAATATGGATTCACATTCAATTTGACTTACAGGGAAACCCAGCAATAGTAACTATAAATTGGTTCAGCTGACAGAAGTTGAAAGATGACTTTCTGACCTAAATTGACCACTCTGCCTTACCAGAGCAAATTCAAATGAATCAATCCAGTCTGTCACAGACAGGTCCTGGCCCGCAGGAGCATTGCCCCTCCCTATGACATGTATCAACTAATTGCAATGTGTCTTGCTTCCACCAATTCCCACGATGATGATGATGATGATGAATATTATTATTATTAAAGCAAACACCAAGCCTTTTTTTTATCAGTGCCAAATTGCCTTGGGCTATAATTGAACAAAGTGCCTTTCTGGTTTTCAAAGTTTCAAATGACCTATGAAACAAATGGCCAACATATTTATGATTAAATATCTAAGATGAAAGCTTTACAAATGGATGCTTTAAAGATAACTATATTGTAAGTTTGATGTTTCTATGAATCCCACATTTCGAGAGACACTGAGCTGGGATTGGGCCTTTATTATGGCATGCATGAAGCAGGAAAGCAGGTTGTTTCTATCTTAAAGGCCTAACAGTAACTAATAGCAGTGTTATTTTTCCACAAATAAGCACTGCCAAATATCATCAGAAGGTGGCAGTATTCCCCATACAAAGTCTATTTGGTACATACAGAAAGAGCTACAGGTTAAAATAAGTGCGATTATAACAGCATGAAAAAACATATTATACAATTATTTTGAAGTCGAAACTGAAACTAATCTTGTAATCAGGCAGGGGAAACTCTTGTCACTCACCAACAAGGCAATTTAATAAATTTATTATTTTATGCGCTTGCATAACATTTGCAGTTAATTTCAGTTTTCGGGTAAAACTTAACTGAGTGTCGGGTAAATAAACCTTGGCAGACGTTTTATACCCCATGGCCCAAAGGCTACATCTGTTTTCAGTGAGTGGTATACAATTACAATACAACTATTTTCCAAAACGAAACGGGACAATATTTGTATGCAACATAACTTTAGCTTGCTCTGCTACACTGAACATTCATAAGAACTACAATAGTGGCCATTTAAAAGCGGATACTAAGCAGCCAATAGGAGTATAACATGTTCTAGCTGTCGCCGAAACGGGAATAGAGTGAGTAGAAGCAATCTGGGGCTGATTTAACACAGTCAGCAATACAAGCAAGCAAGTTCGATTCTCTCTGATCAAGTTTGACTTAACTGCCTAAATGCCGAAAAGCCATCAATCGAAGCACTTTTGGTGGCATATGTCTTATGTGTGCTGCTGAGTGGTAAGTTTTCTTTTTGTTTTCTCCATACGACTGAACCTGCCTCGCTGATTATTACTGCCAATATGACCTACCGTTACTTTGCAGCGCGTTGTAGGCTTCTGTATGAACTGTGAATAGGCTATTTAATTTAAACCAGTGTATTATTGTGTCAAGTGAATACTTTATTCTATCTATGGTGTTAACATGGGTGCTGTTGTTTTTACCCATGTGGGACATTGGCCTTTGTCAGAGCTAGCGATAATTTGACATTATAAGCAAGTCGTAGTATCCACGGTAGCTATAAATTCTGCTATTTATCTTAAATAAATGTGACATTCATTTTCTGGAGGCCCATTTTTCAATTCAGCTATAACTTACGCTTGTCAACATGAAGCTTATATGTATATGCTACGACTAAAGAGTCTTTAGCGCCCACATTTTTTAACATCTTTTTTTAAATTCACGTCAGTTGTATTGATTTTCTTTTCTTTCATAGTTGTGTGTTTTTACAACTTTTCCCGTTAAGAATATTTTTAAAAATGACTTCATCGTCCTTTGCACGCTTCCTGGCTTGCAAGACTTCCTTTGCATATACGTCGTTGACACGAAAGAAGAAGTAGTCTAACTTGCATACAGTGCAGTCTTATCCGTAGCTGTTGAATGTGAACAGTGCATGTATTGTCTGTTCATTTGTTAACAACATAACGCGAAATAACGCCTGTTCGTTATGGAATGTCAGCGACAGCCCGATATCTGTTCACATAAAACGATATAGGCTATACTGCCCAGATACCACCACTATTCGTTGCGAAAGAGATGTGTCTTCCATGCATTGTGCATATTTTTATTAGAAAAATGTAGCCTGCTATCTGATCTAGAAAGACCACTCTCAGTTAATTGCACTGGACACATATTCTCTAGCTGTTTCGTGGTGAGAACAATGATAATCTTTAGACTGTTAAAGTCGAATCATTCACAAACACCACATGCTATTCATTGTTTAAATAATTGGTTGCTTGTATGGCCACACGACCTTATGCTTAGCACAACATACAGAACTTCAATTTTTCTATTATTTTTATGCAAGTGTTGATTTCTCATATGCTAAAACATGTAGGTTTCTTCAGAAGCTTTGGTATAATCTGTTATATCAGGGACATATTTTATCCAGTCAGATAAAGTATAGTAGAAATAATGTATTAGTAATGTCATGTTCATCTGTCCATATATGTCTGTTGTTATTATTTAAATTGCACATACATTAACGCACCCACAACCCAACAGCCTGCAAAAGAAAGGTACTTGTCCTTAGTGATCCCTGGGGTTAAAGCAAGGGCTATATTCTTCATTGGATTGTACACTTTCTGAGTTAATGAAAACCCTGCTTGTCCTTTTGATTTTAGTTTCATGTCAATTATTTAAGTGTTCTTTTTTTAGTAAAATGGAGACAAAAAAACACTAAAATGTTTGCATTATACATAGCATTCAAGAACATTTTATTATTACAGACTAATGGGATATATTTAATTTGTTTCAAGTGTTCTATACATTAACAGTATTAATTACATTATACGTACAAATTTGAATTCAGTGGTCTACCTGATATAAAAATATATTCTAGAATTTCTTATTCAGGATAATCAGACAGGATTTAACGTGTTCCCATACCGTTTCCAGACACTCTGAGTATGGAACAGCACGTTAGTGATGATGAGCAACCTGTAGTGTTTAGAGACGAAAACAAGAGGAGGAGAAGGAAGATGAAGGCTTTCACCTCCAGCTTCTCAAAGGAGATGGATCAGATAGCCATTGAATTTGTCCTCCCCACCACCAGCAAACCTCGGAAGAGCCCAGACACGCTACAGCTAGACGTGGTGGGGAACTGCACGGTCGAGCAGATCAAGGCCCAAGTGTGGCTGAAAGCTGTTGCTGCCAATCTGTGCCCCGAATTCTACCAGAAGTACACACCCGACCACTGCATCTTACTTTACCAGAAGAAGGGAAACTGGTGTGAGATCTACGATAAGCACCAAGTGTTTCAGACCCTGGACTGCATTCGCTACTGGAAGGCACTGAAAAGAGATCTGGGTAGGATTCATCTGGCCACCAGGCCTCAACCCACTGAAGAGTCTGTTCAGTATCAGAAGTACCTGAACTACCTAATCGGGTATGATGTCACTGACGTGAGCAATGTACACGATGATGAGCTGGAGTTCACTCGGAGGAAGTTACTAACCCCCCGGAAATATGAGCTCACGGACAGAGATCCTAAGCTTTACTCCATGGATCCTTTTGTAAGCACAAAGCCACTCCCAGAGTACCTTCTCAGCAAGATTACCAACAACAACATTCTCCTGGTAATACACACTAGCACCTCCAGTCAGACTATCAAAGTGTCCATTGACGATACCCCTGTGCAGGTTCTTCAGTGCTTCTTCACAAAGATTGCGAAAAAAAGGGCACTGCTGGGTTTTTCAGAGGAGGTTGGCGAGTCCGATTTCATCCTGCGGGTTTGCGGCAGGGAGGACTACATTTTTGGAAACCATGCCATTACAGACTTCCACTGGGTGAGGCAGTGTCTGAAGACTAGTGAGGAGATTCACCTGGTGCTGGAGACCCCACCGGACCCAGAGCAAGACGTGGTCCACAAAGAGGACTGGTCCCTTGTGGATGACTGCACCGGTGTGGCTGGCTCCCATGAGCAGCTGACTATCGATGAGAAAGACCATGAGAAGGTCTTTACCATCTCACTGTGGGACTGCAACCGAAAGTTCCGTGTCAAGGTCCTGGGCATCGACATCCCTACCTTGCCTCGCAACTCAGAGCTGATCGTTTTTGTGGAGGCCAGCATCTTTCATGGGCAGCAACTGCTGGCCCAGGAACGGACATCGTCCAAGCCCTTCACTGAGGAGGTGCTTTGGAACTCCTGGCTAGAGTTTGGCATCAAAATGAAAGACCTGCCCAAGGGAGCTCGGCTGAACCTGCAGGTAAACTGTGGAAAGGCCCAGACTCAGACCTCCAAGGGGGTCTACCCAGACAGCAGTAGCCAAGAGGGAAAGGCCAAGACCCGCTTGCTGTACTATGTCAACCTGCTGGTGGTGGACCATCGCTGCTTGCTCAGACAGGGTGAGTACATCCTGCACATGTGGAAGATGCCAGAGAAGAGTGAGGACCATGGCAGCGTCAACGCCGACAAGCTCACCTCCGCCACCAACCCGGACAAGGACAACTCCATGGCCATTGCCATCATGTTGGACAAGTACTGCTACCCCATCGCCTTGCCCAAGAGCCGTGAGATGCCTGAGGCTGAGAGCGAGAGGGGGCAGAGGGTGATGCCCAACCATTTACGGAAGCAGTTTGACCAGATCGTTGCCACTGACCCACTGTACCCGCTTAGCCCGGAGGACAAGGAGCTGCTCTGGCACTTCAAACAGGAGTGCATGAGGCTCCCTAAGGCCTACCCCAAATTCTTGGGTTCAGTGAAGTGGGGCAAGCAGGAGGCGGTGACAGCCACACACCAGCTCCTGGAGAAGAGTGACACTTGGGACCGGAGCCCACTGGACGTGGGCCTCGCCATGCAGCTACTGGACTGCCACTTCTCTGATGCTAACGTTCGCACCATGGCTGTTAGAAAGCTGGAGACACTGGCTGATGATGATGTCCTGAGGTATCTGCTGCAGCTCGTACAGGTGAGATGCAATCTAAAAAATCCTGCTACATTTATTACATAGAATAATAGTTGAAGAGAGAGAACATTTTTTGAAATGTAAAAAAAAAGAAATGAAAAGGAAATCGTGTCATATTAACAAAGTATCTATTAAACTTTTAAGAGTGATGTATTTATACAGCACTGTATCAGAACTTATACTAGGGAGACACTGCCTCCGTATCTGCATAGTTTCACTTGTGAGATCCAACATATGTACAGTATCCACCTACAGGTTTACTGGCAGCGGACTGACCCAGTATTTACATGGCTTACATATGAGACAGTGGCAGACTACCAGTAATTTGAATAAGCCAGCTGCACTGCTTAAAACAATGAATCCATGGTCTGCCATTCAAATCAGCTTTCAGATCACTCTGTCATTGAAGACTCTTTGTATTATTGGTGGAAAAATTGTGTATGAAGTCATTTGCACACTGATACATTCACACAAGAAGATAGCGTTGTTTTGCACCACAGTAATATTTTCAGTGGTGCTCTAACTTTTAGCATAACTATCACTTTTTGCAATTTCTTTTATCAAACTTGCTGTCTGTTGTTGCCAATCTGTTCTGTGTAGGCTGTGAAGTTTGAACCATACCATGACAGTGCATTAGCCAGATTCTTACTGAAGCGAGCTCTAAGGGTAAGTCCTACCTATTCTCTGTCTTCATCATTGAAACACTTACTTGGGACTGATTCTAAGACTATGGTAGATACGATGGGGATGCATAATATTATCAAGACATCCAGTGAGCAGAAGTTTTGCAGGCAAAACACACATTACAACAGAGCATCTCTGAACACACAACGCATCAAACCTTTAAGTGGATAAGCTACAGCAGTAGAAGAAAAAATATACAAAAAGTGTAGGCTCATTAGTATAGGCACATCTGTATTCACACACATACCACAGAAACTGCTAGAAGTCTATCCAAGGGTACAACTGTTCTACATCTGATTGTCCCACTGTCATCCTGACCCTCTGACAGAGCAAGCGGATTGGCCACTTCTTGTTCTGGTTCCTGCGTAGTGAAATCGCCCAGTCCATGCACTACCAGCAGCGCTACGCAGTCATCCTGGAGGCGTACCTGCGGGGCTGTGGCGAAGCCATGCTCCAGGACTTCCGCAAGCAGGTGGAGATGACAGAGGCCCTGCAGAAGGTGACCAAGGAGATCAAGACCATGTCCGCTGAGAAGTACGACGTGTCAATGCAAGGTAACCCCAGGAAATCTCAAGAGTATTACTGGAGTATTGCGCTAGGCATCCAACACACTGTTCACTAAAGTAAAAACAGCAGCATTCCATTATAGTGAATCATTTATATTATGTCTCTGCTCTCTCTTAGCTGTTGCCGGGTAACATTATTCGAAGTCCCCTTGGTTTGACCTGGTTTGTCCTATTGCCTGATTTATGCTCCATATATCAGCAGGTTACTTCAAAAAAGTGAAGTGCAATCATTGCTGCTACTGTATCATAAATTAATTGTTGCATACAAACATTTGAACATAACTTGGACCCACCTGCATTGATCAAGATTGTAGACCATAAACAAATGGTCCAACCAACATGAGTGGATAGCACAAACACAGCTTCCAATCAGGGATATATATGCAGTTGGTATTTTTACAGGTGCATTCTCTTTTATTTGATAGTTATACTTTCATACTCACATAGTATGAGTTCCATAAGTATTTGGACAGTAACACAATTTTAAAGGGATGTACGTAATTCCTATACAATTCACTTGATATCGATGCAAATACCCTCAAAAAAAACTGTGGGCTGTCAGCCATGAAGGCATTACAGCCCTCTAAAATTATGTCACTGTCCAAATACTTACGGACCTCACTGTATACCACAGAAAAATACCTTGTTGTCTCTAACTTCTGGTTTTCTGTAAATTTCAGTTGTTTTTCAACTGCGGCAGAAACTGGAGAATTTACAAATATCAGGCCTGCCGGAAAGCTTCAGGGTTCCCTATGATCCAGGCCTGCGAGCCGGAGCTCTGGTGGTGAGGTTGACCCACACTGTTCCACCCTCTCTTCCTCTGCCACAGGGGTCACCAAACCTTTTCACCTTCAGTCTACTTATCAACTTTCCCCAATGTATTTTAATTTAATCTCACTTTCACTGTGAAATTCCATTTTTAAAGTAGCCCAGTTATTTTGTTATAATTCTACTTCCAACAACAGAAGATAGATAATCCTTGAAACACCTTTTATCCATAGCCTGACATCCTTCATTAATGTAGCTGTAATTTGAGAGGCATTACTGCCTGCTCTCTGTTTGCAGGTTGAGCAGTGCAAAGTGATGGCGTCCAAGAAGAAGCCGCTCTGGCTCCAGTTCAAGCGAGCTGACCCCACCACGCTCTCCAGCGACACCATTGGGATCATCTTCAAGGATGGAGATGACCTTCGCCAGGACATGCTCATCTTACAGGTGTGCCCATCTTCCGGTGTGCAGCACAGGGCCAACACAGCATTATCTTTGAAAAACCTTCTCACCTCCATCTTACGATGGAAACTTTTTACATTTAAGGAAAACATAAAGCGTGATCTGTTATATCTCAGTGGAATTCCATGGAGGATCACTCACCTTACTGCTGACCTGACTGTGTTTTTCTGTCGCCTAGATTCTGCTGATAATGGAATCTATATGGGAAACAGAGTCACTTGACTTGTCTCTGTTGCCATATGGTTGTATTTCAACTGGAAATAAAATAGGTAAGTTTTCTTTCTGTAAGTGCAAGCTAAGAAAAGCCTTTTATAAAGGGTATTTTATTAAGGCCCTAGATAAAACAAGTGAAGATGAATTTTTGTGTGCAATGTACGTAAAAATTGGCTGACCAATAGTCACCCCGGACTCTTACACTCATAAACTTGTGTACACAAGCACCAGAGTTCCCTTTTATCCAATTGATCATTACCAAAAATATAATACATTAATCTTGATAATTTACAGTGTACAATCATGTAACTTACTGTACCATCAAATCCAGCATTGTGCCAATGTTGCTGACACATCTGCTAAGCTTGTGGTTTTTCACTGTATGCCTGCTACCAAAGTCATTGGTGATTCATATTCACTACACATAACATTCACTGCAAGAGCATGTGGCTGCATGAACAGTAAGTATTCTGAAATACTTAAGACTGGAAGAAATGCATTTATGTGACACCTTTGAATAGCTTTTTAAAATAAGAATTGTTCATTGAAATTGTTTAAATGAAAAAAATGATCTTTGAAAATTGTATAGGTTCAAGCCTAGGCAATGTTGACTGGGAGTGAGCAGAGACAGAACACAATTAGGGGGGCGGGGGGTGAAGTCAGGCTGGGTTCCTTGGGTCTCTGCACCCGGCATAGCTCTAGCCTTTCTGCTGCCCTAGGCGAGATACTGGGGGACTTTGGCCTGGAACCGGCTATGACTGCCTCATTACTTCTTCTTACAGACAGACCAAACTCTCATTCAACTGACACTAGCTCTTGTGTAGTACTGGGGAACAATTTTGTGGAAAATATTTAATTAAGTGAAGTTAGAAAGTTAGATGCTTCAGAGGAGTGAATGTATTTCAGTTTTCTTCTGAGGAGTCAGGTTTCTTCTGAGGAGAACTAAAGAGGCACTGGAAAGAAAGAGAAAACTGGAAAGAAAGAGAATCTCACACTGATCCCTAAAACATTGTGAATAAGTGTGACCCCTGAACACAGTAGGGTGAATGTTGTCCCTGCACAGGAATGATCGAGATCGTGAAGGACGCCACTACCATCGCCAACATCCAGCAAAGCACTGTGGGAAACACGGGCGCCTTCAAAGACGAAATTCTCAACCAGTGGCTGCGAGAAAAGTGTCTGAGTGAAGACAAGGTCTGCCATTTCCGCTCTTGCAACTCCTTTGTTTCTAAACCGAGAGTGTGTTGCTATATGTGAGATAGGAAGGAAGTGCCCCACCAGACCACTTCCGGATAGCTCTGTACTAGTGTGACTGTTGAGAAGGAACTGCGTTGTGATCTCTAAACCTTGTGAACTATCTGGATACAGTAGTACATGAGATGAGCCATCTAAGTAAATAAATAATGACCTTGGTGCCTAAGCTGTGGAAGAGGATGGTTAGTGTGAGGGGTCGATATGGGTCACATATGACCTACCTGTTACTTGTTTACAGTATACAGTTACAGTGTACATGCAGTATACAGTTACAGTGTACATTCAGTTGTTTAGCTAAAAATGTACTTGGTAAGTTCCATGTATTAACATGAGCCGGGCAACATTTCAATAAGGGGTCACAGAAAATGTATTTACCCATAAATCATTGCTTTACAAAACACTGAAATACATGTATAAACAAAATATTCTTAAAAGGTCAAATATTGTTCCCATTTCGAAGATCGGGATACCCTGTAGGCAGGTTGGGAATCTTTATAGACCATCGTCTATTTTGATGGTAGAAGATGCATGTAAAGGGGATGGTCAGAGATTGAAGGATCTAGGTTGCAGGACTTGTATCACTGACCCTTTGAAAGAGAGTTGACGGGTACCCTTTACCCGTTCTCTAGTTCCAGCAGGCTGTTGAGCGGTTTGTGTACTCCTGCGCGGGTTACTGCGTGGCCACCTACGTGTTGGGGATTGGAGACCGTCACAACGACAACATCATGATTACAGAATCAGGTACTCGGTGCTTCTCTGTACTCATTTGGGTATGCACACTCTGTGGGTGGTGACAGTAAACAATCTCCCTGCTTTTAGGTAACCTTTTCCATATTGATTTTGGACACATACTTGGAAACTACAAGAGCTTCCTGGGGATTAGCAAGGAGCGGGTCCCGTTCGTGTTGACACCAGACTTCCTCTATGTTATGGCAACAACTGGAAAGAAAAGCAGCAGCCCTCATTTCCAGAAGTTTCAGGTGCAGAAATCTCAGTCCTGTCCTCTCCACATTTCTATTTCAACATGGGTGTAACATGAAGAACAAAATGTCTGTGATATGAATTATTTCATGTTTTTGGATATATGCGTGCATGCTTATTTGGGTGGGTGTTCATGCACACAAATGTATACGTCTACATGTTTGTATACTCTGTACAGCTATATGAGTGTCAGGTTCTCCTGTCTCTTGTCAATATATGTGTGTGAATATAAGTGTGACAGGACATGGGCCGTGTGTATGTGTGTATATGTGTGTGTATGTATGTGTATATATGTGTGTGGGTGTGTGTGTGTGTGTGTACCTGTGTGTGTGTGTGTGTGTGTGTGTGTGTGTGTGTATACGTGTGTGTCATGATCTCCCTTCCCTCTCTGACAGGACGTGTGTGTGAAGGCCTACCTGGCTCTGCGACACCACACCAACCTGCTGATCATCCTGTTCTCCATGATGCTGATGACGGGCATGCCTCAGCTCACCAGCACGGAGGACATCGAGTACATCCGCGAGGCGCTGACCGTGGGCAGGGCCGAGGAGGACGCACAGCGCCACTTCCTGGACCAGATCGAGATCTGCCGGGACAAGGGCTGGACCGTGCAGTTCAACTGGTTCCTACACCTGGTGCTGGGAATAAAACAGGGAGTGGAGAAGCGGTCTGCTTAGAGGTGCATTTCCCTCCTGCTTATAGGGACTGCAGTTTATTTTAGTTGTCTATTCACCCAAATGGTAGACTACATTTAATCTTAAAGCAACTGAAAAAATAAACCCTTAAAAATTACATTTTTAGAGTCTTGTAACCTGTTCATTTGGGTACTGTACATCTTGCACAACAGTAAACTTAAATTCCCCTCGGCTAAACTTTTCTAGGTTCACATGTTTTCTAGTCATAATACCGGCCCGTTGTCTGACTGCTGTCCTGACTTATCAAAAGTTTAACTGTTGATAAAATGTGCTCCCCATTTGTGTTGTTCATTTATGTATTAGCTGATTTTATGTCATTTTTAACAAATAGGCCATATTATTTGGGGAAAAAAAATATTTACTGAGTGATCGCTTTATTAGGTAGACCTGTACACCAGCTTGCTAATGCAAATATTTAATCAGCCAATCATGTGGCAGCAACTAAATGCATAAACGCATTTAGTCATGTTTTTCAGACCAAATGTCACAATGGGGTGTAAATGTGATCGAAGTGACTTGACTGTGGAATGTTTCTTGGCACCAGACAGCCTGGTTTGAGTATCTCAAACTGCTGATCTCCTGGGATTTTCATGCGCAAAAGTCTCTAGAGTTTGCAGAGAATGGTGTGAAAACAAAAAACATCCAGTGAGCAGCAGTTCTGTGGGTAGAAACGCATTGTTAATGAGAGGTCAGAGGAGAACGGCCTGACTGGTTGAAGTGGACAGGAAGGTGACAGTAACGCAAATAACCACGCATTACAACAGTGGTATGCAGAACTCTAAACAGATAATGTGTCAAACCTCTAAGTGGATAGGCTACAGCAGCAGAAGACTAATAAGTCTAATGCATACCTAATAAGATGTTCACTGAGTGTATATACAAAAATGAAACAGTACCCTCTGCTGGACAGACTAGTTCTGGGTAAGCCACGTTTCATCTGTTTGCACTGATATAGTCAAACAAATGTTCAATATATAATATGACAAATTCTGAATCAAGAAACCAGTTGTACATGTATTTATCATATTAGCAAATATTGAATGCTGCCCATTGTAGATTCCTTAAGTAATGTAATTGTTCATATTTTGCACTTGTAGGTTTTCAGTATCTGTTCTATTTTTTTTGCTTCTTATTTGTGTTTGTAAAAAGCATTTTGTGTTTTGACTATGGTGTCCAATACTGTAAGGTAATTTTGTGACCTTTCATATGCTAATTATTGACATGGCTGATCGATGGATAATTTGAAGGCTCACCAAGCCTGTTATAATTACTCACGAGGCCCGAGTGGAGGCTGCATGTGCTTCATGGTGTAGCAGAGTTCTCAGGGAATTTTTACATGTAATCCATTGTGTGAGATGCAGGGGTCTGGTTAGCCTCGCTTACCCACCATTTTGCAGGCCTACCTTACATAATATATCTGGCATGGACCCTGCTCTGAACTGAGGCAAATATGCATAGACGGCACCTAACTGCATGGAGGTGAATGGTCACTCCCCCCCTGGAAATTGAGAAAAACAAACTGACACATCCCACGGCCCCTGTTACACAAATCAGTCTTTGAGGGCCCCGGTTTTACACCCTCCTTTTACCTGGGTGTCAGAGGTGAAGACCTTCTTGGCCAATCAGTTGCACTAATTGTTCACTTAATTTTGTAGGAGAAAAGGGAACCAAGGCCAGATTTGGATTCAAGTACCAGATCCGAGTATTCTTGCCCCATTGCTTTATTGTCCGTTATCCCAGTTTAACTCTATGCTGTGCCAAGATGTGTTACCAGGCCAGACAGTAGGCTGGAAAGTGGGGGTATGGTCTTGGTTGTAGAGATGCTTCTTGGTGTCCAGTGTTAGTTGCTGGCATGACTGAAGATGCTACTGTAATGCACAATACCATACTGCTGTATGAGACCGGAGGAACAGGAGCTTTAGATGTGTGCTCCCCCTCCATTTTAGATCAGTGGTCCTTTCTCCTGGTCTCAGAGAGCCTCAGGGTGTGCTGTTTTTGTTTTTGCCTTAATATCAGCAACCCAAGGAACCAGGTGAGTGAGTCAATGGTGTAATTAACTGCTTTATTTGATCATTTAACTGCTTAGTAACAACAAAAGCCAGTACACCAGTTCGGCTCTCCAGGACCAGGAGTGAGAGGACCACTGTTTTTGATGAACTGCCTTAATGGAAATGGACTTTAATATGTTGTTTTTAATTCTTTTGAATAAAATCAGGAAAAGATGCTTGTTTGTGTTTCATTATATTATACATATATTCTTAAAGGACCCACTATCAACAAAAGCATTAATTTTGGCATACTGCATTTATCAGTGAAATGATGTTGAAAAGAGGGATTAAACCAAGTGTTTCTACTTTTATAAAGATGACTGGAAAATTACTGAGGAAATTCTGAAAAGTCAATTCTTTTTTAATCGGTTTGGATTGTGCTCTTATTTTAGCCTATGAGCTTAGGCACATCTTCATTAGGAAAAACAGTTCACAGAACTATTTTGAATGCAGCAGCTGCAGTGTGTTTCCTCTATGCACCTCTGTGTTTACCTGCTGGCCGAAATATGAGTGAAGCCCAAAAATCCCCACATTAAGGACGTCACCTGAACAAATGAGAGCTCAATGATTCAGTGTGCTGAGGAAGTAGGCTCCAGTGAAAATGGAGGACAGGTCAGAGCTGATTCATGCCCGCTCAGCCAGCTCTATGGAACCACAGCCACAGAGAAGTACCATTAATTACACTTTCTCTGCTGTAGGAACACAAAGCAACTGCACATCTGTAGAATTTCCCAAGGTGAAGTGTAATGGGGACTGTAGGACTCTCTGTAGACTGCAGATGCTAAGCGACTGAACGCAGTGTCCATTACCAAACTGAAGAGACAGTGAGTCCGTCTAACCGTCCAGAGAGTGAATGTTAAACTGGTCATTACTACATTTTATTGGACACACATCCACCTCTAGCCAATGACATGTGGGGACGCGAGTTTCGGCATCAAAGTCTGGACTGTTCCACACCGCCTTCCTTCTGCTTCGTGCTCAGGCAGGACGGCGAATCGCGCATCCACATGATGAACAGTGACAGATGTGGGTCAGCGTGGGGGCGGCAGCACCGCAGAGAAGAACAGGACGTGACCACGTCAGTGCTGATGTGGCTGCACCGTACACAGCTGTACTCTTCGGCTGTGGTTGGGAGTAAAAGCCCCATCACCATACCCATTCCTGCTCACCTGCATGGGCTACCTGCGAGACTGTGATATCTGCCACTCACTTCCACTCCTGCTGTTATCTTCCATTCTATTGGAGGTGGAACAAGTTATATGCAACGCTGTAGACCACAGGTGTCAAACTCCAGTCCTGGAGGGCCGTAGTGTCTGCTGGGTTTTTGGATGTTCTCTGCACTGGTGCTTCAATTAAGTCTTCAATTGGCTAAAGACTCCACAAACCTTGTTCTCGAGGTCTTAATTGGCAGCTGATTGAAAGGAAACCTCAAAAACCTGCAGACTTGGAGGCCCCTGGGAATCTAGTTTGACAGCCCTGCTGTATACCCTTCGGTAATGAGGTGTCCATTGAGCAGGCACCATATGTTCAGATATAGCTTTCACCTGGGCACAACATTGCATTATCTCATTAGTAGAAAAGTAAATGGGTAAAACACCACTGTACCCGTATTATGCAATATTCTTAAACTAGGTTAATTCAGAAAACACCTGGCTGTATGAATGGTAGGCTATGTCAAATTATATGTTAAATGTGAGCTGTGCAAGTAAATGTTGTTAAGGTTGACAGCTGAGTACATCAATAGTACAAAATTACACATACCCCGAAATATGCTTATGGAGGAGTATGCTGCCACTTTGCCTGAGAGTGTGATAGAGTGTTCTACCAAGAAATAAAACCAAAAACGGGTGTATTAGCATTCCCTGAATCCCAACACATTTAGTGATGTGGGAAAGCGCCAGTAAGTCGCCCAGGAGATTACCCCAGTCCTTTTGTTTTGTTCCTGTAATAAATCGGGCATAGTTCAATTAGCCAACAACAGGCTGTGACAGTCTCACTAAAAGTCCTGTTTGTACCAAGCAACTTTCAAGTTAGATTTTAAACTGCTGCCAAAGAAAATAAATTAAACGGTAACCTATTTATTAGAATTGAACAATTGTGCCTGAAAATGTCCTTCCTTTAAAAGGCTAGAATTCATTAAAATGAATTAAACAGATGAAAAATATATTGGGCTATTTACAATTTAAACATTAACAAAAGCTTAATTGAAGGTAACGTAGCAACAGACCTGCAGTCTACTCACATAGGCATACAGTAGCTATAATACCCTTCAGTTATATTAGCTATTTCGACAGAGAGCTGCCTTGTTTAAACCAGCATGTTTAACCCAGATTTCGTTTTAAATTAGTTCCATGAGGTCAACGACTGTATTTAGATATCAATTAAAACAGATCTCCGAGGGAAATAAGGCGGAGGACTTAATTCAATTCCTATAGTGTTAAGGCTAGACTAATTTGTATAATTGTGTATTTGTTTCATATACATATACATTTAAAAATAATGAACACTTATGAAGACCGTCAGCTGTCATAATACATCATTCAGTTAGCCTACATGATTCAGTCTGTAATTCAACAATCCAAATGTATGCGCAAAACATGCACTGTCGAAAACACAATAAAACGACACAATAAGAAATGTAACATTTGTAACATCACAGGCAGTCGATTAAAATGACCTCCACAGTGGTAATCGTGGTCAATTCAGACTGCTTATTACTGAATAAGCACTAGCCTAATTACGAGAGATAGATGTTCCATTAAATAAGATGTGGCACATTTTGCCAGACCATACATAGGTAGGTTTTGCCACTGCAGTTTTGCAGCGGTTCGCATACGTAATCCCTGGATGGGTGGTTGCCATGGTTTCTTGGGTCACATGCGTGGGTTTCCTGTAGCCAGCAGCTAAAGATGCTAGCTAGCTACAGTTGTTACTGCCATTTTCATTCATTCAGGGGCTTGATAGCAGGAAGCTTCGTTCATTTCGGAGTGCACGGGGATGGGAATTTTGTTTTGTGCAGCGCTTTCTGTTAAAATACGTACCTCCCGAAATTACTTCCTTTAAGCGGAATTTTAACTATCGTAACGTTGTTTTTTTTAAAGGAAACTAGTTATTTTGTTCTGATTCCTCCAGAGATTGTCAATAGGAATGAGTATAGAAATTCCCGAAGGACTGACGGAGCTATTGCAGAGCTTTACCGTGGAAGTGTTGAGGAATCAGCCCCGAGATCTGCTGGAGTTTGCCCTGCAGTACTTCACTCAATTGAAGGAAAGTCAGAGCCAAGGGGTCGCTTTTGGCAATGACCAAAATTCGGCTATTAGACCTGGGAAGGCAGTCAACTTTATCGAGGAAGCCATGCAGATCGACTCGGAAAATGGGGAGGATGAAGAGGAGGAGGACGAGGAATTCGTAGGTAACAGATTAACATTAGTATTCATCAATCAATGGTGTAGACTTGTATTCGCTGGATACCGTTAGTTGTTGCATTAGCGTGACACACACAAAACGCAAAGACGCCCGAGAACGTTCAGTCTGAACGTGTCTTGCAGTGTTAATCACGCTTTACCTCTGCCATGATTTCGCTTCTTTTTTTTCTTTCTTTTTTTTGTGAATGGCAATTTGAAAATGCCCTTAGGATATATGAATGGGATACGTACTTTGTTTTATTGGTAAATAAAATTAGAATTTTAATGAATCCTATCAACATCCACCTAGAAAATGCGACAAACACCAAATTATACATTAACGCTAATTAATCTCAAATGAATGCATCGTGCAGTAATTGTTGGAATGGGCCAACCAGCCTGTTAGCTGCGTCCAAGGCGGGCTCAATGCTGTGTTTGCACAACAAACGGAACCCAGCACAGTCAGTATCTAGCCTACTGCTAGAAAGGCCAGCTGGATCCTCTGTGATGAATGCCAGTATTGTAAATATGACAATACAAATTGAAAAGACAATTCAAAAAGACCTACGGTAGCCTATTTTATAGGCCCTCAATTAGGCTAATTTCGCATTCGAGCATTGTAGTTTGTGATTCATTCAAAACCGAATAATGTTGACTGAGGTAGCCTTGTGTACGTGGGAAGAAATGATGTCTTTGAAGCATGTGCTTTGGGCGTGCTTCCTAAATCTTGTTTCGGGAAAGAATTGATACGTAATGTTTGGCATTGACGTTCTCCCCTGGTTCATCCAGTCAAGGTTCAAGACGGTCCTCCACACATGGTTTTTATTTAAATGCATAATGACACTTAGCCTGCAGTGGGTGAAGAACACGTATCTGCAGGATTGGGCCTGCTCCGTCAAACCTTGGGAAGGTTGTGTTGTGTTTTCTTTGCTGGACTCACACAAAGACAACAGCTCAATATGCAAATACTAGTGCTAGTATTCAATATACTAGTGGTAGAAATAGTAATATTAATAGTTATTAGTATTATTAATAATTACTCATTAATAACAACAGTAATGCCAATAGTCTACTACAGCAGCAACATTTTATTTTATTTTATTATTACTGTTTGGCAGTCAACACTTATATTTTAGCCCATTTTTTTCAGAGGTAATATTGTATTTACTGGTACAACGTTTAGAAACCTTTGGATGGTAACATTTGTTTTACGTTCTAAACCACTATACAGCTCCATATCTTATTTTGTGGCTCATAAACACCCCCCCCCCCCCCCCCAAAAAATAAATAAATAAATAAAAATAATAAGGGGTTTTGAGAACTTGTTTGAGAAAGACAGTCCTGAAGATCTTTGTTTTCAGTGTGAAAAGGGGGAGGGGGGGGGGGGAGGAGCAGAGCAGAAATTGACTAAATGGACTAGAGCAGAGCAGAAATGGACTAAAATTTACTGTCTCACCAGAAAAAGAGGTCCAAAAAAAAAAACATTGAGGGACTCAATTCAAATAAGATCTGTTACTTTAATTTTCCCATTCCAACCTACTGTCCAATGAAAAGCATTTTTAAAAGGATGAAGAAGGGGAAATGTTGTTGCAGTGATGGTATTGATTAAATTACTGCCACAAGGAGAGTATTCAAAAGTGCTCCAGATGCTCAGTTCTCAGGTTTTGTTTCAGACTGACAGTCCTGATGTTCCCACAATGCACTTCTGTCTGCCTGTCTAAATTATGTTTTTAATTCAGGTGCTATGAAAAGGGCCGATATGTTCTTTCACACTTGACCAACTGACCTTGCAATTAGATGTTTCCAGGCTCAAATCCCAGATGAGGCCCTGCCGAGGTTAACCTCTATTTAGGTGCTTATCCCAAATAGCCTTCGAAAATTCCTAGTTTTCTCAATGGGGTAAAATGTAAGCTATGCAAGTCTCCTTCAATAAGGAGATCTGCTGCAGTGCTCTAGTGCACCTTTTTTGCATTTGCCCCTAAACAATGATGTGTGCTAACTGCTAACTGGAAAAATAATTTATGAGCACATCTACTAATTGGGATGCATTAGTATGCTTCTACATTTTTCGACTTAAGAGCACACGCGCTCCTTAAAAAAAAATGTTAGTCCTGTTCTAAGTAAATATTTGGCTAATAGTTAGCAGTATAATTGTTATGTATATTATCAGTTAACATATGATTTTTATCTTAGTTGTAGTTTGTTTCTTGTAGAGCCAATTCAATAGAGAACTGATAGCAAGGAAGCTTTTAGCAGCTGTGGTAGCTGACTGGCCTGGCGTTTTGAAATGGCCCCCAGTCTCATGTATCTTTCATCAGAAGCTTTTGTTTCAGAGCTAAGTGCTTTTATTGCCTGACGCTTTTCGTTTTTTTAAATTCAGATTTTATTCAGAAAAAGAATCACGAGCTTCAAAGGATAAAAGAGCATTTGCCACATGTTTAGAAAGAGCGTAGTTTAGTCAAATGAACATGCTGCAGAATGGACAATAACAATATGTCGAGGTGACATTGAATCTTCTCTCTACTCTGTATAATGACAGGCCTGTGGAGGTGGCCATGTTATTAATGTTTTTTATATTATTATTATTATTATTATTATTATTATTAGTTCAAATGTTTGAATATGTAGCCTATTTTTTCATTCATACTGTATGTGCACTCACAAATTCTAACGTTCCATGTTGCAAAAACATTATCTCTGGCTTCTGAATGACCCTTTTGTCACTGGTGCAAAGCCAATCATGTTTTGAATACAATTACAATATTAATATTCTGCAGCAAGAGATGGTGATATATAGAAAAGAAGTGCCACTACCAGCAGGCCAGAATCCTCTCCTGTGGTGGGAAACCAATTACGCAGTTAGAGCAGAAATACCTGAGCATTCCAAGCACTTGTATTCAAGCAGATAATTATTTTTTGGCAGGCAACATTGTAAATGAAAAAAAGCACAGCACTTGCCTGCAACCAAGTGAATCGCCTTGTTTTTCACTAATAATCTCTGACAGGGTGGCGCTAATGCAGACTGCCAAACTCAAATGGAACTGTTTTCATGGCCATGTAAAATGTTCTGATATCAGCAGGTACAACCTCAGTAAGCTAATAGACATAATAATGTAGCTTGCACCATATATGGCTCTTTACCTCTACATTTTGAAACTTATCTCTAAAAATAATTAGGATCAGGTATCATAGGGAACTGGAGCGGTTGCTACTGGCTTAGAATGGAAAATATAGAAAGCAAAGATTAAAAAATCTCAGTCCTTAAACTATAAAACAGGGTTATTTTTGGGGTTTATAAAATGATTAAACTAGGCTGGCACTACTGACTTCAGAGTTATGGCTCTAATCCTGCTTGTTTTTTTTTCTATGCCTGCAGTGAGATGTGTTGGTAATGGTTCCTTTTTTTCCCTCTCTCCAGCTCCAGTGATCAACAGATTTGTAAGAAGAGCTTCAGGTAATTCAGTCAGTTTCACATTGTGATTTGTTGTCTCTGTCAGTATTGGACCTTTTGTTTTGTTCTTTGGCAAATTCCTCAATCTTAAGAATCAGATAAAATTTTTTACAAGGGAATACACAAGCTTGGCGTTTCTCTTCAACAGCAGGATCAGAAATGCTTCCTCTTTTGTACAGAAAGAACAATATTCCTTTTTTTCACAACACATTTACCGCGATACTTTCAGTTTCATAAGAAAAGAAACGTGGGTACCACATGTATTCTCTCTCTCTCTCTCTCTCTCTCTCTCTCTCTCTCTCTCTCTCTCTCTCTCTCTCTCTCTCTCTCTCTCTCTCTCTCTCTCTCTCTCTCTCTCTCTCTCTCTCTCTCTCTCTCTCTCTCTCTCTCTCTCTCTCTCTCTCTCTCTCTCTCTCTCTCTCTCTCTCTCTCTCTCACACATGCTTCTCACAATTCTTTCTGCTATTCTGTTATATTATGTGTAAATTCAGTTGCAGTAGACCAGGGGTATGCAACCCTCATTCTGGAGTGCCAGTGATTCTGGTTTTTGTTATATCTGAGCTTCATTGCAAGATTACCTACAGCATCTACGGGTCACCTGCATTTATTAGAACATGCTGTATGTCAGTGTAGTGCACTGAGGGTGGGTATTGTAGAGCGGAGTGTATATAGTGTACAGGAAGTGTCCCCAGAGTTGTAGGAAAGAAGATGGTGAAATGGAAGGTAAAAGTGGTCCTTTGGGGGAGATGAGAATTTATGCTTTGTTTGGATGGGTGTGTGCTTGTGTGTTTATGCATGCATGCATGTGTGTGTGTATGCATGTGTGTGTGTATGCATGCATGCATTTGTGTGTGTGTTTATGCATGCATGCGTGTGTGTGTATGCATGCATGTGCTATGTCTGTGTTTAAGGGCCTTTCATTGGTAGATGTCCATTCTCTGGAGCGGGCAGTGAAACCCTCACAGTCCCAGCCCCCAAACCTGCCCCACATTAATAATGGAACAGCAGTCCCCGGGAACGTGCTGTTCTTTCAAGGGCACCAGTTCAGTAACGCCAAGCTTTTCCCTGTCTCTTTTCAGAAAAATGAATTTGGTGTTGTGTATACATTCTCCCTTCTGCAGACATAATATATCGCTTCTTATTTCTTTTAGTTTATCTTTCTTCCATTACCTGTCATAGTAAAAATATATGTCCACAAGCTCAGTGTCATTTTTCATTCTGTAGCTTTTATAGAAACCTCACTCTTGTTACTATTCCACTTCCATTCTCTCTTTTGGTGATGATAAAATAATAGCCGTCAATTTGATACGTTGTAAAAAACTTAAGAAACAAACCAAAAAAACAAATCCACAAAACTGCTCAGTTTTCCAAAGGCCAGGAAGTGAATCTCCCAGGTGACATAAAGTGACTTGAAAGGAAGTGTCCTGTTACAGGGATGTTGAGAATCCTTCTCTCTTGCAGTATGTGGAGGTGGTATTGATCGAGACAGTGGAGCTTCCGCTGTGCTTATCACATGGCTGGATATTAATATCAGCAATAAAGTTGGTCTCTGTATAAGTTCCTGTTTCTAATTCTACATGTTTCAGGCGTTTTCATGCTTCCAGAAACTTTGGTTAACTTGGTTTCTGTAGAAGTTCCTGTTTCTAATTCTACATGTTTCAGGTGTTTTCATGCTTCCAGAAGCTTTGGTTAACTTTTAAGCGATAACAAACTATTTGATCATCAACTACACTCACCTACTGCTAACATTTTACAGCTCACTGTATAATAGTTACACTGCTTTAGTCACATACTGGGGCTGTGTGATTGGACACAACCACATTCGCTCACTGCTGCATACGGACACTCCAGTACACTAGAAGGTTGACTGCCCAACTCACTTCTTGTAGAATACTGACACTACCCAACTGACCAGAGTGCCAGTTGCCCAGAAGTGGAAGTCCTCGCCAGTATTTTGTTTCAGTTGCTGGGATTTGCTCATGAACACAATTCCCCTGGCTGTGTTAATGAGCAACTTTCCACCTGTGACACTGCCCAAATCACTGTGTGATACTAACACAACTCACTAGAATACTGACACTATCTGACTGGCCTGCTGCAGAATACTGATGCGATCTCATGTACATACTCCAAAATACTGAGGCTACACAAACCTCGGTGCATAATACTCACACCATCCCTCTCAACTTGTGTAGAATACTGACGCATTCCCTCTCACCTACTGTAGAATGCCGACACATCCACACTCACACACTGGAATACTGATATAACCCTACTTACTCATAATAACCCAAGCAGGCCTTCCAGTGTCCAGGACAGGAGAGGAGAAGAATAGCTTCAGGCGCAGTGCAGGAGAATTGAGGAAACCACTGCTGAGATGTGTGACATTGCAGTACCTGACCTGTGTGGCATGGCAATACAAAAGCACCAACGTGGAAGTGTCGCTGCTCACCAAAGAATGGGTGTTGGAGAGCTGATGTTTCCTGTTACATGTACCTGAGGTGGAGAGTGCCAGGACCAGTGCAAAAGCAGAAATGGGCTTGCTGTGTACACAATTAATTAAGCTTTCATTCATTAAGCGAGAGATTTATTAAGACCCGGTCATTAGTCAGAGCAAAAGAGAGCTTTGCGTTTTATCTGCATCCAAGTTTCAAATCCCTCAGCAGACCAGTAAGCTAATTTAGCCTGCACATTGATCAAGGTGATTGGCCACACGTGTGACAAGTATTGTATTATGGCTTGTCTAATGGTGGAATATGTGTGGCAGTCATTGGACAAATTAGAGTTTTAACCAGAAGGTTAATACTTGAAAGTCCAGGTGTTGTTGTTTACTAGAGTACTTACTATAACCTACATTTCTTTGACAAATATTCAATGAAGAGAGAGGCTGTTTAAGGGCAGTTGCCAAGAAAATGAAATACCTTTTAAATGGCCCCTTTAAAATAGAATTTAAAACGCGTTATCTGTCCCAAAAACAGGGGAGGTGTTTTAGACCAGATGGAGCACTCCCATTCACACTTCACCATTCACCCTCTTTATCATCCTGACAGTGTTTAGAATGACCCCTGTCTTCTGTATCCTGTCTGCTTTTTGTCAAACGCGTTCCCATTTCTTTGTTAAAATGTCTTGATGAAAGTGCTTCTAATGGAAGTATATCATTGTGCAAGACAAAACATAACAGTGTCTGTTGCTGAGAATATATTCTTTTACATCCACTAAAAGAAGAAAGGGTAACTTCTGAATTCCTTCCTGACTTTAGTTAGGCCTATTTTACCATGGTTTTATATTCATATTATAATGGTTTTGTGTCATTTTATATGCCGTACCTCTTTGAGATTTGTCAACAAACAGAACAGAAAAACTGTTCTTTTTGATGTCAGTGTACACTATGAGATTGCATTAAATATTCAGATTAATATTTCTGAAAAAGCCCTTTGTGATGTCATCCAGCTTCTGCTTTGTTCAGTGAAAGAGGAAGGAGTTGAAACCCATTTAATGGCTGTATCAAGGGATATGTACTGCATGTGAGTGTCCATTTCATAGCTTCACCACCCCTGGTGGTTTTTATTGTCCCTTTGGGCCAAGTCAAAACCATGAATTTCTTGTTGAATATTATTGATGAAAATACTCAAATCGGACTAAAATCACTGTACTGCAATATGTAAGCTTTGACATTCTCTAAGTATTGCATTATAAAATGCAAGCATTTCAAAGAGTTTTGTGTTGTTTCTAAATGAACATTTTTCTTGAATAAATGAACAATGAGTAAATAATAGCGGTGGAAATCCAGAATGATGAAATCTAGAATGATCTCTAACCTAGAAATTCCACTGTTTGGTAGTTTATTGAACAGATTTGAATTGGCCCTAATTTCCTGGAATTTGGGCTAATCAGGCTTTATGGAGAATAAACTATATCACTGTTGTGGTATAGCAGGTCTGAGTGTACAGCCCTGCCCATTGTATGGTACATACTGTAATGAAACTCCTACAATACAGAACAAGAGGATAGCTCCTACCTCCCTGTGGCATGCTGTTATGACTAGCTTAATATACCACTTGTATGTTCACATATAACCTATACAATAAGTGAACCAATAGTCTGTATGTTTAGCTTGCATTACTCGGTAATCTTCATTCCCTGTACTAGAACATGTTTAGAGAACACAGTCTGTTTACTCAGCCTTATCTCCTGTTCTCTGCCTGTATCTGATTAGTGTGCCTGCATGCTGAAAACCGGCTCCCTGAATGTTCATGTGCCAAATTCATATCCAGTGTGTAGTGTTGGATGACTGTGTGCCTGGCTGTTGAAATGCAGAGCTTTACTTTGTGTCTGGTTTGCAGTGTGCGCTGAAGCATTCAACCCAGACGACGAAGAGGAAGACAAGGAGCCGAGGGTGAGTTCCCTCTCCTCCACCCATATGTTGCCAGCAGGTCTCTGAGGTCTTCTGACCAGGGCTTACAGGTTGTCCCTTGCACTAGGTTCAAAACTAAGGGTGACTGAGCCTTCGAATCGGTGGCACCTAAATTGTGAAATGCTCTTCCACCGGAATTTTTTAAAAGCAGCTAAAGTCACATCTTTTCAGACAGGCATTCATCTAGCCGTTTTTGTGACTGTATTTCCATTTATTTCATGTTCGTTTATTTGTGATTTGTTGGTTTTATTGACTGTTTATGTATTATTATGTAATATAATACAGTGGTGTGAAAAAGTGTTTGCCCCCTTCCTGATTTCTTATTTTTTTGCATGTTTGTCACACTTAAATGTTTCAGATCATCAAACAAATTTAAATATTAGTCAAAGATAACACAAGTAAACACAAAATGCAGTTTTTAAATGAAGGTTTTTATTATTAAGGGAGAAAAAAAAATCCAAACCTACATGGCCCTGTGTGAAAAAGTGATTGCCCCCCCTGTTATAACTTAACTGTGGTTTATCAAACCTGAGTTCAATTTCTCTAGCCACACCCAGGCCTGATTACTGCCATACCTGTTCTCAATCAAGAAATCACTTAAATAGGACCTGCCTGACAAAGTGAAGTAGACCAAATGATCCTCAAAAGCTAGACATCATGCCGAGATCTAAAGAAATTCAGGAACAAATGAGAAAGAAAGTAATTGAGATCTATCAGTCTGGAAAAGGTTATAAAGCCATTTCTAAAGCTTTGGGACTCCAGCGAACCACAGTGAGAGCCATTATCCACAAATGGCGAAAACATGGAAGAGTGGTGAACCTTCCCAGGAGTGGCCGGCCGACCAAAATTACCCCAAGAGCGCAGTGACGACTCATCCAAGAGGTCACAAAAGACCCCACAACAACATCCAAAGAACTGCAGACCTCACTTGCCTCAGTTAAGGTCAGTGTTCATGACTCCACCATAAGAAAGAGACTGGGCAAAAATGGCCTGCATGGCAGAGTTCCAAGACGAAAACCACTGCTGAGCAAAAAGAACATTAAGGCTCATCTCAATTTTGCCAGAAAACATCTTGATGATCCCCAAGACTTTTGGGAAAATACTCTGTGGTCTCACGAGACAAAAGTTGAACTTTTTGGAAGGTGTGTGTCCCATTACATCTGGCGTAAAAGTAACACCGCATTTCAGAAAAAGAACACAATACCAACAGTAAAATATGGTGGTGGTAGTGTGATGGTCTGGGGCTGTTTTGCTGCTTCAGGACCTGGAAGACTTGCTGTGATAAATGGAACCATGAATTCTGCTGTCTACCAAAAAATCCTGAAGGAGAATGTCCGGCCATCTGTTCGTGACCTCAAGCTGAAACGAACTTGGGTTCTGCAGCAGGACAATGATCCAAAACACACCAGCAAGTCCACCTCTGAATGGCTGATGAAAAACAAAATGAAGACTTTGGAGTGACCTAGTCAAAGTCCTGACCTGAATCCTATTGAGATCCTGTGGCATGACCTTAAAAAGGTGGTTCATGCTCGAAAACCCTCCAATGTGGCTGAATTACAACAATTCTGCAAAGATGAGTGGGCCAAAATTCCTCCACAGCGCTGTAAGAGACTCATTGCAAGTTATCGCAAACACTTGATTGCAGTTCTTGCTGCTAAGGGTGGCCCAACCAGTTATTAGGTTTAGGGGGCAATCACTTTTTCACACAGGGCCATGTAGGTTTGGATTTTTTTCTCCCTTCATTTAAAAACTGCATTTTGTGTTTACTTGTGTTGTCTTTGACTAATATTTAAATTGGTTTGATGATCTGAAACATCTGTACCTCTGTAACATCTGTTACCTCTGTAACTATGGATGTTCATATGGGATTAGCGCTGTTCCCGCTGCTGCAGTGCTACTGAAGTGATGCTATGCTAGCACAGCACCCCTGTGTAGCTACAGATGTTCTCATGGGATTAGCAAACTGTACTGCTGCTTTACTGTGGTGAAAAATGCCAGCCCATGAACAGTATCACAGACCATAATACACACTGATGAATGGATATAATACAGGAGGCCTTAGTTTTGAGCAGCAGTAACCACATTTGGGGTTCACTATTTGGGGTGCATGTATGTTGGAATTTGCATGCGGATGTTGAACTTCAGGGTTAAAGACAGGGAAAGCATGCCTGCAATATCCTGAAGGGCTGAAGCCCATTACCGCAACTGGTGAATGTGAATTTAACAGCTGTCACCAGCACTGAAATTGGCAATACAAAGGTCAGAGTGGTTGACCTCATAATATTTTGCTTTTCCGTGTCAGATTACGCATCCTAAAACAGACGAGCAGAGGCAGAGACTGCAGGAGGCCTGCAAGGACATCCTTCTGTTCAAAAACTTAGACCCGGTAAGAACTTCTGTGTGCTCTGCTGTTAGTCAATGGTTCTAAAAAAGGCTGTGTTTTTGGGATTATAATTGTTATTATTTTTTCTTCCCTCTTGCTTTTTTTTATTGTAAGAAATGAACAGACAACTTTGATATGAATTGCAAAGAGGACTGTTAAAGGGCCACCTGAAATGCTGATGAATTGGGTTAGAGTGCAGGCTAATTTGGTATTTATGTATGCTAGTGTGCATTGCTGTAGTCTCCCTTCTTTTTTACTTACAGTTGATTTCACATTCATTGCTTATGTAAAGGTTATGTAAAGGCTAGGCTTGCATAGTTTACACCTTAAATGACATTACATTAAATGTTACCTGTTTCAACCACTGGATCAAGTGTGTCAGTCTTGCTAAACCCCATTTTCAGGGTTGAGTGAGACGCAGGGGTGCTGTAAGGGGTAAGGGGTTTAGGATGATTCCTAGGGCTCTGACTGACAGGGGCTTCAAAAAGATAGAACACAGGATTTTCTGGGGCGGTGGCCCAATGTGTGATCTCTTCATGGGGCCAACAATGCCTGGCGGTGCCCCTGACTGTTTATAGCTTAATTTGAAGCTATGAAGTTTTATGTTTTATGAATGAACAATGAAAGTGAAAAATGAATATGATTTGGAAAATGCAGTTCATGATGTTGGCACAAAATGGAGAATCCTTGCTTACACAACAGAGGAGATTTTGTCAGGTATGTATTGCCACCTACTGGACCACAGCTCTAACCGAGTTATGCTCTAATTATATTTTTCTGAAGAATGCACAAATTTCTCAGTTATTTCTTTCCATTGTGGTGTAGAATTTAGAACATTGAAACCCCAGAGAGATAATAATCTGCAATCATCAAGCTCATTGCTCATAGTTGCAGTTTGCATTTAACTCTGAGATTTACAAAAGTAAATATACCAAGTTAACATAATCCAGACTGTGTCTTAGTGGGCAGTTAGTGAATTTCAACTTCTGACTTTGAATTACACACGCCTTATCCTGCCTCCTGTAGAGTAGCGGCAGCCAGCTCTCCAAAGACAAAATTGAAATAAACAGATGAATTATTTTATTTTGAGTGCGCTATGCTTGCAGGAAGGCAGTGCACATTATGTTTGAAAAGTAGATGGCATTAAAAACATATAATTTTCTGTTAACTCGACTGTCTCCAAATGGAAGTTAAACACTTTTACACTGATTCTTACTCTCTTGGTTACCTTGAGCCCCCAGCAGCCTCCCTTTGTTTGTGAGCTTCAAGCATTCCTGTCCTCTCACTTTCACAGGAGCAGATGTCACAGGTGCTGGACGCCATGTTTGAGAAGCTGGTGGAGGCCACTGAGCACATCATTGACCAAGATGACGACGGTGATAACTTCTATGTCATTGAAAGGTTGGAGCGGCCATTTTGATTTCATTCTTTTTGGTCTCGATGCGATTTCACTGCTACAGTCACTGGCCTTGACTATGTGTAAGAATACACCCAATGGGCACTTTTATTATGTAGACCTGTACACCAGCTTGTTAATGCAAATATTGAATCAGTCAATCATGTGGCAGCAACTAAATGCATCAAAGCATGCAGATGTGGTCAGCTGTGAAGAGGTTCAGCTGTTTTTCAGACCAAATGTCAGAATAGGGAAGGAATGTGATCTACAGTCAGGTCCATAAATATTGGGACATCGACACAATTCTTATATTTTTGGCTCTATACACCACCACAATGGATTTGAAATTAAACGAACAAGATGTTCTTTAACTGCAGACTTTCAGCTTTAATTTGAGGGTATTTACATCCAAATCAGGTGAATGGTGTAGGAATTACAACAGTTTGTATATGTGCCTCCCAAGGGACCAAAAGTAATGGGACAAACTAACAATCATAAATCAAACTTTCACTTTTTAATACTTGGTTGCAAATCCTTTGCAGTCAATTACAGCCTGAAGTCTGGAACGCATAGACATCACCAGACACTGGGTTTCATCCCTGGTGATGCTCTGCCAGGCCTCTACTGCAACTGTCTTCAGTTCCTGCTTGTTCTTGGGGCATTTTCCCTTCAGTTTTGTCTTCAGCAAGTGAAATGCATGTTCAATCGGATTCAGGTCAGGTGATTGACTTGGCCATTGCATAACATTTCACTTCTTTGCCTTAAACTCTTTGGTTGCTTTCGCAGTAAGCTTCGGGTCATTGTCCATCTGCACTGTGAAGCGCCGTCCAATGAGTTCTGAAGCATTTGGCTGAATGTGAGCAGATAATATTGCCCGAAACACTTCAGAATTCATCCTGCTGCTTTTGTCAGCAGTCACATCATCAATAAATACAAGGGAACCAGTTCCATTGGCAGCCATACATGCCCACGCCATGACACTACCACCACCATGCTTCACTGATGAGGTGGTATGTTTTGGATCATGAGCAGTTCCTTTCCTTCTCCATACTCTTCTCTTCCCATCATTCTGGTACAAGTTGATCTTTGTCTCATCTGTCCATAGGATGTTGTTCCAGAACTGTAAAGGCTTTTTTAGATGTTGTTTGGCAAACTCTAATCTGGTCTTCCTGTTTTTGAGGCTCACCAATGGTTTACATCTTGTGGTGAACCCTCTGTATTCACTCTGGTGAAGTCGTCTCTTGATTGTTGACTTTGACACACATACACCTACCTCCTGGAGAGTGTTCTTGATCTGGCCAACTGTTGTGAAGGGGTTTTTCTTCTTCTTTTCTTTTCTGTGGTCTTCCGGGTCTTTTGGTGTTGCTGAGCTCACCGGTGCGTACTTTCTTTTTAAGAATGTTCCAAACAGTTGATTTGGCCACACCTAATGTTTTTGCTATCTCTCTGATGGGTTTGTTTTGATTTTTCAGCCTAATGATGGCTTGCTTCACTGATAGTGACAGCTCTTTGGATCTCATATTGAGAGTTGACAGCAACAGATTCCAAATGCAAATAGCACACTTGAAATGAACTCTAGACCTTTTATCTGCTCCGTGTAAATGAGGTAATGAGGGAATAACACACACCTGGCCATGGAACAGCTGAGCAGCCAATTGTCCCATTACTTTTGGTCCCTTAAAAAGTGGGAGGCACATATAGAAACTGTTGTAATTCCTATACCGTTCACCTGATTTGGATGTAAATACCCTCAAATTAAAGCTGAAAGTCTGCAGTTAAATATCTTGTTTGTTTCATTTCAAATCCATTGTGGTGGTGTATAGAGCCAAAAAGAGGAGAATTGTGTCGATATCCAAATATTTATGGACCTGACTGTGACTTTGACCGTGGAATGATTGTTGGTACCAGACAGTGTGGTTTGAGTATCTCAGAAATAGCTGATATCCTGGGATTTTCACAAAGAACAGTAGAGTTTGCAGAGAATGGTGTGAAAACAAAAAAGTGGTGTTAATGAGAGAGGTCTGAGGAAAAGGGCCAGGCTGGCCAAAGGTGACAGTAACGCAAATAACCACACATTACAACAGTGCTATGCAGAAGAGCATCTCCGAACACACAACGTGCTACAGCAGCAGAAGACCAATAAGTCTAATAAATACCTAATAAAGTGCTCAGTGAGTGTAGCTGCATAATCTGTTGTACTGCATTGGTGCGGAATGCAGCAAGTTTCAGGCTCTGTTCCACCAGACTTATGTACAGCTGGCATGTGCATACTCTGGTTGTGCCCAGCCTTGGGAAGTGAACTGAAGATAATTAATTGGATGGATGCTAGACACAGTCCAAATTCTCATAGCAGGTCAATCCTGATACAGTCCATGTTGGAAGATGGTAAGCAATTGATCATTTCTGACATTTAGATAGAGGTGATAAATTCAAGATTTTTCTGAAGTTTAATGTCAGGCGCTGCCATGAGTTTTGTGTCTATCAGCACGTGGTGCATGTAACAGTATAAGGTAAAGAGGGCATTGAAGTCACAAGCAGGATTTTAACATATCAGGTGTTCAGCACATCAGCAGGATCATTACTGTGGCCGTTGAAGAAGGAAGAATAGGCTCCATGGATATCATTAGTGTGTCTTATCAACACTGGAAGCAGTCGCCACAATCCACATTCACACTTTAATCATAATAATGGGGGGGAAAATTAACATTAGTATGCATAACACTGCATTAAACAAATGAGGTTTGAATAATTGCACATATTTGTAAAGTAAATTGTCCGAATTAAATATGTTTTCCCTTTCTGTATTGAGGTTGTCTTTACAGATTTCATTGTTCTTTACGGTTAGTAATAAGATTTTAATGAGTCATATTTGTGGGTGATTGTATAATTCATGAGGTGTCTGTCTCGGAGGTTATGAAAGCCTTAGACTGAGTCAGACAGTGTCATAAGTGATAGAAAGTTTCTGTATGTTGCTTTCTTCTAAATGTTCTCTTGCTCTAATCCCTTTCCATGTTATAGAGGTACTTTTGACATTGTCGTGAAGGTTGACAGTGCAGAGCGTACCGTGGGCTCCTATGACAACCGTGGAAGTTTTGGGGAGCTGGCTTTGATGTACAACACTCCAAGAGCGGCCACCATCATTGCTACCTCACCTGGTGCTCTCTGGTGCCTGGTGAGATCTCACACAATCCTTCAGTTATCTGCTGATGTTTAAAAGTCCTAAACCAAGGGTTTTGCTGGAGTACTTGAGGGGAAGGTGTTGAAACTGAGCTACTCTTCATTTACATTGTGACCAGTGTCTTAAGTTGAAAATCATTTTAATTAAAAGTATACTTTTTATATGTATTATTTTTGGAATCAGGTGCATATGACTGTGTGCCCATTATGTAAAAATGAGCTTGTGCAGATCCCTTAGTTTAAGCATTTAGGAAGCGCTTATCACACTTCCTGTTTCAAGTGGAGGGTAACGCACTGTACTGCACATTGTAGGACCGACTGACTTTCCGAAGAATCATTGTGAAGAATAATGCGAAGAAGAGGAGGATGTACGAAGCTTTCATAGAGACCCTTCCGTTGCTCACGCAACTCGAGGTTAGTTTCGTCTTCTTTCTTACATTTATAAAAGGATTTAGAGGGATTGAGAGAGATTTAACATAGCTTGCTACTCTGACGCTCTCCACTGCAGCTCTCTGAGAGAATGAAGGTGGTGGACGTGATATCCTCTAGAGTTTACACCGACGGGGAACAGATCATTGCTCAGGTGACTGCCATCCTGTTTTTCTTTTGGGCTCTCCTTTACGTTCACTCTGGAGTCACAGTGGTCTGTTAGATGTCGCAATGAGTCCAGTATCAAAGTGTTTTAGATATATTTGGATTCAGATGGTCTACAATGGTAAACGTTTTTAGAATATTCTACGCCCTTAGACCGCTGTTCTAATATGTTGTAGAATATAGTGTATGAACCCCATTTGTTTGTTATTCATGTATAGTGATTTGTGTCTTTTCAGGGAGATTTGGCTGATTGTTTCTACATTGTAGAATCTGGACAGGTTAGAATCACCATGAAGAGGAGCAAAGTGAGTATCTGCTGCCAGTCTGTACAAATCACAACCATGTTCACTGAACAACACAGGCCACTGGACTATGGTCAATACTGGACTTGAGGTCAAAGTGTAGGGTTTGGCTGCAGCTGATAGTTGTATTGCAATTCACTCTCATGTGCAATTCAAACCTGAATTCTGGGGAATGGATTTTTCATCTGCTAGGTTGGGTAAATTCAGTTGCGTCACACATGTGCATTCTCTTCTGCAGTCAAAGAAAGATGTGGAGAATGAGGAGGTAGACATTGCCGTGTGCACCAGAGGACAGTATTTTGGAGAACTTGCGCTGGTGACTAACAAGCCCAGGGCCGCCTCAGCGTATGCCGTGGGGGAAGTAAAGTGCTTAGGTACCACTCTCTTTTCCTTCTATTTCCTGTCCTGGATCATACCAGGATATTGCTGTATTGTAACAGTGAAATTAACTCTGTAAACTGTAAACGAACTTATTTTGGGATATTAAAAAGATGCATATGTATTACTACTTGGATAGTAAGAAATTGTTTAATATTTGATAAGGTAATGTCTCTTCAGGTGACAGTTAAAGTACATGTTTTAAACGGCTTTATTCAATTAAATGTTTTAATTCTAGTACTTTTGTAGGCGTCAAACTCCTTGTTTGCTTTCGTCGTTCTTCCTTGCGGTAATGGCAGTTCTCTCTAACCTCGCAGTTATGGACGTCCAGGCCTTTGAGCGGTTGTTGGGCCCCTGCATGGACATCATGAAGAGAAACATTGGAAACTATGAAGAGCAGCTAGTTGCCCTATTTGGAAGTAACACTGACATTGAGGATCAGAATGCATGAAAGCCCAATGGCAAGAACTGACCTGCGGCACATGTGAAGAGAAAAGGAAGGTGTTTTGGGGGAAGCCGTCAACTTCTAGATGCCAAGTGTTGCCATGACCACTCTTGTATTTTTTTAACATGTATTTATTTATTTATTCTGCTTTCTGAAATGTGTAGCTCCACATTAACGATAGCAGTTTAGATATTTTAGACAAAATATATTGGTATACTTCCAGATTTCATGGAATGCTGGATGAGTTTTTTGGGGCATAGAGCACATCTTGTGTGTACCTTTGCTCAGTATATTCTATGAAGTTAGGCAAGATGTTAATCTATTTGGTAAATGTTTATGTCTACTTATTAATTTTAACAGCTTTTTTTGTGCACCCAGTCCATAATGTTTCAACAGAATTAATAGTCATACTTTAATGCACACATACTTCATATTATGGCATTATTAAAGATGGCTTCAGTTGATATCTCCTCCCAATTTCCCTTTTTATCTCACTTTCTCAAAACCACTTGTTGATTTTTGGCTTTAGATCCAGTCTACCCACAGTGCACTGTATCTTTAATACTGCATTGCAGGAAGTAAAAAAAAAATGTCAGTTTTACTTTTTTAAATTCTGTTTCATGTTTTCGATACTTGCGCATTATATCTTGTTGGTTGCTGAAATTAACAATACTGCAGTCAGATTGGAATAATCATGACAAATTCTGAAATGATACTGAATCAAATCAAATGTGCACTGCAAGCAGACTGAATCTTGGCCTTAGTTCCACAGCCTGCATATTATATCCAATTTTGTGCACAGCAAAGGGGGAGTTAGAAAAAACCCAATTCTTGGACAAAAGATGAAATATAGCAAATCCCCTCTTGTTTGTAGCACAAATGGTTAACATTTAAGACTTGTGCAAAGTCAGACGTACCAAAAGATGCTATTTCTTTTTGTCTTCATGACAATGTTACTGACTTTGTTATTTTAAAGACCTGCCTGTCAATTGTAGATTAATGTTGCGAGAAACACAATCTTTCAAAATTGTTATTTCAAACAGGAAAAAGAAGTGTACATTTATTGTTTAATTGTTACACTTAATAGCTTATAGTGGCTGCTTCTTGTTTTTTGTGTAGGATGTTTGGCCCAATGCACAATTGTATGTCTTATGTATACTTGAATTTTGTTTTATCTAAAGTGCTGATCATGACTAGACTATCTGTTAAGGTTGTACATATGTAGCTTACAGCGTGCTGACTTTTATACCCTAGAAATCAAACAGAGCAGAAAAACAAAAGTATTTGCTTTCTGAAACTGAAAATATAGCTCCTCTGATTAATAGCTGAGTGTTACTTTCAAATTGATATTTGCGACCAACCATTATGCTGTTTGAATTTCTATGGCAGCAGAATGTGAGTCTTCAGGATATGAATTTTTTTATTTTGTATTTTTTGGACTGATTACATTTTTAACCACTCAAAATGTATCCCAGTCCAATGCCAGTACAGATCCATTGTCACTGATGTTGTAGTCTCACATTTTAAACTTTTGTCTCTTGACTAATGATTAATAAGTCACTTTTGTTTTGTTTAAAATGGAGATTGTCTTTAGGGTTCGGAACAATGTGTTTGCAAAATATTTAAGTACTGCAAGAGGGGTTCAGGTTGACAGGTAAATATATTTTGGCACTCTAAAACAGGGACACTTCCTATTTGTAATTTGACCTGCTTTTGAAGACCGATTTGTTATTTTGCCTATAGTGTAAATGGCAAATGTAGTTCTTGCTTCTGAATCATAAAGCTCCAGTCCATCACATTAATCTATCACATTTCTTTGTTGTTTGCCTTTTGTAATGAATCTGTTTGGGCGTCTTCTACATTTCATCAAGTTATTGATGTAATTGAGCTTTCCTGTCTCAGTAAACCTCTGAACAGAAGCGTAGCAGCATTTCATGAAACCTTGGAGGTCAGCCATTACTTCCAATGACAGCTTATTGGTTTTGGGTAAATTATCGTCTACCTCTGCACCAACAATACCAACATGTTTACGTATTCCCACAGGAAGACCATGCCTTCCTTCCTCTTTCAGCAGCAAGCAGCAGTAATCCCTTGTTTTCATAGTATTTACATGGTTGCATACTCTTCCCCATCAGTTCAGTGTCTGAATCTGTCATTGAGTTTAACTTGGCTTTGTATGTTTAACAGGATGTAAACAAAACAACAAAAAGTACACCTACTGCTCTGTATTAAATCCTGTTATAACCCTCTGGCACTAGCTTAGTGTTGGCTGTGCTGTCCATTTCTTGTAAAGCAGTTCAAAGGTCTACAGAATCTCAATGCCAGAGTATTTTCAGTATTATATTGTTGGTTATATCTGAATTTTCATTACAATAAAGTACAGTTTTATTAAAGAGTGCATTTCACATGATTTCATACATTTTGTTTGTCCGATACACAGTTTCTTAAATAATCCCTTCCTGTATCAGTACCTCTCATTGAACATAATTGAAATTAAAAAGTTATTTAGAATTTATGTAAACTGGAATTGAGTTTGAATAAACCTCCACCTCTGAGATAGGTTTAGTTTACATCACAAAAGGAAATAACAGCCCTACAACAATTTAAAATGTAATTATCGGGTTGTTACGGACATTGTTCTATGTTTTTGCATTTCGGCCACGTTATTTTCGATTATTTTAAAGGAATTATAAAACTTGGGCCCTACACTTGGTAGATAGATCATTGTTTACCTCTCTTCCCAGTGTAGTGTGGGAGCTGTAGTCAAATCGAACCTGTTACCTTTGAATAAAGTGATTAAAAAAACTACAGATACTGGAGGAGGGGCAAGCCAGAGTATTAACAGCAACACACAAGTGACGGACGTAAAGCACAGCCAATACATATAGTAATAACCAACACTTCAAATCTTCTCGTCGATCATAAAATCCAGCCAATTATGAAGAGGATTGTCATATATTGACGTTGGAATCAACCAATAGACGTTCGAATCTAAAAGTAATCATTCCCTCCCTCCTAGAGAACGCCAGAGATACTAGGTAATGGCGACGGGTTTGGTAAGTAAGAAAGTTAGCTACAGATAGCTCTGAAACAAAAGATTGAATACGTACAGCATAATAAGAAAATAACTTTTCATTTCACACTTTATGCGAATTCAAAGAAATGATAGATTGTCAATGATTGCGTCGACTTCGAGTGACATCTCTTGTTAGGGTGATTTTTTTTCATTGTGACGCTTGTTGTTTTGGCACTCACGATAGCTAGCAGGCTAGCTAGCTAGCTAGTTTGTTTTGTTTTACTTCGGGTCGCTGTCCTTCTGTGACGTTTTCCCTTCATTCATTTTCACCATCTTGAATGACAGGTCAACAGAGCACAATGTCTCAACTTGTTGACATTCTTTTTCTCCATCTAGCTGGCTAAAATAGAATCATTTCCTTTATTTTTCAATTAACCAGCTAACAAAAGAGTTCCGTTTTGCCACATATTGCAAGCAACAACCAGCTGTCAAATGAACTTTTCATCAAAACAACTCGTTTGCTCGTCAGCTTACTAACATCTTTGGCCATCAAGTGTATTGTCTTCGGGAGGAAACCGTTTGGTTTTTAAACACGGTATCGTTTTGCAAAAATCTGGAATATACGCTTTTATTGTGTTTTGCCTTCACGGCTGGCTGGCTAGGTGGAGTGTGGATTTCTTCATCGAGGTAGCTAACACACACTCGTACATTTAATAGTTTGCCAAGATTTTTTATCACATACAAAAGTGGATTCGTGAAAATACTACATTGCCACACGCATTTTCAGAAGATCAGTTATTTACTAATCAATGGATTATTATGTTGTGATATTGATCACTTCTTGTTACGCAGTTCTGAATGAATGAGCTCTGCTGCGCATGCGTCCAGTCCATAAAGTTTATAAACAAGGCTTGCATGCAAAGGGTCACATGATGGCATTTAACAAAACAGACAGAAAGTTTCAAGACAAAGAGCGTAATTCATTCAATCGCCTCGTTGAACATTTTAGTCTACCTTGAGGTTACACATTTGTTTCTTCATTTGCTTGAATGTGAATACAGTACAAAGTATCATTTTAAGTCGGCTCTATTGTTCTGCGTGTCGCTCATAATCTTTTGACGCGCACGTAGGCGAATGGAAATGCATGTGGTGACGTTGGCGAAATATTTTGTGCATATATATATTTAACTACATATGTGCGCTTTTACGGATGCACGACATTTTTATCTTTAAAAAGAGAGGGGGGTAGACGAGCATTACCTAACGCGTTTTGTACAACAGAAGTATTGCACGCATATATATTAAAAAAAAATAACTAGACAGATGTGTATTATCAGATTCAAGATGCCTAATTGCACATGCAAGGATATATATGAACTTTGAGTGGTAATTGCATAATACTAATCTATGTAAATTAGCCACAGTTTTGAAACGGAATTCCCCCTTGATAGTGTTCGGTATGCACTTCGGTATGGTCTCCATTTTAATTACACGGACAGTAGAAACCCGTTTTGTGTCGTTTCTTTATGGAGTATGCGAAGAATCTCTGTCTTTACTGTGTGCCTGCAGTCAGGGGAGCTGACATGGCATAATATGGTGTGGGAAGTGAAGACTAAAGCGGTGCCACGCAATACAGAGAAAGACCAGCAGGTGGAGCTGGAGAGCGTCTCAGGAATGGATGAAGCCTTCGACATGCTCAAGTGCAACGAGGACCTGCCGTCGTCCCCAGGATGCCCTACCAGTGAGATTCGCATGGAGTATGGTAATCTCATTCACACACAGACACACACGAACGCACCCACGCCACATGCAGAGACCCAAAGGTACACACGCATGGACACCTGGGGATGCATTCATTGAGTGGCTCACTTGGAGTAACACACAGACACGCAGTTACATCCACTCACCTTGACAGGAGTGGATGTGTTTTGCTGAACTTGTCCTGGCTGTGCGGTGTTCCTGGTTGGCTCATTACTACTACTTCACCTCCTCCTCCAGACGACCTCCCCGAGCTGCAGGAGGTGCATGAGAGCCGGGCGTTGCCGGCGGCGTTCCAGGTGGCAGCGGGAGTGTCCCATCAGGAGGGCCCCTGGGGTGCCTGGGGCCCCGGCCCTGACGGCGGCTCCCCCAACACCAACTGGCTGACAGAGCTGGCCAACATCGCCACCAGCCCTCAGAGCCCCCTCGTACAGAGCTCTCCCTGCAACAGGTGGATGCCTGCTCATCCTACTGCACGGCATTACACACATGCGCACACGCACGCACGCACGCACGCACGCACGCACGCACACACACACACGTACACACACACACGCACGCACACACATACACACACACACGCACACACATACACATACACGCACGCACACAGGCACACACTCACACGCATGCAAACACACATACAAATGCATGCAAGCACACGCACACACATACACACGCACGCAGACATGCACGCACGCACACACAAACAAACACAAACATTGCCACTTCACTGCAGCAACATTATGAGAATGTTTTCTGTTAGCTGAGATCACATGCTTATACACCCCTGTTCATACTACAGTTGGTAATTAAACCTAAACAATGATTTCATACACACCCATGTGATCATTTCTGAAGACTGTTTCTCCTGTCTCTGCCTCCCCAGGTCCTCTCCTGTGCACATTTTTGCCAACAGCAACAGTTTACATTCCTACGCCCGCCCTCCCCTGGCCTCCAGCAGTGCGCCTAGCCCTGCCCGCGGCCACCTGAGAGAGCGCAGACGGGTCAGGGTACGACCTATGACCTCTGACTTCACATCCCACTCACCTCCCCAGTGCACCACAGCGGAGACGCATATGTACGTCCGTCACGCTGCAGCAGAATGAATGTGTCTCTGTCACCCTCTCCCAGGCCAGCAGCGAGTCAGAGTCCGGCATCTTCTGCACATCCTCGCTCTCTGATGACGATGACATGGGCTGGTCCCATTCATGGCCCTCCACAGCCTGGCACTGCTTTCTAAAAGGTACATACAGCTTGGGTGAGGGGGGTAGAGACACTGCTTTCTAAAAGGTACACACAGCTTGGGGTGAGGGGGGGGGGGGGGTATAAGCACTGCTTGCTGAAAGGTACACACAGCTCGGGTGAGTGGGGTACAGGCACTGCTTGCTGAAAGGTACACACAGCTCAGGTGAGGGGGGTACATAGGCACTGCTTTCTAAAAGGTACACACAGCTCGGGGTGAGTGGGGTCCAGGCACTGCTTTGGTTAATCCTGTGCAGAAAGGCTCACAGCTGAAACTTTAGTGCAGCCAGTGGACTGGCTTGCATTTGTGATGACATCACAATGGAATGTGTTCCGCCTTCCAAACTGGGCGTAAAGAAAGGGTAAAAAAAAAACCCAGGGCTCTTCAAAAGGGAGTGTAGCTGTCTATCCATTTGTAGCTGTCTATTATATCATTTATGTGATATCAGATAGGGGCCTATTATTTCAGTTTATTCTCATCAGATTATTTTGGTTAAAAATATCCTATCCGATAGTTTTAAATTATGTAACCTTCTCATATATCAGATTACGTCACACCACAAGGGTTAGAAACATTTTGCTCCCCAGCTTTTCATGTCTCAATGATAAATATACTGGTGCAACCAATAAATCCAAATAAGTCAAATAAATACCTAATGAAGTGCTCAGCGAGTGTATATGCTTCAGTGTCTCGAGATATTTAAGAAAATAGAGTTTTCATATTTCATATCATAAATCGTTTTGTCAGTGGGTTTTTGGACGTGTGCGCATTGTCCCCGTAAGTTGCGCCTACGCAGCGGCATAAAGCTGAGAGCACGCGAAGCGAAACAGAAAGTGAAAGAGCCAGCAGAAGCACCCCTGGCTTAACCCTCCGGGGAGGGGTCAGAGCTGGCCGTGACGCACTCCTCTGGCTGCTGTGTAAGCAACACAGCTCATTACTCAGAGGTGACTGGGCCCCATTGACCGGGAGATTTAGCCCGCGTGATGTAACCGGCTCCGACATTCAGCAAGGTCAACCACCTCATCAGCTTTGCCTAATTGCCTCTCTGAAGTATGGGGTGACGTATGTTAGTATCATAGCGGTCGGTCACACGAGCGCACGGTGGTTCACATGTCTTCCACAGCAGCGAGCTCATTTCACAGGGTTTAAACGTGTACGTTCTGCCGGTTTCCCTCACACACCCAGCTGCTGGCATGCAACCCGCCCTCTGTGGTCACTCAGCTCTGGGTAATTTCTGTTTTGCTGTGCCGTGAATTATACTTTACTGGGGTATGAATTCATTCAGCAATCACAGACCAATGAGTAGGTCCACCCACAGATTACAGAACCACATAATTGTAGTGTGGAGACACAGTGTGACATTTGCTGTTACAAATCAATTCTCCAGCTTTTGATATATGGGGTGTGTTAATTGCATTAGGCTCATCAGTTTTTGAAATGGTTTTACTTAAAAAATTTCTTTTTAAATAATTTGTTTTAATGTTATCTATGCTTTAGATGGGGTTATGCGTATCTTTTCAAGCTTTGGCCATGAAGGGTACCTCTGCTGTTCAGCCATTTTATGAAAGAGTGTAAATAATGCAAATGGTGCTCCCTCTGCTGGTTATACAGGGCTGTTGCTGCTCCAGATCTTCCATTCTGAATTCCAATCCATTGAGTGTTTTAGGTGGTTTTAATAATGGCAGCCTAAAGTTGTGAGGTTTATAGTTATAGGGCAAGCACTGTGAAAGTAGCATGGTAACAACATTTAAGCAGGAGTTGCATTCTGCCGGTTCTTGCACACCATTTTTCATTCATTTTGATGACCAGGAAACATTTTGTGCAAATGCTGAAAATATAACGCTTGCTTAAATGTGCTAATTGTTTAACGTGACACCAAAGGGCAGTGCATTAGCAGATTGGTCAGAAGGGTGTTGTGTGTTAACGTAGCAGTACCCTGAGTGAGTGAAAAGGCCCCGTACCCTGAGTGAACAGCAGCTGAGAGTGTCCCCTCTGTGGCCCCGTACCCTGAGTGAACAGCAGCTGAGAGTGTGTCCTCTGTGGCCCCGTACCCTGAGTGAACAGCAGCTGAGAGTGTGTCCTCTGTGGCCCCGTACCCTGAGTGAACAGCAGCTGAGAGTGTGTCCTCTGTGGCCCCGTACCCTGAGTGAACAGCAGCTGAGAGTGTCCCCTCTGTGGCCCCGTGCCCTGAGTGAACAGCAGTTGAGAGTGTCCCCTCTGTGGCCCCGTGCCCTGAGTGAACAGCAGTTGAGAGTGTCCCCTCTGTGGCCCCGCTCCTCAGGCACACGCCTGCGCTTCCACAGGGGGCCCAACGTGGAGTGGCAGGATGCAGAGGACCTGGGGGACTCTGACGACGAGTCTGACGACGAGAGAGAGACACTGTCCCACTCCCTGAAGGTACTGCAGCCGCAACCCTCCCACTGTGCACATACACACGTGTGTACAGACACACAGGCATAGACACACGCACACATACACACGCGTGTGTACAGACACACAGGTATAGACACACGCGTGTGTACAGACACAGGTATGGGCACACATAAACACGCGTGTGTACAGACACACAGGTATAGACACACGCACACATACACACGCGTGTGTACAGACACACAGGTATAGACACACGCACACATACACACGCGTGTGTACAGACACAGGTATAGACACACGCACACATACACACGCGTGTGTACAGACACACAGGTATAGACACACACGCGTGTGTACAGACACACAGGTATAGACACACACGCACACATACACACGCATGTGTACAGACACACAGGTATGGACACACGCACACATACATACGCATGTGTACAGACACACAGGTATAGACACACGCACACATACACACGCGTGTGTACAGACACACAGGTTTAGACACACATGCGTGTGTGTACAGACACTCAGGTATAGACACACAAGCGTGTGTACAGACACACAGGTATAGACACACGCACACATACACACGCATGTGTACAGACACACAGGTATAGACACGCACGCACACACACCTTTGGTTAGGCCCATCTCCGTAACTGCAGAACATTGTTTCTGTGTTTAAAAAATTATACTTGTAAAACATTAAAATGTTGATCCATGTGGCCAGTTGGACAGACCAATAATAGGAAGGTACATCAAGGTACATTTTTTTTATTGATCATTTTATTCTTAAATGAGTGCTGCCATGATTGCCTGAGAGGACACAGTACCGTCAGACAGGCAGCTGCAACTGTAGCTCCACCCATTTAAAACACTGCAGCAGCCAATGAGCCGTTCAGCAGACTGTGAACTATGACACGAACAGCCCATTAACCTGGGATCAGGAGCTACTGTGGTTTTGAAAATGAGGACATTGACCGTATTCAGGTGGTTAAGAAAATGAGGGCATTGAATTGACCGTTTTCAGGGTTAAAGTAAGGTTTTTAGGTGTTTAACAGTTGTTATGAAATGGGGAGGGGGGGGATTAGAACTCTTCTAGAACCTCTGTTCTATCTGGTCAGCTGTCAACTGTTCTCTGCTCCTGTAGGTGACCGTGTTCCTCTTGTGAGCGTGTGCATACGTGTGTGTGTGTGTATGTGTGTGTGCGTGTGCACGCGTGAGCGCGCGTGAGCTGCTCTGAACCAGACCACGTCTGTAACACCTCTCTGGGTGTCGATTCGCAGAGCTACGGTTCTGAAGGGCTGAAGTTGGTGGCCCATGAAGAGACCCTGTCTTTTGGACAGTCTGTTCTCAAATTGACCTTTGACCCTGGTTCGCCAGAAGACGGCCACTTAACGGCAGAATGCAGATTGGATCATCCCTTTTTTGTGAAAAGTAAAGGTAATAACCATCGAATGACGCACGGAAACAAACAGACAAACACCACGAAAGACAAAGTAGTGCACCAGCACCAGTCTCGTGTACCGTACCTCTAGCCCAGACGACCCAGTGTGCGTGAGGAGAGCCCCAGAGGAGGGGCTGTGCTGTGGGCCTGGTCACTGAGGCTTCTCCTCCCGCAGGCTGGGCCTCCTTCTACCCGAGCCTGACGGTGGTGCGGCACGGGATCCCCTGCTACGAGGTGCAGCTGGGAGACGTGTTCCTGCCCCCGGGCCACCAGGACGCCAACAACTGTGACGATTCAGTCGTCTTCGACACCTTCAGGAGGTAAGGCCTTCCACTTCCACCTTCTTTACTTGTGTGCGGTCTGGGTTTAAGATCCTCAACTGCAAAGAAAATCCGTCTTAAGAAGTGTTTTATTGTTTACAAGTGTTTTAGACAAGACTTATCTCTGAAGTAGAAAATATTAGATTTTAAGTTTGAAGTAAAATGGTCTCACCCCATTCGCAAATCTCGAAATGAGTATAACTGTCGCCTCATTGGCAATAAACAAAAATAAAAAATAAAATATGTTTAGATTTTAAATCTTAAGACCACAATACTTGTTGAGATTGACTTAAGTGTTTTTGCAGTGTGACTGTGTGTGTATGTATATGGAGTAACCTGGCTGTAGAATGTGTGCAGTGTTGGGCTTGGCTGTGGGCTCAAACCCCCCTCTCCTCCTGCAGCTATGACTTCACCCCTCTGGACTCGTCAGCCGTGTACGTCCTGAGCAGCATGGCCCGCCAGCGCAGAGCCTCCCAGTCCAGCGGGGGCGCCGTCAGCCCTGACTGCGACAAGCTGGGCCGGGACAGCGAGCCCCCCGGCCCCTCCCAGTCCCCCCACGGCAAGGCCGGCAGGGGCCACTCCTCAGGGACAGCCAGCAGTGCCACGCCCACCAAGTGCAAGCGGCCAATGAACGCCTTCATGCTCTTCGCCAAGAAGTACAGAGTGGAGTACACACAGATGTACCCTGGGAAGGACAACAGGTGTGTTGGAGTCTTATCCCTTGTCTTATGTTTTTTCTGTCTCAGTCTTACTCCATCTTACTCCGTTAAAGGTTAAAAGAGCAGAAGTGTGCATAGAAGATTTGTATACTTAGTCAGCTGTAGTCAGGTGTGAGTAAGAGCCCTACAGCTTCACTGGGCTTTAGCTTCAATACGCAGTACCCCCCTCCCCCCACCTAGACTATCACACGACCCCCTGGCCCTCAGCTCCAGTCCCAGCTAGACTCTTGACAGGTCAGTTGACAAGGTGTCATCAGGCCTGAGTGCTTCTGGATGACTGTAAGGGTGTTGCATCACACATGGCCTCACAAGGGAAATGCCGGGGCAGAAACAGACAGACGGGAGAGGAGAGAATGTTCCAGAACTGACACCCCAGCACCGGCCCGTTCCCCCCACCTGCAGGAGGGGGAGGAGCCACAGCTCCAGATTCTGAAATGACATCCTGTAGGTCTGTTATACAGCGTGTTATGAAGCGCATCGCGCTGGTTGCGTCTGCAGGGCCATCAGCGTGATCCTGGGGGATAAGTGGAAGAAGATGAAGAACGAGGAGAGGAGGATGTACACCATGGAGGCCAAGGCCCTGGCCGAGGAGCAGAAGCGCCTCAACCCCGACTGCTGGAAGCGCAAGAGAACCAACTCGGTGAGGGTCACGGGTTCACATCCCCGCCACTAATGTCCCACTGTGTGCAGACCTGGGTCAAATACACTAGGTAATTGTTTCGGATTCAAATACTTTCCTATGATTTACTGAGCTTTGTCCGGTGTATTGGAACCTTTGAAATAGTGCAAACCCCGATTTCTGGTCCTCAACTGTATCAGGCAAGCTCAATCGAGCACAGAAAAGTATTTGAATTGAAAACAGTTGCGCAATTGAACCGGGTCTGACGTGGGTACATTCCATTACACAACACTACATTCATCTAGCGGACTCTAATCCAGAGAGACCTACGGTATGGATTCAGAGTCTGTGTGATTAACCTCCAGCCTCTCTCTCTCAGGGCTCACAGCAGAACTAACTCACAGACGCAGCAGGTTGGTGGGAAAACGTGAACTGGATTCAGAGACGCACGTGGAGGTGGGGCGAGCGAGCCTTCCTGTCTTCTGCCAGACGGATAAGACTTTACTGTGATTATGAATATACTTGCTTTTTTAACTTAATAGAGACATTATACAAAAAAAGAGCAAATGAAAGACAAATTATATTAAAAAAAGCGTATAATCTAGTAACTAACAGTGCTTCAGATATTTTCATATGTTTCTATTGACCGAAATGCCTTATTCTTCCAAAGTTTAAAAACTCAGAAACCGCTCAGTTGTATTCTTCAGGTAATTTTCGTATTCTTGGCTTGAAAGGTGAGATCCTGTGGTGCTACAGTGCAGGGCGAGGAGGGGCAGCAGCAAACAAATGTCTATTTTTAAATGTAAAGAGAAAAACAAAATAAGAAAAAGGGGAATTTTGCTTTATTTCAGCTTGTTCATGTGATTATATTTGTATAACTCAATATATTGCACAGACATGGTAATCCATTTAACTCTGTATTTTCCGTAAGGGCTGGGGTCTGGGGGCGGGGGGGGTTGAGTATAGCGTAGCGTAGCCTAGCGTAGCGTGACGTCCACCTGTGAGAACCATCGGTCACGTACGAACGGCACGTTCGACCCGAAGAGCTCACACGTTGGCGTATACCTGGAGTGGAGTACACACACAAAACACAGCACTTCTAGGGCTATGACTACACCCGAAGTGTTTTTGCACTTTATATACATGTATACATAATATACATATGCATATACATATATAAATATATTATTCACGCATGTAATCTTGTACAACCGATCCACGTTGACGAGCAGAGAATTTGATAAATTTTTGACACAATCGTGGCCAAACTGTACAGCTCTGACCTGCTCTCCTGGTTTGCCATTGAATTCTTATAATCTCTGATGTCCATAATGTACAGGTGCTTGGCTCCATCAAACTCTTGCACAGAACGTCCCTTGTATGATATTATAAATATTAAAAGTTTAAATGTGTAATCTAGCCTCTCCGTCTGGTGTGGTCACTGTGTCTTTGGCTTCCTTCCTTCAGTTCTTCTGTCGCAGTGTTCCTTTTTTCTTAAATCTTTTGATAAAAGGCTTTCATTTTGGCTCTGTTACCGTACGCACACCCTCATTTCCATGCATTAGCCCGAGCGTCTTCCTCGGGGGCAGGGGTTGCTATGACAACGGCGATTGAGACAGCAGCAGCGCGAATGTGACCGAGCCTAGAACCCCGCTTTCCAATTAGAGGCATCAAAAAAAGACTATCCCGCCTCTTCTGTCCCACAGTAATAAGATACCGGCAGTAAATGAAAGATTCTGCTTTGAAGGTCTCATTATGTGTGCATGATTGCACCCCCCTCCCCCCCAAAAAAAAACACAAGAAAAAAAAGAAACCAGTTTAGATATATGCCCTTTAATAATAAAACCACAAGGCCTGTCCCATATTACATGTTTACAAGATTTGCAGTGTATTCTACAGTAAATATACAATAGCACATACATGTATTCGAAATAATCAAAGGAAGAGTGAATAATTTATTTTACCCAACCCACACCACTTAGTGATGTGTTCCAATCACTATACAGGAACATGATCAATGGAAAACAAATCAAAACTAATCAGAAAAAGATGGTTATGATCCTTTTTTAACACACAGCCTCTACTCCCATTAAGCAGACAGGTTTCATATTTGGAGTATGGGAAATGAAGGGAATGACCTTTGGGTTTCTGTGAAGCCCTCCACCCCAGGGTTTCTGTGAAGCCCTACACCCCAGGGTTTCTGTGAAGCCCTACACCCCCGTGGTGGACTTCTGCAGCAGCTGGAGCATGATCGGATACACGGGCGCAAACTCCTTCCCCTGCCGCGCCCTCACCGACTGCACATAGGCCTCCAGAGCGCTCCTGTGCAAAACACAAGAGTCCCGTCATTCATGAACCAGTCACATTCATAAACCAGTCACATTCATGAACCAGTCACATTCATGAACCAGTCACATTCATGAACCAGTCACATTCATGAACCAGTCACATTCATAAACCAGTCACATTCATAAACCAGTCACATTCATAAACCAGTCACATTCATACACAAACAAACCAGTCACATTCATAAACACACAAACCAGTCACAGTCATAAACACACAAACCAGTCACATAAACACACAAACCAGTCCCATCGTTCATAAACCAGTCACATTCATAAACCAGTCACATTCATACACACAAAGCAGTCACATTCATAGACACACACACCAGTCCCATCATTCATAAACCAGTCACATTCATAAACACACAAACCAGTCCCATCATTCATAAACCAGTCACATTCATACACAAACAAACCAGTCACATTCATACACACACAGAGCAGTCACATTCATAGACACACAAACCAGTCCCATCATTCATAAACCAGTCACATTCATACACAAACAAACCAGTCACATTCATAAACACACAAACCAGTCACATAAACACACAAACCAGTCCCATCGTTCATAAACCAGTCACATTCATAAACCAGCCACATTCATAAGCTCACAAAGCAGTCACATTCATAAACACACAAACCAGTCACATTCATAAACTATTCATAAAATATTTTTCAGAAATATGAGCTGCAGTTTTGGATTTCATATATTTTTGCCATTGATCCGATCTGTATGTATCCATAGGCCAGTAAAAATATCACACACAACATAACCCAATACATGAACAAGTAAACACACCAGTTATCTTCACCAGTAGACACACATTGGTACACAGGACTAAGTATTTATTAGGGAATTGAGCTAACTCTCCCAGTGGCTGCATTTCCTCTTAGATATCCAGTTAAAGTTATTCTGACTGCAGCTACACATGCATGTCATCTCAGCACACACAGGCAACACTTAGTAACATACTATCAACCTAACGTACCGTCTTAGCCCCCATTTCTCAAATACCTCCCATCACCACAAGGGTGCACTCACACATCACAGTATATATTCACCAGTATCCATTACTGAAAATGAATTCAATCATTTTATTTCTTTAATTCCAAAATGGTAAAGTACTTTATCACAGCATAACATTTAACCAGTTACAGCTGTCATTTATCAAAAGAAAATAATGGTAGAAATGAAAAGCTACATTCTTCAGCTGCACACTGGCAAGTATGTGTTGAAGTATTAACATACACTAAATCACACAATATTTACCTAAAAATATATTCATGCCCTAGAAAGATTGTGACAGAAGGATGATTTAATGGAGAAAAGGTAAATGTGTCACCAATTTATACTTGCTCAAATAAATGTGAATGATCCTCTTAGACCACAAAAACTGGTCTGAAGGACAATATGGAATACTAATAAACTTATTCAATAAAAAACACGATGACCTGGTTTGCTCACTCTTCATATTCGTCTCAAAATGAAATCACCCAAATGTAATCCCGTATGGGTAACACTACTCTTCAGGTTAACTTAATCAACTTCCATAAATTACACAGAAGCTTCAAAATGGCATCACCACGACAGAAAATGAGAAGGTGACCACTGGAGTGTGCAGTGGGTGAGTGTTCACTGGCGTAGTTAAAGCCACAGATGAGACTGGATATTTCAGGCACAGGGTCACGGAGTGATGGCTATAAGAAAAACAATAATCACAAGACGTGGAACTTTCCAGTTTCCATGGTAATGTCCGTTATAAAGAAGTTACGAGAAGGCTGCTAGCTCTCATTGCTTTACATTACATTACATTCTGGTCTTACTGTTCCAGGAAAAGCAGGCAAGAAATGATTCACCATAATGTGCTGTGGAGGAAGTGGGTCTGAATGCACTCAGAACCAAAGGGCAATGACAAAGATAAGGAATATCTGGGATACTTAAGGTCATTTAGATGCTTCATCTCAAAAGCTTCCTTTCCATACCGTACATCACAGTATGAATTCACATGATGCATGGATCCAGAGCACATACCACAATGGATACATGGAGGATTTGATCCAATCAACATTTGTCTCATGTGCTCTGATTTACTTGGCTAAAAAGTGTATACTAATGATATGGTCAAAACCAGACATACCCTCTATCAAGAAGTAGCTAATCTACCCTAGGAGAAATTCATATATGATCTACATCAAAAATCCACAAAGTTTTGGAAGATCTGGTCACACCTATGGTTTTATCAAGACAACTTTGTAACATGTGCCTTAAATGTTGCCTTCCTTTTGTCATTGCTTATAAATCTTATGTATTTTGTCTTTTTATTTTCTTTTCTCCTCCCATTTGCCCCAAATGCTATTCATTGAACCAGTTTACTGCACAGTGTTAACCTTTATTTATTTATAAACTGTACTGCGATCTTATTATAACCCTGTGAAGACCTAATAAAAAGATATTTGAGACAATTAACATTTGTCCTTAACCTTTGACTAATATTTAAGAGCATGAGTCATTTATTTCCTTCACAAACACAGTTTGGTGAGTTCAGCACTAAAGCCAAGAAAAAGAAAAGAACACCCTGCTTTTGTGTCCTTGTTTGTCAAAGTTAAGGACAAAATTAGATAATGACAGTTGCAACCATAGTCACAAGTTCACAAGCAAGAACAAAGCACTGGAAAAGAGCTGGAATGACTCCCAAGAAGATGATGAAAAATCTGTCCTGGGAACACCTAGACATCATAATGGACACAATATCAATCGTGTGCAACATCACAAAAATAATGGGGATCATACCATTAAACACACAACTGGTTGTAAAGCATGCTGTTGGCCTGTGCAGTTAGAATCAAGTAAAGTAGTACTAACCCACCGCCCACACCCGTGACCCCCATTGCCTTGCCTTCCATTTCCAAGCAGCAGCTAATCCATTTCCTCCACCTGAAATTGGCCTTCATTAAAGGTAGCAGAGTAGAATAACAGAAATGGAACTGGACTAGAAACTCTGTGGTTGTAGTTTTGATTCCCAGGTGAGCACTGCTGTTGTAACCTTGAGCAAGGCACTTGAGCAAGGTACCTGAACCGCTGTAATATTTATCGGAATGGATTTTATGTAAAGAAACTGAAGTTGTGTACATTGTTTGACTCTAAGAGCATCTGCCAAATGCCCGTAATGTAAAAAAGAAAGAAAAAACGGCGCATAAAAAGAACTCATCTGCCTGGAGTGTGGGAGTCAGGAGAAGCCTGTGAAGATGTCTGCTGTCACTCTCACATTAGAATGCTCTGCGTACGGCTGAGCTGACAGGAAGGGCCCTGACAGGAACAGGAAGTGATTCCGATAAGCAGCTGTCACACAGACAAGCGCGGGGCTGGAGGACCTGCTGGCCGGGACTCGGGCTACGGCTAGGTCTGCAGGAGGCTCGATAACCTAAGCTGCTCCTATCAGCTGACGTTTGCCACAAGACAAATATCCTGTCTTGCTTCTGCAAGACCCTTTAGAGATACTATACTCCCACTGCGACAGCCTTTTTCTGGCAGAGAGAGAGAGAGTAGAGAGAGGAGACTGGTATAGGTATATGCTCAGGGATACAGAGGAACAGCCTCTGTGGGTATTATCATTCTTAAGGTGAAACTGCAAAGATCACTCCTGGACGGGTGAATAGAAGAAATCTGAAATCCTGACCATGTGACTGCAAACCTCACCCCCAATTCCCACTGTCCAATCCCATCTCAACCGCGAACAGGAAAAGCTTTACTCTCTGCATTTTGGGAATCTTGTGAAGCTGTGTGAAACATGCAGCCAGCTGGAGGAGCTATTGTGAGTGGAGCTGCTGCACAAAGGGCTGTCATTCAGACTCTCAAGTATCAATCATATTTTTGTGATCTGAAGCACACCACTTTGTCTGAGAGGAATAGCCCTTGCTGGGCTGCTTGGGCTTTCAGTAAGAATCACTGGGCTTTCGGTAAGATTCACACAGCTTTCAGTAAGATTCACACAGCTTTCAGTAAGATTCACTCGGCTTTCAGTAAGATTCACTCGGCTTTCAGTAAGAATCACTCGGCTTTCAGTAAGATTCACTGGGCTTTCAGTAAGATTCACTGGGCTTTCTGTAAGATTCACTCGGCTTTCAGTAAGATTCACTCGGCTTTCAGTAAGATTCACTCGGCTTTCAGTAAGATTCACTGGGCTTTCAGTAAGATTCACTCGGCTTTCAGTAAGATTCACGCAGCTTTCAGTAAGACACACTTGGCTATTAGTTGGATTCACTGGGCTTTCAGTAAGATTCACTGGGCTTTCAGTAAGATTCACTGGGCTTTCAGTAAGATTCACTGGGCTTTCAGGAAGATTCACACAGCTTTCAGTAAGATTCACACAGCTTTCAGTAAGATTCACTCGGCTTTCAGTAAGATTCACCAACACAAAATGGAGAATTCACAACTGTACCGACATATACATATAACAGGGACAGCCTGGACAATTGCACCTACCAACAGTCAATCACAAGACACTACTTGCTACCTAAACCTTCCCGAACCCTTCCCTTGTGTATTGTATGGAATGTCTACCGTCTACTGTCTTACTGTGCTGTGATATTGTCTGTTGTCATGTTTAAATGTAACTCTGTTTGTACTGTCTGATGTCTGAAATGTAAATAAGTGTAGTGAAAAGTAAAACTCAAATAAAAGAAAGTTTCAGTAAGATTCACTCGGCTTTCAGGAAGATTAATTTCGTCCCCTATTTCCTGAATTGTAACATTGTAACAGACGTACTGCATTTTCTCTCTAATTCAAGATAAACATAACACCATTAGTGATTTACCAGCTAGTTTAGACTGTTTCCATTTTTACTAGTTCCAAAAATAGACCCATGCAGTACCAAAAATGATTGTAGCACCTGGCAGAAATGAGTGTGTATCATCAACTGAGAGTTGGCAGCCCTGAGATATCTAACATAGGCTCGTGTAAAATCCACTTTTTATTATTGCCAATATGCACAAAATATATGATGTTCAATATTAACGCTTTTTGGGGGGTGGAATTGTGACAACCAAATCAAAAATGGATACCAGTCGTAGCTGTATGGTATTATTACCATATTAAATTATCGTGATATTCAATATATTCAGACATCTTTTTTGAGGAAGAGGTGAGAATGATGTCTTTCCCAGCTCTGTTGGAAAAGGGGGCCTTACTTGATGAGGGTGAGGCGATCCTTCTCTGAGGGGTGGTCGTCCAGCCACTGGGAGTAGCGGGCGATGGACCACTCGGCCCTCTGTGGGAAACAGAGGGGACATGTTAAACCCAAAGCCCCTCTTCTAAGGTCAGGGACCTTCAGACACAGCCTAACAGAGCCATCCTAGCTTTTCACCTCTCAGAGAGGTGTTCAAACAGGGGTATATATTACATCAACCTATCTGTAAAGGTAGAATTGTGTTATTTATGCGCAGGTATAAGTCGGATTCCATAAGCGGGGAGTCCCCCTATATGTCCCCATATATGGGCAATGTAGTAAGTGTCTCGTAGAAGTAAGATCTGCTCCAGGCTAAGGTGGCAAGTCCAGGGGTCAGAAATGAGAAAGGAGTCTTGCTGTGTGTTTCTTCCACCCATTTCACTAATTAGTTCTGATTCCTTGCCGAGAAATTACACTAATTCACAAATCCAGGGGATTGGAACAAAACGGGACTATTTTTACTTTCTGAACCTGGATTTTCCACCTCTGCTGCTATGTTACTATGCAACTTACGAGTGTGATGTATAAATAGTACAGTGCTGTGAGTGGTGATAGCACATCACACAGACATACCTGGTGGGGAGACTTGAGTTCGGGCGGGGCCCGTGTGAACAGGAAGTGTAGGATGGTGCTGTAGGGGATGAGGTCTCCCACAGCCTGGCTGCTGGCGATGTGTTCACTGGTCTGGAAGAGCAAGGGCCTGGAATACAACACACAATCACACATTAGGATATGCCACACACGACAGCACATTAATGACCACACTATCACACACTGCATTACATCTACTACCACTCGCAATCACACACATTACAGTAACCACACACAATCTCACATCAAAGCACATTTACAACCACACAATCACACACCACATTACAATATGAAACATAGAAACACAGCACAATACCACAAAATCCCACACCACAATCCACTCACACACAATCACATACAACAAAAGAACAAATATAAAGACTCATGGCATGTAACATAAAACAATGATATACAGTTTCAAATCATACAATGCAAAAACAAAAGCATCAAAAATATTACACAACTTATACACAGGGTAATAAAACTTCACGTTTCACATTGGCCATGTACAGGTAAAAGTCATTGTGAATACGTATGCACATGTATAATGAGAGCTGAAACAAACACTAGCGTAATGATAATGTACGTGCACATACATCCAACATGCTTTTCAGACCCTAAAGATCTCTTGCGTTCACGACGGTCGCCATTTCAGCTAGTGTAGCAACAGAGCTAGTTATAGAAAGTGAGCACGTGAGCGTGGAAGGCAGAGAAAGCTGTGATATTTCTGGGTTTTCTGTCAGCACATGAGTAAATTAACAACTCCCACGCATGGCAAAGACACCGCAGGCTTCTGATCCCACACTCTAAGTTAGCGAGAGGAGGGCAATGCTCATTTGTAGCACCCTAACATGACCCACACTGGAGAAAGGCTAATTAAAGCATAAGTTCACAGTCTATGATGCACCATACCGTAACAAATATTTCACACGATTTCTGCTTCGTTAAAGCACTTCACTGCAGCTCTGTGATTCATTATAGCGTGAAAATACACGCCACATCTATGTTTTGAAATGCCAATGCAGTAAGCGTTAGCTTAGCGGTCTGAAGTGTGAAAATTTGGCTCTGTAAAACCACTCCCTCCAACATTCCTTCAACACCGAAACATAGTGTAACTCCAGGTTCACTGAAAAGGGGGGGGGGGGGGGGAGATAAATGATATTTATGACCGAAACCTGCCCTGACCCCAGTTGGCAGTTCATCTTCTCTACACCAACATAAGTCCTTCTCTTTATCTTCTGAACTGATTCTGGTATCTCTTGAATTCAGCCACTATAACATTTCTGTAAGGATACAGTTACACTCTGGAAGTTCTGGTGTGGAGTGCGTATGCTGAAATACCGATAGATGGACACAGCAGGAGGTGTTGACACCATGTCTAGTGGTGTTTTAGGGTCTCATCCTTCTGTTCCCTGATCTCACCGTCACCCGGATGGCTCTGCTCCCCCTTCACCCCCGTCCATCTCCTCAGCCAATCCACACGTAGCGGGGACGGCCCTGCCTGCCCCGGTGCCCGCCCGAACCCGCAGCTCCGAGCCTGGGCAGCTGTGCCTGGTGCAGCGCAGACTCATTTGCAGTCCGTGCCAGCTCCCCTCAGCTTACCCGCGACCTGACACCCTCTCCTCTGCGTGCGTCAGCCGGGGCCCATGTTTATTCATGAGCAGGGAGCATTCTGGCAGAGCCCAGCCGGATAAACAGGTCTGAGGGTAGGGCCTGAGTTCGCTCGAGTCTTAGCCTCGCAAGCCTCTAATGAAATCTCCTCTGTGCTTTCTGCTGCTACAGCGGAACTTTCCGGAGCCTACACTGAGCCACAGAGTGGAAGGAGCACAAAATGGCGGAGGAAGTGAGAATCACAAGAGTAGGATGCGAGTAGGATGCGTACAGAACGTGGGCTTTGTGAAGCAGGACGCTGGCTGGCCACGCAGACGTTAGCGGCCTACGCTTTAAAAGATCTCCCGTCTGTGGTAGAGAGTGCATTAAAGGGCACTCACGCTAGATGGATGAAACTGCCTCCAGCACGTGTTCTTCTCAGATAAACGAGGAAACAACAAATTGCAGCATTATCAGCGTCCAAAAGGGAAGAGCTCGGCGAGATTCGATTAGCCAGCCTGCTGCACGTGCTCCTCATTCGATTAGCTTGGCCTTCAAGATGGAACTGAAGATTCGGAAATGATGGTGACAACCCGCATAGAACCCCAGCCTTGTAAGTGGATGTCTGATAATTGGTGGGGGGCAGGTTCAATGTGCACACTGGAATCTGCTCTATAAGCCATGTTTAGGGACACTCAAGGAACCATATTGGGTACTCACTAGGTTAATTAAATTTTTTACAGATTTAGCATGCTGATTTGGCCTTATAAAAACTCCTGGAACCAAGATAACACTTGTCTCAGATTGTTAATCTGGGAGATATGGGCTAACGAAGCTTTCCCTCTCTCCATTGCAGTACGCCATAGAAATGGTTCTTTTATCACTGTATTGGTCTTCACCAGTTTAATGTTTTACATATATATTATGTTCACCCCTAGATGAAAGGTAACAGAGTTATGAGTGTTTATAATCTTGAAATCTGATTTGCAAAAAAACCTATATTTTAAAATGTATTAAATTTTAAATTTAAAAGTTAGATTAGAATGTCAACACCATCTCCAGAAAATTCAGTCTTGGATATTTGAGTCATTGCAGAGATATCATTGCTTGTCTGAAGCAGCATCACATTGATTTAGATCACCAATTCCTGGTTTTTCACTATCACTTTCTGGGAGTCAGTTGTGAAGACAGTAATCAGGAAGACTAATTACCCAGGCGAATAGAAAACCAGGGCTGGTTTTGGATTTGAGGGCCTGGATAAGAGCATCTGCCAAACTTGAGAAATGAACTTGGGGTAAGCAACCCAAACAGGGACTACATGTGACCAGATCTTCCCCCACACAAGTCAGTGTAAAAAAAGATTGAAAATGGCTTTAAGTCGAACTCTGGCTGACTAAATGGCTTCCATAATGCATAAGCAGCTATGAATGAAACCATTAACCTATGACAAAGCGCAAGTGGTGAAACTGACAGCCAGGGATAGAAGACACTGTCAGGGGGAGAATGCCTCTGATGGCACCAGCCCTAATCAGAAGTGCATCTTCATTAAGGTTCCTTTGTTCGGAGTGATTAGCGAAGTTAACCTACGGAAAAGCACCAGCCTGCCTCCCTGTCTCCATGCATCATGCCTCATTTCACGTACAAGATGAAGGCTTTTCCAGCACTCATCTCATACCTGGCAATATGCTGCTTCGAGTGCCGGCACAGTACAAATGTAAGAGAAACGGACTGTACTGGTAAGTAGTGTAGATAGTGGTTGATGCAGGCAGAGGAATAGGCCTGTGTTTATTTCAGCCGGTAACAAACACATAGGATGTAGGACTGGTTGGATGGAGAGACAAGCAGATGAAGGGATAGAGAGGAGGAGCTAAAGGATGGGTGAAGGGTTTTGGGATAGCGGTGTGATGGAGGGATGGCTAGAGAGAGGGAAATGATGGATAGGTAAAAGGTTGAAGGAATGTGTGTAGGGACAGACAGGCAACTGGGGGACGGAGGGCAGGACTCACCTGAAAGAGCGAAGCAGGCGGTAGGCTTTGCCCAGGTCAGCCACCCGTCTGCAGAGAGGGGCCACTGCCAGCTCCATCTGCAACAGAGACAGGGTTAAAGGGAGCGTACAGGACATTCGCACCGGCTGCAGAAATCAGCCTCACTTCTCAGGCAGCGGTGTGACCCTGGCTCGTATGAGGCAGCTGCGGCTTTAGAGGAGAGTGAAACAGTTCCCCCTCAGGAGGCCAGGAGGAGCCCTGTCTCACAGCCCTGCCGCTCCTCATTAGCCCTAATGAAGGAGGAGAACCCACAGCTCAGGCACCCAGTGAACCCAGCACTGGCGGCCAATTAACACCCTGACACAGGCTACTCCTGTACCGAGCGCACACTAACACTGACAGAGGCTGCTCCTGTACCCAGTGCACACTAACACTGACACAGGCTGCTGTACCCAGTGCACACTAACACTGACACAGGCTGCTGTACCCAGTGCACACTAACACTGACACAGGCTGCTGTACCGAGTGCACACTGACACAGGCCGCTCCTTAGACAGCGTTTCTCTCTGTCCCTCTCTCACACATGTACACACATGCACATACACTCCGATCCACATACATCCTATATACTCTATACAATACAATATACAATTCACAGCCATACATTTCCAATTCTTGTCCTTCCTTATTTGTTTTGAACCGGTTGTATACCATCATCTCTATTTTTAATTATTTTCTGTTGATTTATCTGCCTACATATCCAGTCGCAGCTGCCAAGGGACAGCGGATGAAAATAAGCTTGTGGCTGAAAGTGGGTGAATGTGAAATGGGCTGAGGTTAAAAGGGGAGGCAGCGTCTCTGCTAAATGAGCAGACAAACACACACGGGCCAGACAGCTGGCGACTGGAGGGCGTCGCCCGCTGCGCTCCCATCTCCCGTGGGGACCGGAGGCTATCCCACGGCCCGCACCTCCAAAACAACGCGGCTGACGCGATGGCGCTCGGGTTACGAGAGGAAACGAGGACACAGCCCCGTCCCCCTCTTTCCCGCCATTCCCCTCCCGGCGGGAACACGACGGCGATTCCGTTCTCGTCGCCGGGATGAGGTTAATACTCCTGTGACTTCAAAGCGGTTGAGATGGAAAAGAATTACACAGGAGGGGAAATTACAACATGACATAACGGTTACCAGGGTCATAGCATGCAGCCCCCGTTCAAAGATGGCTCCCCACCGCGGATGATTTCCATTTTCATTTCCCCTTGACTCCGATATGATAAGGTCTCCTGACTTACCGAGAGGGGGAAATGTTTGATTGATCTCAAACTGCAGCCTTGAGCATTTGTATGCAGGCTACGCATTTCAAAGAGAGAGAGAGAGAGAGAGAGAGAGAGGGAGAGGGAGGGAGAGGGAAAGAGAGAGAAAAAGAGACAGAGAGAGAGAGAGAAAAGTGAGGGAGGAGGAAAGGCGAAGACTGTACACCCTGAAGCAGGGGAGGCCGCGGCGGCGGCTAATGTTAGATTTGCTTTGAAGCGCTCTGGCGTTTGGGAACACATCCCCGGGAGAAACGCTGTGATATCATTGTGCGGCTCAGACTGTGCGGCCTCTGTCAGGGTGACATTCACGCAGAAATCTGCCACACTCTCAGGTTAGAGACAGGAAACAGCGGCCATTCAGGCTCCGCATGGAGCACAGCAGGAACGAGGGAGGAAAAGGGAGTAGGAGAGAGGAAAGAAAGCAAAAAAAAACAAAGACACTGAGAAACAGAGAAGTGCGAAACCTTCATGGGGGCGTGAGAAAGAACAAGACGGCAAGACAGACTGATCTTTGACAACTATATTATCTACCCCTTTTTCCATCCTCCTCAAACTCTCCCCTCCCCTTCTCTCCACCTTCTCTCCCCCTCTCTCCCCCTCCCCCTCTCCGTGTGTATGGCGGCTAAAATTGCCTGCTCCCATTCGCTGGGTGTCGGCAGGTCTCCCGCCCGCGGACGGCACAAAGGAGCGCGGCCCTCAGACGGAGCTGGCGCTCTGGCGCTGTGCGGCGCTAAAAGCCCGCAGAGAGGAAGGACAGAGAGTGCGCTCGAAAGCGAGCTCCTCAGAGGCCAGCTTCTCTCAGAGCCGCTCTACAGAACGCCACGACGTCCGAGAGGCTCCGCATGCTTAAATATGCCACTGAGTATGCTTTAGTGCCTATGCCCGTCGGGAAGTGTGTCAAGTGTGCTCCAGTTGTATAATGCTACCACTAAGCATATGGGTAAGTATAAGGTATGAGGGAAAAAAAAAAACAGATGTACAGACACCCACGCATGCACAGGCACGTGTGCCTGCACACACGTAGGCGCAAACACAAAGACACACAGACGCGTACATGCACACATACATGGGCACAGAGTAGTAGACCAGCAGAGCTATGATTATGATGATGATGATGAAGATGAGGACGAGGAGGAGGAGGAGGAGGAGGAGGAAGCAGATAGAGACAGAGCTCCCTCACCTGGGCGAAGTCGGCCGCCAGCCTCATCTTCCCCCCCTCCCCCAGGGGGCGCAGCAGGCTGGCGTTGCGGACGAACAGCTCGATGGCGCGTTGCGCGATGGCCTCCGTGTTGTCGTAGATGAAGTCCAGGCACTGGAAGTGGCGGAAGTAGTCGCTCATCACGCGCAAGATGAAGCCCTGCAGTTCCTTCATGTACAGAGAGCATGGCACCTCTGGCTTCCCTGGGGCGGAGAGCGGCCTGAGACACACACACACACACACACACACACACACATTTTAATACTTTTATTCATGTCCACATACCAAAACAACATCAAAGAACATAAACAACAGACACAGTACATAGTAATTATGTGGAAACTGGCAGGTTCAGGGTAGCCTGTAACGTAGTGGTTAAGGTAAATGACTGGGACAGGCAAGGTTGGTGGTTCAAATCCCAGTGAAGCCACAATAAGATCCGCACAGCCGTTAGGCCCTTGAGCAAGGCCCTTAACCCTGCATTGCTCCAGGGGAGGATTGTCTCCTGCTTAGTCTAATCAACTGTATAAGAGCGTCTGCCAAATGCCAATAATGTAATGTAATGTAATGGGTACAGGTAGCAGCGCCACCTCCATATATGGTGGCTACTTACTATGGCAGAAATGGAACAGTATCTTACCAGCTGCGTTACCTGCAATTTTGACAATTTTACCAGTCAGGTGCAATCCCCTCACCACTAATCAGTGGACATTGCCAAGGCTACCAAATATAAATACGACTAACTTACATCTAAAGCCAAGTCTAAGGCTGATATTATACATACAGACATACACACACTCACACATACACACAGAGAAGATTATCTTCACTGTCAGACACAGACAGAGGCCTGAGGCACACAGACACAGACACAGACACGCACACGCACACACACACACACACACACACACACACACAAGCCCTCATCAGACCCCAGTCTCTCCCCGGGACAGAGTGTGACCCTCACTTAGCTCACCGCTGACCTCTCATCCATCACACGCAGTTAAAGTGACGGAACAGCACAGTACCGCTTAAAACAACGAGGCGCTTTGTAGTGTCACTCTCCCCTTAATAATGTACCATCACCAAAACCCGGCAATCAGGCAGACATCTTGCAGATAAAACCAAACAAATCCCAACCAAGCAGAACACAAGAGCCACTCCACGGACTCATTTCCATCTGCGGGATGTATTGTTTACAGCGCGGCTGCTGCAATGTGATTAACTTCCCCTTTAGATCAATAACCTCCCCGCCCCAACAACCCACCAGCCCACCAATCAGAGAACAGCACTAATGATCACACTGAACATACACACAATTACACACGCGCGCACACAAACAAACCCACGCATACGTGCAAAAACACACGCACAACACGTGCATACGTACACACAGGCACCCGTGTGTGTGCGCACACAAGTGAGACTGCGTGTGTGTGTGTGTGTGTGTGTATGCGTGTGTGTGAGAGATTGCCAACAGCAAGCAAGTGCACACACAATTGCTCATAAACTCACACACGTACATGATAAAACCTCCCTCTGCTGAGGAAAGCCTTTACTCTGAAGACATTTTGAAATTCAGTGAAATTCAGCTCATGAATCTTGAGAAAATAAAAAAAGAGCAGAGTTGGGGGAATTGTGCAGAAGAATCATAAGAAAATAAGACCGTTAATTTGATATCGCGTTCATGGAATACACCCTATTACATAACAGTTTATTCCAAACTTGCATTGTGATTGGCTGAGATACGGGCACAGCTGTGCTGATCTGCATACTGCACGGTAAGGCACAACTTCGAGTCTAGTGTTGCATAAATAATGCATATATGGGTCACATGATGGCCCCATAAACCTGAACATTAAGGGACTTGAAAACCCCCACCGCATGTCAGATGAACAGGCCCGGGAAGAGCTTGGAGAGTATGTTGTGTGCAGTGAGATGCTTCATATTTGATGTGCAGACATTGAAACAGACTGAGCGTTCATATGCAAGCATTAATTCACAAGGGTGTATTCATGCAATGGGTCTGTCACCCTGTCACCCTGCTCACCCAGTTTGTGGCATTTAACTCATCTCTTTTGCATCGCACACTCATCCAGGAGCCTGTTTTAATGGGTTGAGGAATCATTTTTCATTTTTTCATGTATTTTTTTTAAAACTCCCTGTGGAAAAATTTCTATTGTGAAGAGCTGTGTGACAGCCTATTTGGAAATGTCACCATGCACACAAAACAAAAGACTGATTGACAATGCATCCAAACAACTTTGCGTCATACACACACACACACACACACACACACACACAAACAAACGCGCACAAACACGTACACACTCTCACACTCTCACACTCTCACACACAAACTCACACACATGCACCCACGCATGCACCTATCGACTTTCACATGTTTACAGGTGAATACATAGTCCTCACACACTTCTGAGCAACATCGACAATGGGGCCGCCGTCTCAGCGCGTGGGCCGGGACCAGGGGAACGGGCCGCCACAAAGAACCATCATAGCGCGCTGCCATCTCTCACACACAGACATTCCCCTTCATTCAGACCCATTCAAAAAGGCCTCACACTCATTACAATCACAGTCCGCCACTTGGAATAGTGGCTAATCAACGCTATTGCACGTTTAGATGGTGTCAAGGGTTCCGGCTCTTACGTGTGTAGGCTAAGCAGGGTAATTATCTGGCTCCGGCAGGACTGCTATGCTGCTGACATCAGCCAGAATTAAAGACTGCTCACCACACAGGGTGACTGTAAGAACTCCCTTCCACTGCTACCTGATTATACCATGGGGCTTCACACATCATTATTAATACATTATACATACTAATCAGAACACATCTTTTTAACTTTTTTTAACTGTTATTTTGTAATTTAACAGATAATTACTTAACTAATGGAATGCACAGCCTAAAAATAACACAACGGGTCATGCCACTCAAAATGTTTTCCAATGGAGAGACGCTGACAGTGATAGATGAGTGATAGCTCCTATTGTGGGATCAGGAAGCCCAACTCTCCCATACCATCGATAAGCCACGCACCCACACACACACGCACGCACACACACACACACAAACATACACACACACACACACCCGCAAACACACACACAAACTCAGAACACCCACCCACCCACACACACACACACACACACACACATACACACACCCACAAACACACACACAAACTCAGAACACCCACCCACCCACACATACACACACACACACACATACACTCACCCCACCCACACACACTCACACAGCCACATACACACCCACACACACACGCACACACACACAGGACACAGACTGATAGAGATACAGAGCTGTAGTCCCTGCATTCTGAAAGGAAGGAGAGGGAGTCTTTCATCCACCAGCGTGAAGCGTGTCACACTGGGTGCGGCAGTGTGGAGCAGGGAGCGTATCTACCATGCCTCCCTTCATCCAGGAAAGGCCACGGCAGGTCTGTGGCACGTTTATTCCCACATCTTAAAACGGCACGGGGGTGTGGCATTGCGCACGACAAACGGCTTCACTGTGTCTACGAAGGAACATTCCGCCACACTGAAAAGCTGAGATATGCAGATATGCAAGCGGAGGGATGAATTATGTACCATCCGAAGGGCCCTCAGAAAGTCCTGACTGCTTCTGTCACCGCAGTACCTTCCTCTCAGAATTACAAGGTCGCTGTAGTCTGTTCTGAAACGTCTCGTCGAACATTGATCATCTCAATTAATGATTTAATTACCAGAAATGACGCTTCTCAGCTCGCGGATCATCTTCAAAGCGAACGCGCCCTGAAACTTATCGCCCACTTATCATTCTGCACAACGGCGAGGACAAGGCCATGCACAAAATTTTAAACAAGATGGAAAAGTACTGCAGGAAAAATCTTTATTGCTTTGAAAAATGTACATTCTGACTGAAAGGACTGCATTAGCATTACGCTGGTCGAGGCTACGGCGTGCGGGGAGTTTTTCAGCGACTTCGCAGAAAGTTTTTACGCTCATGTTTTATTACCCTGTCAGTTTTATTTATGGCTTTTTAATGAGATGAATAAAACATATAATATTTCATTCAGAATAGTTCTGTGTGCAAATTATACTGATGCGCCTTCATATGACTTACACTGTATGCTCTGCACAGAAAGATGCTGCCTCCAGGAGTGGATTTACCCTCATTTAAATCAAATGCAGACACTGCACTGGGAGGGTTCGGCTCAGGTAAGCTGAATATTTCAAAATGTTATTGGGTGACAAAGTTAAACCAACGGGCCTGACTTTTCTCAGTTTTGAGTTATGGGGGTTAATATAACCTCAGTAAACTGCATTGTGAACAATGGTCACTGGAGTCATTTTCACTGGCTACCCCATTTGTTCTCACTGATAAATGGCTGTGTCAACATTATGCCAGGCCTCCAAGCTACCATTTCTCCTGTGTTTATTGGTGGAGGATCACCTCTTGCATTTATCAAACTCTACCTTTGACCTCTGATATTTATGAGATTTTAAATGCCGTCCATTGTCTCCTCTGTGGTTTAACAATACATTTTACATTTGTAAAACAAATCATATCCACATCAGTGGGCAGCTGGCTATTTTTCTAGATGTCCTTGGCGTGCACATGTTGCACTTTGCTGACGCGTGCCTTTAGCCGTGTCACCATATTGATTTTGTAATGACAATCACCGGGAGGCTTTTTATAATTAATCTTTCATGATGTAGCCACTCATGCACATGTCGCATTTATTATTTCTGAGATTAGACGCCTTGCAGATAATGGCTTAAAAACCGACTACATGCCTCTTAATCGAAACAGGAAGTCCTTAAGTGTTAGATGGATATCACCTAGATATTAGTAACTTTAAAGAAGGAACCACCAGCAACTTCAGTGGCATTTTCGTATTGATTATAACATTTTTGCAACTGAAGTTATGAGAAACCAGAAGAGGCGATACACTGCATTTGTTCATGTCCGCTCTAAGACCATTAAGAGTGAAATAGGCTGAAGAACCCTTTGAGAAGTTTTCTGGAATGCTTTTGCAAAATTATAAGTCAGTGTTTAAAACTCCACTGCTTTCAAATACTGGCAGTGATCATTATCAACATTAGAATGTTCAGTTAAGATTCATGACTTATTTGAGATCCTACACCTTAAAGGAGAGAGACAGGTGATCAGGAGTTTCTGTGAGCCCTAACCCTCCATGGAGAATGGGCTTGTGGGAAATGTAGGCGGGCCTCACCCAGAGAAGTCCTCCAGGTGCATGGTGATGATGATGGCCTCCACGGAGTCGCTGACGGACAGGAGCAGAGGCTGGACTGCGGCGGCCATCAGGGCCAGGAGAGACTGTGGGGGAGGGGGGGGGGGGGGCAGGAAGAGGTTAAAAAGGCACATCCTCCGGGAACATGCGAACGAACGCCCTCGCACACGCACCGACGCCAGCTCATGCATATGCTAATGGCCGCAGACACAAAGAAGCAAAGTTAAAAAAATAAAAAAATATTCTGGCCTACTTAAAAGCCAATTACCTCTTTTGAACTTGAGGCTCGCAATTTATTTCCCTTATCTAAAGGCGAAACCTAATCAGCCTCGGCAACCTAATCCACAAAGAGGATGGAGGCGAATCCGGAGGAACCACAAGCGGACGTACTGGAGTGTGTGTGCGCGCGTGTGTGTGTGTGTGTGTGTGTGTGTGTGTGTGTGTGTGTGTGCGTGTGTGCGCGCGTGTGCGTGTGTGTGTATATGTGCGCATGTGTGTGTACGTGTGTGTGGGTGTACTATGGCCCAGACTCCTGCTGTACGCTGGACTGACAGACATTTGGCATTGAACCGCTATTGAACAGCCGACAGGCTGGCATTTGGCCTGTGATCCACATGTAATTAGCTCTGAGGATGACATTTCCGCTTGCCCATGTGACACCTGGCTTCACGACGCACGCGTCTCGTCAGACTTTCCCCCCGTCCGGGGAATCTGAGCGCGGCTCGTAGAACCCGCCGTTCCCATCCGCTTATCCGCCGCTCAATCTCCTGCGGGGTCAATCTAAACTCAATAGGCCAGATCCACTGCATCCGTGAGCGTCCGTCAGCAAATCCCCTGCCACCGGGAGATAAACAGTTCGCCCACGCAGATTTCCACCCGCAAAACACTCCTGTGATGAAGTTCACATCGCACCCTCAATTTACTTCCTGATCCTAAGGCTTACCTGTGTGTGTGTGTGTGTGTGTGTGTGAGAGAGAGAGAGAGTGCATGTGAATATGAGTGTGTGTGTGTGTGTGTGTATGTGTATGTGTGTGTGCGTGAGAGAGTGCATGTGAATGTGTGTGTGTGTGTGTGAGTGTGTGTGTGCGTGAGTGTTTATAAGTGTGTGTGTGTGTGTGTGTGTGTGTGAGAGAAAGAGAGAGTGTGTGTGTGTGTGTGTGTGTGAGTAGGCAGGGCTCTGCACACAAAGTTGATATAAATCGGTTCTTAAAACATATTTTCACATGTTTTAAATATATATATTTTAAATATATATAATATGGCATGTGACTTTAACAACTCATCAAACAATACAGAGAGTACAGGGAGCAAAAAAGTAAACCGGCAAAGCAAATGAAGTGGGAATCTATAATGATCTGGAAAACGTCCATCCCCATTGTGGAGAAATGTAGTTTCCTGTGTGAGGCGAAAGGACAAATCATTCAACGCGTAGGTCACGACACAGCCCCAGAGACCCCCGCCCCGCTACCTGGCTCCTCTCCGGAACATCACTGTGTGCTCTCAGTGCGGGAGAGAGAATAACAAAGACAGCTCTGTTTACTCTGCTGATAGCTCATCTAACACAGGGACGGAGGGCAGAATTAACTGCCTGAGGGAAGAGATGGAGGAGGAGGAGGAGGAGGAGGAGGAGGAGAGCTGCGGTGGAACCCGGTCTGTGAGCCTTCATATACAGTAACATGAGAAAGTATTTCCCCCCCCCCCCTTGAACCCAACAGAGTGGCAATATGCTTTGGTAGGAAACAAGCAGTTCAAGCTCAAAAACGAATCTGTCTGAATTAAATTCAGTTCCGTAAAGCAGGCTAAAATTCCTCCACAGTGATGTACAGTTGAGGCCAAAATTATTAGCCCCCCAGGAATTATGAACATTTTCCTAAAATTCTGCCCAATGCTTGCATTATTGCTAAAACTTGATATAATCAAACATTCACCAGTGCTATTTAGAGGGCTTTTGGTACATTTCGGAATGTAAAATACATTTTTAGGCTTGCTTTATATCAAATATAGTGAAAAATGGGGTGGTCAAAAATATTAGCCCCCATGTGCATTTTTGCTTTCAAAACACATACAATCAACCAATTAGCTTTCAAACCACACCTGTGCAGTCAATTAGCTTCCCAACAACACCTGAGCATTCAATCAGCATTGAGCTTTACTTAAGGGACTCCAAAGAACAGGGCACTTGAACACATTGAGAGGGACTACTCTTACTCACCATGCCAAAGACAAAGGAAATCAGTCTTGAGCTCAGAAAGAAGATGGTGGAGGCTCATAAAAAGGGGGAAGGCTATACTGCCATTTCCAAGCGTTTTACAGTGTCTAGAACAGCTGTACGTTGCATCATTGCTAAGTACAAGGTGACAAATTCTGTAAGAAACAAACCTGGGCGTGGTCGAAAGCGCAAGATTTCAAGAACTCTGGAGAGCAAAATAGTCAGAGAAGTCAACAAGAAGCCCCGGACATCTGCCAAGATGATTGTTGCTGACCTGGCCTCTTCTGGAGTTAATGTTTCTAGGAACACAGTTGTGAGGGCTCTTCATCGTGGTGGGCTTCAGGGCCATCATCCCAGAACAACCCCTTTACTCAAAGTGCGGCACAACAGGGCCAGATTGAGGTTTGCCCGTGAACATTTGAAAGGTAAAGATGATTTTTGGAAGTCTGTCCTTTGGTCTGATGAGACTAAACTGGAACTGTTTGGGCACATGGATGTTGCTTATGTTTGGCGAAGAAAGGGAGAGGCCTTCAACCCTAAGAACACAGTTCCAACAAGACAATGATCCAAAGCATACCTCAAAATTGGTCCAACAGTTCTTAAAGGACACCAAAACCAAGGTCCTGGAGTGGCCCGCACAGAGCCCAGATCTCAATCCTATTGAGAATCTGTGGCGGGTGCTCAAAGTGAATGTCCATGCTCGGAAACCACGCAATTTGGACCTGCTGGAACAATTTGCAATGGAAGAACGGGCCAAAATCCCTCAAGAGACATTGTGAAGAACTACTCTAAGAGGTTGTGGCCCAGAAAGGGTACACTATTGACTATTAATGGCCAGGGGGCTAATAATTTTGGCTGTGTCATTTTTGCCTTTTCTTGTGCATCAATACAATATTCTAATCAAACTTAGTGGGCATTTTGTCTTGATATTTGGGAAACAAACAAACTATAAACACTTGTTTTTAATGGTCATTTCCATGGAGAAATCAAAGGTTTTGTCTGATTTCACAAGGGGGCTAATCATTTAGCCTCAACTGTTAAAGACTGAAAATCAAATTATAGGAAGCATTTGGTTGAAATTATTGCTGCTAAAAGCGGTGAAACCAGTTATTACGTCTAAGGGGACATTTAGGTTTCACAAGGGTGATTTGGGAGGGGATTTGATATATTTTTTCCATTAAATAAATTAAATAATAATTTTAAAAATGTGTTTTGTGTTTACACAGGCCCCCTGTGTCTAATATTACATTATGTCTAAAGATCTGCAACCATTCAGCGTGACAAATATGCAATAATAGAGGAAATCAGGAAGGGGGGCAAATACTTCACGGCACTGTATATTGCAGTCCTTCCCGACAGGACAGTGCAGATCTCCGCCGATCTGTCTCTGTGCCCGACGCGACCCCACCGCAGAGCCACCCCTCATGCAGGTTCAGCTCCGTATGAAGTGTGAATCGCACCTCTCTGTGCATCATCTTATAGCTCCATCTCCACAGACTGGCAGATGAAACCCCAACAGCCGAGCCTGCCAACCGCCTAACCCCAACACAACCCTGGCACGGCTTAGTCCTGACCGCTCTCTGCTGAAGATGACGCGGAGTGATGGGTATGCACCCTGAACTACAGTAATCTGGCACCACACGCTCAGCCGTGTAAAGAGCTGTCAATGCCGAATAAAACTGTCTGGAGCAATGTCTCAGTGTTCAACATGCACATCACCAATAGTGGTAAGTGTTCATGTCATTATGTGGTAAGTTATGGTAAGTTATGGTATGGTAAGTCATGGTAAGTTATGGTATGTTATGGTATGTTACGGCGTTACATTACGTTAAATACAGAGGAGAGTTTATGGAGTTACTGTTGCGTATTGAGATATAATTTCACAAGTATGTGATGCGTACTGTGCCAAGTAATCGTGGTCAGTAGTTCAAGAAGAATATGAACAGAAAGTACCTCCAACACAGAAGTTAGGGACTGCTCTGCAGCTGGAGGGAATGAGGTCATCCCAGCGATCACCTGCAAAACACAGAGAGGTCACATCAGAGAGGGTTCACATCAGAGAGGGGTCACACCAGAGAGGCGCCACATCAGAGAGAGGTTACATCAGCGGTCAAACCCAGGCAGCGCACTGCTCATTCAAGTCCTTAAAGTCGCAAATGACTAAAATGTAAATGTAAACAAGACCACCAACATGGCAGAATAAAATGGCTCCCAAATGAATTTACATGAATGTGAATCAAACGTTATCTACCGTTCTCCCCACTGAAGACACTTCCAGCAAACATTAAAAATTAAAGCTCACCGTACCTGCCCGTGGTAGAGAGGGAGGCCGTCTTTACTGCAGAGAGCGGCACTGAAGCGGCCATAATGTGCCTGCCCAGATGAATGCCTCCGCAGCACAACGGTGACAGCAGCACAGATGGAGGGTCGGCCTAGCCCTCCCCACCTTCTCTATATACGCGCTGTACCGTCTGGCTAACAGCAACGCTCTCTCAAACTATATGGTGCGCGCTGTGAGCCAAAATGAAGGCCGTGACCCGCCCTGCTGGCTCCAACGCGTAGCGATCGCCCAGCCGAGGGAGAGAGCATCCCGGGCGTGCAGTATCATCGCTCACCTACGCGCTCCCTGCCCGGGGAAACGCGTACACCCCCCGCCCCCCACACCCCCCTCCACACTGCACCGCACCATATCGCCGTTCTACCTTCCGAAATCACAATTTTGTTAACCTCACCTTTTAAATATTTCACCACAAGGGTAATTCTATTTCATTAGGCTATTAATCATCAGAGCGGTGGAGGAAAAAGAACGACTTCAGGAAAAAAAGGTATGTATTTTTAATAAAACAAACCCACCCCCTCCCACCACTTCTGCGGCAACCTGAGTGCTTTTTCTCTCTGCGTACTGCATCGAGCGGCGGTGAGCGTGAGTTGAGCTAACAGCACTGTGGAGTTCTCCAGTACAATGCCCAGTGAAGGCGACACGGTCTCTTCTGATAACATCCCTTCCATGCTAGCCTGCTTACATCCCCTTAACACACACCAGGCCTGATTAATCAACCCACGGCCCAGAATGCAGACTTTTGGCTTGGTCATTAATTAGGCTGGTTGGGGAGTAGATTGCCCTGATTGAACTTGGTGACATACACACAGAAAAACTGGATAATACGTAGAACTTAGCGCAGTAGTCTGGACAACAGGGTCCAGTACAGGGTATACAGCACTTTGAAATTCAGAATTTCTGGCTCCCACCTACATCCACGCTGCTCCAGTTATAAAAATAAGTGCACTGTGTACATTTCATTTACTTTGCACAATTAGAAATGAAGAAATTAATTATCTGAATTATACATATGAGTAGCTAATTCTATTTTCTGATTTATATTGTGGGAGCATTACTTTTTGTTACATTGGAAAACTGCAGAATTTGGCCACGCCAGCAGATCATTTGGAATGTGCATGCATATTCTTTGCATTCTCCATGCCAGCACCCAGTGCCAGCTCACCGCATAGCGCATACACATCAGTTATTCATCACAATCTGCAGTCTGAATGCTGGTGAAATTAACAATCCAACTGGAACCAACCGCTTTTATTCATTTTGTCAGACAGGCTTTTGCTGCATGTTTTTCCCAAATAATTTGTTATTTGTGGTTATTATATTAGGTCCTGGACCACTGGACATGTCACTGCATTATGAGGGAGTGCTTTACCTGGACCTGCCACCCAGCAACTACAATACAATGTGGCATTACACATCAACACCTGAAACACTCAATCTGCCAGTTCTACCAAATGTAATAGTAATAATAACAATAATACTACAACAACAACAACAATACTACTACTAATAATAATAATAAAAATGTGTTGATGATTTTATCCAAAGTGACTTCCAGTTGATTAGGGGAAAGCAGCACAGCAGCACAGTACCACAGCACCACAGTACCATAGTAACACAACACCACAGTACTACAGTACTACAGTAAGACAGCAGCACAGTACCACAGCACCACAGTAACACAACACCACAGTACTACAGTACTACAGTAAGATAACAGCACAGCAGCACAGTACCACAGCACCACAGTACCATAGTAACACAGCACCATAGTAACACAGCACCACAGTACTACAGTAAGATAACAGCACAGCAGCACAGTACCATAGTAACACAGCACCACAGTACTACAGTAAGATAGCAGCACAGTAACACAGTAACACAGTAAAGACCAGTTTATAGTCCAGAGACAGAGCGTCGCTTGAGCAAATTGTATAAACCACGGCCAGGGACATCCACTGCAAACGTCGGTCATATAGTTGCTAGAATATGAACTGGCCTTAACACAGCTACACAATGCACAGTAACACAGCTACACAGTGAACAATAACACAGCTACACATTGTGTGAAGTGTGAAGGGCAGAGCAGCACTAGAAGAGCAGTGCAGCAGCAGAGCGATTAGACTAAGCGGGGGCAAGTCCCCCCCCTGGAGCAATGGGGGGATGGGGGCCTTGCTCAAGGGCCCAACAGCTGTGCGTATCTTATCGTGGCTACACCAGGGCTTGAACCACCAGCCTTCTGACTTCCAGTCATGTACCTTAGCCACTAGGCTATTATTTTTGTTTCTCTTTTCCATTTCCCCACATGTTTTAGTGGAGCGCTCTGCTTAGCTGTACTGCATATCTCTTGCTCATGTGTTTCTGGGCGAGTACCTTCCCCACAGCCTGCTGCAGCTTGTACAGGGAGTTGACCACGGCCACGTTTCGTCTCTGTCCATCTGTCAGGGGCCCGATGACCTGGCTGGCATCACCCTGGGTGCACAGCTGTGGAGAGAGAGAGAGAGAGGCAGGGGGTCAGGTGGGTTAGGAGTCACAGCAACCGAACAGCCGCACCTCACAGTGTCTGCATCAGCTTCCCTGCCTCTAGTAGAGAAGCTGTGCACTTGATCAGTCAGTGACAGCTGCAGTCAACAACACCAGACATGAAAACGAAGAGAAAGAAAACACAAAAGTGGAGGATAAGAAACTAAAGATACTAAGAAGCTACAAATGAAATACTAATATATATAATATACCCTGCCAATATTATGTATCAATTTAAGTGACTATCTTGTAGTTGTCAAAGGTTTAGCTTGGTTATAGCCTCAGTGTAATTGTGTAACTATAAGGTAGTCACTTGAATTTATAGGTAATAGAGGAGGAATTTCAAAGCATTCACTTTTAGTTTACCTTTTTTAGCCATGGTAATTACCCAATTGTGTACTGTTTTTACATCATATTTACCTGGTAAATGCCAAGTACTTGGATACTTGGTATCAAATCCACACAGACAATGGGGAAAATAAAACTGTTCACAAGAAGAGAAAAAATACGCCAATTTGGGGGAAACCATATGTCTCAAAGTCCCAGTTCTCAAAGGTCAGAACGTGTCAACAAACGGGGAATTCACAGAGCAGGAAAATATTTTTAAAAACCAAAACATTGCAGAGCAGTTTGTAGGGGTGCCATGGCAACAATCTAAAAATGGCAGAGCAACAGTTAATTATCACCTCGTCATATATGTGTGCTCAAACCAAGCAAGGTGTTGGGAAGTATGCTTATATATAGCACGATATGGGGGAAATTCAGAGCTGGGATTTCACTGAGGGAGCAATGGGTTACAATCAGACAGACAGGATGGTAACCGTGGGGCCTCTTTGACAGGAAACATGACCCACGGTGGCCATCATTTGAGTACGGTCTAAGCCTCTAGGCTGTGGTGGAGCTTGGGGACAAAGAATGAACGCAATCTACTACAAGCCTTTATCGGGAAGCAAGGTTTTATGTAGGTCAGCAGAGTTACCTCATTACACCTGTACCGCCGGCCCCCCTCCCCCTCTCAATCCCCGCCCCCGCAGTCTGTGAAATCAATCCGGAGTTGGCCCCCGCTCTCGTAAATACGAGGCGCGTTCGATCCGCGAGCCACCGCTGCTGCTGGGATTGCTTTGAAGAACATAGCGGGCGGGACCAGCGCCTTCATCAATCACTGCTGAGAGCAGCGGCGGCCGACCTCTGACCCCCGAGCGCTCCGGAGTAAATAAAAGCGGGCCTCTCTGGGAGCACGTAGCCTGTGAGCTCGGCCTGGCCTGGCGTGTCGTGGCGTGGGAGATGGGCTTTATGTCAGGGTTACTTTGAACTGCAATTTGCCCTGGGAGTGGTCTACAACAGGGGTGTCCAATATTATCCAAAAATAGCCGGTGTGGGATTTTTATTTCAGCCCAGGGATTCTGCTTCTCAAGGTCTTGATTGAACACTATTAGTTGAATGAGGTGTCCTTATGAATGAGGTGTCCCAAAAACCAGCACCCAAACGTGCCAAAGATCTTTCCAGACCGGACTGGACCCCTGGTCTACGCGATCTGTGCGAGCGCTAAGCGCCGGTCCAAAAGAAAAGCCTCATCTAAAATGGCTCCTCTCGGGGTAAACGCTAAGCTAGCGCTCAACCGCTCGGCTGTCTCCCAGCGCACAGCTGTCACGTCTCGCTGCACTCCCATCGCCGCTCTGCAGCCGACCGTATTCATTCCCACCGCTGGGAGAAGATCAGAATACCTTCACCTGATGTGGAGTAGAGCGGGCAGGCTCGCACACCTACGCTGAGTGTGCGCTCTTTATTCTTTCAGGAACAGACGAAACCCAGGAGCTGCTGAGCACTGAGGCAGGCAGTGTCCTTCCCCATAAACCCTCCCCGTGCCTGACACACAGGATCAGCTGCACCAACCCTGCAAATGAGGCGAGATTGCCGAGGGTAGCGAGTCGAAATGAGAAGCCAAATCCATCTGCAACAGGAGGGACACCGCTGTGAATTCAAATTAATGTGCCGTCTTCCACGCGCCCCCCGTAATTATGATGTTTATTAATGACAGCCTCATTGGTCTCAGGTCTAATCACGGGTGAAATAGCCCTGCTCTCCGTATGCGTGGCTGCTGGGGCCAGGGTGGGCCGCATCTGGCCCCCGTCACTGCAGTCCACCTGAGAGGGTGAGAGGCTGTCCAGGAGGGGAAGGCAGCACAGCAGCACAGTACCACAGCACCACAGTACCACAGCACCACAGTACCATAGTAACACAACACCACAGTACTACAGTACTACAGTAAGATAACAGCACAGCAGCACAGTACCACAGCACCACAGTAACACAGCACCATAGTAACACAACACCACAGTACTACAGTACTACAGTAAGATAACAGCACAGCAGCACAGTACCACAGCACCACAGTACCATAGTAACACAGCACCATAGTACTACAGTAAGATAACAGCACAGCAGCACAGTACCATAGTAACACAGCACCACAGTACTACAGTACTACAGTAAGATAGCAGCACAGTAACACAGTAACACAGTAAAGACCAGTTTATAGTCCAGAGACAGAGCGTCGCTTGAGCGAATTGTATAAACCACGGCCAGGGACATCCACTGCAAACGTCGGTCATATAGTTGCTAGAATATGAACTGGCCTTAACACAGCTACACAATGCACAGTAACACAGCTACACAGTGAACAATAACACAGCTACACATTGTGTGAAGTGTGAAGGGCAGAGCAGCACTAGAAGAGCAGTGCAGCAGCAGAGCGGACAGTGTAGAGGCCTCAACTTCAACATCCGAGAAGTCACTGGTAATTTAATTCAGTTCTATTTCCTTTAAATAATCATTCCAGGGCTAAGATAGAGTGCTCAGTCAGCCGGAAGAGATGTCCAAGTACTGCCCAAGTACACCCTAAGCGCTGCAGTGAGCCATTTTGCTAGTTTGACCTTGTACAGGTTGGCACAAATGTTTGGTACTTTGGTAAGGTTAGAAAACGCAAAGGAAATTCAGCGTTTTGTATTCCACGATGGGTCTATGACAGTCTGGATTTAAACAAAACCTTTAACTGCGGAACAAGGTTCCGAACTACGACTGCAAACTCCGACTACCTACAATTAAACCTGTCCTTCACATTGTGGAGGAAATCAGAGTCAGGAGAGATGCAAATCTATGGAAGCAGAGGCTAATGTAATTCTGTTCAGTAGTGAGAGTGAGAGTGTGTTTGTGTGAGAGCATGCATAACTGTGAATGTGTGTCTGTATGGGCATGCGTGCACTTTAAACTATTCATTATGGCTAATGCAACATTAATACAACATTAATATGTGACAAGCACAGACAGCGCTTCAATCAGGAGAGCTGTCTGTGCTTGTTGTACATTAATGTTGCAGTTTCAGACTGTAGCCTGAAACTAGGCTTGAAAGTGTGTACAGTAGCATGTGTACAGTAGTGTTTACAGTAGTGTGTGTACAGTAGTGTGTACAGTAGCATGTGTACAGTCATGTTTACAGTAGTGTGTACAGTAGCATGTGTACATTAGTGTTTACAGTAGCATGTTTACAGTAGTGTTTACAGTAGCATGTGTACAGTAGTGTTTACAGTAGTACGTACAGTAGCATGTGTACAGTAGCATGTGCAGTAGTACGTCCAGTAGAGTGTACAGTAGCTTTCAGGCAGACTCCATCAACCCTCGCTGAGCAGGCCAAGTACATCAGTCGCCCGTTCCAATCATGCTCCCTCTAAAGAGGGGAAAGGAGCAGGCCTAAACGCCCCCACCCGACCTAGTACGCAGACAAAGCCAATCTACCTTGCCGTTTATGAGAGAAACAGGCATATTTAATCATCTTCAGCTTTCTGCCTTATTTTATTTATCTCCTTAGAAGGCGGCCTTATCCCGGGCTCGCTTGGCTTTCCAGCAATTCGATTAAGTGCCCTGTCTCAAGGGTGCGCCGGTTGTGCCCCAACTGGGAGTTTATCCCAGCAACCTCTGGGCTCCAGGCACCGCAACCGTTACACCACAGAGCCATGCTTAAGAGGGGGGCGGGCGTAATCCACCCCTGCTTTTAGAAGAGAAACAGGCAGACTTAATCAACCTCCACTCACACAAATTATGAGCGAAACCAACTTATTCAACCTCAATTAAACAAGAAACAGGGAGACTTATTCGACCAGAGCTTCAATAAGAAATTGGCAGACATAATTGACCTAACCGTTTCCAAATGAACCAGGCAGACCTAATAATCAAGCTCAGTGTTGACAAAAAGACTGAGCTCCCTCGGTAGGATAAACAGGGCAGGCAGCCAAGCACACTTAATCGATCTCAGTTTACAAGATTCAGTCAGACAGGCAGACTCATATGACCCTAACTTTTGTCAGAGAAATAGGTAGACTTACTGGCTTTCACCTTTTAAAGGAGATTTAGGCAGACTTAATTAATCTCAGCTTTTGTGAGATAAACCGGCAGGCTGTACAAAAAGCCGAGCAGAGAAACGAAACGGCCTTTATGCCGCTGAGATCACCAATAAAAATAATAAATCATAAAAAAAGTCCAATATGCCTTATAGTAATATTAATTTCCCATGTACACTTGCAGTTGCTGAAGATGGAATTTTATTTAAATAGACTCCTCGTGTGCTTTTGAGTAAACAAGAGACTGATCTGCACAACCTTTAGCTATGGCTTGGGTTTCTGGGGAGTTACACACTGATTAAAAATCTCAGAGTAAATGATTACGGAAATACTCAGGTGTGCCTGCGTCACTTAGCTTTCGGCTGTGCTGAAAATACAACAATGTGGCTTTAGGAGAGAGAGAGAGAGAGAGAGAGAGAGAGAGAGAAAGACGCTTATGTGCCGCATTCGCAGGTTAAAAGGAGTGGCAGAACATAATGTGAATAACATTATACGGTCATAAGTGGAACTTCAGCACACTGGTGACTGAACCTTAATCTCTAAAGGCTTGTGACACGTGACCTTGCGACCCCGCTGCCTGTACTTATTTATCTAGTTAATGACACGCCAGTCCGGCGGTCTCTCGCACCGAACGCAATCACGCGGCTACACGGTGGAGAGCGCTGGGCGGGTGTCCGGAACGCGCGTCTGAAAAACCCTATTTTCTGCATCAGAGAGCAGGCAGTGCCGGCCCGTGTCATTTGGAATTAGCGGGTCAGAGTGCGGGTGTAATCTGCGCCCGGCAGAAGGGGTCTGCCGTGCGGGACGAGCGGAATGGCTTCCCGGCGCTCCCGTTCTCGTTCCCCACTCGTGCGTGTTCCCGTTTCACAGCGGTCTCTCTATCTGTAGAGGAGTAGCGTAGCATTCAGTCCTTCTAAGAAGAGCTGTAAAAAAAAACATTCAGGCTTACATTTGCTTTCCTTCTGAAATGCCCTCTAAATCGTTTTTTTAAAGACTTACCAGCCGAACCGATGATTGCAGCCACCAAGGTTTATATATTGCACAAAGGGCTCCAAATGACATCTCAAATTACAAGTACTGCTGCAGAGAAACCAATAAACTGGGATTGGGTGTGGGGTGCGTGGGGCTGGGCTAGACTTTAAATGGAACCCACAACAAACCCAAGCAATTAAAGCTCTATATATTTCAGATCCATACCCGCTAACCTTACATGATAATGTGCATAAATCTGTGAAAGCACTTACTTACAGGTGTTAATAATTTACAGGACAAGCAACTGGTTAATATGCTCCACAGCCTAAAATAAAAGTACCCAATGCCATTGGCTGGAGTGTGGGCGCATGGTCACATGATTTAACCCTCATATTATGTTTGGGGTCGATTTGACCCCATCTCTCAAAGAATAACTAATCTTATTTTTTCATATGGATACTGTATGACTACCTAATTTGGTGGAATTAAATAGTAAACATACAATAAACAATTATATGTTTTCAAAAGTCCTGTACCAATTTTGTATTCAAAGGTTTTGTCAAAGATGGGGTCATTTTGAGCAGTATAAAATGTAAGGAAATCTAAAATCTTCATTACTTTTTTCTTCTTCTCATACAGGTCTCAAACTTTCACTGACCTCAGGCTCTGAAATCAGAAGTTTCTGGCAGGTTTTTAATACTTACAGTATGGATAAAAAGCTAGACATTTGGGGGACATTGGGAAGCCAGCATAACTTTTTATAGCTTTTTACAGCTTTAAACCATTGGGGATTTGACCCCAAACATAAAAGGCGTCATAAAATTGATAAATAATAGGAGGGCATGTGCTGAGCCCGGGGCCAGTTGGGTACTTTCAGACAGAGAGCCCAGCCTGGACCTCCACGACCGGGCTAACTGACCCCTGCTCGAAGGACCCGGCTCCGCGTTATCACCAGCACCAAGGCCGGACCGTCTGATGAGGGAGGGAGAAAGAAATAGAAGAATAAAAAAGAAAAAAACTCTTCAAGGCAGAGAGGGCAAGAATGAGAGATTTTTATGTTGTATTTCGAGTGATAGCCTCAGGCTAGGTTCACAGCCCGTTCTCTGGGTGCGCTCATAGCCGGACTCTTGCTGTGGAAAGCTCATTTACGGTCGGGTGCGAGCCTACGGGCCAGACAGAGGGGTGAGTGGCTTCAGCGCGCTCTCTGGGGTGGACAAACAGCCCGGCCTGCTCCCGCCTAAACGCCAATAAAGAGAAAAAGTGTCCTTAAAACTAGTGACCCGGAGACTTCTCATTGCCAGCAGATTGCCTGTGGGATCCCCAGTGCTTGTTCTCAGCTATTTCTTTACCTTAACATTAACTTCCTGGGTCCTCAAATAACACCAGGGTCAAATACATAATTGTTTTCATATACTTTTCTTCACTGAGCTTGCCTGGTGTATTGGAACCTATGATATACTCAGAGAAAGTATTCAGAGAGGTTTGGGTAAGGTTTGCAGGGGAGGGGGGTTTAACTTATTTGGAACATGACCTGAATTACACTTTACTTTGATACTGTAATGAATTCATGACCCATGAGACTACAGGCGCACACATCCCTGACACTGCTTTCAAACAGTTTCTCAATTAAACTGGAACACCAGAGATAACCTGCAGAGATGACACGAACAGAGCAGAGAGTCACGTACCATGTCAAGTGTACCAAGCCATCAACTCTGTTTGCTTTCCACCTGTATGTGACCGAGGGGATATTGAAAAACAGAGCTATATATGGCATCGGCTCTCAAGCTGCAACTAAGAGCTTGGAAAATTGAAATACAATAATTCCTGTGTTTAGATATGAATTTTAAAAAGCAGAAACCAAGCACCCTGAGTTGCAATTATCTGACAACAACTGCTGCAATAATGCGAAAGAAAATGATATTGACTGTCAGATTTAGATGATAATGAGAGCTGACACTGAATTAATCTCCTCATCTGAAACCACAACCAGCTTAGCTCAGGTCTGTCACCACCTCTCAATTACCACCTCCCTCTGGAAAACCAAAACGGAAAACGCCTGGAAACTGTGGCACAGGGATCCCTGTAACTCCAGCCACACACCAGTAAAACTGAATCCCAACTGCTACTGCAAGCGTACATAACACACACTCAGCATTTCAAATGTGCATCTGACATCAGAGGAGAAGAATGGCCTCCCATTTCAAAAGGCAATAGGCTGTTTCTCCACGGTCCTCCTCAGACTCCTGCCCCACAGAATCTCAGCAGCCTCTCGGAAAGTGTCCAACCGTGCAGAAACGTTCTGTCTCGGCCTGCGTCTTAGGAACTTGCTTCTCGGCCTCTCAGGCACTTCAAAGGAGCTGTGAAAGCGTGCAGAAACTGTCCTGTCGGGCAGGAACTCACCAGCTGCTCAGACTTCACGCAGAACAGCTGGATGGTCTTGGCGGCGTTCTTCGCCACGGCCAGGGTCAGGACGGGATCCACCGCTGCCACGTTCAGCTCACTGGGGTGGGGAAAGCAACGCGCCCAAAACGCCCGTCAAACCTCGCTCACACTCGTAATTAAACATTGCGCTCTGACAATGTAATTACACAATGCTTATTTACCCATACAAAAGCACTATTAAATATATGACAATATTGACTATGAAAGCACAGCAGTTACAACATTATGTATGCAGACCTCTCACAGAGAAGGTAAGTACAAAGTAGGTATGATCAAATCATGTATGAAAGCGTATAAAGAGATGCCAAGTGTAACGACATTACATTAAACACACTGAAGAGGTAGTATCAAGACAGATACAGTTTTATACATGGCGATGATAGGATAGGTCTTCATTTTGTTAAATTAAAAATGAATGATTGTTGCACGGGGAATACAACAAAGTGCAAAGAGCAAGACTTCCGCCTTTCCCTATTCTAAAGGGCAATCTCAACCACGCATAACCTATTACAACAGCCTGGAAAGCAAAGAACACTTTCCGAACTGCATTTTAACAGGCTATAAATTGGCACTTTAATGCTCAGCCTTTACAAAGTAGCAATTGGTCCTGCCAGTATGCAACTTCAATCAAACAGTAGGGAATTAAGAGGGGCTTCGATCTGCGAACAGTAAAGCGCTGTGCAAAAGGGTTAGCATTAACTGAGCCATTAGCTTCTATTCGTAACAGGGGGGTTTCCTGTGATGAGCCTGGTTACTCAGCTGGCTCTTTTAATAATGCACTAGCTGTAGTTTAAGGTGTTATGATACCTCTCTGCAGATGAATCAGCAGTGCTGAAGGGAAGCACACTACAAATAGTCTATCTTAAGTGTTTCAGTCTTGCAATGAGCCTTAAGATTTCTACAAAATATAGAAAATATTAGCTTGCTTTTAGTGAAATAGTAAAATAGTCGTACCCCATTGGTAAACCATGAAATGAGCCAAACTGTCTCGCCTAATTGGCAAACTTGTTGTCTAATGAGCAAAAAAAAAAGGTTTTGAGAGGGACAGTGCTTGTACCTGGCTATCGTTTTGAGAGGGACAGTGTTTGTACCTGGCTATCGTTTTGAGAGGGACAGCGCTTGTACCTGGCTATTGTTTTGAGAGGGACGGTGTTTGTACCTGGCTATTGTTTTGAGAGGGACGGTGTTTGTACCTGGCTATCGTTTTGAGAGGGACGGTGTTTGTACCTGGCTATCGTTTTGAGAGCACCGGTGATTGTACCTGGCTATCGTTTTGAGAGGGACAGTGTTTGTACCTGGCTATTGTTTTGAGAGGGACAGTGTTTGTACCTGGCTATGGTTTTGATGATGCTCTCCAGCTCGTCGGTGGAGGGGGGATTGCGGCCCCCCTGCGGGAACACTAGGTTGATGGGGTCAAAGAGACGGGACAGGGACTTGGACAGGTAGGCCGATTCATAGGGCTGGAGGGAGTCCTTCAGGGCCTTCTCTGGGCTGGAGACACAGACAGGGACACAAAACACAGCATTTACTTCACATCTTACAAACCCACGGGAACCAGCTACAGATCTCACACCATGACACGACATGAGAAGAGGAAAAATTTAGGGGTCCAGGACTTTAGGGGTCCCTGCTAGTCTCCGGTCGAGCCTTCCAAGGAACCGTTTTTGCCTGACGAGCCGGGAGGACAAGCCCGCTAATTTTCACCACAACATAACATAGGGACAGGAGAGAAGGGCATTGTGCCCTGCGAGAGCAGGAAGGAGGCGGCAATGATATAGCGGGGTTTAAGCTGGCTCCCTGTCGGCCCCGGAGACGCTCGGAGGAGCAGATGAACAATTGCGCCGAGGCAGCCAGCCTCCCCCGTTCACTACTGCCTTCCATGTCACAAGTCACACCTTATCCCACGACAGCTTGGAGATCTACAAATAGACATTCCAACAAACACGGTGCCGCTTCCAAAGCCAAGCATTACATCACCAATGGCCTGAGATGCACAACGAAGAGGAACCCGAGGACTCCATGTTTCTCTTCGTAAGGACACCACCCATGCTGTCATATCTTCAGTCAACGAACAGTGACAGTACTTTGTGTTTTAAAGTCTTCGTCAAGTAAGGCCACTTACTGTACACTGTAACTGACCTTTAGTGTCTCACAGATGCTCCAAGGCACTTACACAAGCAACAGATTGAGGCGTTGTATTATCATGAAACGTATGGTTTCAGTCACACATTAAACCATCAAATTCATTGGTGCATATAAATTACATGCCAACGATAAAATTGTTACGTCCCTGTAAAACAATGAACAGTGACTAGCTCCTAAAGTGATTTATTAATTGAGAAAGCTCAGTTTGAGGGACAGCCTGTCTTTAAACACGGCAATTTCACTGGCGCGCAGCAGTGCAGAGCTGTGGGTTGCAGAAGATAGTTCTTGAGACCTTATGGTTACAGGTCGGAAACCTGAGAGACAGACCCTTCTGTACCCTTGAAGGCAGCGACTTGACCCATTTGGCTGCATCTGCTTAAATGGAGGACAATTACAATGGGTTGTATGCAAGGCACTCTGGGTAATGGAAAAAATAATGGACATTTTTAAATAATAATCTAAGTAAATAATGGGAGACAATTTCAGCTGTGTGTAAAAATTCCTCCTCCATTAGAGACCCTCGTTCCCATCTTATCGGCCGAGCTCATCTCCACAGAGGTTAACCAGGATCTTTGTTTATTTCTCAGAGGACATTGGAGGACCTTCCATGGAAAAGCAATTTGGCACAGAGCACTCTGCATAATTACAAGGTTAAAGAGTCACTCACATCTGGCCCTCAACTCAAAATCCAGGTCTGGTTTTCTATTCGTCTGGATAATTAACCGAACAATTAGTGCGACTGATTGATCAGACTGCCTTCACACCTGACACCCAGGAAAAGGGCGGGTGGAAAACCAGCAGGTCTCGACCCTCGAGGGCTAGGAGCTCCAGAGAACTGCAGGTGAGGGCTCTGAGCCAAAAGCACAAGACTTCCCAGACACACAATCATAGACCACTACCAACCCATTTTGCATTAATAAAAAAATAAAAATAAAATAAAAGACCTTGTCCTCCCAGGGGCATCAACCTACACATAAAAACACACACACACACACACACAATAAACAACAAACAGAACTTCAGAAAGCCGTCTTCACAAGACCTTTTCTGGGTTTTGGAGGGAATATTTCTTAAGTACGTGAAGATCCAAAACACTGTACAGCCTACTGCTCTGCATTACAGATATCTGCAGGAGGCTTGTGGAGTACAGCGCGACAGCGTGAGTGTATTAATGACCCCTAACACCTCACTGTGGGGGGCACTGTGGAGCACCAGGGCTGGTGAATGAGATGAAGGGGAAGCACTCAGTTCTTTGTGTGTTATTCATCAAGACGTGCATTTACGAGTGTGCCAACTCAGACCGAACACCGAGATTGATCTGTTATCCAAGACTCACGTCTCCAGGGAAACCGGAGGAAGGCGGTTGCCAGGGGAGGAGCTTACATTCCTTGCCAAAATGTGATCTGAACAGTTTGACAATAACAGCTGGAAGCGTACGCCATAAAACCTGACATCTTTTGCAACATCATTCAGATCAACACTACTTGTAGGTATTTGCAGGTGACGCAGATGGTTGTATTTTTACTGCAGATGAAATGCTCTCTAATTTGCTCTGGTTCAGTGTGTCTGCCAACTAATTAAATAATGGCCACAAAAATAAATGAGAGAAATGAGCTTTCAAATTCCCACATACCTCTTTTGCTGGCTATTTTACAAATGCATTTTACATTATATCAAAATAATTACAAGAATAGAAGTAAAAACTGCAGATATTTTTGTAATTGAATGCATACGGTATAGTATCTTTGAAATCAGTGTGTAGTGATTAGAAAGATTTGCTGGAAAGCCAGTTAAGGCTAGTTTATAGTCCAGTGACAAGTGTTGCCTGACTGAAATCGAAGAAGGCTCATGAACTTTATTTTGACGCCCAATGTAAACAGGTGGTTGTTGTACTTAGCAAAAAGTATAAGTGCACTTGAGTCACCCCGAGTATAAACCAAATGTCACTACAATCAGCATCATCCATAACATGTCATTGGTAGCAGCGATGGTCTGTGGCTGGACTATAAACCGGCTTCCACTTCTTATCATGACCCAAGTGTTTTAAATCAAACAGTGAAGGAACCAGAAGAGCTTAGAAGAGCCATGCGGGGCGACATGGCTCAGGCAGTAAGAGCAGTCGTCTGGCAGTCGGAGGGTTGCCGGTTCGATCCCCCGCCCGGGCTGTGTCGAAGTGTCAGCAAGACACCTAACCCCCAAATGCTCCTGATGAGCTGGTCGGCTCCTTGCATAGCAGCCAATCGCTGTTGGTGTGTGAGTGTATGTATGAATGGGTGAATGAGAAGCATTAATTGTACAGCGCTTTGGATAAAGGCGCTATATAAATGGCAACTATGTCAGTTATAACCTCTTATGAACCAGCGCCGTTGGTTTAAACCCAGCGCAGACGCTCCATACTCACTCATAGCCCTGCTTGGCCTGCTTGGCCTGCAGGAAGAGGTTCTGGGGCTCCAGGTCTGAGGCCGAGAGCTCCATGGGCAGGTCGAGGCCCCCGCTGCTCGCCAGCGCCCCCTGGATGCTGCTGCTGTACTGCTGCAGCCTCTTCCACAGCTCGTTGTAGAGCCGCAGGAGCTTCGGGTATTCGCCTTCAAGGGTCTGCCTCAGGAATGAGGAGGCTAGGGGAAGAGAGAGAGAGAGAGAGAAACAGTGAGTGAGTGAGTGAGTGAGTGAGTGAGTGACACTGAATGAGTGAGTGTAATCAGGAAATCAAGATGGAAAGAGGGGGCAGAGAAAAGACAGAGAGAAAAATTGAGAGTGATTGGGTGGTGGTGGTGGTGGTGGTGGGGGGGGGGGGGTATTTAGCCTGAGTGAAAGTGTGTGAATTGATCCAGAAACATGAGAGGTCTGTTAAATGCAACTACTTTCATTTGGCTCACAAATCCTCATGCAGATGACTATACTAGGTCATCTTCCATAACATACATTTTGACATTTTTTGACACAATCCCTTCTGTTTTGTCCTGTCAGTGAAGCACTTGGGATAGATTGCAGGGGTTAAAACACAGAACCCACTTATTTGTAAATTGCGTAATCAAATGGTAGAGTAGCTTACAATATAAATAATAAAAAATAATCTATTCATCTTGGGTACATCAGAAACCATCCCCTGATTATTATTATTATTATGAAATTTGACAGCTTCGCCTTTGGCCCAAAGCTCTTAAATCCACTGAAATCAAGTAGCCTCGCCAATATCAAAACACAGAATTTATAGGAAATTATATAATTATAATTACACCCAACTAAATGAGACCACAGGAACACAGAAGCCCATACGGAAAAAACATGAAGCGCACTCGACTGCTGTCAAGCTCTTAAAAAGCACTACAGCTTTGGCTGATTATCTAAGCGTTTTGAAAAACAACAACAACACAAAAAAAAAAAGCCTGTCAATTTACAGACTCGCTAAGCACAACGCTGGCTCTTAAAACAGGCAGATCTGGCTGCCAACAGACTATCAGCTGCACTCGAGCAATCAAACCAAGGAAGACGGAGAGACAGCAACAGACTTACTTCTGGCACACAAAATACATAAAAGACAAGGAGACGCCATCCTCTTGAAAACCACACAGCTTTGACAGGTTTTCACAATTCACTAAAGCGTCCAAATGAGACACTCAATCCACTGAAGGAGAAATAAGATGTATTACTGGTGATACAATATCGCTATGCCAACTATACACAGGGGGCCATACCAAAATTGTATTATATTTCTAATATTTCTAATATACCATACAAGACTTAACATTATGATTATACAGTAATTATTATTGTGTTTAATATAATTACTACTACTACTCGTGCTACTAATAATACTAACACCATCTGCGTGGATCTTTTTGTGGCTACCTCAGGGATTGAACCACCAACCATGCGGGTCCCAGTCATGTACATTAACCACTGGAACAGCTTTCTCAGCTGTTATGGTCGGCCCACCAAAGCCAGTAGCCATGTTGGTTTTGGAGTCTGAGAGACTCCAGCGATCACAGAGACAGGTAATTTCAGGGACAGCTATGTGCCACTATCTTCTATTAGCATTTAAATGTATTGTCTGTAGTTGATTCAATTTCAAAGTCTAATGGTTAATCTAAGATTAATCTTCATCAAATACTTAATCGAATGATTTAGATAAAGCATTAGGTGAAGATGCGAGTGCTATTGACTTGCCTGGAACTGTGTTTAAAGTGAGACGCAAATACAGAGCATAGAGAGTGTGTGTCTGTGTCTGTTTGTGTGTGTGAGAGAAAGAGAGAGAAAGGGAAGGAGGGAGAGGGTGAGAGAGGGTGAGAGAGGGAGAGAGAGAGAGACAGAAAAATCTTCCCTGACTCCTGTACGGTTCACGAGCACAAGATTAAACAGAGCTTGTTGTCATCTATCTTTGATTATAAAACCAGAGAACCCTACCATGGAAGCCAAGAGCTCCATTAGGTGTGACGCGAGACATAGTCCTGGACTAAGCCGCTTACTGTCACCTGCCACCCAGAGCCTTCACATACAGTACACACAAACCTCTCACACACTCAACGCATATCCTCCTCAAACCCAGAGCCTTCAACAGTACACACAAACCTCTCACATACTCAACGCATATCCTCCTCAAACCCAGAGCCTTCAACACTACACACAAACCTCTCACACACTCAACACATATCCTCCTCAAACCCAGAGCCTTCACATACAGTACACACAAACCTCTCACATTCTCAATGCATATCCTCCTCAAATGCACCCAGGGCTTTTGGGAGGGTTGAAAGATGTAATAATACTACATTGACATTCCGCCTTGTAATTGCGGTTTTAGATAAAATATAATATTATATTCATTCATTCATTATCCTAACCCGCTTATCCTGAACAGGGTCGCAGGGGGGCTGGAGCCTATCCCAGCATACATTGGGCGAAAGGCAGGAATACACCCTGGACAGGTTGCCAGTCCATCGCAGGGCACACACACCATTCACTCACACACTCATACCTACGGGCACTTTAAGTGAAAGGTGTTGTATAAGTGAGTATATAGTACGTGTACAAACAGTACAGTATGTGAGCATAACAATGTCAATGCAAGTTTGTGATTGTGTATGCGTATGTGTGAGCATGTGCATGTGAATATGTGTGTGTGTGTGTGTGTGTGTGTGTGTTGATATGTGTTCTGGTTCTAGCTGTAGTCCTCTCCTGCCTGGACTACTGGAACCCTCTCCTCGCCCGTGCCTTCTGCAGCTGACCCAGAACGCAGCTGATTGGTCAACAGCCCCCACACTCACTCCTACATCCCCGGCCTTCACCTCTCCACCAGCCGCCCTTCACCAAACGCATCCAATTTAAACCTCACACTGGCCTAACAGGTCACTGAGGGGACTGCCCCAACACGGCTTCAGAAGATTACCAGACCGCACACACCACCCAGAGCCTTCTGCTCCACAACCTCCTCCCTTCCCAGCATGCACTTCCAGCTCACGTCGGCTGTCCGCTCAGCTTCCTCTGTGGTGAAATGGGCTTTCCAGGGCAGTCAGAACAGCAGAGACATCGGCCATCTCCCGACACAGCCCGAAGACCAGTCTCCTCTAACTACACCCCAAGAGCCTGTGGCTCTTTGCTGTTGTTCAGTTAACATAGTGCAGTTTAATGCCCTTCATTTTTTTTGTTGGTATACATTAGTTTAATAGGATAGCTGACATTCGGGTTGGCACTCCATACACTTGGTGTCTCTCTTGGGTCTCGACTTTCCTCCTCTACGGCACTTCAACCCCTCATCTTCGCACTTGTGTTTGTATTATAAGAAGCTCTGCTAACTGACAGCAGGGTGTAATAAAGTGTACGCGAGTGGAGTGGAGTGACATGGTTCCAGCAGTCGCTCAGAAAGCAGATGTCTACTCGCTGTGAGTCAGTCATCTTGAAAATCACAGCCACATTGTTTCACATCTCAGGCCAATTCCAGGAAAAAAAGACAAATATTCCAGAAATCCTTCACTTTTTTTCTTCCCAAACACAATCAGGCTAAAGAGCTGGAAGCTTGAAGCTTGAAGCTTCGTGAACGTCGAGCTGAAATACATCAGGTGGCCGTCATCACATCATTTTTAATATGATAATAATTGAACTTTAATAACTGAAGTGATTAATGTGTAATTATGGAACATTATGTAGACCGTTCTCATGCGGCAACCAAGAGAATTGGTGAATGTATAATTTAGTGTTGCTGGAATATTATGCATTTATGAAGTACTTTTTCAACCCTAATTAAACCATTACCATTTCAGCTCTGTCTTGTCAGAGCTGATCACCTAATTGGATCTGCATAAAAATGCACAGCGCTTCAAATCTGTCTGGTTAAGGTAGAAATGGATGACGGTTATATCCTCAGAGGCAGAACATGGCACCCTGACAGTTCGCAGCAATGCGAAAAGCAGTGGATAAGAACTTATCTTTGTTTGAAACCCTTGGCTGTGCGTGACTAACATGGTTCTTTTAATAAATAATCAATACTCCCCACCGAGATGGACACATCTACTGATTATGCTAAATGTAGCATATAGCCTGGCTCCATCAGCTCCTCCCCCAAATTATTTAGTCATAAGAAGGGAAGGGGAGAATGGAGGGAGCACACAGAGGGGAGAGAGGGATGAGCCTGAGGGAAGGGAAGGAGCAAAAGAACAAGAAAAAGGTGGGGAATAAAAAAATAAAGGAAGAAGGATGAGTGGCTAAAGGCAAAATCTTGTCCAACTGTTTATTCTGCAATTTATCTTGACTTAAAAGCCAGCATGATACTTCAGATCTCTTGTATTCAAAGTGTGTGTGTTTGTTTGTGTATGTATGTATAAGTTACCCAATTTACACATTAGCTATATCACATTTCTTTGATAGACTGGACTAAGCTAAGGATACACACACAAACACACACAGAGACACACAAAGACACACAGACACACACAGGCACACACAAACAGAGAATGAAAGAAAATGACTACATGGAAGCTGTCCAGAGAGGATTACACTGAGAGCCATGTCCAGGGATTCCGTGCGATCAGGGGTCAGAGCAGCACCATTAGCCAGGGCACCCACACAACCACACAGGGAATAATTAATAAGGACAGGAAACTGCATGCACTGCCATGAGCCGGAATGGAGCCCTGGATTACAGTCTGGAACAGCCTACAGCAGCACTGCACTGAATGTAATGACACTGACGGCAGGGTCATCGGCTCATCGCCATGGGCGGAGACTGGAATAACTCCATTAAAGACACAGTGGGGGTGATGAAACCGAAAGAGGATTGGGGGAGGGACCTAGGTTAGGCCTGCAGATGGCCTTCCACATACCTCTGCATGGGAGCAGCGAGATGGGGGGGGGGGGGGGGGGTAGCTAACGCAATGCGTGCTGGGAGAACCCTGCTCCCTTCAAACTGCAAGGGCAGCAGAGGCCAGGTTCGGCCCTTCATGCGTGCCCACCTTCCGCGCCGCTAAACGCTATAAAGCTGTAAACATCCAAACGGGACGACAGGGCTTCACCGAACAGCGACATATGGAGAGAGACACGGCACATTCTGTGCGTTAGCGACACTCGCGTGCTCGCACCTTCTGGACAAACACCAGGGGGAGGGAACGCAAGCTGCCTCAACACGTACGTACGCCGCGATGAACCAGCCCGCTCGGCACCGCGTAAAAACAGCTCGCCGCGAACTCAAACACCTCTCTGCGTCCCTCCCCCGCCAGCGCTCCGGATTATTTACACCGCGGCCGAGATACCCAGCGCACCGCGGGGACGGCGGCACAAACGGCGGTTAAAGCGCGCGCGCTCGCACACGTGAGATGATTGATGGTGGACTCGCAGCTGGAGCAGGAGTCCTTTTATCCGGCCCGTCCACGTGGTCCGGGGAAATGAATCATTTCTGATGAGCTATCATTTCACAGCACGTCCCTCCGCAGGGAAAACCCATTTACACTCTCGCAGGACGCGGAGGAGAGAGACGGTGGCTTCGCCCGTTCTCCATGGGAAAATATGGCTGACAGCATTACGGCAGAGCTGAGCTGGGCTGGCAGCTACCGGACCTGATGGAGCGATACTCATGTAGTGCTTACGTCAGACCTGTGCTGACGCAGACAAAAGTTTAATATAGTTTGTGTGTGAGTGTGTGTGAGTGTGTATGTGTGACCGTGTGTGTGTGCGTTTGTGGGTGTGCAAGTGTGTGTGCGTGTGGAATGGTACGTGCGTGTGTGTGTGTGCGTGTGTGTGTGTGAGTCTGTATGTATATTTGTGTGTGAGAGTGTGTGTGAGTGTGTGTGTATATCTGTGTGTGAGTGTGTGTGCATGCGTGTGGATTGGTATGTGTGTTCATCTCTCTGGCTGTACCTGTGGAGTATCACTGAGAGGCAGAATCCACTAGGGGCAAGGGTGGGGGTGTTGGGGGGGGGCACTCACTCACCAGGCTGTCACACCACATCCGCAGTGCACTGCTAAACACGCATCAATCAGCACTCACCACCGGTCGCCTTCTGGAATTCCACGGAAAGAATCCGGGTGACGGAGTTCCAGAACGTGTACATGATGTCGGCCTGTCCGTCCTGTGGAAACAGGGATGGGTGAGACAGCGTTCACAAAAACACAGCGGCTCAGAGTGACCTGGTGAGAGAACAGTGCAGCCAATGAGCTGAATAAACTCCAGAGGGAATGAGCCCCTGGACAGCTGCCGTCACTCCTGCAAATGAAAAAGAGGAGCCAACCGTTTGTAAATAAAGTAGAGTGAGAGTGATAAACATGACTGATGGTATGGAGAAGGGTAAGCACATTTCATTATCTTGCTTGAGCCCTTTATACATACACATACATAGCACTTTTATTAATGGCAGCCATCGTGTTTTTTGGGAACCATGGCGCATGTGCGGTTCCCTGACATTTGAAGTCTGAGACAAGATTCATGCTCGAGGGCGTCGTTGTGAGACGGATCTTATCGCGTGTAATGGTGTCAGGCCCTCAGACAGCTTGTCTTCTCCAAATCGCGGCAGGATGTCAGTGATTACCGCCTTGATTAATGTTGCTTTCTTTTAAAACCAGGCTCCTAATTACACATCTGAACCCAATAACTGGGGCAGGTGATGGCATTATGGGACAATTAAAGACGCAGAGAGTAACGTAAACATCCGCGCACTCTCCTGTGGCACACGGAGGGGACCTGGGACTGGCAGGATGAGGCACTCTCTGCCGCAAAAGCCCAATCAATCTCAGGGAGGAGGACAACAGGGGGTGGGGGAGCCCAATTCAAGGCGAGAGAGAGAGAGAGAGAGAGAGAGAGAGAGAGAGAGATAGTCTTTGAAAGACTACAGAAATGAAAGGAGTGGTTACAAGGCACCGTAATCCAATCAAAGCTGTGTCAATGTCATGTATTTTCCCGGAATTCAATGCTCTGGGCTTAAAGAGGTCACAAGATGTAGCTGGTTAGCACTTGCCTTGCGGTAAATAACTAATTCCCTAAAGGATCTAGGACAAAACCGTCCTGCCCCTGACTACTCATGCCCTTGCAACAACTGTTTAAAGCTCAAGGACCAACCTCAGATTCCTCCGACACCCAATCAGAAAAGGACAGCAGAGGACAGAGACCAATCAGAAGAGGACAGCAGAGGACAGAGACCAAGCAGCCTGAGAAAGCACGGGTAAACATGGGCGGGGCACAGAGCAAAGGCCACGCCCAGAAACCACAGTTTAATGAGAACATTTTTACACAATTAGTCTCCCCACAATGCAGTGTAAGGTGCCTACAGTTCCACCCCCACAGTCCACCTGTCGGAAAGGGCTTCTTCATATCAGCCCTGAACTGAGTCAAAGGGCACTAAGACCAGTGCCTACTATTGTTTAAATCCAAAGGTCAGCACTCAGAAAAGCTGTATCAGGTTATTTTTGAAAGTGGACATCAAATTTCCTATGTCCAATGAATACCGCTCTACATTCTCACCACTAAAATAGGTTTGCAATGTGCTTTTCATAACGAAGCACGGAGCACACACACAAACGCTCTCACACGTGCACCCACACACACCATCTCTCACACACGTGCACACATTCTGAGTTCCAACATCTGAGGCTACAATTTCATAGGTAAAATCATGGCCTGCGAATCCCGAGAGCTTCTAAAAATACCCCCCCGTCCCCGTCAGGCTCAGAAAGGCGTGAAGCGGGAGGAGAAGCGCTCCACCGTGGAAATACCCCGGGCAGAGGCGCGATTTAAAACCACACGCAAAACCATCGAAAAAATAATCACCTGATGCCACTCAGTTAAGGCACAGAGAGTCCCCCTTTTATAGACGTGCTGTTCGCTGAAGCCCAGCGTAGCTCCCTCAGGGAGAACTCACAGCGTGTGCTGCAGGAAGGGGAACAGCACTGGGCCTTGAAGGAGGGAGAGGATAGGGGAGGTTCACGGGCGCCATTTTGTAGGGCCGAGAGGGGGGAATGGTGTGGATGGGGCAGCAGGGTTTTTTTTTTTTAGGGTTTGAGGGACGCCACTGTTTTGAAGGTTTTTGGAGGGTTTGAGGGTCGCCATGCTATTTGGGGGCTTAGGTATGACCCCCCCCCCCCCCCCTTTTCCCGCTTCTGTTACTCTCAGAAGCATCTTTGGGACAGTGTTCTGTGAAAAGCACGGTACAACTAAAATGAAATTGAGTTGAATAGAGGGCTCGGGGTGAGGGGGACGATTGGAGCAGACCAGGGGAGAGGCAAGAGGACTGCAACAGATACAGTGAAGGAGGGGTGCCATCCTTCATTCAGGAGAGCCCCACCTGAATGAACGATGGTGGTGGTGGTGGTGGCACCACCCAGGAGGCGGTGTGGAAAGAGAAGGGGGAGAAGAGGCCCTGAATTACAGCGCCACAACTCACTGCAACCACTCTGCTGCCAGGTTAACGTCTCCCGCAGAAGCGCAGACTCCGCCAGAAGCACAGCCGATTCCACACTTCCTGCCTGTTAATTACCCCTTTCTGCAGCGCGGCCGCTCTTATTAACTTATTTATTAACCTATCTCACTGCACTTATGTAGTCTGTTTTGTAAGTTGCCGTGGATGACAGCGGCTGCTAAATGGATGTAATGCAATTTAATGTGTACGGGGCTCTATGACTAATATTCACAGGATCCTGTCGCTGCCGGGATGCGTCGGGAACGTTCACTCTGAAAGGTCGCGGCTCGTCAAAAAACGAGCGGCGCGTATTCACCGCCGGAGAAGGCCGCGATGCCGCAACAGTCAAAGAACGTGAAAGCAACAGATTTCAATTCACAATCACCTCCCCGCCACACGCCCCTCGCCTGCATGCCGAGGTAAAACACAAAACTGGTGCGCTTCCCACAGGTGGCACGGGCCTTTTTTTCAGGGAGCCGGCGGCGCGCGTTGAACAAAGCGGCCTTTGTGCGCGACGAACGTGTTCTCAATGGCGGTACGACGGCGCACGAAGAGGTGCCAATTACTCACGCTCGCCTCCTCACCCTCTCATTACTCCTCGGTTTGGAGTCTTCAGAAAGGCGAGCGCACTCTCAGATTGAAGTCGCTCCGAAATTGGCTCGCAATTCCCCCCCCCGCAGTTTTCGACGTGCTCCGCTTACGTATTTCGCGGTAACGTGCGATGCAACATTTAAAATGCAAAGAGAATCTGTTGAGTGGCACGTCCTGTTAAAGCACTGGTTTTTTCGTTTAAGTGTATTTCGGTAGAGTAGCCTGCCTGAGCTAATGCAGACAGACTGGCAGTGTTTCAGTGTGGTGCAGTACTGGCCATAGTGTTACTGGGAGGGAAGATTCCTGCTGTTAGCATCCACTTTGTTGTGCCAAGAGTGACCTCTCACTGTGTTCACTAAAGTGATCCTGTGTGTGTATGTGTTTTAGGACTGCACTCAAAATATCAATATAATGCTGCCCTCTCGATCCAGTTATTTTTGGACTGATGCTTTTTTCATTTTAAAAAAATAATTCCCATGAAATGTGTGCATTTGCAATACCGATGAGACACTGTCCTAAGTGCCAGTGTTTAAGTGTGAAAACTAAAACCAAGTATTCGCAAATGGTTTCTTTGTTTATTATGTACTGTGTGGGAGCTCTTTGGATTTCAAAGGCCTTTGTATATTTTTGTTGATTTTTGGCTGGTGTTTTGTAGTTTCTCATTTAAATAACTTTTACTGTTCCCAACTGTTGTACTTGGATATTTTCTTCAACGATACACAGTTCAGTTTTTAAAACTTCTAAATTCACACCCCCATGGGAGGTGTATTGTATCATGTCCCCTTGTATTAGGATAAACGTATCACAAGGCACCACAAATTACTATTGGACATGAGTGTGTGTGTGTGTGTGTGTGCGTTTGTATGTGATGTATGCATGTATGTTTATGCGTGTGCATTTCTGTAAGCATCAATGGGTGTGTATGGGCTGCCAGCTCTGTGCGTTCACAAGGTGTAGACAGAGAGAGCCGTGTTCTCCATCTCAATCTGAGCTTCAATAAGGAGAGCGGCAGAGAGAGTTATTAAGACTGGATTCAGCTCGATACATAACCCCAGGCAGGAGCTGAAATAACTGCACACGTATCCTGCCCAGAGAAACACCTCCCTAGCACTGAGGGGAGCGGGGATCGATTGGTGCTGCCTGCCAGGCAGGTGTTTGGAGATCCCCACTACTATGAGGCAGTCTCACCTTTGAGCTGGGTGCTATGGGCCCACAGGAACTTCCTTGCCCTGGGCAGGAACGTGGAGATGCATAAACACCCTGCATTAAGTAGGATCTTCTACTGTTCCCACACGTCCTGCTGGGAGCTGGCTACTTTTAGCACGAGCTGTGGGAGTGCTGCAACACCCACAACTCCACTTTTCACAACTTTCCCGCTCGTACGACCACACACATTTCTGCGAGAGGACCGGCGGCCCAAAAATGATGGCCCCAGAGAGCAGGATTTGAGCCTGATCTGGAATAAGGCTGGTAATCCGTGGCTGTGAACAGCAGATGATTTTGTCATGAGGGCTCTGAGGATCGACACCCTACAAATATTGATCTGTCCACATATAGAACCATGACCTCCATGTACTCAACACACACACACACACACACACACACACACGCATGTATGTCTACACATGCACACACACACATACAAATTCATGCAAGTACACACACAGACAGACACACAAACATTCTTTCCAAGCCCTCTCCACACCACCACCCTCCCTCCAGGCACAGAGTATACATCAACACACAGTGACCTGCTGATTCAGCGAACAATTCGTTCTGAATCTCCAGAGAATGGCGAACTGATCAGGCAGCCCCGGAGTGTGTGCACCTGACGTGTATATGCACCGGGCGTGTGTGTGTGTATGTACCTGGTGTGTGTATGTACCGGGCGTGTGTGTGTGTTGGTACCTGGTGTGTGTATGTACCGGGCGTGTGTGTGTGTGTTTGTACCTGGTGTGTGTATGTACCGGGTGTGTGTGTGTGTTGGTACCTGGTGTGTGTATGTACCGGGCATGTGTGTGTGTTTGTACCTGGTGTGTGTATGTACCGGGCGTGTGTGTGTGTGTGTGTTTGTACCTGGTGTGTGTATGCACCGGGCATGTGTGTGTGTTTGTACCTGGTGTGTGTATGTACCAGGTGTGTGTGTGTGTTTGTACCTGGTGTGTGTATGTACCAGGCATGTGTGTGTGTTTGTACCTGGTGTGTGTATGTACCTGGTGTGTGTATGTACCGGGCGTGTGTGTGTGTTTGTACCTGGTGTGTGTATGCACCGGGTGTGTGTGTGTGTTTGTACCTGGTGTGTGTATGTACCGGGCATGTGTGTGTGTTGGTACCTGGTGTGTGTATGTACCGGGTGTGTGTGTGTGTTTGTACCTGGTGTGTGTGTGTGTTTGTACCTGGTGTGTGTATGTACCGGGTGTGTGTGTGTGTTGGTACCTGGTGTGTGTGTGTGTTTGTACCTGGTGTGTATATGCACCGGGTGTGTGTGTGTGCTTGTACCTGGTGTGTGTATGCACCGGGCATGTGTGTGTGTTTGTACCTGGTGGGTGTATGCACCGGGTGTGTGTGTGTGTTTGTACCTGGTGTGTGTATGTACCGGGTGTGTGTGTGTGTTGGTACCTGGTGTGTGTATGTACCGGGTGTGTGTGTGTGTTGGTACCTGGTGTGTGTATGTACCGGGCGTGTGTGTGTGTTTGTACTTGGTGTGTGTGTGTGTTTGTACCTGGTGTGTGTATGTACCGGGCGTGTGTGTGTGTTTGTACCTGGTGTGTGTGTGTGTTTGTACCTGGTGTGTGTATGTACCGGGCGTGTGTGTGTGTTTGTACCTGGTGTGTGTATGCACCGGGCATGTGTGTGTGTTTGTACCTGGTGTGTGTATGCACCGGGTGTGTGTGTGTGTTTGTACCTGGTGTGTGTATGTACCGGGCGTGTGTGTGTGTTTGTACCTGGTGTGTGTATGTACCGGGCGTGTGTGTGTGTTTGTACCTGGTGTGTGTGTGTGTTTGTACCTGGTGTGTGTATGTACCGGGCGTGTGTGTGTGTTTGTACCTGGTGTGTGTATGCACCGGGCATGTGTGTGTGTTTGTACCTGGTGTGTGTATGCACCGGGTGTGTGTGTGTGTTTGTACCTGGTGTGTGTATGTACCGGGCGTGTGTGTGTGTTTGTACCTGGTGTGTGTATGTACCGGGCGTGTGTGTGTGTTTGTACCTGGTGTGTGTGTGTGTTTGTACCTGGTGTGTGTATGTACCGGGCGTGTGTGTGTGTTTGTACCTGGTGTGTGTATGCACCGGGTGTGTGTGTGTGTTTGTACCTGGTGTGTGTATGCACCGGGTGTGTGTGTGTGTTTGTACCTGGTGTGTGTGTACGTCGGTGCCCCGTAAACACTAAAGGCAGGGGAGAACTGCTGGCTCCTATATCTTATGAGAACACAAACATGAGAAGAGATGGTGACTGCAGGGACTGAACACAATGTGTAGAGGGACTGTGGAGTCTGTTACAGAAAGGCCGGCTCCCTGTTCTTTGTCATGCGTAAGGTCAGGGTAAAAGTTCACACTAACAGACACCAAACCCTTTGGGAAGTTCAAATCTCTAGTGCACCAAGTGTAAATACAGAAAGGTTCACATGCGTTAAATAACTACCATCTGAAAACGTTGTATCAACATCTTGCCCTCTTACCCCCATTCTAGGCTATGCTGTAGCTTTAGGAAATATAGCCATTTCATGTACGAGGACACCGACAATATCTTATACAGCAGCGGAGCGGCCAACCTCGTTACGAGCGCATCTGTTCCGTGGAAACCAAACTTTCAGAGATGTCACGGTGGGAGGGGGGGGGAAAGGTGTCGTTTCCATAGAAACGTCCACACTCCCGCTCAACCGGGCAGCGGTCCACAGAGGGGGGAATCTATTTTTACCACGGCCGTAATAATTACGCCGAATGTGCTCTTCGTTTTCAATTAAAGCGCTTACAGAGGATCTGCGTCAGGCCGGTGCTCCGTATGGAATTGCGTGATGGGAAGGGAACGGCGGGAACGGCGGGAACGGCACTGTAGGTGGGAGCGTCTGCTCCAGAGCGGCTCGTTAGCGAGTGTTAGATGAGCTGGTGACAGGGACCACACGCTGGCCTAGCCCCTTCCCACCCTGCAGGAGCTAAGCACCCAGCCATGGCTACAGCACCCCAACATAACTATAGAGCTACATCACCCCAGCATGGCTATAGAGCTACATCACCCCAGCATGACTATAGAGCTACATCACCCCAGCATGACTATAGAGCTACAGTACCCCAGCATGGCTATAGAGCTACATCACCCCAGCATGGCTATAGAGCTACATCACCCAGCTGATACAGTATGGAACACATTTGTTGGTTAAATGGCTTTAAGTCAACAAGGGTCCAAGGTACCAAATATGCAGTAGATACTAGTAGAGTGTGTGCAAAATCCTGCATAGTATGCCTTTAAGGTTTCTGCTAATCAAACATGTTGCAATTACTTCGATAAAGACCAGCCCTTAGGAGTTATTCTGTACTTGACCCACTCGTTCTCATGTAGAGAGCGGTCACACACATAATTAAAATATTGACTCGGATATTTGTGGTGAAGCACATGCAGTGCTGAGTAATCGTGATTACAGCCATCAAATGCCGCAATTAAACCCGACCCGACCCGACCTGACCCAACCCAACAGAACAAAGGCTTGTCAGCTTTGTGCGGCATACCTGAACAGGTCAACACCTGTTAGAGATGAAGGAGCAGAAGTGTGGCAGTTTGACAAGGCATTTAGGGACATAATGCACTCCCCAGAATGCCAATGGTTCACATACTGGGGGTGTCATCCGTTAACCTCAAAAGAGAACATTTTATTTTTAAAGCACTAAGCCATTAAGTCAGGACGACGGCTATAAACGATGACTGTTGAGAGAGAGAGAGAGGGCTCATTAGATATTTTCCTGATATATTCCAGGTGTTGACAAGATGGAAGCTTCACTGCTATGAGCTAAATTTAAGAGTGGGCATGAAGACTATTGCAAGGGCAGACCCATGTTGCCAATGCCAACGTAGAGTGCCCACACGACCTTTCACAGTACGAGTGTCCAGACATCGAGAGTGCCCTGCAACTGCAACTCATAAACATTTCAAAGTAAAAGCAGCGGGGTGTACTGCAACCACAAAGGGTCAAATCTGCAAGTCCCTTCATAATAAAACTTCCCTGACACGCTGAATGCTCTGCTTCACACTATATATTTGCATGATTATGCCCTACAAACGCAGTGTAAGGGGTTGATCAATCAACCAACCAACCAACCAACCAGTCAATCAATCAACAGGAGTGCATTTTTAAAGTGAAAATAAACAGCCTGCTCAGAGTACAGCATCTGATTACTCTGCACCTTCGGCCCACGAGGTCATTAATATAAGAGTGGAGTGAAGCACCCTGGGGGATATATGCAGCAAAAGTGATATGAGAAATCGATTACACTTATTATTGTTGTCTGGTGAAGGGAAGGTGTCCTTGAATGCTCTCCTGGTCTTCACCGTGCGTATCCTGCCGTAGCCCGCGTGGATGCCCAGAGCTTTAAATTATCCCAACAGCCTGTCCCGTGAGCGAGGCACTACAGCAGCCAATCCACAGGCCATAAAAGTCAGTGCAGCTGTGCAGCGTGATGGCCAAAAACGGGGCCTGTGTAGACCTCCACGAAGGGCGGAGGGAAGGCCTCTACGAGTCCAGAGAGACCTGAGAGGGCACTCTACAGATAAACAAGAGGAACACACAAACACTGCACAGGACGGTCTGTACAGAGGACAAAGGCACACAAAGGATGTGTACATCACAAAAAGGTTTCAAGTGAAATGTTTGCATTTGCTGAAAGCCTCAGAAGACAGGAAATTAAATTGATCAGCCATAACGGCAACGTCAGCCTGCTCTCCATAAAGGTATCAGCGCTCAGATCTCTGACAACATGCTACAGCCATGTATAATGTCCGCTGTACATCAAACAACATGTCATCACCACTGGGCGGATTGTTTATGTTTCAAACTCCTCAAAGGATTCATAATCTTAGAGTAGTGCACTGTAAAGTGTATTGGATCCTTGATGACTTAAAGCCATTTAACCAACAAATGTGTTCCATTCTGTATGAGCATGATTTACAGCCGAATCTAGTCCACCCCCCAATTCCCATATAGATCCATTCAAGAGTTTTAATAAGATATCCAGACTTTGACGATGTTGAGAGGTCACAGACATCAGGAAGTTATGTCATTCAAAGGACATGCAACAAAATACTAAACATGACTACTTTCATTTACATAACATTGCTGTGGCCCAAACATTATGGTGCCCTTAAATGGGGGGACTAAGCTATGTTAATATTCACTTGGCTTTTGGGCCCTTGAGCAAGGCCCTTAGCCTCACATTGCTGCAGGGGGCATTGTCTCCTGCTTAATCTAATAAACTGTAAGTCACTTTGCTTAAAAGTGTGTGTGTGTGTGTGTGTGTGTGCGTGTGTGTATGTGTGTGTGAGCGTGTGTGTGTGTATGTGTGTATGTGTATGTGTGTGTGAGCATGTGTGCTTACGAGTGTATGTGTGTGTGTGTGCATGTGTGTGTGTGTGGCATGTCTGAGGTCTCTCAGTGTCTGTGTGCCTGCATGTGAGGGTAGAGCAGGTCGCAGTGCTATGCTGTGTGTAGCGACAGAGCCGCAGAATGCTAATGCGGGCCCCGCAGAAACAGTCAAGGGCAACTCTGCATTCATTAAGGCCCCGCCCCCCAAACGTGCAGTCGCCACGGCAGCAGCTCCACGGCCACAGTTCCATGCTGAGCACGCTCAGTTGAGCGTCAGCACCATGCAAATTCATCACCGTCTAAACGGGTGATGCCCCACGTCACAGACCCACAGGTAGCAGAGTACTGCGGTTCCTTCAAAGCGCCGGCCAACACGACAGAAAGGCTCAAATGCATAATTCAGCACTGCAGCACAAGATGAACACTTCACTACTGACGTAGTGCACTTGTAGTGGCACCAATCATACCAATATAAACGTCTTATCAGACTAAACGCAGATAGTATCGGTAAAAGATAAGGACCTGAATAATTCGAACATTTGTGACCCTAATATGGCAGGTACTCCTGATCTCTCCCTGTGAAAGCAGGGCGAGGCGGACGGGAGATGAGATTTGGGCTGTCGTGTCCTGAGGTTCTCATGCGGGCGGTGATGTAACGGCCTGTGCCCAGGAGGAACGAAGCAGAGGCGTTTCATTTCGTCTTCAGAGGTGGGCTGCATGTAACGCTCTACCACACTCCTTCAAACACGGCAAGAGAGAAAGTTTCAACAAAGGTGAAGAAAGAGAGGACTCTCAGTTTATAGACAAGTGAGGAAATAAAGACATTTTTTACTTTCTGGGGGCTTCTGATAATATTTCAGTGTTCGTGTACATTTCCAATTGGCCCAGACAGGAAAGAGAACTATTTCACATACTTAAAAAAATAGTTTCTTTTCAACCCGACAGCTTAACAATATCTAGTATTTGGGCATTTGGGAGTATGTGGTCTACAGCAAGACACTACACTTAAAGTAACTTCGTTTCCAGAGGAGATATGAACAAATTACAAATATCAGTTTTTATATCATCGGTACTGAAAATGACCTGTCCCTTTGAGGCCTAAAGACAAAATCAGTTAGAAATGATGACCTTGTATGGTATCTGCCTGGTAGGCTCTCCCCCGTATTATTCACCAGGACTGGAGACACAAGCGCCTGGTCTGAACCGGTGTGAGTGCTGGTGGACCACGGCTCGTGACCTTCTGGGCAGGCGGCGGAGCGTTTGGCAGCCCTCCTGTCACAAGTGTGTAGTGTACCGTGGTGACAGCAGCTCTCAGATCCGGCATCCATGACACGGTCGGAGAGGGCCGGCGGGGGAAGAAGGAGCCGGAAATGTCTGGGTATGGTGCACGCACCGGAGGCCGCCGTGAGAATTTAGCACGCCGAAGACAGTTCTGCTGGTCTCAGCGCCCTTGCTAAGACGACTGAGGAGAGAGGTGGTGCAGTCACATCCAGCCACCTGCTGCCTACACCACCGCCCAACCACCTGCTCCCAGAGTTCAGCTCAGCCTCCTGCCCCCAATACAACAGAGAGACGATGATAGAGAGAGGGAGAGAATGGGAGAGGAGGGGGGGAGGGGAATACAGAGAGGGAGGCAAGGGGAAGGGAGGGATAGAGAAGGAAAGGTAGAGAAGGACAGTGAAAGAGTGCGAAGAAATGACAGAAAACGGAGACCGAAACGGAGGTTGTCCGCCAATTAGGATTTCCGTGTTTGTTTCTTGTCAATCTTGTAAATGCATATTCAGCTGCAGCTGGTTATCATTTCATTAACCTTCACCGAGGTTGGTAATTTCCTCTAATAACGTCAAACTAGCGTCACTGCCGCTCCACACAAACCTAAGGTTACTGCAAACTGTAGTCTGTATCAGTTCACAATGACCTTGACTCTATGAGACTCGAGAACGTGCTGGAACAGATAACCAGTGCTCGGGCCTGGGCAATGTCATTTTACCGTGTGAGACCAGGAGTGCAATCCAGTGGCAGACACAACTGATGTCATCATATCATGGTAGTGTTGCAGTTTGTAATGTTTTGCATCTGATTAATAGTATCATACATTATTAACACTCCATAATTAAAGAAGTGTGTTCAGTAATATCAAGAGCTGTGCAGTGTTGTCTAAAAATAAAGTGGTGTGAGCATGAAGCACAGAATGCCGAACCTGTTTTACGGAGCACTAACAACAAAAGCAGTAACAACCGAACCTGTGGCATTTATGGAAGCCATCTTACAGTTAAGATATTACAAGGGGTATGGTCTAGGTTAGACATCAGGTGACCACTAAGTGGCTGTGTAATTATGAGGGACAGGTACAGCTATGCTCTGATTGGTTGTAGCTCTACAGTATGATGTGCTCATGGTGTGGTTGGCAGGTAAGAGCTGCAGTACCCTCTCAACACACACAGGTGGTGCTGTGGAGGATCAGGAATGCCATACAGCCGGCCATTCCGAACAGGAGTGATAGGAGCAAAGCGGGAATCTCAGCAGGACTTTCCCTCTGTATTCGTGAGCCGAGCCAGGCCGATAAAACTCTTCCAGGACACACATTCACGGGCTCACATTACTGGCCCTTAATTGACACGCATTAACAGAGACTCGATCCTCTGAATCTAAAAAGGCCTCATTATTACCGCACACCAGTCAGTTCGTATGACACAGAGAGAGAGAGAGGGTGGGAGAGGGAGTAACTGGAGGGAGACAGGGAGAAGACAGCACGTTTCTTTAGTTCCTTTTTCCCTCTCCTTCAATTATTTCTCGCTGAAACATTCTCACTGGCCTCTCCACCAGCCCCACAACCGCCGCCCAATATCTCTCCATGTGCGCAGGATTCCTTAAAGAGTACAGGAAAGCCACACAGTAAGAGAGGTGTGGCTGCCACCATCCATCAGGAATAATTCATTTTGGACAGGGACGACAAGAGACCAGAGACTGAGTGTAGAGTTCCCCCGGCACTGACAGTGGAGGAAGACCACTTGTCATCCTCTCTTCAAAGCCTCTTCTATCTCACTACCCCGTTGTGTATTTCTGTTAGTGTGTTTGTGAGATGTGGGGAAAACTAGCGATAATCATACTCATAAATGAAATGTGAAATCACTGCCTGTCCGAGTGACCTTCCTCAGACACACGGCCGACGCTGCTGCTTTTGTTTTGGTTTAATCATTTCTGGAGCGTGAGCGAGTTGAAAGCAATCTCCAGACATTACTTCAACAGCATGCTAAATATACTCCAGCGCCGCTGATCGATGAATCCCCGCCCACCGACAGCAGAATCTCCCCTGTCCTTGGGCACGGCCACACCCACTTACAGTGAAAACCCTGTCCTCACCACACCAGGGCCTGTCAATCTAATGACCTCAGCGTTCGCTTCCACCCAACCCGGTCCCTCCTACACACCACAGCACTGCATATACAAGCTGATAGCACAAATCTGCCACAAACAACACATAACACGACAGCTGGTATCACACATATACGCACGTATGTGAAAATTCCATACTCTTTCTTTCTGACACACACACAGATGAGTACACCTCCTACTCTGATGCCATATACACTGGGCCTACCACGGACACGGACACAAACACCATACAGTAATATCCATGGCAGCTGGTAACCCACACATATGCAAAAGCACAGACACACATACACACATACGCACACACACACACACACCACCTACTCGATGCGAAACCTCGAACACTGTGCCTAACAAAGACAGACACACTAACACCACAGCCCCCACGGCAGCAGAAGACAGCACAGCCCCAGGCAGGCTCATACACCCAGCCCACTATCGTAATCCTGCTGCCCGTGAACGACTCCTATTAAACACACTTCAAACTTCAAACACAGCAACGGCAAGAGCACATTATTCACAAAGCCGCTCAACGAACTGGTCGTTATTATTCCGAGATGACCTGAAAAAACAAAAGCTTATTTTATTCCTTTGCCTTAAAACAAAAACAAAAAAAAAGGCACATCAGCCAGGATTATCCGGGAGTGGCTGGCTCAACAGTGTTAAATTCTGTACACTTTCGAGCAGCGGAAAGCTATTACTGTCAGCTGGGGAGCGATATGAAAGGACAATAGGAGAAGATAAACGCGACGACCAGGCAACAAGGGAAGGCAGACGGAGAGAACGTGCTCTCGTCCACAGTGCAGTTCCCGGTCCTCCCGCTGGCTTACAGCAGGAGCTATGGAGGTATGGGGGTTCCTGTAGTCATATTAACAGCTACTGACTACATTAACCAAGCACCCCCCACTCCCCATTCAGTTAATACAGAGATACAGAGAGGTGGCTGGCCCTGTGTGTCCCTGCAACATCCGCAGGCACAGAGACTGACAGCTGTCTGACATACAGTGAAATCACTGATCCCCTCAGCGCTTAATGGGCCTGCCAGCTGGTGCATGTGTTAAACACAGGGTCACGGGTACTCCAGGGACTGATCCCAGTGCCAGGGGGAGAACAGGAGCGAGGAGACTATTTAGGGCAGGGGGGGGCACATTCCCCTGCTGCACAGGAGAGGTGGGGTACGCAGTGAGCCTTCACGATGTAAGATAATTCTCAATGCAAACTAACACTCACCAAGGTCAGACTGAACACTCACACACTGAACATCCACACAAAAACACCCCACACAAGTGAACCATCACAACACACAACCAAGCCATGTGAAGGTGAGGTCTCAACACTCGCCAACATACACACAAACTCCACAAACATTAACTCTATCAGCACACTAAGACACTGAACAAGGCTGGGCTACATTAACATGTACATACTACTTCACAGAGTGTATGAAATGAGACCCAGTGTATGTGAGCCAGTGAATGCGCATTCTCTCTCTGAGATGCCCGTAGAAAGAGAAACCGGCCAGTCTCACCTTGACAATTTCATCGATGAAGCACACGTGTGTGACAGGGTCTCTCTTCTTAGTCAGAACCTTCTGGAGGTGCTGGACCTGCAGACACACATGCCCTAATTATGACATAATACCAGAAACAGCAGCACAGCAGCAATGTCCTGTCCTTTAAGTGAGCCCCAAACTGCAGGCCAGTATGTATATACCACAGCAGTACTACTGGTTATGTACTTTTCCTACAAAACAGATTTAACACTTCACAATGTCTGAACCATATAATTATTGGTTCTCAGCATCCAGATTCTGTTATACAGGTGAGCCTCCACAGGAAGAGGCAGGGCTGTGAGGATGCACCCCTGGCCATACTCTACCTGACCACAGGCAGCACAGATCTGGTCCATCAGCTTCTCCAGGTTGGTCCAGAGAGCTGCTCTGAAAGCAGCGGTGTTCCCTGGGGTGGGCATGGCTGCCCGGCCTGGAGCCCCTGCAAAACATACGCTATTAATACAAACACCAACACATACATACACACACACACACACACACACACACACACACACCAACTTACAACATACAACACACACACCATCAACAAAAACACCAACTCATACACACACACACACACACACCAACTTACAACATACAACACACACACACACACACACACACACACCATCAACACAAACACCAACTCATACACACACACACACTATTAATACAAACTCACACACAACAAACACCAACTCAAACACACACACACACACACACTATTAATACAAACTCAAACACCAACTCATACACACACACCATCAACACAAACACCAACTCAAACACACACACACACACTATTAATACAAACTCACACACAACATAAACACCAACTCATACACACACACACTATTAATACAAACTCACACACAACACAAACACCAACTCGTACACACACACCATCAACACAAACACCAACTCATACACACACACCATGAACACAAACACCAACTCATACACACTCATGCACCATGAACACAAACACCAGCTCATACACACTCACACACCATCAACACAAACACCAACTCATACACACACACACCATCAACACAAACACAGACTCACAAGCACACTATTAATACAATCACCAACTCATACACACTCACCATCAATGAAACAATTTCATACACAATAAAAATGTATGAATTCACACACATACCCACACACAACAGAGCATCAATGCAAACAGAAACGCTACATAAGAGCGTCATCTTATGATCAAACAACTATTAACCCAATCGCACCGATTTAAAAACGTGAAACGGCTTGGCCAATTTATTATTCAGCTCATGATAACTTACTGGATGACATTGGAAGAACAACTTGTATATACTGCACTTGCCAAGTGCAAATACTAAGAGCTGCAGTATGACTAAGATGTATATGTGTAGCTCTTAATCACACACTGCACCTCTGGTGTTTCCCGACTGGTACAGGACCTTGATGTTCAGGGCGTCGGCCACATGTTCCTGAATGGAGGCCCTGTACCCGTCCACCACGCTGCCGATGGTGTCCTTCAGGCTGCCCAGGTTGTAGAAGACCTGCAGGGCTGTTCCCACCTGAGTGGGGTTCTGGGAAAAGAAGAGACAAAATGGCCGACAATTAAATGTGCGTCTAGCCCAGCTGCTGGAGAACAGTGCGCTGTCTCCCCTGGGCTCTGATGGGGGACAAAGTCTCCAATCAAAGCCGATTAGCGACAGGCTCGAGTGCGGAGCGAGACTAGAGAATTGAGATGTGAAAAACACATCGGGAGAAAAGACAGAAACAAAAGTACACCGGAGAGACCGACCGGAGTGACGCGTGTTAACCTGCAGCGCCAAGCAGCGCGTTTGAGAGATGCCAGAGAGTCTGAGACTCAGGCTCCCCTCCAAGGTGTAAATCGTAAAAACGCGCAGCATTATGCGCTGACGTCAGAAGACACAAGTAGTTTGGCAAAAATAGGTCACAGTCAGATACCCAGAATCAACTCCATTCAAGCCGCTGCCCAACGGGCACGCTAAAAATGTGTCCCAGCCTGCTCCAATCAGGGGCAAACTGTGAACGTCACCGGAAGAAAACCTAAAAATAATAACAAATTGGGCATTTCTTTTTTGCATTAGCAGCAGTCCACAGCATACTACTACTGCGCCACCAATGAGTAAATGCTGTCAGTGTGTGCTTGGAGGTGTGGTGAGGAGAGTGAGAAGGAGAAAGGAGAGAGAACAGAGAGAAAAAGAGAGAGAGAGAGAGGTTACTTTTTTGTTAATGTACTCGTTAATGAATTTCCTGATCTTGTGATATAAGATCACGCAAGTGCTTGTCATGTAAATAAAGCAGATTTGAATTTGACACAGGAGAGAGAGAGAGAGAGAGAGAGAGAGAGAGATCAGAGGACGGGATAATGTACCGGTTTCCCGCTGCACTAATGGCACTGAGATGAGATATAGAGTGAAGAGCTGGCCCTGATGAAAGCCTTCAATAATAAGAGCGTGCTCTGCAGCAATCGGCACATTGTTCAATCCCTAATCACTCCTGGGAGCATCTTTCCCCTGGTGAGTCACACGCAGGAAACGGGATTGAGGCCAGAGCAGCTCTCTCCCTCTCTCCGTTTCTCACTCGCTCTCTCCGTTCCTCTCTCTCTCTCGTTCTCTCGCCCTCTCTCCGAGCAGCGGAGCTTCTGGAGGAGCAGCTGCGGCCTTTTGAAGATTCGACACGTGTGAACGAAGCGCAGGTCTTGGCGCCGCCGCCTGCTGTTCGGTTGCTGTGTGCCCGCCGGGGAACGTGTGATCAGAGAGATGACTGGGGTGGCGGTGTGTCACGTAGTCGCCCGCGCTCGCATGCACCAGACAGCGGTGGCTCGTCGCACGCAACACAGCACCCGAAACAATTCCGGCGGGGGTAAAAGAGCACCAAACAAAAGTGTAGGGGAAAAACCCCCACATAAATTGGGTCTAATCGGGGTGCCCTAAAACCTGTGGGGTCAGCACCGGTCCACTGCCACGCAGGTCGCATCCTCACGCTCGATAATGCGCTAACGTGCTAATCCGCTAACGTGCTAACACGCAAATGTGACCCAAAAACGTGCCGAGGCATATATCCCCCGCATTCCGGCGTAGCTCCCAGACACCTCCGCGAAACTGAAACAGTACCTCCCTGAACCACGGCCGCTATCACATCAAGGTAATGTTGCACTTTGTACCCAGAATTAGCACTTTGTTCTAACAGGTGTCCAACGATCTGTTTCTTTACCGGCAGGAGAAAAATGTGGTTAAAAGGCTTGGCTGGCCTCCTGCCTGTAAGCCGAGAACTCGGGGGAAAACAAAGACCTTCAGGGAAGGTGAACCGCCACTAAAATACTCCCTAACAAGTGAATGCAAATCAGATTAGCAGACACATAGCTGCATATGATCACTCCTAGAGGGAATCCAATATTTCAAATCTGAATTTTAAATTTTTTCCATATCTTTCATAAAACAGGTGCTGATATCATCCTCTCAGGAGTGTTCCTGTTATCGCAGGGATTTCAGATGCAGTTCTCAATGCAGGTATTTCTGGTACATCTTTCTGCAGGTTATTTCAGTGCATCTCCCATTCTGTAAATATACTGTGTTTCCATTCTGTAGGTATAACATGTGTGTTTCTCATTCTGTAGGTATAACATGTGTGTTTCTCATTCTGTAGGTATAACGTGTGTTTTTTTTTCATTCTGTAGGTATAACGTGTGTTTCTCATTCTGTAGGTATAACATGCCTGTTTCTCATTCTGTAGGTATGTGTGTTTCTCATTATGTAGGTATAACATGCGTGTTTCTCATTCTGTAGGTATATCATTGTATTTCATACTCCATCCTAGTCCATATGTATGCTGACAAGTTTTGGTGAGCATAGCCATTTTTTGTTCTTACTGTATATGATTACGGATAGAAGCACTGATCATGCTTCTTTAGGGTGTCTGGGCCCCTATTAGACACATCTGCTTTTACTGTATCTTTCTTTTTAACACGTTTAATGATACTTGTCTATTCATAATTTTTTTACATTTATTTTAAAGGTGAATTTGGAAGCTTCCACACCACCTGGCGCTAGTTTCACTCATTTATCAGTTGTATCTTGATCTTCTACCCCCTTCATGTTGTATTTTTATCATCTAACACTCTCCACTTGTGTCTCCTTCTTGATGTTGCAGTTCTCTACCATAATTCTTGTAAACATGCTTCGCTTCTATTTATGACATGCTACTTGTCGGGAAGTGTGTAAAAAAACAAGACGTGTGGAAGAAATAAACAAGAGGCCTTGGGAATCAGAAGAGAATTACACATGCTGTAGAGGTGGGGAAGGAAAGGCATCATTAGTGAGACACGTCTCTGTATGCCTGCAGTCTAGCGGGTCTGGGAGATAACACTAAAGCAGCTATGGTGCAGGTGATCCCCAGTCATTCTTCTTCAGGTGAACAAGAAACGCAAGTCACACGGCCACCAACATCCATGAGCAGTACGCCGAGGGTAAACTTTTACTTGAAACTGTAATTCCAAAGGGAACCTCTGATCAGCTCGGATCAGATGTGCTTGGCTGGTCTCTGCCAGGCCGAGCATTTCAAACAGTCACAAGCCCACGAAGAGACGCGGCACCTATAAAGTGAAGACTGCAGAACAGGGTGAAGCGCTGAAACCCTGCCAGACAGTGTGCCCAAACATGGCTGCTCTAGTAAACACTGTACTAAATCATTTCTCTATGCCTGCTCTAATACACACCCTGTACTAAGTGACTGTTCTATAACATCCTGTGTTAAATGACTACTCTAGCACACTCTGTACTACAGTACTGTTCTAGCACACCATGGATTAAAAGACTACTCTAGCATACTGTGTACTAAGTGACTGTTCTAGCACACCCTTCACTAAGTGACTGTTTTAGCACTCCCTGTAATAAATGACTACTCTAGCAGGCCCAGTATTAAATGACTGTTCAATGGTGCTGGCTGCAGGCTTGAGTACGTGCTGGGTCTATTTCCGCCATATCTATCTGCCTGTTACATAACCATAATTATCATGACAGATAAATCTGCAAGGGAAAGAAATCAATTCTATTATAAGATCTGGACATGATGAGTGCATTTAAACTCCACATTCAGTGGATGACACAAAGATGTAGACACACTTGCTCCAGCGAACACACACAGTCACATGCAAGCACGTTCATGCAGGAACACACGTGCAAACACTCATCCACATGTGCACATTATCTCAGTAGTGAGTATCGACACAGACAGGCACAGACACACTCTCTCTCTCTCTCCATGGTAGGGGACAGGCTACCTCCATGATATCAGTCACATGGTAGGCTAGGGCCCGGGGCACAGATGTGTTAAGTGGGACAGACCCTAACAGTCTGATGAAGCCACAGAATAACAGCAATGGCGTAGCTCTTGAGCCCAGATGTCAACAGGTCTTCCACAGACCGCTGCATAACTATACCCGTGAACGGGATACTAAAGATTCAAATGGCCGCCGGCCCCTGTCCACTTTCAGTTAGTGTTGTTTTCACCCAGCAGCACAGATGTGGAACAGAGGGTGGGGCTCTGAGATGGGCAGCAAGTATTTAGGAGATGATTGGATGGAGGCTGGGGAGGGTGTGTGACATGTTTGGAGGACTGACATTCATGCACCCAATGAGGAGAGGAAAATATGGACATATAACACAACAAAAGAAGAGGAGAGAATAAAGGTGGTGACATTGGAGAAGAGGATTCGGCCTGTATCATGTACATGATTCAATAAAATGTACAATGAGGTTTGTCTTATGCAATCATAGTTATTATTACTAAAACTCTAAATAATTAAAGAAGTACTGCAGTGAGAATACGGTAGTCTCAAAATGGCGGCGGTGCTAAAAACATAATCTAGCCATGGCGTGTGAGAAAGCACTAGCGGCAGCTTCAATGTTTGATCTGCTGTCGATCACACAGAGAAAGCAGGCCCGGATATTTGTCAAACAAACCGACAGCTGATAAGAGACGGAGCGAAACCTTTCTATCCCAGCCCATCACACGGCGCATCTTTCAGGATAACATGCCGCGTATTTATTACCGCCAGCCTTCCTGTCTGAGCCAGCCGTCAATCACAGGAGCGCGGACGGAGCTGATGTTAGCGCTGCCCGAAACGTTTCGAAACGCAGGTGACAGGTTGACACGACGCAGTCAATCTGACCGGCGAGGATCATTTCCCGCGAGGCTGCCAGCTTAACGATGTTCAAGCGCTCCACTCCCGAATCAAAGTGCGCCTGTTGTAACTCATTTATGATAACCGCGATTGTCACGCGTGAGTTCTGAGGCGGGCGTGAGGGTTGAGGTGACGGATTCTTCTCCTGGACAGTAACTGCCAAGCTTGGCAGTCAGAAGATGAAAAACTGTGTAGAGACAGTGCAGATCCATGTAACTACTCTATATAACTAAGGCCAACCAAGACTATGAAATTCCATTTGATTCCCATAACGCTTTTTAAAAGCAATACTTTCACAAAGATGCTTGCCACAAAAACAGGAACATTTAACAAAACTGAGCTAAGTAACCTGGAGAATTGCACCAGACTCAGCCTAAACTAAAACCAGCAAGTGAGAGAAACAAATACGAGCATTGTTACATTTACACTGCATTAGTTTCACCTGGGCAGACTCACTGCAGCAAATATATTTGTTCCCGGGTAAGATAACGGTGTCTGAACTTAGGATTCAAATATGCAACTCCTGGGTCACAATCAGCGTTCCCTAGCCAGTACATCCCACCGCCTCCCCGAAATCCAAATATGATACTTAACTACAGAAGCCCATGAAGGCTTCTCTGTAAAACCTGTAATTTAGTAACTGCTCTGGCTAAAGCAGGGAAATACGGAGGCTGAGGGAAATGTGCAGGCATGTGGGAGAGGAGCCTCAACCACACAAACACTACGCTGAAGTACACAACATTTTTAACAAGAGTCTTCAAAAGTAATCGGGAGACGTGTGTCGATAATAAGCATTCCCCCACCCTATTAATAATCGGACCGTGAAGCGGACCACGTTTTAAACAAACAAGTGTCGAGAGGGGGCGGCGAATTAGATAACGCGCCGCAGAAACATCCCGAGTCTTCCCTTTCCTTCCACTTAATACTGATCCCCAATAGCAGAACGTAATTAAGTTCTTAACAAAAGTGGGGAAGGCGAAATCTCCGCTTGAGCTCCAATTGTTTTATCAGGAAAGTCAATTTCATGGCTAATGGATTCATTATTGTGGTCACGCATGGACAGGCCCCACAGATAAAGTTCCCCCCTGTCGTAGGTGTCCCTCAGTGCTGTGAGATACAGTACAGCCCAGCCTGAGGAACACACACTCTCTCACACACACACACTCACAGCCTGCACATAAACCCTGAGACTTTTTACTGGTGAAAGTACAGGCGCCCAGTAGTAGTATCATATACTGAAGCAATATAATATTTTATGAATATAACTTACAGACTCCGCAAGCAGATGGTGTAGTTAACATACCAAAAATTGGTAATAGTATAATGTAAATTGCGGGGGCCGTTAACGGTTAAACATTTCCTTTATCATTGTAGATGATGAAAAAGTTACCTTTCATTGCCTTGCCTCTATCTGTGATGACTGTGAGTCTCCAGTGCAGTGCACCGCTCGTAAATAAAAGTGCAGCCTTCATAAATAAGTCCTGTTATTGACTGACTTTTTATTTTTCAACAGACCTGCTGATATTTTGTGGCGGTGTGCCACAGACGAGTCTCTGCAGGGAAAATGCTGTAATGTGCAGGCAGCCAGCTAGCATCAAATACTAACATACAGCCATCCAGAGAGTCTAGTGTAGTACCCTGCAGAAAAAACTGCTCAAGCTAGGTTTTGACCAGTTCAGACCAGCTCCATACTGAACACAATTTGACCAGCTCAAGCTACGTTTTGAAATAGCAGGTACCTAGAATTTCAAGCTGGTCATAGCTGGATTTTACACCAGGGTAAAGTTTGCCATCTTGCCAAGGTTTTTCGATGAGAAACAGAAAGATAATTTATTTGATGAGACAAAAAACAATAACATACAAATAGCCATGCCTTCTGCCAAACTAATAATTCTAGATTACTTATCATTTTCGTAGGAAACACATCCAAGATGATTTACATAACTTAAAAATTGGATTCAGAAACCATTTTGCCAGTACAGCTCCTCCCCACATCTAAGATTGAACTTGTAACCTTCTGGTGCAACCCTGGCTCGTTAACTCCACTTTGCTACCATGATTAAATTACTTTCCAGACATTTGAATGAGAAATACAGATGGAAGCATTCGTACAGAAGTAGTAGCGGGCCTAAATGAGTCACTTAACAGAATTGAAATCACATTTTCATATTTACTGCGAAAAATGTAGAAGGCCAAGTTGTTTTCCCTTCACTGCAAAACACTCCCGAGGGGTACAAAAAAGCAATTTACACATCTTGACAAACTGACCCATACACAGAGAACATCAAAACACATCACACAGTGAAAATAATATCCATCTCCTAAAAACACCATGGCTAGCTGCCAAATGCATTCATGTTCTCTCTGGCTTTCACTGCTAAAACGCAAAGGGCACTGGAATACACAGAACTTAATCATCACATTAGGGCAAAAGAAACATTGCGTTTTAAAGGATGGGGATCGTCGTCCCTCAAGGATAAATGTGTGGAAAAGGAGAATAAATACAAACTCCAAAGTGGCACTGTGCCTCCGTACGGCAGATGTTTATTCTCAAACAGAGGTGACTTCAGGAACATACTGTTAGAGCTTATTACTGGTAACCATGGCAGCGGATCACTGTAGGTTCTCTGTTGCTCTTTGGGATGTTGTTTCTGACAAAATGTGAGAACAAACCTATAGCAATATCGAAAGTTTATCATGGCATTTATATTTTACATAGAACATTCAGCTGTACTCTACTTCGATATAGTGACAAAATCCGTCACGATTGGCGGAGGTATCGTTGCAGCTAATTGAGACTTACTGGCATTGAAGACAAAAACAAACAAGATAACCATAACAACGAATGACCAAAATATCAAATGCCAAAGCAATTGAATTAAATTTCTCATCTCATAAAAAGACTTTATTTCACCTTGACCCTCTAAATTATTTGGATTATAAAAGCCCTGTTTATTAGCTTGTGCTAGCATACATTTACAGAGGCGTTAAATTACTCTCCATCTCATTATCGTTAGGCTGCTTCAGCCTGTTGTAGTACTGCGAAACCAGATGGCAAAAGCCCTTTGAGGACAAACCCTCTCGCATTCCCAATGAGTACGCCAGATGCAACAATGACATAAGGAAATAACTTCCCTGGAAAAAGAAACATTGGGGGAGACAGGCAGGCTCAGAAACTACAGCATGGCCATCTTGGAATGGTTACCGAAGTTTGTTGACTGAGTGCACCTGTAACTTCTGAGTGCTGCTTTTATAAGGACCTGGAATGGCGGCCATTTACGTTTCCGCTAGCCTCGCTGACCAGGTTGACACTGATGTGATTAAATCAGTAAATACTGTAAATAAGCCCAAATTCTAGACATATGCTTCGTTAATAAAACAATGGGCATCTTTTCCCGATGAATCATAAGCCCTTGTATGTGGAGGGCATTTAGAGGCAGTGATGCAAACCATTGCAACTAAACACTAATCCTGATTTTCTCTCTCACTCACAAATTACTAAAGCTAAACACGCCCAAATTACTCGACTGCCAATTACTAGATAACCATAGACATCTTGAAAACTGAATTGAAGAAGATTGGACTACATTTCGTAGCTGTCAGACAACTTCTATTTCCTTCCAAAGAACGACTGAAGCCAGATTCAGACCAACCAACAAGGAGCCCATCCTCAATCTCTAGTAACAATTACATGTGTAAACATTATGCATAAAATCACTCTGCTATATAAGCAATCACACTAAAAATGTATCACTTGCTTAGATTGGTTTTGCAAAGTCAGATTGGGTCTGCGGAGTTCAAAATGTAGTCCAAATGAAACGCCAAACCTATAAATATTTACAGTCTGGTAATGTTATGTCTCAATGGAATAAAAAAATAAAAGAACATGTTGTTTGGATGGGACTAGCAAATGGGGACTCTGAATTCAAATTGACAATAAGGTAAAGCAATACCAGAAAGGAAAACGGTCTGTTAAACCATTTATCAAATCATAACGTCATCATCCATTCACATATTGCAAAAATAAGAAAAAATGGTTTGACACATCAGCTTTTATTTATTGACGCACAGGGTGAAAAAGTGAAGACGTATGTGGTGAGGGGGACAGAAAGTCAGTGCACGGCTGTCATCAGCACTGTTATGAAGTCAGTCACAACACGCTATTTGTCTATTGACCAGTTGCGAACTGGATCAATAGAAGGTGGAGTAAGGCAATTAGTCGATGAATCCCGCTGACGAGGGGGAAGATGACCTAAGGGGACAGAGGATTATAATGTGTGCGATTACCACCCACACACTGTGCAAGGAGCATGGCAGCTGGAGTATGTGTAGGACCACAGAACTACAGGTGAGCTACTGCATCTCTCACTGATCTGAACTGCAAGCCTGTGGACTCCTGAAACATTGCCGTAGCAGGAACCAACCCAAGAAAGCCCTGCTCGCCATAATACCCACCGGGTCCCTGGCTGGATAATGACACAGTATCAGAGCAAAGACTAAAAAGACGATTTACCCAAAAAAAAAAAAAGGGCTGACGCAAGGTGCAGGGCCACATAAATATGTTAAGAATAGAAAGAAAAAGAATAATAGAAAGAAAAGACTTGCACACGCAAAAAAACTAATAAAGTTATTTTGTTTTACCATGCAAGTGGTTGAGGTTTCAACCACACAGGTCTTCCTCAGAACCTTTGACCTTACAGATCAAAAAGGAAAGAGAAAGAAAGTGTAATTTGTAGTCAAAACTACAAATGACAAAGAAATCACATGATTCCATTTCCAGATTTCAAATTTAGCTGCACTGTTACTTTACTCTCGCTGTAACTTTTCCAAGGTTCCTACACTCCGCTCGCATTCCATTCACACGCTGGCACTGGGATCCCTCCAATGCGCTGCCTTTCGCACATTCCACCACAAGCCGGACGAGAAGCTCAACATCTCAACCCCACAACGGCTCACCTCCTCTCCCAGACAGACACCGTTCCCAGCGCTACAGAGGGGGAAATGGAGAGGACAAGCCTGGATCATACACAATCCCTCCAGACACCGATTAACACAACTGCAGTGGCACTAATGGGCGGCGGGTGGGGTGGGGGCAGGGCACGGCCATTAAAGCCCCCCCCCCCCAGGAGCTCAGAGTTCAGGCCGGCTGATGGGGGTCTGCTGCTTCCCTGGCTCTGAGTAAGCCAAAGAGCCGCTCAGCAGAAATAATGGGAAACATACCGGAAGCCATTTGTCTTCCCCGCAACCTTGGGGCGTAGAGGGACGCAGAGCCTTTTCCTTTGATGTAAAGGTTACTCTAACACACAAGCCTCCTGAAAGTGGGCAAATCAAGAAGCTCCAGAAGAAAAAAAAGAAAAGAAAAAAAGTAAAAGAGGATAAAATCACATGAAGTGACCTTTAAAATGACTGGTGAGGCAGAAGTCTACAACAGAGCACCTTTCAAGGTAATGGGGAGGGGAGGTAAAGAAAAATGGCAACAAGTTCAAGGAAATTGGAGAACCGCTCCACCACTCGGATGTCATTTTCAATGGACCTAAAGCGACTCCCAAAGCCAGGCCAATCTAACCCCTGGCTTCAGACGAACCAGTGGAGGTTCCAGGCAGCACTTTGTATGCCTGAACAGTAACAAGCAGGAGCGGGTTTCGTGTCAAATGCAATCCATTTGCTGAAGTCTCGAGTCGTATGAAGTGTGCAGAAAAAAAATCTCGCAAGCCAAAAACTCCCCGACGTGGGGGTGGAAAGTGACAGCAAGACTGGAGAGAGGAGTTCAGCTGCGGAACGTCTGGCACTGTGGGAACCACTGGAAGGGCCTGACATGAGGAGTTTCCTCTTGAAGGTAGGACAGCTCTACAAGAAAGGCGAAGCATTTGCGTTGACTGTTCCACACACAAGACTACCACAGTGCGCAAAGAACAAAACTGAGAACATGTTTGAAGTGTGCGTGTGTGTGTGTGTGTGTGTGTGTGGGGGGGGGTGTTGCACATGTCTCCGCAGTGATGAAGACGTACAATCTCCAGACGGAACATCTGCGCTCGTGTTCAGCACCGCTCCCCAGCACCAGAGCAGAGGGAGAGGAGGAGGGAAAAGGAGAACATTTCTTCTGCGAGAAATCGGGGGGAAAAAACCTGCCTCAGCTGTTGCCGCAGGCCGGATTTATTTTTCCATTTCCAGGTGGCTTCTGTAAGGGCTCTCACTGACCATACTGCTCGACTGAATACCAATAGAGCTCCAATATTTCAGGCGGCCAGGACATCATCAGGAAATCCGGCGGGATTCGCACGGCGACATCGATGCGAGGGTACAACTGTGTGCGACTGAAAACGGATTTCAAAAGAAGTTTCCGTTCCATTCTGCAGCCAAGAGATTCAAAAGGTTTTCTTCTTCTTCTTTTTTTAAGACACGGGGCATTTTCAGGTGAAGCAGATTAAAGAATATCTTTCACAAGATGCCACCCCGGTAATTTCAAGCCCTCCCCACAGCGGATGACATTTATTGGTTTGTTGCGGTCCCACAGAAAAGTGTCTGACCCAACACAGCCTCCTGATTGCAAAAGCCTCCACCAAAGACGTGTGCCGTCGTTAATACTGTGTAATCCCTGATGCAGGTGCCAAGCTCATTGGTTGTAGGTGCTAGCAAAAATCCAATTTCACCTGGAGCTCTGCTCAAGCATAAATATGCTGATTCCTGCTGCATCTGGCAGGCTGCACAATTAAATCCATGTTTATGCACGATTTTGTAGCAACATTAAATTAGCTTTTTTCCTATTTGTTAGGCATTAGCTTGCAAAACCTGCTGGTTCATTTTAAACTGAACAAGGGGAAAAAGAGCTTCGGATGACAATCGCCTCTCACTTTCTCCTGCCCTCCCCCCCTCTCCATATCTCACTCCACTCCCTCTCTCTATATCTCACTCCACTCTCTCCCACCATATCTCACTCCACTCCCTCCCTCCTCATGCCTCTCTGGTGACACAGGCATACACATGTACACACGTATAGACGTACACACGTACACACATACACACATACACACATACACACATACACACATACACGTTAAAGTGATGATGGCAGTCCAGGCTATAAGGACAGAGACCCATCTGTTCTTGTGCCATTTCCTAACGAGAATACAGAGCCCACCCACCCCCGACTCCATTTGGCCTGCCCCAGTTTCTCCAGCACCTATTGATTTCACAGTCAAAAGGAGGCAACCGGAGCCCCAGTGGCAGAGCGTGCGTGCACACTGGAGACGCACCATATTGCCGTAGCAGCAGCAGCAGGCTTCTCTGGGTCCCTGTCTGCCTGCTGTGTGCCGGCGGGTCCTGGGTTCAGTCCAGGTGCAGGGCTGCCTGTTCCCCAGGGGCCCGGGGCCGAGGGCTCCCTGCGATTAACCGTGTCTGACAGGAGCGCGCCGCGCGCTAGGCTAATTAAGCAGAGAAACGCTGGGTCGATTCCTAACGGGAGCTCAAAGCCAGCCCAACAAACCCACAGCGGTGAGAGCGAGAGGTGCTTCTCGGCACTGTGGAAGGCGCGCCGTGGAGTCTTGCCTCTTTCGGGAAAATTGCGACCGTGGCTATAAATAGGTCCTCCGCACAGTCAGGAGACAATTATCTATGAATAATAATCACTCTGGAAGAGACAGGTCACAACTTAGACCGCGGCATTCATCATCCGTCTCATTGAAGTCGGCGCGGCGTCGCGGCGCGGCGGAGGTGGCGAATACAGGAATGGGAGGCGCAGTTTCAGCAGGTCTCAGTCTGAAACGCAGAGGCAAATTATCGTTCAACCACGCTTAACTAAACCCCGTCATTATGTTCACACTCATCCTCACTCACCTAAACCGCATCTTCCTTATCAGATTAATTTCCATTCCCAACTGCCGCTCGTCTTGCCCCACGGCCACCGATATATACCTCACTGGCCATCGCCCTGATGAGCCAACCCTCGCCACCCCGAACATGCGCTAGCCCTGACCTGAAAACAGTAGTCCCCCATTATCGCCAGTGGTGACTCACTTGATTAAAGGGGGGAAAACTAATGCTTTCCTGCCTTGCTTATGCAAGAGTGCTGTTACTCATCTGTGAACAGGCTGTGTTCGGAGCCAGAGGACTGTGTGTGACTCAGATTAGCATCGGACACGTGCCTTGGCTTCCTCCTCCACTCCGACGGGCTTCTCGTTTCTGGGAACAGGAGCACTCTAGCAAAGCAAGGTCATTACAACACTGACACTTTCTAGGCAAGGTGGCAACCACCTGGACACTATAAAACGGACTCCATTTTAGACACGCATTTAAAAAGAAAGATGAAAACTGGCCTTTTTTTTGAATATCGATTTTGACCTACTTCATTTCAAGAAGGATAATGTATTAAATGACCTCATTCTGAATTACACAACGAAAAGTGTATTAATATATGAGAGCAGTCTGCATGCTATTTGAGGAACTAGCTGTGGTTATATGATCCTCACACACATTCTTCCATTACACACCCAATGACAAGGGTTTAATATCTATGAATTAATGTTCACTACATGGTCCCTATCATAAAGACTGTAATTATGTTTTTGAGGGGGCTCTCCAGCTGAATAGGCTTCCGCTATCTAGTGTCTAATGTACAGTAACGATGAAATACAGATCCTTGTTCAATGGAGACAACATAATGGACACTGATTGATGATGTTGATTTATCCATAAGAGAGCAGAGTTGATTGTGCTTTAACAGCGTGGGGGAGCTAAATAAAGACATGCTGTTGATTTATAGATGTCACTAGGGCACCAGGGCTTAACCTGCATTCTTACCATGCCCCAGACGCATGTTGATGATGTCAAATGCTGAGCTGACCAGTCCAGTCTTTTCATTGCATGACAACAGAAATGAGAGCGTCTATGGTACCTACAGCAGTGCAGATTCCTGGGCAATATTTCAGAGCGGACAAAGGTTGTTACGCAGTGAAAAATGCAGCGCCACGCTCTGAAAGCAAAATATGGAGCTGTAACTTACTATTATGTCATGCCCAACAAAATGAGAGGAGCGGGCAGACAGAAGCAGTGTTCCTCGGAATGCCACGCACGAGGAAGGGTAATATCGAACATCACTCATGCGAGGGAACATAAATGTGGGAGAGTGCCAAGCAATGCCTAATCCAAGGCATCCTACACAGCCTCACGCTGTAAACATTACAGTTACTATGCAGGATATTTACTGAAGCATCTTATTTACTGAAGCAATTCCGGTTAGGTATCCTACTCAACACCACACATCAACAGTGGACTGCCTACATGCAGGCCTGTATGTCTAAGAAGAGTCAGTAGGCCTATTAAAAGATTACATGTTATTCAGCTGATGCTTTTATCCGGAGCGACTTACAGTTGATTAGACTAAGCAGTAGACAATCCCCCTGGAGCAATAGAGGGTTAAGGGCCTAACGGCTGTGCGGATGTTATTGTGGCTACACCGGGGATCGAACCACCGATCTTGCGGGTCCCAGTCATGCACCTTAACCACTACACTACAGGCTGCCCTGTAAGGGAAGTAAATGTTACAAGTCACCCTGAGTTAACCGGATGAGACCTGGAACAATTAACCAACCAACCAAGAGAGGGGAGAATCACAAGCTCAGGCTCCAATGTCTTTCACGAGACCTTCCTCCATTAACCCCACACCAAGGCTTAATTAACGTTGTGTGACAGTGACTGTAGAAGGGTTGACCCCTGCATGCCTTCCACACTGGTGCACCATGGGAAAAATACTCAGTTTAGAGCCAATGCAACTGGATTAATGGATCAACTGCAAAGATTATGCAATCAGATGATTGGGTGTAAGGATATAAAATCCTGTTCGACCAAATGGATGCTTAAGGAACCAGTATGGCATTTAATGCATTCAAACGTTCCACTCTTATTTTGCGACTTAAATTACTGTAAATCAACAATCATTGGGAAGAAAAGCCATTCTAAGAGCTCCGCTGCATTTTGTAACAGTTATTAGAACACAGTATTTAGCACTATAAGAGCACAACTGAATTTCTGAACTTGTTGGAGAAAGGGCTTGTGGAATAATGCAACATTATTAGTGTCGTTAGGCCAAATTAGGCCAAATTATTTCTTGTACAGTTATGTATACTGTTATTCTTTCAAATCTTACAGGATTGCTAAGATAACAACATTCATTTCAATGAGCTCATTGTATTCACTAAAGATTTTAAGAAAAAAATGAATCACATAATATTCACCAATTAGGGGAAGACTGGGGAATAAACATGACCCTCTACCCCCTCCATAGCACATGAAGATGTTCACAAATTATCCTAATGCAAAATGTTTAGCTGTCATCCCCCACAAGTGTTGTCAGGAGAGTACTACTGCTTTGCGGTTTAGAACAACATCCATCTGAAAGCACGGCACTTCACAGGCAGTCAGCAGTACAGATCTCAGTCATTCATTCGGAGCCGACACAGACGTAGTTAAATCAAACAGTGCTACGCGCAAGCGGCGGTGAGATTCGAAGCGCGTCACGCGATCGTACGTATTGTGAGATCCATAGGCCGACTCACGGAGCACGCGACACGCGTGCCGTCATGTGGAAGACATAGAGTCTCCGGCGGGAACATTATTCTGTGATGCGAGGCGGTGTCTCGTGCTGCGGGACCTCTCCCGGCTCCGATACGCGGGTCCCGGCACGGATTCGGCCGCTCCGTCCTCGTTAGCTCTCCTCCGCCGGGGGAATGTCACAGGCTGCCGCCGAGCCGTGGTAACCCCCCGTCCTTCACGGTGAGAAACGTCCGCGTGCACACATGCTAAACTGAAACCGTTTGAATAATATGTGGAGATTTTGCAGGGTTGCTTTTGCACCCCCCACCCCCCCACCCTCTGAACCACGACTCAGCTCTCCTGAGCTCACCGTGTTTCTGGGTCAGGATGACGGAGCTGAGCCTTAAGCACTCACTCGCTAGTCTCTATCAGCGCCGTGAGAAAGAGATACTTACACGCGGGATTAAAACACATTAAGATCGCCTGTACTACACAACACAAGCTTTATGGTACCAACAACATTTAGACCCACAGTGGTCTCGGTCAGGTACAGATATCCCATAAAACAAAAGAGTGTGCTATATATAGTCACAAGAGGAAAAGGAGCCTGCTCAAACTGGCAAGGCAAACAGGGTGAATATGAATGGTGACAGTAAATGGACAATACAATAGCGTAGTAACAGACATATACCGACACTGTAAGAATGTGTCAATCCTTATCCTGTTTAGGCTATATACCCTATAAAAAACAATAAACATTTATCGGAAAGTATATGTCATGTCACGATTAGAAGGCATAAATGTGAAAGCAATTCATATAACCATATTAGCATTGTCATATCATTGTTTCAGTGTTAAATAGAAGTAACAAGAGAATGAGCTACATGATGTAATCAATCAGAGCACAGGAGGACTTCTGTCAAGTTATTCATTCAGAAATCAGCTGTGTGTGAGGTGAGCCTATAATATCTCTACAAATATCAAACATTCAAGTGTAAAAGTCCATGATATCTAAGAGCCCAGAATGTGGCTCAGAGCCTAGCCTGGCTCCATATTAACATCCATGCCTTCTCTGAATAGGGTCATTACAGCGCAAGAGAAAATGCAATGGTGACCACTGTGTATCCAAGTATAATCCTGTAAAGCCCCACACATACCACACAGGATTGGATGAGGAAAGGGTCCTTCAGCACAGCCGTTTCTTGCCGTCTTGCCCGCCACGCCCGCTTCAACGTCCTCTGCGGCTGACAAGGCAAGGGCGTCGCCATGGTAATAAGACCCCAGTATCCCCCTAACCCCCAAGAAGTCTGATTTCCCAGAGGCCCCCCAGCAACGCACCGGCGATATCGCCCTGAACCTTCCCGCTAACCGGCCCACTTTAGTGCCTGATATAAATGTATGAGACTGGAATGAATTAAAAAGATGAAAGAAGATGGAGAAATTAAAAATTTAGATGACTCATCTCTCACACACTCCAAGCATTAGGCTTTGTGCTGCCATTCCCGCAGACAGGAAGGGGGAGCGGCCTCGGTCAATCAGCGACACCCGTTTCCTGAGAAATTCTGAGAAGACGCACAAACAACGCGACCGCACAATAACTTCCTAACATGTTGAAGAGGTCATCGCACTGGGAAAGTTACTTCAGCCGGAACGCAATAAGGCAGGTTGAGTCTGGGAACCACCAAGCAATTGCAATGGGAACGGATTTTATTTATTCTTAAAATTTGAAGAATACTCCTTATACAAATATGTTCCATATTCACATATAGACCACATATAGTTTATGCGATATTATGCTCCTTGTGATTTAACACATATTTTACTGTATGGTACTAGATTTCTGATATAGACTGCGTATGACATCCAGTTTTAGACCTGCTTGTTCACTGCTGCCGGGAGGATATGTTGGTGTACAGCCAGGGCACCATACCCCTCTGCCAGATGGTCAGTTTAGAAGGTGTTGAGATGAAAAAGACTGTACTCTTTGGAAGGGCAGAGGTGCTAGTGTACTGAAACAAGACATTACATTTTGATCACAGTAAAAATAACTATTCCACACACTTGGAAATGCATTCAAAAAAACAAGGTTCGTTTAAGAAGCAAACTAGTGAATATCATATAAAATCAATTCCTCCACATTAATAGCAATAGCAGTGTCATATTTATTGATGTAATTGACATTCAGTTATAAACCATATAGCCAGCAACTGAACCAAAATGTACCCTTCTCATATAAAACGCTGAAGTGAACTAGGGGTGGGCTTGTTTGGTGCTCGTTATAGCGAAGTCCTGGCAGTAGGGGGCACTATTCTATAGATGGCACCGTCGTTCAGATGAGATAAACCCCCCCACCAAAGCAATGATAGCTGCAGAACAATAAAAATAAAATGCGCCATAATACTGTACTAATAAACGGTTGCCATGAAGCAAGTCATTCAATTTGAGCCGCATACAACCCTCAAGTAAACAAACTCCCAAATAAATGTTTGCCTGCCATGGCATGAGGGGCTGAGACAGATGGAATTTAGTAAACTGTTCAGGGGCAATTACTACGGACTGCCCTTAGAACAGAGCATGCACAACACGGACGGCCAACTAAACAGAATGTTGAAAATCAGTCTCCCAAACAGCTCCACCCTCTTACAAATAAATTCCGCGTTTGACGTCATTCCCCCGGCCGTCTCCATTCCTGAGTCCAAAAAGCTGTCATGTTTCTGCACAAGAATGTAAAGAGGTTTGGCAAAAATAAATAAGTAAAAAATGGTGGATATACTGCAGGCAAAATCCACAGCATGCCCAGAAGGGGTGGGCGCGGCCCTCTTCTTTATTTACTAGATCGCTTGCACAGTTATTCGCGGCGAGGAAGCGCAGGCAGCCGCGTCTCAGTCGGTTTGTGTCATGGACGTTTCTTTTCCCGTCGTGCTTTAAACGCGGGTCTCAATATTCAGCTGAGAGGCGCTAAATAAATCAGTCGGCTGAGCTGCGCCAGTGCGGGGACTGCTCGCTTGCAGAGAGAGGCGTAGCAGCAGAGTCCAGGGGTAGCTCCATTACGGAGAGAGCGGCCCAGGGCATACCCAAACCGGCAGTCAAAACGCGCGCTCACCGCCTTCCATCTCCCTTCAATCCCGCAAAAGTGCGAGGAAATCGATCATGAATATTACATGATCGCACTCGCATATGAAAGCACAACAACACCAACTGCGAAGACAATAACAACAGCGCCAACAACTTGGGGCTTTGATCTTCTTTCTTGTAGTGTGGAAATGTCTCCTCCGAAAAAAATAATTGCCTGCTTCATAAAGCGCATTTGCATAAGCAATATTTGCGCGCCTCAGAACGGCAAACAAAGCTGCAGCGCTGGAAACGTAGTTAATAATCAGGCTGGACAGACCGGTCCATAAATACGGCCCAAAGGCACGGGCTCCCTTACTTCATGGCCAGTCATTTAAGACACAATACTGAATTATTAAATGTGAACCATCGATTTTTCTACAAAAAAAGCAGGCTCCTTTTAAAAAAGGAGGCAAGCTCGCTGGCCTACAAGACAAAATAAGCTGGAGGGCATGTTCGGCGTCACAGCATCAACACTTCCAAATAAAAAGCACACAAGGATAGGCTTGCATTTATCAGGGGCTGGTGATTGAAGCCAAGGATATACGTCTATATATAAACTGAAACAAGTATTGACTTGGCTTTTTGTCCGGCTGCGATCCATCGTGTGGGTCGTAGTAATGCATCTCAGAATGCTTCCTGCCCGTTTGTCTGATCCCTAGATAATTGGGAATGGGAGTTATTGGTCTTCCGTTGCAGCAGTGCACTTTGGGTAAAAAAAAGAAAAGGAAAAAGGTATGGCACATAGTTGCCTTATACTCTGACGGTGTGTGTGTGTGTGTGTGTGTGTGTGTGCCCATGTCATGCATGTGTGGCCAAGTTACAGTTACTTGGTGGAATCTCTTTACTACATCTGATTTTTTTTCTCAAGTTGAGTTAATAATGTGTGGAGACAGCAGCCCATGTTGCAGCACCGGAATACTGTTGCTAAGCAATCACATTACATCTCTACGCACTTTTATTTGAAAACTAAAATGTTATGATACTAATGCCATTAATGCCAGTCTGCATTACTTCAAGAGTGTGAACTCCATTGTCGCTCCGTCAACAGTGATTGGAGCAATAAGCTGCCATTACTTTTTCATTGACATGCTGTCAGAATGTGTTACTGATGTCTGTTGATAAGTTGTTGACCATTTTGACCAGCAGACGAAAAATATTTCAGGCACGATGTGAATGTGAGGAGTGCAATCACTGAAAACTGTTGGACTGCCTCTCTTTACTTCACCAGTGGAACATTCTAGCAAGGCACCCACACAAACCAGATTTATATTTAAATAAGGTTTCAATGATAATTTGAAATGAAAGTCAAGGTCTATTTTTATTTTTGCAGGAGACTAATTCCTGTAAAATAAAGCAGTTGAAGCTGGGGTTCTGAGTCACATCACTTTCAAATTATTTGTTGTGGTATGGACATGTTTGCAGATCTCTTTTGCGGTAATAGCAGGTGGTAGCGGTAGCATACTTAATACAAATGCCTAAAAGCTAACCAGTTTGGCAGCACATGGACACTGCTAAAGCTGGTACTAAACAGGGGCACAGTGAGGAATTCTCGGCCCCCATCTTGCTGGAATTTCTGTGAGCCCTCTCCAGCTGTGCCCCCTGCTCCCCAAAGCTGAGGACCCCCAGAATCATCACCGTGTTTCACCCCACCAGTGACTGCTGTGGTAGTAAACATCATCAAGCTTGTCCGCTATCAGGATGGAAGCATTTCACTACATTAAATAAGCGTATTATGAAAAAGGTCAGCCACAACATCAAAGTTGCCAAACAGCAAGATAAGCAGTACACTTCACAGAAAAGCAATGGATTTTTCCCGACAATTTTCATGACTTCGCAATGACATTAGGATCATATTTCAGACCATTTTCAAAGGTTTTCCAGGACAGACATATTGTCGGTGATATCCTGAGGACAGTGGAAGGCCTGAATGGGTCTCCAGGGTGCTTATACCTCTGTAAGAGAAAGCACCTTACACCAAGGACAGGTATAACTGTAAGTCTTCAAACACGGTTACCACGGATATAAAAGTAGAAAAAAAACAGCCAAATTAAATACAGGCCAGCAAATCGACTTGTGGACAGCTTGACACAAAAAGTGACAAAAAAAAAAAAACTTTAGCAAGAAAAAACATATATCAAGATGTTGGTAAGAAAATATACAAATATACACACATAATACAGATACTAAAAGTGCTAAAGTGTGAATATCATAGACTGATAAACGCACAGGGGAAAAGGCCTACACCAGAGAGCTTACTGACTGAACCAGATCCACATCATCACCATAAATAGCGCATCTACAACAGGGCTGCGTTTGTTATGGGGCTGACAGCTCAATCAGGGATATCCCGCACTCGCTGTTCCTCCCATTAGAAATGCTATACAGGGGGATTAAGATGTCAACAGCACGCACCAGGCTCTAATTATTACTTCCATTAAAGCGGTATAAGGCCGAAGGGTCAAGTGGGTCAAGGCAGGTGGATGGGGTATGAATCTCACTGCCTGAGTGCCTCGCTTATCCAGGCTGCCACATCAAAGGTACCCTTCATAAAGGCCCGTCCTTATATCAACGCAATGCTGTCACACCGCCTCCCATTTGAGTTGCTACTGCACAGGGGGGAGGGGACAGAGTAGATGTTTCAGCTACTCTGGTCCTGGAGAGCCGCTGGGTATGCTGGATTTTTGTTTTCACCTTAAAATCAGTCACACTTTCAGACCAAGATTCAGAACCGATTCAGAATGTGCTTTCATTGATCGATTAAGCGATGAGTTCCAACGAAATCCAGCGCACCCTGCGGCTCTCCGGGAGCAGGATTTCTGACCCTGATCAGATCCTGTTCCTGCAGATCTACCATCCTGGAGGTTTTCATCTAATCGTAACACAACATGAGTAAGATTAGAAGAATCAGATGTGCAAGATTGAGGTTGGAATGAACCTGCAGGATGATAAGACCTCAGCCAGCCCATCCTCTATCTGAGAGATCGGATCTCTGGCTCCCACATCTCCTGTGCCACTCTGCCCCGGCCTGACGTGGCACCCCACCAAACCCTGACCGATGTGATGACCACAGGAAGTGGCACATCCGCCATCTGGCCGCCATGTCCCTCCACCCAGCAGTGTTCCCCTATGGAGGACTCCCGCGCTGAGACACGCTGATCTGGGGCAGCTGTGCTCTCTCCCCTTATCTCTCCATTCAATTAAACTCAGTATCAGCAGTGCTGCACTCACAGGATAACCAGAGCCGTGCTGCCGATGTAGGGCACGGCGTACACAACACGCACAAGCCAGCGCTCCAATAATTAAACAGTGTTGCAGTATTAAAACTCCTCTCCGTATCTCAGAGCCCCAGTACTTCAGCAAGCTCAGGCTGGAGTTTGAGATTCTCAGTGCCGGAACGATGAATACACTCAGCACGCCTTTTCTCTAACGTTTACAAAACTTCCATTCAGCTACGAACTGAGAGACCGGCGTTCTCACCTCTGATGCTCAAACACAACGGCAGACTGCTGTTCACTGGAGTAAGAATATTCATTCTTATACAGGATAAAAAGCTGAAAACACTTGCGGTTGAATTCTTTACACTTCAAACTGCTATTTTTCTGCACAATTGACAAAGGCAGCGGTGTGTGAGTCTTAAACTACCTACTGTGTGTGCGTGTGTGTGTGTTGTGGGTATGTATACGTGTGTGTGTGTGTATGTGTGCAGTGCTCTTGCCAGTATGTATCCAGGTGTGTGTGTGTGTATGTATGCGTGTGTGCATGTGTGTGTGTGTGTGCAGTGCTCTTGCCTGTATGTATCCAGGTGTGTGTGTGTATAAGTATGTATGCGTTAGTGTGTGTGTAAGTGTGTGTATGCGTGTGTGTGTGTATGTGTGTGTATGCAGTGCTCTTGCCTGTATCTCCATGCCCTGCTCCAGCAGACGTTTGGCCTGGTTCTCCACCTCCAAACGGGCGCGGCTGATGAACAGGAGGTCGTTCTCGATCACTTCGATCCCGGAGAGATCCACACCCTGCGACAGGTAATCTGCAACCAAAAAACACACGCGTTGAACAGGGTCCTACACCCTCCAGACATCCATCCTCGCATTTCCAAATGAGTCTACAATCTGTCCAATTCCAATCTGTCAAAAGACGTTAAGAGCAATGCATCATATTTATGACGCAGACACTGAAAAAGAGCAATCTCTCAACATCACATCGATGAGGGTCATGAGAGTGGTTTGACAGCGATGAGGGCGCACCTTCCCACCCGAGCTGGCTGACATGCGATTTATCAGCACCTCTCCACAATCTGATATCCACGCTGAACACTGTCAATTTCCTGCATGTCAACCCTTTAGTCATTTTCCTCCTCCATTCATTGCGCCTCCATTTCCCTATGAAATGTTTTTTTCTATTTTAGTTGAGGCGAAAGCCAATCTCTGCAGACCATCTCGGCAGGCAGGAGAAATTACAGTCGATTCGTCATGTGGAACAAAATCCAATCTATTAGCGCAATAATATGGTGTTTCTCTGTTGGACCGACTCTCTCTGTCTCTCTGCAAATGGCACTAAAGCACTGCTGCGTCTGGGTCCCAGTGTTTTTACTGCTTATTATACTCCCCTTTCAAAGGTGAAAATAACATTGTGTACAACTGCACACACGCAGGAACGTGCACGTACGCAAGCATACACACACACACACACACACACACACACGTACACACATATACACATACACACGTGCATGTGCACATATGCGTGCACACGCACACACATATGCACACTCATATGTGCACATAAATGTACACATATGTGTTTGCATACACACAGAAACACATATGCCTGCACACACACACATAAATGTACACGTGTGCACACACACATGCACGCAGTCAGTATTGGGGCAAGGACAATTTACAAGCGTAAAACTGAAATCAAAATTTGATGGGACACCATGGCCAAAAGATAGGCCACCAAGGGCAAAATGCAACAGTAATGAACGGTAATCACCTTGTATGAAGACCAAGCAGTCAACAGAAACATAATAAAATTGAGAGAAGTCAGTATATAATTGGAAAACAGTCAGTGGAGTTCATCATAGCCTTTGTTCTTGAAACAGAAATGCTACATGGGAAAGATGCCAAGAAGTGGCAGGATTATTACATTCAAACTCATTTTCCTCTCACACAAGACTGCGTTTCATTCACACAGCAATAATACAACTTAATCATTTATATTCGTTCTCGTACAACTCGGACAGTAAATAAGAAGGTTATGGTTCGTGTTAAAGGAAAAAAAAAAGCTAAATACATTGCAAAACTGATCTCAGTGGAAACAAGGCAGCCGGCTCCTTTCATAACTCAGAAACAAACAGGAGGACAAATCTCATTTTTAAATGTTGGACGAATTGAAAACAAGTGTTGCACAAACCAGTTGGCATTTTTCGGTTCAATGAATGGGCATCAGGGGAGCTGCTGAAGACACCCCTCATTTAATTAGCAGCTAATTTATCAATTTAATTAGCAAGATGCTTTGTTCTTGTGATGTGTGACTGTGACTTCTAGCGTGGACAGTCACATTTACTCACCAGTTTACCAAAATGCGAAAGGCATACAAAACAGCCCGCCCACAGCTCCCGACACATCAATAAACCCTCTCTCCACAATCTAATTCATATTACTGCCAAAAGCCTGCGAAGGTATCCCAATGCTCAGAGCATCAATCAAAATGAGACTAAATGATACGCGATTCAGCCTGGCCCCAGGAGCGTGATTTCAGATGGCAGCGGGAGAAGAACTGGCGTCCAGCTGACCGTTTGGACTGTGATACACTGCAGAGTCGGCAGCGTTATGGCCGCAGCCCTGCTAATAGGAAGCAATCAGCAAATATTCCGTGTATGAGCCGGCCTCGGCCAACCAAGTGGGCTTGGCCTCCTGGAGCTCCTCCAAGCTCGACGGGAGCGGAGCCCATCGTTCTCGCGCGGGGAGCCAAGGAGCTGGAGTAGAGGGGCTGATTCGAGGCTGCCGAGAGTGCATTTGGGAACGAGGTTCCACGGGGGTGTGACAGAGAGAATTCTGGGACGACTTTAGACTTAGGGGTAGAAAAAAAAAACGGGATTACTCCCTCACCCGAGCGGTGTTCAGACAGAGGGATGCGGGAAGTGACTGCGTCATGTTATCTGGGTGATTTATGTAGCGGACAGTTAAATGTTTAAAGAATGACCCTGCTCTTTGACCGGTGGGATTCCTGACTCTGCTCCAGAGGGTAAACCCTCTGATTAATCACTCTCATTAGATCCTCGTTAAGAGAGGGGGATCCAGGGGTAAAACCGCATGATTGGTTGGAGGGGCTTTGCGGGAGAATCGATGAGGAAAGTTCCCACCAAACAACAACTACATCAAAGTAGCAACATCTGAGCCGACTGCTGAAAATGCCCAGAAAGCTTGAGCAAGATACAGGGGGAGGGAGCAGGAGAAAAAGTGAGTGAGTGAGAGAAACAGAGGGAGAGAATGAAGGATGTTTACCCCTCTGTCTTGAGGCCTCATTAATTCAGTTATCTGCAGTGAGGTTCAGCAAGCGCCTGCCTCTGTTTCACAGCCAGACAACAAGGTCAAATGCCTGGCACACGCTACGCTCAGAATTTATTGTGTGTCTGCCAATCCGCAACCACTTCCCCAGTCACATGGTCAGTCTGAGGGCCTGGGCGGGTCCGGACCCGACCACCTTCAAACCAAGGCTTTATACTTCATCCAATAACAAACCCGAGGCACCGGTTATTTAGTCTGTGGGTGACTGCAATGATTTTTGGGAGATATTTCGCATTTAAAAAACTTTTCAATTGAATGTTAAACTTCAGCATCCATTGACTCAAACACAGCCACTCCAGTTAACAAAAAGTAACACGCACCAACAAACTGCCTTCAAACGGAGCTCAGTGGTATAATAGTGTCACTATAATTTTTTGATATATCAGGCAATCAACTGATTAGAAAAAAATTCCAAATAATAACCAACCAAACCAGCCTCATGGTCATGACATAAAACCTGACCCGACCAGAACCTCACATCCTGTCGGGTTTGGGTCTGGTAGCCAGACCTTAGCTTAGCCACATCCTGTATCGTTACTCTGCTATATACTTTCCTCCCCAAGTGCCACTGACATGTCCATTAATGTGTGTGCGTCACTCACAGACACCCATTAACACTCTAAGCAGAATTCATCCATCGTCTCTCTATTTCTCTCTTGTCATGAAGCTGGAGGGACTGGAGCTGTACTCCATAACAGAAGTATGCGACCCACTTTGGGAAAGACACGGTTGTTGCTAGAAGCAGTGTTAGTGGAGAAAAGCTTGCGTCTAGACTGAGCATTAACACAAATGCCCCATTGCAGTAATGGGCACACGCATGCTGTAGGAGTTTTGGAAGAGACATTAAACTGATGTGCTGAATCACTCCGGCTATTAAAGAGTGGATGTGTTCTAAGGAGAATGGTGTTCCCCTGGTTCCACGTCAAATTCCCGCTCGGAGAATTATAGGCCAGATTCGTCTGCCATATAAATCCCTCTCTCCGCACCTCTGCCGGTGTGTGGTGAGCATCTTCCTGATGAGTACCCGGAGCAGTCTCCCGACACAGATCCGTGTGAAAATCTAACTGCTGTCTTTGTGTGTGCAAACAAACTTCTCACGGGACCTCCGCAGTCACGTTCGGGCTCTATCTGTTTTGTTTGAGGCCAGTCTCCCACCGTTTGAAATTCTTGGAAATGGGTGATAAAAGATGGATTTGTTCATTATACTTCCTGTCGAACAAATCCAATAATAAACACCTCATGCGTCAGATACTCGCTGAGGTCCCAACAGTTCCTGAGCTCTTCTGCACACACTACCCACTGTGTATCTAAAGGAAAAGGTGGTAATAACAAGGAAAATAAAGGAATTCAGCAACAATACCTCTCTTTACTTTGTGAAAAACACTTTTCGAACAGCACCATTACAAACAGGACAAGACCACTAAATAATCCAGGTGCAGGGAGAAAAGTCAATACATGGCCTGCAGCTTCGAGCATAAAACTGCTCTTCTTCTGAAAAATCACAGACTCACAATTACCAGACCCTCTCTGCCTGCAAAATGAGAAATCCATGTATACACTAGGGGGAGACGTACTGGTAACGACATCTCCAATTAAAACACAAGCCTCCCTGTGACGGACAGCACTTTGACTACAGATAGGCTAATTCCTCTGCATGCTTGAGCCCGTTCCCTTCGCCCCGTTGGGCAGGGGTTTGAGGGGACGTTTGCGGGAACGCCGTACCCTGTCCTGGTTTTGTCCGCGTGCGGACCGTGAGGACCAGGCCGGTACATTAACTGGGGAGGCGTAAATCCCGAACAGACCCGCGTTCAGCTCAGAAGAGCTCTCTCTCCTCACAGGGAGGGAAAAGGACACAAGCAGGCCTGCTGATAAGGGAAGGGAGAGAGCAGGAGGAGGAGAAATGGAGAGGGGGAGTGAGGGATACAGAAGAAGGGGAAAGATAACAGAAGGAGGCTGAGGAAGAGAAGCAGGTGACTAGGGGAAACTCAGTGAGTCCCAGCCTGGGAGGGGGGGGGGGGGGGGAAAGCTTTTCAGAAAATTGACTGCGGCTGAATAAAAAGGATACACCGCGTCCCCAGTGATACAGCAGGGAGAGAAAAAGAAATACATATACCAGACGTTCCTGAAGGCACGGTTTAAGAGGAGGAAACGCATTGGCGGTTTCTCCAAAAAGGAGCCGGAATGGCGCTGTGGAAGGCAGGGGCCAGTGAAAGGATGGACGGGAGGGGTTGCCTCGATCCGTAAGACGACACCGACTGCTGACGCTGCGGTCACGACACCCGTCTCTCTGCTAAACGGCCGAGACAAGAAATCCAGCTATTGGAAGGAGCCAGGCAGAAAGCAGACCCTCGTCAAGTGGGTTACAGGAAACGGGGGGGGGGGGGCAGGCGTAGATAGTGTTTAAGGAACTGGGACATCTCCCAGGTGGTCGGATCCAACTGTCCCCCTGAGCCAGACAATCTGCGGTAAATACTGCATGTCAAACTAACTGCTTTATATGTGAGAAAAAAAACGAAACGAAAAGAGATGATGTAATGGTTGTGATGCACCCTTTCAGCGTTCATCGCTGCCGTTAATAGTATGTAATGCATCTCCCTTTCTAAGTGCTGTCAGACAAACAGAACCAAATTTCCCACAAGCCCCATTACGGAGCCCCACCTATGCATGAATGAGTTCTTTCTGATTCAAAACAATAAAAAAACAGAAGAAAATAAAATAAAATTGCACAGAAAAGGAGGGTGCTTTCAGATTAAACGGCAGAAAAGAACAAAGGCATCAAACAAAATATGACATGCAGTAGACTTTCCCAGGAAGAAAAACAACTAGAGGAAGGGAATGGATAGGCATCAGTACCCTGGGTAGGTGGACTGCTCAAATCACCCAAAGAAGGTTCTGGGGTCATTGCCTGACCGAGCTGTAGGCAACAGGGCCCCCACTGGAGGAATGAACACCATTCTCTCTCTCTGTGTCCAGCTGCTTCCATTCACAGACTGTACAGAGATGCAAGGGTGTTTGCCTCCAGCACAGACTGGATAGCAAGTGATCTTAGAAGGCTGGAGGCTCAATGCACAGCTGAGTCATACCAAGGACCTTAACTGTGATTCCATTCACAGCATCTTTCCTTGAAAATAGCTGACAGGAAAGTGAGACTTCATAGGCGATGATGTGGGTGATCCTACCACATTCTTTCAATCGCATGAACCAATAATATGCTCCACAGCTGCATATTACGATTGGTCCAAACCAGCTGTTCTTTGATAGCCCCTGATTGCCCACCCTCAGTCCCCAATCGCTACTTGCTGACTCCGCAGCAAAAGTGATGGATTGTGGGTAATGGCCCAAGCAGCAGGCTTGCTCCTGGCTCAGGGGTAACTGCATATCAAATCACTTCTCATCGTGAAAAACGGATCGAGAGCTACCTCGGATCGTCCAGGCCCCAGATGGATAGCCAGAGGTGGGGGACAGACAGAAGGAGGCCAGTGGGGGTATCGCGCTCTACGATCTCTCAGTGAAAGATGACAATGCAGGATGGCAATCGTCTGAAGACACGGTTTCATTATGTGGTGTGAGGAGGAGCGCGGGGTCCCTGGCTATAATGACTGGACCGGGGGCCATTAGCGGCGTGGTGCGGACGTTTCCCTGACAGGGCGAGGGTGCGTCTCCGCCGCTTCCGATGACTAATTGCTTCCCGACTCCTTCGCCTTCCATCCGAACGTGGCACAGGGGTGTCGGGGACCTCACCTTTTTACGCGAGGCGCGATGTTTGAATTATTCGGAGCGCGTCTGTCAATCGATGAAATGAACACACGGCGGCCATTGCGAGCCTGGCAAAGCAACACTCGGGCTCGCCTTAATTGGCAGGTACTGGAGTGAGGGATACAGGTGTCTGACAGCGTCTGTGACGCCAGCGCTGTCATCGCTGGCTGCCGCGCAGCCCGCCATTTCAGCGGAAAGGGGAGGGAGGCCCGCACTCACCAGGCAGGCTACTTCAGAGCACACAGTTCTGTTAGTGACATCACGCATGTCAACAAGGGAACGATAAAATCAACAAGACATTAGGATTTATTAATCGTATTGAACCGGCACAGCTAATTATAAAACAGTCTCCCTCTCGCTCGCACGCACACACACTCACTCAGTCATGCAAACGCACACACTCTGGATAATGAGAGAGCAGTCCTCGGAGGCAATGAGAGAGAGCAGTCTGCACTCAGCCTCATCCATCAAACCCTGTTGGCTCATCGATACTGCACAAGCTCCTAAAACATATACACAGTCACAGTCAAACCTGATGGGACCAAATTCAATTTTACTCGGCTGTAATAGTCTCTTCTTTACAGTCCTGTTAACTGACTGTGGTCTCAGAAGCAAAGATGGGGCTAGAGATTGGACAGACTCCAACACGCATTGTAAATGCGCTCATAGTGGCTAATTAAACGTATCGTCCTCCGGGTGAGTGTGGCGTATTATGACAGTCTGTCATAACAAGTCAAAGTTGAAGTGTAAGACCAGTGTGGTGTGTGCGTTCGTGCGCATGCATGCGTGTTTCAGTGTGTGTGCACCCAGGGATGTAAGTGGTCACCCACTTCCTGTTTCCTGTCCATTTTTCCTCAGCATACAAAGCTATATTTTCCCAAGGGCAAATATAGCAACAAGTCAACTGTGTGAGATCTAATCCCAAATCAGATGTGCGTGTGTATGTGACCGTACTATAAATGCGTGCCTGTGTGTGTATGCATGTCTGTGTGTTTGTGTGTGCCTGCATGTGTGCAGGTGTGTGTGTGTATGCGCACCAAGGTGTGTGTGTGTATGAGGTCCAGTCCCCAGTGAACACAGCTGCTGAATGGAGACACAGAGGCGCTGGTGTGTGTGAGGTTAGAGCAGAGAGGCGCTGGTGTGTGTGAGGTTAGATCAGAGAGGCTAGTGTGGGTGTGTGTGTGTGTGTGTGTGAGGTTACAGCAGAGAGGCTGGTGTGTGTGTGTGTGTGTGTGAGGTTGGAGTAGAGAGGCTGGTGTGTGTGTGTGTGTGTGTGTGTGTGTGTGTGTGTGTGTGAGGATAGAGCAGAGAGAATGGGGTGTGTGAGGTTAGAGCAGAGAGGCGCTGGTGTGTGTGTGTGTGTGTGTGTGTGTGTGTGTGTGTGAGAGGTTAGAGCAGAGAGGCGCTGGGTGTGTGTGAGGTTAGAGCAGAGAGGCTGGTGTGTGTGTGAGTGTGTGTGTGTTTGTGTGTGTGTGTGTGAGGTTAGAGCAGAGAGGCGCTGGGTGTGTGTGAGGTTAGAGCAGAGAGGCTGGTGTGTGTGTGTGTGTGTGTGTGTGTGTGTGTGTGTGTGAGGTTAGAGCAGAGAGAATGGGGTGTGTGAGGTTAGAGCAGAGACGCGCTGGTGTGTGTGTGTGTGTGTGTGTGTGTGTGTGTGTGTGTGAGGTTAGAGCAGAGAGGCGCTGGGTGTGTGTGTGTGTGTGTGTGTGAGGTTGGAGCAGAGAGGCTGGTGTGTGTGAGGTTAGAGCAGAGAGGCTGGGGTGTGTGAGGTTAGAGCAGAGAGGCGCTGGTGTGTGTGTGTGTGAGGTTAGAGCAGAGAGAATGGAGTGTGTGAGGTTAGAGCAGAGAGGCGCTGGTGTGTGTGTGTGTGTGTGTGTGTGTTTGTGTGTGTGTGTGTGTGTGTGTGTAAAGGTTAGAGCAGAGAGGCTGGTGTGTGTGAGGTTAGAGCAGAGAGGCTGGGGTGTGTGTGTGTGTGTGTGTGTGAGGTTAGAGCAGAGAGGATCCTGACAGCACTGGGCCGTGGCAGCACCATGGGCCGCAGTGAGGCAGATGACAGGGAGACCAATGGGGCCGCCGCACAGGGCCCTTCCGGAAGCTTCCGAGCTGATCCGATCAGGATGGCAGGGCGTTTCTGGGGCCTCCGGGGACTGACAGGGGGGCGTGACCGGCACTTCCTCCAACCACTTCCTCCAATCGCAGGCCTTGAATGTGACCTCTGCGCCTCCGGACAAGGCAGCGTTGATGAGGCTGACTCTCACTGTAAACCCTTTTAACTTGTGATTAATTTGCTGGGCTCAGGACCGAGTTTCTGAGTTTGGGAGCAGTGCACTTGGGCACGACCTTGAGAGCGGTGCGCACCCCAGAGGCATGAACAGGTGGGAAAGAAGCAGGGCGGCCGGTATTTGGCCTGCGTTCATTCAATTAAGCAGGAAGCTGGCCCAGAAAGCACTCCTGATGCAAGGGGATGGTGATACACAGTACATGAACACAAGACTTTCATCTTTTTACAGACGGGCACTTTCAATAACGAGCGAACGTGAGCGAATCAATTAGAGCGAGTTAGTGAAATAAAAGCCGGGATGGGAAGCACTGCCTCTGTCACTGTGATACACAGTGGAGGATGAGCGAGCGGTCTTTATTTCAGCACATCAAAGCGTATGGAGTGCTGCCTGGGAGCTCACGTGCAGCCGTTTCCATAGCTCCCCTCCTTCACAGTCTATTAGTCCATCCGTGAATGCTTAAGCTTCAAATTCTGAAGTCACTGAACAAAAATTTCCATCGGAACACATACAAGACATGCAGGAGAAGGCAATATATTGTATTGTAATGTGCAGTGCAGAGTAAAACTACAGCGTGGTGCAATGTCGAGTACGGTGTAATAAAGTGAGGTAATGTAGTGTAGTCGAGTGTAATGTAATGTAGAGTAGTGGGTGTAATGGAAAATAGGGTGGTGTAATGTGTAATATAGTGTGTATAATATAGTATATAATGTGTGTATAATACAGTGTGGTGTGGTGTGGTGTAATATAGTGTGGTATAATGCAATGTCGTGCAGTCGAGTGTAATGCAATGTGGAGTAGCAGGTGTAATGTCATAAGAGTGTGTTGTAATGTTAATCCCCCAAACCCTGAGCATCTGCCCACAACTTTTGGACTCTGTGAGCACACTGCTGCAGCTGAAAAGTGACCATGACCTTGTGTGCCGTGACCGTGTGTGCCGTAACCGTGTGTGCCATGACCGTGTGTGTCATGACCGTGTGTGCCGTGACCGTGTGCCATGACCGTGTGTGCCATGACCGTGTGTGTCATGACCGTGTGTGCCGTGACCGTGTGCCATGACCGTGTGCCATGACCGTGTGTGGCGGCCGCTAAGCTTGGTGCAGGGTGTCACCTACCTTTGGCAACCCAAACAGGGGTACCTCCTATCAACCGAAAGATGAGTACCTCCTACATTTAACCCAAAGATGAGTACCTCCTACATTTAACCCAAAGGTGAGTACCTTCTACATTTAACCCAAAGATGAGTACCTCCTACATTTAACCCAAAGATGAGTACCTTCCACATTTAACCCAAAGATGAGCACCTTCTACATTTAACCAAAACATGAGCACCTTCTACATTTAACAAAAAGTACCTGACTGGGCAATCACCCAACAACCCCCCTCTCCAAACGTAATACAATGTAGTTGTGCACTCGGAAATAAAGTATGCTTGATTAATAAGCATCAGATCAAATCCGGCATGAAATCTATCTGCAAGGAAAACAAATTCAGGCTGTGGCCAATTAGAAGGAAGCTGGTAATTGAGGCAGGAGAGGAACGCGGTCGTCTCTGTCAGTCAGTCGCACTCCACGTCTCACGGATAGGGAAAGGGGAAGTATCCCGAGATGTGATGTTTTTGTGGTTGTGGCTAAATGTGCAATCTAAATTCACCCCTGCGAGCCCCCAGCTCAGTGCTTTTAACAGTGTGTGAAATTCATTTTCTGTCATATAACGGACAACCACACCGGCACTGCGGCCTGTGTGGTTTCAATTTCGAGAAGATATCAGAAGAAAACAAGCGTCATCCATCGCTAGAAACGCCAGACATAGCCGCTTACGCTTAAAAGGAGGGGAAACTGTGTCTAATTTCACTGTGCAATTCAACTGCTGTCCTGTTGGCTCATATTTGCTGTAGGTGTGTTAATGACGCCGTTGCAAAAACACTGGAGCAATTTTAAGAAGCCAATTTCTCCTCAGACATCAGGGCCCATCATTGTTATGTATGATGTGGTCTGCCTTCCTAAAGTCAAGACAGGAAATGAGGCAACTGAAATCCTGGATGAAGAGCAGTATCTAGGCAGTGCAGAGCCTTGTGAGACACAGACACTTGAATAACAGGCATGATAAATGCTGTGCTTGTGTGTATAAAAACCGTACCTGACTTCTACAGGAGAGAATGTGTAACGACCAAAAAACACAGATGTTGTTCAGGGCTAGTAATAAGCCTGCAGAATGACAGCAATCCGTGAGTGAGCATAACCTGAATTTGAAGAGAGTGAAATTGTGCCTTATGACACGGAAGACATCGAAATGTGTAAGGCAAGTGAGATATGCCATGAGGCTGTTACGGTAAGTAAGAGTTGCTGAGAGACAGGTGTGTGAGATCGACAAAGAGATGCGTTTATGGACTGCAGAGTGAGATTTAGAGAGAGAAACCTGAGAGTGTGAAACAAATTGACACTCACACAGGAGACAAGCAAGCAGAGCTACCTGGACTGATAAGACAGACCCACAAGAGAGAGGGAGAGAGAACTACAGACAGACACAGACAGACAGACAGACAGACAGAGACCGATAGAGTGAGAGAAAGAGAGTGCATAGACAGAGAGATTGGAGAGAGAAGACAGTAGGAGAGTGAGAAATAAAGAGTGAGAGAATGAGGAGAGAAAAGGAGAGAGAGAAAGACAGACAGAGAGAGAGAGAGCACATCTCTGCGACAGTCTCCCACCTGGCTCACAAGCTGTGTAAATGCACTCACATGCCCAAACCCTGGCTTCAAGCACAGATCTGAGAGAATAAAAACAAAGGGAAACAGAAGGAACATGGGGCCCCCAGTCGATGTGTTCCAACCACAGGGGAGCCCTGTGACCAGAAAGACCCCAGGACATGTCCCCTGGCCCCTGCCTAAAAGACACAAAGCCTGCTGTCTCCTCTGGGGCGATCTCTTCACACAGCTGCCTGTTGTGTGGTCTAAGAACCACACAGCTCAGCGGTCACAGACACAACAGGAGCTGAGAGAAGTGTTTCCTTTTTTCTCCGGCCAATCAATACGTCCGCACACAAAAAATATTGAACAGTTTAGTCACTTAGCAGATGCTTGAAGTTAAAGCGTGAGCCACATGCTACACAAATGGCACTATAAACTAGAGAAAGCATTGCTCATATAACTTCCACTGTCAAGGTGCATCCCTCCAGACCAAGATAAAAGGAGACATTTTTTCTTAAAGTGACACTGAAATGAGGTGTTTTTAGAAGTATGTGGAGGACGGTGAGTGACTCTGCCTTTCTGAGTGTTTGGGAAGGTCGTTCCCCCACCGGGGGACGGGGGCGGAGAGAAGCGGGGGCTGGCGGCAGTGGGGGACAGCCAGCTGGCGGGACGATGCTTAACAGAGGGCTCTGGCGGGAGTGAGCGCTGTAGCCATTGTCTGAAGGCAGCAAGGGGCAGCTCCGCTCTGTGAGTGGTTCCTACTGAATACAGCCAGCCTGCGGAAGCTTGCTAAGGGTGTTCAGAAACGCTGTGGCAAGTGTGAGTATAGGCAGGGTGAAGAACGGGCTGGCACAAGCATTCTGGACCACTCACTGCAGTTAGCTGGTAAATCAGCCAACAAGGCCTTACAATCGTCTGGACAAACAATTACAAGTGTTCGGCAGGTAGCTGTTGGGATGTTGGGAAGAACCATATATATTTACAATCACTTAGCATGTACGTATTAATTGGTTTGTTTGAAAGGGGCAAGCACAGAGAACATTGACAATTGCAAATGTACTTTGCACGTGTTTTAGCCATAGCTAAAGTGAATACATTAATATACTATTATATTAATACATAAGCACCATCACTGGAGGCATAGGCTACAAACTATCGATAATTACTGAGGAAAAAAAGCCGTCTCTTTCTTTTTGTTTCCCAGAGAGAGGCTGAAAGCAAGCCTCCCATGGCTCGACAGCGGCATTCCTCAAAGGCACAAAGCACCTGGAAGTGAAGAACGGGCAGCAGACCCAAACATTTATTCCAATACACAAATCAGGGGCTGCTCGGCTGCGGTGTAACCAGCAGGGTCAGCCCAAAGCAGGCACTCGCTCGCAGTGACACCCCGGGAATCGATGGGTCTGGAACCATAACACAGGGGGAGCTCCTACTGTATCACTGCACTGCACTCGCCGTTTCTGCTATAAACAAAAGAGCAGGCTTTACTCTCGTCAATTAAACATCCTGACACAAACAAGCGAAGCTCGCCTCCCCGTGAGGTCCCAGAACATTCCTCCAGTGGACTGTATGGACTGGATTCAGGGCAGAGACTCGTGTTTTTAGCTTGGCGCTCACGGTGCTTAAGATGCTAGAAGGCAGAAGTTCCCCTATAACCGACTTAACACTTAACCCCCCTCAGATTAGAGGGGCAAAGTGGCGGGATTGAAAAGGCAGCTGTAGACGCACACAGAGATGGACTGAAAGTCATGCCTAAACGCACACGGAGAGGTGGACTGAAAGGCATGCCCAAACGCACACAGAGAGGTGGACTGAGAGAGCCGCAAGCAGGCATGTGCACCGGCCCTTGTCCTCCTCTCAAATCCCCCTCTCCTTCATTCTTCTTGCGTCATCCTTGCTTGCTTCACTCCCCAAAACCGTCTGCATCCTGCCCCTTCACCTTCCCCTCTTCAGTCTTCCTCTCCCTCTCTCATCCTTTCTTCCGCACCCCCTTGCTGGAGCCTCTCTGTGTGAAGTGGTGTCTGTGTGAGCCCGGGGCGGTCACACAGGGCTCTGCAGGGAGCAGGACCCCCCAGCCCCCCCCCCCCCCCTCAGGCTCCTGGACGGGCGCCAGGTCGTCACCTCTGGCTGAGAGAGCATCTGCTCCTGCACTCGCCTGGGAAACTGACCGTACATTTGACCACACACACACACACACACACACAGGCTTGCATAGACATACATGCACACATGTACGTACATGCATACACACGCACACATGCACACACACTCATACAAACACAAACAGGCATGCACACACACACACACACACACACACTGCCTGACCATCTGCCAGAAGCCTGTCAAACAGCAGTGCAGACAGGAACTGAACCGCTCTCCCTCCTGCGACACCCAGAGAAATGCCAGCCAAGCCCACAGCGGCAGCAGCAGGAAGAGGCTCCTGTACCTAAGTCCTTCCATCCTCCCCGTCATTTACACTTCATCAGCTTAGTGTAAACACAAACTCGCCAGAATATTCCGGATGGGAATAGTCCCAAATGCCTCCTTCTTTCATATTATATTTTACTTTACTTTTCTGTAAATACAACTTTTAAACAACAAATTCTAAATAACGTTTTTTCAGTGTGGAATACCCCATTACATTTGCAGAAGGTCCCATTACTCTACACCCATCCCCCAAAACAGACGCCGGCGGAATAATTTGGCTTCAGCCTCTCTCATTAAATGAGTGTTTCTGTTTTTCAGGGATAGACTCAGTCAGGATGCCATTCTGGTTTGTGGGCTGCATCACAACACAGACGAGACACGAATGAACCAACATCTTTCTGCAATATTAATATCTGTAAGCGTGACAGGTTTAGAAACAGATGTTTCGTTATCTGTGCATGGATTAAGGTCCAGTCTTCGGCACCCAGAGCAGTTTCAGACACGCAGTTGAGGAGAACTTAGCCTACATAGAGGAATCCACGGGGGCTGCTAAACACCATACAGTTTCATTTTATTTACACAAGTATCACTTAATGACTGTGGATTCAGTCATATATTTTCCACTATGTAGGGCCAGGAGAAAAAACAATGATACTTTGGCAGTGATGACCCTGGGATACACTTGAGTTTCTTGCCCAAAAGGGGAAAACTGTGTCTGGAATACAAATATCAAAACACGAAAGTAAGGCAGCACACAGGGCTTTCGGTTATTCTTGTTGCCCTCAATATTTCAAGCATACAGAGGAACAAGACTTCCTCCAACTATTCTGCATCTATCGAACCCAGCAAAGTCTTTATCCTCCACCTCCTTCCTGAAAATGCTCTCTTTTCTTCTGTATGCAGGATTCAATAGAAAAAGATGCAAAGACACACAACTGAACTAGCCTGCAGTTTCTGAAGTTTAGTGTATCATCTTCTGCGCCAGGTTACAATATGACCTGGCAGTGTTTCCCTGTTCCAGACACAAAACAGAAAGCAGAACAGGATTTTGGATGCAAGTGCTCAATATTTGTGGGTTCTTGGCAGCAACATTTTTCAGCAAACTAATGAGCTGACTTCAGTGACCTTCTCTGTCTCTGTCTTCTCTGAACTGGGGTTCTGGGTTTTGGGTGCTGCAGTTGCATGTTGGGAACTGTAGTTCACAATGGACACACTCCACGGCAGGCAGCAAACAGACAGACATTTTGCCAAACCCTGAGACTCCGGAGGGAAAGCCGCATACCTCTATCTACAGCCAAGGGATACATCAGAAAGGCAAAGGGTTTGCAGGCTTAAAGGCTGTAACTCAACAAGACCACCAGAAGAGAGGGTACAAAAACACAGCATAATCTGCTTTGGCAGTGGAAACAGCAGGTAGCGTCAATAAACCCCTCTGAAGCACACAGGACGACATTAAGAGCTCTTTGTCTCTGCTGGGCAGTGTGAACCCAATGGTCTGTGCAGGCTTTGTGGGGCCTGTTCTCCTGTGAGGGGATCTCCCCTCCATTGTGTCTCTCCGTTGTATGGACAGATAAAGATTTGTTTTGAAGTCAGTTGGCTGGGAGTGGGAAGGTCAGTGTTGCCAGGGGATTAGGGCAGAGACATGCTGGCAGTCCAAACATGCCCAGAGCCGCTGAGGGGGCACAGCAGTTTATTTAAGCGCTGTGGGGTTTAGAGACACCACCAACACTACAGTCCCCCGCTAAATCCTCCTTGCCACTACGGTTCAAAATGAGGGGCACGTGGTATTGTCTTTAAAAACCATTTCCAGACCTCCCATCCCCATATGTTATGGTTTCTGTAACTATTTATTATCAAGTATTTATTTGAGTTTGATTCCAGACGAGACCCAAGGAGCCTCAAACCTCGGTGTAGTGTGACAGGATGGCGGGTGACAGTTGGAGAGCCCTCCCCTGTCCCTCGTCCCCTCCTGTTTTAGATATCCTAACAGCTCCGTGGTCCCTGCGGACGGTTCCTCGCTTTCCCACGCCTTCTCGCCGCTCTCTGACACTGCGAACGTAAACAGGAAGTCCCGCGCTTCCGATGAGCGGGTGGAAAACCGCGCCGGCCTCGATCGGCGAGAGCAGCGTTCCCAGACGGCATCTCGGCCTGTGGCGGGAGGGGGACGTGCCGAGAGCTTTGGGACACCGCGGTGCTTTTATTTTGGTACTTTTTGCCGTGCCTATGACCATCCGCATCACAGAACGGGGTCAATACGAGAAGTCACTGAAACGGGGAGGAGGAGCGGGGTGGTTGGCCTGTTTAAAAACAGAGCAGGAAAAGCATAAAATCCATTGTTCTCATTGCAAATTACCGCCTTGCTGATAAAAGCCTCCTTGGCAGCTATAACCTACAGTAAACCCACTACTAACAGGCCTGAGTAAATTGCAAGCTGGCGATAAAACGGCGGTACGAAACGGGAATACATCAGGGCGGATTAAAAGAGGACGTGACAGTCATGTTCACCCGCGCTCGTGCAGGAATGCGATGACATCACAGCTGAGCCGTACCACCCGCGGTGTGTTAGTGCGACCCCTCCCAGCCGCTCTGACCTTGTCAAAGCCCGGCTGCTCGCCGCAGTGTGTTTAAGCAGCCGCTGCAGTTTAAGCAGCCATTCTTCACGGCTGACACAACCCGCTGCACGCTGGCTGCAGAACGCTGCGAGTGTTGAGACCTCCTTGTCAGCCGAGCGAGCGTAAAACTGATTAGTAGGGAACACGGTGACTAATGCCTTAATGTTGGCCCTCTCTGTTTCTACCCGCAGTCTTAAAGTTGGAAACAAATATGCACGCACCTGTAAATCTGCATCTCCTTATCAGCAGGGGCCCCTCTATCTACATCCTCTACAAACAATATGCCTGCTTCTGCACAGCTGCATCTTTTAAAAATCACACACCCGATATGATACACCCTTTACAGTGAAACCCGTCAGCCATTACATTCATTATAAATGCCATCTCTCTCAGTATACAGCCACGCACTTTATCAATAGCTTGTTTCTTACAATACCCAGCTGCACCTTGTAGCCATAGCATGCCTGTTACAGCAGCCAGCTATGCGTTTTAATCAACCGGATGTCCATTACATTATCCACCGATACTTTAGAATAATGGTGGGTCTGATGGAAGCAAGCTGCAGCAACCCTAAGGGAAACAGACATTTAGTGCAGGTTCTGGTTAGAAGGAGAACAGCAAATTTAGCAAAACTGTGGCTATTATCATGATGAACAACATGATCCTACTGAACAGTGCGTGTGTATGGGCCTGATTTACGAAGACCCTTATCATGTGCAAATCCTTTCACCGCACGCAAAAGCAATAACATGACCAATGACTGGTGATTCATTTGAACCAATCACTGGATGTGTTATTCATTATGTGTGTGCCAAGTGGCGTTGCATAAGCTAAAGGTCGCAGTGAATCAGACCCTATATACGGTCTACATTGTGTGAGCTTCGTAACGTATTCGTATGTAATGAAGCTCACATAATCAGTTTTGTGTCAGAGTGCCTGATATGCTTTAATCCCCATTAACATGTGTTAGGGTATTGGACATCCTTGTATCCTCCTTAATGTGTGGTGTAGTGCTTGATATCCTTGTATACTCCTTAATCTGTGTCGAGGTATACTGATATCCTTGTATACCCCTTAATCTGTATTGGGGTATACTGATATCCTCGTATCCACTTTCATGTGTGTCGGGGAATATTGATATCCTGGTATCCCCTTAGTCTGTACTGGGGCATATTGATATCCTTGTATCCTCTTTAATGTGTGTCGGGGCATATTGATATCCTTGTATCCCCTGTAGTTGAGTGTGCCGGTCAGAGTGAGCACCCCCACAGAGAACAGCTGTTCCGGAGTCCGGAGGGACAGAGCGCTGGAGTTGTTCCCAGGTCACAGCGAGGCATGCTGGGCCGGTCTCCGGTCCACACGCGAAGGGACCCGCACAGGCACGGGGAACGTGACCAATCGCAGCTCTCCCAGTGTCACACGGCAGCCCCTGCCCCCTCCCCCTCCCCCTACGCTTAATCTCCCTGCCGAAGCCACTCCATGTACCTCATCCGTCTCCAAGAGCGTGTGTAAACAAGAGGCCGTCCAATGAGCTTGCATACTGCGCAGGATGTCAGATGATCAAATCAAATCAAATCAATTAATTCACGAATGATTCCCGACTGCTTCGGTATGGAGAAGATGGAGCGGCCTGATATTCTCTGGCAGCGCCGGCGTGCTCGATCAATCGTTTATGACTTATTTATTCCCCGATCGCCGGGGAGAGCCGCGAGGGAGCGGGGGGCTCCGCCCACGGCTCCTTACGAGCCGCCATCGGTGTGCTGCGGTCCGCGATTTTAACACGCCGCCGCGCTCCGTGACCCGCCCACACGCAGGCACCTACGCTGAAACGCGCGCTCGTGCCCACCCATGATCACAGACAGACGCGCAGAGTCTGTAAAACGAGTGCGAGTGAGGCGTTCCGCAGAACAGAGAGCTGAAGACAGATATTATGATGTATGCGCAGTGGGACACTGGGCCGCGGACTGCGGCCAAGAAGGAGTAGTGTGAATCCTGACAGCAAGAGAAGGAGAGGAAGAGAGGGAGGGGAGGAGAGAGAGAGAGAGAGAGTGGGAGGGAGGTAAGGAGAGAGAAAGAGGGTAGGAGGGAATGATATACAGAGAGGGAAAAGGAGGAGATATAGGGAATGGCGAGGGAGAGAGAAAAGGGGAGGATAAAGAGAGGACCTGAGAGAAAGAGAGGGAGAGAAAGAAGGAGAGTGAGGGAAAGGAAGAGAGGGAAGGAGATGATAGAGAGAGGACCTGAGGGAAAAGGGAGGGAGAGAAAGAAGGAGACAGTGAGGGAAAGAGAGAGAGAGGGAGCTGTAAAGATGGCAGTAGAGTATACGTGACGGTGAGCCACACGGCCCTACGATGCTCCATCGCAGCAGGATGGTAATGAGGTCACTGTCACTCCAATACGGACACCAGAAACACACTGTGCCACCCGACTGCTATGCCGGAAGACCTGACTGCAGTCCTGCACTGTAAACGGCACTGTAAAAGGAAATGGAAAATAGAACCAAAATGGAGGCCAAAAAGATAGGAGGTATAGAAGATATAAATGTTTCCACAAGTCAAACCTGGGTCAATTATGCTTCGTTATGAAGGAAGTCACCGGTCACTGGTCTTCCTCATGGTGAAGATGACCTGAGCCACAGCCCCCCATGGCTGCACACAGCTTAGCTTACAGCTGCAGATGTTAAAATGGCGCAGATGATCGGTGAGTGCAGTGAAGGCAGAAACGCTGGCTTCCGGCTTAATGTAGAGCTAGATACTATTTAGTTTTTAGGTAAACTAAGCATTAGGTACTGGCCTGTTCTCACGGTTATGTTATGTCTTGTCATGGTATGATATGTCAGGCTCAGGCGGCAGCTGACCATGAACGTAAGTGGTAAAGGCGGTTATTGGCAAGGACGGTTCAGGGGCAGGGGGTCCCAAGTGAGAGTGGCTCCATTGGAGATGGTGATTGAATTCTCTGTAATCATTCGCCCGACCCCTCCAGTTCTCATTCCCGCGCATTGACCTGCCTGGGTCAGGCTGATCATCAGAGATTTAACTCACTTCTCTGTGTGTGATTGTGAGGTTTGAGCGTTTGTGTGTGTGTGTGTGTGTGTGTGTGTACAGGCAATGCGTTTACATGAGCGTATGTATGCATGACACTATTTCTATCCACACAGTCACGGTTGTTATCAGAAGTGTTAGTGAACATGAATTAACGAGCCTGCGAGGCAGACAGCCAAAACCTGCCTGGAGTGGGCGGTGCTTCACCTGACAACACCCCTTTACCGGCAACCCTCAACAAGCCCCTCAGTCACACCAAATGACCTCCAGGAGGGCACCACAAGGGAGCTCCTTCATTAACGTTCCCCACCCCTCTCTCCCCTGAGCCAGACCTCGGTTGTCACGGTTCCGCCTCCTCTCAACCCCCGATGCTGTGGAGTGTGGCGTGATTTAAATAGAAACAGACCACTTGAATATTTCAAACTAACAGCTCCATTTAGCGCACGACCTCGGAGCGCTAACTCAGAGCGATCGCGCGCCTTCCATCAGAAGGCGGGAGAGTGTTTGCGTTTTTCTCTGAGCGTTCCGGGCGGAAGACGACGAAAACAAAGGCTCAGCCCTGGCTTCCGGATGCCCTCTTTCCTTCACACACCAGTCCTAGAGACCACATTTAAACCACATGGAAACCCAGCATAACACAAAATGTCCTCACAACACTGGTGCCATGTCATGCCAATGTTATGACACTGACAACACATTTCACTATCATTGTGAGAACATTTTAGCATGTTAGCTGGGAATGAAACCTGCGAGAACAACCTGCTGGAGCACACACCTGCCTGCCCTGCCCAAAAAGAGAGGGATGAAAGGAGAGAAAAAGAGAGACATGGGGACAAAGAGAGGAGAGGTAGAGAACAGAGAGTGAAAGGGAGAGGGGAACAGGAGAAGAAAGAAAAGGCTGAGACAGAGAGAAGAAAAAAGCACCAATATCAGACCGCGGAGTCTGGGGACGCAGAAAACAGGCCTGAAATATTAATGCCCGCATGAAATATTAAACCGCATTCTCCACCGAACGCCGCCAAGTTTGGAGCGCAGTCCATCCTTCACCGCTCCCCCCCACTTTAAAAACGGGACAGGGCTCTGAGACAGGTCCGTCCATTGAAGGCTGTCGCATCCTCTGCAGTTGAATTCCCGGGAAGGGGGGGGGGGGTGGCACACCTCCAGGCTCCGACAGATGACAAACTGTAGCCGTCGGAGTTAATGTGATAATCCGGCGAGGTGATTAGGCGATGAGGGCCGTGTCTTCCCTGCGACGGGGACGGTGATTCTATGCGGGGGAAAGCGCTGAGGAGACGCACAGAGATGGGCAGGGCATCCGGACGAAGGCCTGTCAGACGCCGCTCTGTGGACACATGCGAAACCAAACGTCTGCTGCTCCAAGACTGGGGGCTGCTTGGGTTGCCATGACAGCATGATGGTACGGATCGTCCAACAGGTATGTCACGCACACGTAGGCGCACACGTGTGCATGAGCACGCACATCCACAACACACTCGCATACATACATTATCTAACCGGTATGAACACGTGCACACACACTCATATACAAACAAGTAGTGAAGCAAAACATTGAAAAACAAGGTAAATGAGGTGTTTTTAACTAAGGGAGCAGCTCTCAATTTAAAAGAACACTTGGGGTCTAAAATGGTCTCTGCTGTTCTCCTGTGTGATCTCTAAACCAGTTCCTGGGTGAGTGATTTTACCGACTGTTTAGCGATAGACATCAGATCCATCCATCCAATCTGATATCAGCTTTGACACAAAAAAATAATATATATAGATATGACCAGCACAGACACACAAACACACCACAATGCTAAAGGGACACTGAGCCAGACAAGATGTATTTACGTCTTAACAACAGTTTAATTAAAGAGCTGCAATAACTCACTGCATAATGACCTGTCCATATACAACTGCTGTAGCTCATCTTTTCATGATGCATGGCCCTGTGTGCTTTTACCTGCCCAAGATATACATAATGCATGTTACAAGCACAACAAAAGCACTACTGTGGGTAGAGGTTAGAAGATAGAGAGTAACAGAGGACACATCAGGGATGAGGCAAGGAGATGTAAAACATGAGATACCGTACAAGCACAGAACCTGCTCTCTCATTAGCATTAGCATTAGCATTAGCATACACACTGTGCCGCAAGCCAGAGGCACAACTGAGTCCCACGGTCCTGGAAGTCACCTCTAGACCCGGGTCACAATACCAGTAACGTTAATACTGTCCTGTATCATGAAGAATGTTCACCTCTGCGGTGATGCATCCTAATAAACAGTTTTTTTTTGCTATGTGAGATGAGATCCAATCCCCTCCTTTGTCACCTTAGTGTCCAGCAAGTAGATTCAATTAAAGAAACCCAGAGGCAGAACACATTAGCAGTACGACAACAGCAGTTTAAGGCATTTTTTTGTAAGAGCTGAAGCAATGACCCCCCCCCCCAGCCCCCCAACCCCCCCGGCCCCTACACCTGACAGGGCTCCTGGGGGCCCCAGCAAAGAGCGGTAGTCAGACCTGCGCCTGCCCCCTGGCCCTGATTACACATGCCAAATGAGGCAAACAAGAACGAATGGCCGACGCCCGCTGCCCCTGTAATCCGACAGGGAAACGTAATTAAAACTATCAATCAGACGGTCTCTCCCTCTCCCTCTCTCTTGCTTTCTCCCTCCCTCTCTCTCTTTTCTGCATGAAAGAAAACATCTCACTCAGCCCCCCCACCCTCCCCTCCCCTCTTAGTCAAATCCCTATTTTTTCCTCTCACCACCATAGGGAAACATTTCTATTTTCACCGCACTCATTGGCATTAATATTTCACGCACATGTCCAACAGTAGTACTGCCGTGTTTTTGTTGTTTTTTTTTTTTGTTTTTTTTTTTTGCATGCGCGGCTCTTTGCACTTCCTGCCGCTCTCTAATTGCACCCGTGTCCTCAAGCTGCTGCGGGACCCTGCGTTACCGTGGCGCCCAGCCCTGGGACCCCGCTTTACCGCGGCGCTAAAACCCGCAAAGCGTGTCGGATCCCTCTGTGTGTGGAGAGAGAGAGAGAGAGAGAGAGAGAGAGAGAGAGAGAGAGAAATGACAGCTGGGAGAAGACCGGGACTGAACAAAGGAGCTACCGCTGTGGTGAGGAAAGGGTTAAGCCTATTACAGGAGACCAATCAGGGCAGGGGAGAGCACTGCAAACCTCTGCAGTGAGAGAGAGAGAGAGAGAGAGAGAGAGAGAGGGGAGAGGGAGAGGGAGAGGGAGAGAGAGAGCGTGTGTGTGTTTGAGGGGGGGGTGGAGAGAGAGAGAGCCAGTGAGAGTGAGTGAGAGAGAGAGCAAGCCTGTGAGTGGGGGGGGGAGCGTGTGTGAGAGCGAGAGGGGAGAGAGAGAGAGCCAGTGAGAGTGAGCGAGGGAGAGAAGCAGGGGAACTGAAGCGAGGAGGAGAGTGTGAGAGAGAGAGGAGGAGCGGCAGAGCAGGACTGTCAGTTTCTTCCGTGGTGCTTTTCCGCCGGACGCTGTGACCACAGGGGCGCCTGCTGTTTCGGATAGCTGGGGAGCGAGGGACTGCTGGAGAAGTGCCTGTCATCCACGACGCGAAGGTCCTTCAGCTCAGCCTGGGAGCCCGAGACACCCTGGCTCCCTGTCGAAAAGCTCCTGGAGACTGCCACAAACGGGGGGGGGGGTGGGGTGCACACAGGTAGATCTGGATGCTGAGAGGCCGGAGACCAGGCAACGCTGGACAACTTCCGAGCCCCCGAGGCATCTCTCCCGAAAGGTAACTGTCCTCTCCGTGTTGTCGGCAGGGAACTCTGGAGTGCAAGCTCGCGCTCCTACGAGCAGTTTGGGGAACGCTACGCGGTGCAAAGCCAAGCGTCGCCACCGCTCAGCAACAGCCTGCTCACTGAGCCGAGAGCCGAGAGCGTGTGTGGAGCACACGCTCGTCTAGCGCCGTTAGCATTAATTAGGCGTGCTACACACAGGTGTGCCACGTACGCCCGGGCTGCTTAATGCGTCCACACAACCTGTGTCTGCTTTTAGCAGGCTACAAGTAGCTGCTTTGAGTACAGTATGTGTGCTAAAGGCAACAAAATGTTCCCCCTTTATTGCTCTTGCTGCGGCTTACTCCTGATTTATCCGCAATTCACTTGTGTTTCGATTAGGAAAGAGCTCGGCAGAATGGGCTTTGATGCTTCAAGGAAGGCTTTTCAAAGATTTATCAGCACTGTGTTAGTTCGCTGTCCTCCACTGGTATCAACACCTTCGCTTAGCACCACGCAGGAGGTGGCGGGGGAGGGAGGGTAGGGAGTGTAGGGGCTGCAGAACAGTCTCTGTGCCAACGTGTTGCCTGGTGATAAACTCTCATCAACGGGTTGTAGGCTATCAGGGATGTTCTGGAGTATCGCGTTTCACTGGCTGTGTAAAACGGCATCAGGAAAGCAGGTTGCTCCAGCAGGGGGATTGGCCTCCTGCCCTTTGACCTCACCCTGTGCATGACCCGCCCTATCCCGTTCCACCCTGTCCTAGTCCACGGGACTTCCTGGGTGGACCTACTGGGGTCACGTTTGCTTGTGCTTCCTGCGAGCAGTTTGGGCTCAGGCCTAATTTGCCTGAGAAACCCGAGCCGTGCAGGTGGCAGGAGGGGAGCGCGAGGCTCATTACTGAATTCAGAGAAACAGACGGGACACAGGAGCACACGCTGTCCTTACAGTGAGTCCTTCTCGCTGGGTTGACAGGTAATCCTGGACGGCATTTCCCTTTTGGGGCCGTAAGAGTGGGGTGGACAGCATTCAGGGCAGCTGTCAACAGGCCTCACTGTCCTGGCCTTAACCCTTCATGGTTTGAGGTCACAAAAGTCATCAGAATGTTCTGGACTGAACATTCTACTGCCGATGCAACAATCACTAACTGGTAACTGAAAACCGACTTTGGGAAAACATTCCAAAAAGGGTTAACTAACACCCCCCCATCTCTGTCCTTTTCTTCTGCAGGATGCGCAGGGCACTGTGACTGCGAGATGGACCAGCGCTGGATAACGTGGTCTGTGGCCTGGCTCGCCTGCTCCATCTGTGACCAGCGTGTGATTCATAGCGCCCCCTGCAGGGTGCTGGGCTAACGGATCTGCTATTATTTCCACTTCATCGGGATGACCTTCCACTGAGACCTCTGTGTGCGGGCGCAAACACACATACAGATTTGCTTGCTCGACCTGGTCCTGCCTGCTACAGGTCTCTGCCCGTACTCGGTTGTGGATTGTGTGATTTACACTCGACGGCGGATTTCCCCCGGAGCGGACGATGGACCCAGTTAAGCCGAGGGAAGGCGACAGCGCGAGAGAGAGAAGGGTCTTCCATTAGAGAGGGGCCCTCAGAGGACCGGAGTGCGGGCGCTCTCTCTCTCGCCAAACCCCCGTCCTCACAAATGCAAATCGCTTCCATTTAGCGTTCGCGGCGAGCGCACCGACAGAGGACGACGGGACCCGTGTTCCCCTACGAACCCGTGAGGCGGGAGATGTGAGGACAAAAAAAAAAAAAGGAGGGGGGTTATAAAAGAAAAAAAGACCCGTGGATACTACAATGCGCGTTTCCCGCGCGTCCTCCGTGAGTTTTACAGATCCGCAGCGGCTCGGCCGGCTGGGAGTACGGAGCGTTCGTAAACAGGAGATGGCTCGGACAGTTTATTCCTGATTTGCTCGTCCGTCCAGCAGCAGCCAAAACAGAAGAGGGGGAGGGAGCTCGGGAGTGCTCGCTGCCAGGGCTGCCTCCGAAAGTGGAGGCGTTCCAGGCACTGCCTCTCATCTAGCGGAGCGAGGCGAGGCGCGGGGGCCAGCTAGCCGACTCGAGCCGGAGGGGCATTGGAGGAAGGGAGGGAGGAACGGCGGTGGGCGGAATACAGGAGGGCGTGCTGGCAGAGCAGGAGTGGAGATACGGGGGTACGGACAGAATGCTGGGATCCAATGACAGTCTCTCTGGAGCAGGCAGCCGCGGCACTGCCCCACTGACAGACTCCTGAGGCCCGGTCAGTGCTCGGGGGAAGGGTAAGTCCAGCGCCGAGCAAGGGGGCAGGGGGGGAAGGAGGGAGGTAGGGGTAGAGGGTAATTACTCGCTGCAGGCACACTACTAGGGCCCCGTTCTTCACATCTTACATCTCCCAGTGCACCTCCTGCTCCTGTGTGACCTTCACATGACAACCTCTTTCTCTACTGGTTTAATGCAGAGCCTTTCATCAGCTATACCTTCTCAGGCTTAATAGAGCATCTCAAATCCGCTGCCCCTCCTCAAACGTCATCTATTATATGAAATCTGCAGCACCTCCTCCAACTCTCCATCTAGTTTCTCCCACCTGCTGCATTTCCCGCTCTACACATATTGCAGAACTTCCTGCCCCATCTACACATCTGTAGACCTTACTCAGCATCTGCCATCTGCTCAGTCTCCTCTTCTGCACCCAATAGCTACCCTGTACGTCCCCATCAACACCTTAACCACCATCTCCCATTTTCTGCACCTCATCCTCTCCTTCTCTCCCCATGATTAGGCCTGTTGCCTCCCCCACAACCAAGCCCACCGCCCTATCACTGCTTTTTTTCTGAAGGGCAGTTACAATGCTGACGTGCAGAAATATCACACAAGACTTCCCACTGCAGAGAAAGTTCCACATGAGCAATGCAAAGAGCAATCTGGAGCACTGTGTTTACCAATTTATCCATGATTATCACTCAAATTGTAATTCTTTGTGTTATTACAAAGGCGGCTAAAAATATCATTTTCTTGCATTGGATATTTCAAACACACTCCCATTTAGTTTAATTTGGGCCTGAAACATTGTGTAAAAACTACAACCTTAAAACAACCCCAGTTTGGCTGCTAGAGATACATTTTTGGTAGAGGCAGAATGGTACTATATAAGCATAGATATTATTTTCCTTGAGGGTACTCGATCTTTCATGGCAGCTGAAATATTGTTGAAAGTTTTGCATCTGCCCTGTGGCCAGAATGCAAATAAACATGATCCAATAAGCAACACAAAGGATGCCTTGTATTTCTTCCTCTCAGCCTACAGAAAAGTTCCAAAGTTGCACATTTTAAAAAATCCTACATAAAAAATAAAAAAACACATAACACATCTTCCTAGCATTTTTTATTTTATTTCCCTGTGGAAAAGGCTTCTTGCAATTCTGCCCCTCAAAAAACAAAGGCAAGACTGCTTGAGATTGACATACGAGCATGACTGGTATGCCTGAGACCGCCAAAACTGACCTCCCTGTCCTCTCTCCCCGCAGGATAATGCATATCCCCCCCGTGCCTGCAGAAGAAGTCACCATGAGCAACGTCACCGTCCGTGACAACACCGAGTCCATCAGCCGTGCCATGGAGGCCGCGGCGCCCTACCCCGTCAGCTTCCAGGTGTCCCTGACGGGCTTCCTGATGCTGGAAATCGTCCTGGGCCTGAGTAGCAACCTGACCGTGCTGGTGCTCTACTGCATGAAGTCCAACCTCATCAACTCCGTCAGCAACGTGGTCACCATGAACCTGCACGTGCTGGACGTCATCGTGTGCGTGTGCTGCATCCCGCTCACCATCGTCATCATCCTGCTCTCGCTGGAGGGCAACACCGCCCTCGTCTGCTGCTTCCACGAGGCATGCGTCTCCTTCGCCAGCGTGGCCACGGCCGCCAACGTGCTGGCCATCACCCTCGACCGCTACGACATCTCCGTCAAGCCCGCCAACCGCGTGCTGACCATGGGGCGGGCCGTGGTGCTTCTGGGCGCCATTTGGGTGCTCTCGTTCTTCAGCTTCCTGGTGCCCTTCATGGAGGTGGGCTTCTTCAGCCAGGAGCACTCCGACCAGAACCAGACGGCCGCAGCCGTGGTGGCCCACACCAACGAGTACTACACGGAGCTGGGCCTCTACTACCACCTGCTGGCCCAGATCCCCATCTTCTTCCTCACCGCCGTAGTCATGCTCATCACCTACTCCAAGATCCTCCAGGCGCTCAACATCCGCATCGGCACCCGCTTCCACAACAGCCAGAAGAAGAAGGCGCGCAAGAAAAAGACCATCTCCATGACGACTCAGCAGGAGGCCACAGACGCCTCGCAGAGCAGCGGCGGGGGGAGGAACCCGATGCTGGGCATGCGCACGTCCGTGTCGGTCATCATCGCCCTGCGGCGGGCGGTCAAGAGGCACCGCGAGCGGCGGGAGAGGCAGAAGAGGGTCTTCCGCATGTCGCTGCTCATCATCTCCACCTTCCTGCTCTGCTGGACGCCCATCACCGTGCTCAACACGGTCATCCTGACCGTGGGCCCCAGCGACCTCATGGTCAAGCTGCGGCTGGGCTTCCTGGTCATGGCGTACGGGACCACCATCTTCCACCCGCTGCTCTACGCCTTCACCAGGCAGAAGTTCCAGAAGGTTCTGAAGAGCAAAATGAAGAAGAGGGTGGTGTCCATCGTGGAGGCCGACCCCCTGCCCAACAACACAGTCATCCACAACTCCTGGATCGACCCCAAAAGGAACAAAAAGGTGACTTTCGAGGAGAGCGAACTGAGACAGAAATGCCTCTCCTCAGAAGACGTGGAATAAAGTGACTGACTACTTTCTGTTTCTCCGAGAGATTAAAAACATTTTAGGAAAAGAAACGATAAGAACACTGGAGCTAAAAGACCGATAATTCACATCAGGTACACACAAGACACATCAATAATGGAACCACTTGTCCAAAGCAGTTTGTGTGTAAATACGAGTGTATCAAATGTACAAAGTTACCAGAGTGGGATAATTTATTACTATTTATTGTGAAAACAAGAAGACAATAGGTTTCATAGGATGGCACAAAATATGCTGTACATATTGCATGGCTTTTTGTAACAGTATGCGTTGTGTATATACCTTAGATGTGTATATAATATATATGTACATAAAATAGACACCTAGGCACTATATATCTGTCCCTTTATAATAAATAGCCTAAAACAGGGAAATGCTCTGTGTTCCGTCAGCAGTTTTTCCCCTTGCTCTGCCCTGACCTCTCTCCCCTCTGCAGAGGGCCCAACAGCCCACACAGGCTAGATTGATTGCACCGTCCCCCATGCTCATGTTGGCATCTCGACGGACCCATGAATCAGAGCACGAGGATCTCCTCGGAGGCCTTGGGAGCACGTGCGCTCGAGGGGGCGAAAGGGTAGCGAAAACGCCCCCACTGGCAGGGACTCTTCAGCTAGGGCGCCCCGCCTGACTCCCGCTATGCCACCATAGTGGTGCGCTGATGTAGCTATCTCAGCGGTTGACATTTGTACAATACAGAACGGACAAGGCCTGTTTTATTTAAGACTCGCCCTGTCTTCCCAGTTGGCAGTGCTGGGGCTTACTTTAATAGGAGCCAGAGCACACGCCCGCCCCATAGCTGTCAGCGAGCGGTGGCTCCTGAAGAGGTCGACCAGCTCCTCGAAGGTGAAAAGTGGTCGCAGCATTCCGAGCGTTTGACCTTGTCGGCACGAAGGGGTGGTGTTTTTAATTATCAAGTGAATGCAATGCCCAATAAAGGACTAAGTCATGACCCTTGCCCTTCCCCACTACTGCTACAGCCTTCTCGATATATCAATATCCGCACAGCCCGTCAGACGCGAGAAGGTCGTACCTTTCTGGGAAAACCTGCGCAGTCATAGCCGCCGTATCCACGCAGAATAACAATGAGCGGCATCCGCTGAGCCCGTCTAGACTCCAGGGAGGGGGGCGGGGGTGGGATAAGGGACGGCCTATCAGGACGTCTCTAATGTCACCCAATGTCCCTGTCAGCAGGGAACACACCCGCATAGCATCCAGTGCGTTCATATCTCAGCAACATACTGCTGTTCAATCCTGCCTCTTATTTACTGTAATATATATTCTTTTAATCTCTCCATCCCTCACACGAACGGGGAGTCCTCCCTTTACGGTCACGCCGCAGAGTCCGGCTGTCGAAACACAGCCGTAGAAATGTTTAATTCATACGCGGCGTTAAATATTCACAAGGCATCCCTGCTCTCCCCACACAATGAAAATATCTCCCTGTTTCCATCAGTCTTCCCTTCCTGGAGGGGACGGGGCGGGGGGAACAGAGCTGTGCGTGGGAGCTGGGCATGCCTCGGTGTCACCACTGGCAGGGGCAGGCTTAACACGGGCCTGAAATAAAACACACCAACGCCTGCCAAAGCCAAAGCCAGGAAACTACAGCACGGCTGTGAGCTTTCAGCACAGGTAGAAAGCACTCTCGAAGGAAACGCTGAAAGCTCTTCATCGCATTAGCGCTAATAATGTAAAAGAAACTCACTCGCTGCTGAGCTACACACTCACAGATTTCTGCTAATCCCAGGCTTGTGCCTGTACAAGGGCACACAGTAAGTCAAACAGGACAGAAAATATTCTATGTAATGTCTGTGAGTAATCTGCGGTTATGAAAAATGCACGTACTGCAGTGGTGGGAGAGTAGAGAACCTGAAGTATAAGAGTGTTGCTCAGGCTTCATATAGAGTTAATTCCTGAAACAGGATGAGTCATCAAATAAACATGTCGATTCAACAGCATCCAAAAACATTTCACACATACTGTAAACCTAAATCCCTTAAACTTCTGTCTCCACCATCTCGCCTTATCGCTTCTGAAAGTAAAGGTTGGTGCAAGGCTTCCTTCCGATAAGAAATGCTTCTCTCACTGGCCACATACTTTCAGGGCCATTCTTATGGCAAATATGATTCCATGTGAACCTAATGACTAAAATATTTCACAATAATTCAGTTATGGATGCATTAAATTGTTCACTCTGGCCATTTTCTGTTTTTCATTAATATTCATGAGGGAATGGCTAAGGAATCACTGTAAAATACTTTTTATATTTTACTTATAATGACCTGATATGCATTATGTCTGGCTGAAAGTGCAAGTGAATGAAGGTCAAATATATCCAACTACTATTCAGGCAAAAAAATAATGTGGAGTCAGATTAGTTGAGCCCAAAAATCCAGGAATATAAAATTTCAAAAACAGCACAACCTCAGCACCGGTGTACTGAGAGCAGAGGATTGTGGGTAACATTAGCGCCTGCCCCACGCAGGTGCTGAGGACGAGTGGGACTCCACAGGGGACTGGGTGGAGCAGGCTGGGGTGGCCTGTTTAATGGCCTCACAGCCAACGTGCCCAGGGATAGAAACATGACTGCAACTGAGCATGGGCGCTGTGCCAGTCCTGGGCTGGCACAGAGGTGAAGTGGAGGGGGCCTCCATTCTGGCTGCCAGCCCCAGAGGCTGGTCCATTGCTGCCATCTCAAATAAACACTGATATGATGCTGTTCCATTAGGGTCTCAGATCTACAACGCTTCAGGCCCTGCTTCTATTACTGCCACAGACAGCCCCGGTTCTATTAACAATTCTACTACCAACACAGGCTGCTGGAAAATAGAGTCCATTTCAATATGTGAAACAAACTGGTATTTATACAAGCATATTTCTGTTACTACAACAGACTGGAGCTTAGACAAGAATAGCTCCACTGCTACCCCAGACTGGTAGAAAAAGCTGATCCTTTCAACGCTTCAAATGGTCTAGTGTGATTTAAAGCACATTTCTGTTACCGTCACAGGATGAAGCCAATATGATCCCATTACCACCACTGAGTGAAGGAAATACAGGTACAATTGTATTACCACCACTGACTGAAGTTAATACAGGCAAGATTCCATTACCACCACAGACTGAAGGAAACACAGGTAGGATTCCATTACCACCACTGACTGAAGGAAACACAGGTAAGATTCCATTACCACCACAGACTGAAGGAAACCCAGGTAGGATTCCATGAATGCTACAGGCTGCTGTAGATATAGAGTATGCACTCAGGGCACTTACAATACTACTTTGAAACAGTTCCCCCACAAGCCCTCACACCCTCTGACCTAGGACATTACCCACAAACCCTGGCATCAGCTTGGCCCTCGTTACACCGATTCCTCAGAATAAGAAACGACGGCGGGATTGAATTACCGCCACGCTGCCGTACCTACGCCGTGATTCAATTACGTCTCGCAATTGAATTAAATCCAATTAAATAAAATTTGATGCAATACTGTCGCGGAATGACACCGTGACGGTCACAGAGCGTAGGAGAAGGCGGAAGATGCCACCCACTGCAGACGGGGAGGAGAGGAGAACAAAGGCAGCGCTGTTCCAAACAAAAGACCAATTTCGTCTGAACGCCGTGCGTCAAAATCCTCCTCGTCTGTTGTGAGGAAACAGGTGAACGTCGCCTACACCACACCACCTGCTAGGCTCAAAACGCTGCCATCTTAATTCTGCCCGCACGGCTGCCAATGAGGCGCGTGTAGCCTGCGTGTCGACTGGTGTGGAGGCAGCAGGTAGGCTAAAGCTCGGTCTCTCACACTCCGCAGGTGCGCTGCAATCAGGGGTGTGCGATTAGTGCATTCCCAGTGGGAGATCTGGAGGGGAAAGTTGATTACCGCAGTGAAACAAAAGTTGAGCGTTAAAGTGGAGCATGCTGGGAGTTCTGTTGGCCCGTATAGACTTCAGGCCCCGTGGCCGATATTAGAAACTTTTCACTAAAAAACATTCAGAGGTGTCAACAGTTTTTATTTCCTTATTTCTCTCTCCCTCTCGCTCCCTCCTCACTCCCCTCTCCCTTCCACCACACTTTGCTCTCCCTCTCTCACACTCTCTCTCTCCCTCTCTCCTCCCCTCTACCCTGTGTCCTCATCTGCTCCCATGCTCTGATATTACCACTCACAAAACAGGATGTGGAAATAAAACACTGTCCTGAAAGTGTCATGACTACCTGTAAAACTAAAAAAGGTGCTACTCTCCAATCTGCAATGGAAGCACAGGGAAGCTAGTCTAATCAGAGAAAACCTAGTACAAAATCATCAACTTAAGAAAGCAATTAAGCAACCTTCAAATAGGACCCTGACACAGAAACAGCACGGTGGGTCCACAGTGTGTGACTGCACTCGAGCGTCAGGGCACGGGCAGCTGCGGGCGGACGATAACACGGGGCCACGCGCCCTGCATCCCAGACGCCAAACCGAAGAGAAACGGTTTCGTATCTGCAGCTCACCTGCACTTCATCACGTCTCACATCCCTGCGTGTCCTTCAGTACCGCCGCGGCCAAGCCCCTTTAAAACCCACCCATCGGACGAGAGCGTACAGAGCCACACGCGCTGCCAAATGGCACGGTCCCCCGGCCCTCTTGAAGCCCTCAGCCTTTAATCCTTTATGGCAGTGGTTCCCAACCCTGTTCCTGGAGCTCTACCACCCTGAAGGTTTTCATTTCAACCCACATTTTGCACACTGTGTTTAACTGAATTTTCTAACAACCACTACTGACATTTGAAAGCAATGGACTTTTAAAATATTTTGAAATAACATTAGAATAAAAACTACTCTGCAAAGGGTTAAGGGGCAAAGAAGTGGCAGTTAAGGGCTGCCAAGGAAAGCCACCTTCAGTAATAAACATCGTCAGTATTCACAGCCAGTCCTGAAGACATGTAGAGTACCTCTGCGTTTCTTCGAGGAAGTCCCAGTGACACCAAGGTAAGCAGCCTCAAAGCTCCCCAAATTAATGTATTCGAATGCAAGCAAGCTTCTGCCCCCAACCATCCCCCCATTGCAGAGATAACACTGGCCTGCCCTGTTAACATAAAATTCCATTATTTACTTGGCAGATGTACTTATCCAGAGGAGCTTGCTCATGAATTGCTTTTTTTAAAAACACATCGCTCACTTCTACAGCCGGACATTTTTTAGAGCCGTTCACGTTAGGCACCTTGTTCAGGGGCACAACCATCCAGGACTTGAACCTTTAACCTCCTGGTTTACAAGACTAGTTCCCAAAGCACAAAGCCACAGTGCTGGCCAGGATGAACAGATCCTAGCTGGGAATGTATGTTATTCAGACAGCCCATTCCCACTTACCATCTATCTCATCAAGGAGGCAGGCCCGTTATGGTCCCATCTCCCTCTCTCCGCTCCTTTCCATTCCCGCTTCTCATCTTCCCTTCCCCCTCATCTCCCCTCATCTCCCCTCCCCTCCCCTCCCAGTCCCTCTCCTCTCCTCTTCCCTTCCCTCTCTTCTCTCTGGTCTGGCCTGCATATCCAGCAGGCTTAAGAGATGAGAGTCAGGTAAATCACATTACTCTGCCTATATGGTGTCTCTATTGTATTAGGCTAGCACGCACCGGCCTGTAATTTAGTACAGTTTCACTACCACGGGACCACGGGGGAGAATAAAGGGTCCTGAATGCAGCAGTGACCTGCGCTTGACGAATCGTTGGTCACGGCCAATTTCAGGAAGCCCCACTTTAAACTAAACAGCCCCAAGTATCTCGGAGAGAAGCCTGGAGACGCAGGCGCAAGACTGCTACATTTGAATAGGAACAAGAGAAATGAAGTGCTGCTGGAAAGCAAAAATATATATATAGATCAAAGGAAGAAATGTTTCCATTGTAAAAAAAAAAAAAAGAAAAAAGAAAAAAAGAAGCCCTATCTGCCATTCAGCAGCCTCTGTGTTAGCGAGCGTCGCACTGTACTGCCTGTGGATTGGCTGCGTGACTCATCGCTGGCCTGCCTGCTCGGGGATTAAGAGTCGTTGAGGACGTGGAGGTGAGGAGAAGGCACACATCACCTGAGCTAATTCACGCTCCGCTCTCAGACGCACGCTCACCTATCTCCTCCATCCACTCTAAAGCACCGTCACCCACACTCAAATGATCTCCCATTCCTTCCGTTCCGCCAAAACCGGAGCCACCGGGGTCCAAGAGGGTCCCCAAGCGTTTCACGGATATAAAACACCTCAAAACAAATACCAAACACCTCAAACGAATACTGATCTCAAACAAATGCCCCCTTTGCCTCTACAGGTTTCCACAAACAGATGCAAATGGAACTGAAAAAATGTGTTTAATAAATATATACTGTTCTTAAACGTCTGCTGTGGAAAGTTCACGAGACGGACTCGGGGGAAGGTTTGTTGAAGGGAGGCGAAGGGTAAGAAAACCACTTCCACTTTCCTCAAATCGAGCCCACTGTCCCCACTGAGCGTGGTGCAGATTGATACTTCTGCAATATTCATGAAAACATTAATAATAGATAGAAGGGGGTATGTTGTGCCTGAATCGAGGACATCATCATGGGAAACTGCCCCCTCACCTTCTGGAATTCTGGGATTTATGGTTAGTGTGTAGCAGGAATAACAGGATTAGACAGTCCATTCAGAGGGGTCTGTAAGTGCTTCTGCCGTGGGGGACCATTCCAGATAATGAAGACACCAAGTTCTACCTGGGAGGCATAAAAGTAAATTTGCATAATGCCATTTTTAGTGAAAACTTGAATTAATACTGCGGGTGCTGCATTTTCGCAGAACCAAAATTGTTTCACGACTAAACATTGCTCTTCTGCCATTCTGCGCCACTCCGGACGTGTGTTATGTAGTGGCAGACATTTTTATGCTCTTTGGCAAGGCTAATGTATTTGGAGTGAGGTAGGGGAGAGTCACATGGGCTGCATCAATCATCGACAGGCAGCAGCAACAACAGAAGTAGCCCCTCCTGGATCAGACTGCGGTCCAGGACCGAAATACCACATCTGAACGCTACCGCGTCTGAACGCTACAGACAACCCCCCGCCCCCCCCACGCTCTGAATGCGGACGCGTGTCCAACAAGGCGCGCGCTGGTGAAAGTAATCACACTTTCTACCGGTCACCACAAATGCCCTCCGGTGTCAGCTAACAGTATGAAAAGCTGTTGCTCAGCAGATCAAAATGGCTGCCGTATGAGAAGACAGTGAATAAGCAAGTCGACGGGCATTTGGCAGAAAGAATCAAGCTCATGAACAGAAATATCTGCTCCTACTTCGGAAAATGAAACATGGGTAATCTGCGGTGAATATTTGCCGCCCTAGTTCTTTTGTGTTGCATTAAATTCAATTAAGCTTTTGCCTGTGAACACAAAAGAGCCTTCTACTTGAAATTGTTCGACAGCAACTGTCATGTGGGAACACAGGCAGCCTGGAACAATCCTTATTAAATGCACGTCTATACAGATACTGCACGCCCTAAACCCACACACTGACCTGAGGTCAGCTACACTCAAGGTTCACCATGACCTCCATATTCACCTGCTATGTGATCACCACACTGTCATCAAAAACAAGTAGGAACAAAATCCTCACCTGACCGCATACTCAGATAGTTCACAAATAAATACATAAATAAATAACTAAAAATTAAATAAAATAAAACATTTGTTTAAAAAAAGTAACAGAATTTTATAGCAGCCTCCCTCTTCCCGTGGCCTACAAACCCACATAAACTTCCCATGGTATTTTACTGAAAATCAGGGTCAGCCATTTTGGCACATTTGGGTCTTCCATTAGTCAATTTGTAATTGCAGTGCCTATTGTGCATTTTAAAAATACCTCAGAACTAAACCAAGATGAATGGCTTTAGGGTGAAATGCACTCACCCTGGCATAGTGCAGGTCCACAGGTCTGCACACACACACACACACACACACACACACACACACAAGCTACACCTACTGACACTGCACAAACAAACAAAATCAAATTGGCCTCGGGGCCTGACCTCTGCATGGTCTCTGTGACCTGTGCTGACCCTCCGCATTGATCCCAGACCCAGAGATCACAGAAATGAGCCCCGTATTGGGCCTGGCCCTGGAATCAATCACACTTCTGTGGAGGAAGAGCCGTCTTTAAACACAGCTTTGATTTCCCATCAGTCTACACTGGAGGTCACACAGACTGCAAAAAAACCATAGAAACACACAAATACATGGAATCTGCTGGAATGTCGTCCAGAGACAGTGGACACAGGCAGGTTCCTCGGAAGGGGATCACGGAGAATAATTTAATGACGTATTTATGTTATTATATTTATCAACCTCTATTTATACAGGGTAGGTTGACTGAGCGTGCATGCTCTTTTACAGGAAGACCCTGTTAACACCCATATGCATGTGGGAGGGGAGGCCTGTCACGTGAGCGTGGGGAGAACCGCACACACAGGCCCCAGCCGTGATTCAAATCTCTTAATGCTGTGAGGCGACATCTCTCTATCCTCCGCACCACCGCGCCATCTATATAAGCTGTCCTGAAGCTGGAGTCTGCCACAATCCCCTCTCACAGCCAGTCATGCCCACACGGCTGAAACAAAGACACAGGCCCGCAGTACGACTCGTCTCTTTGGGCCTTCGCTCCAGAGAACAAACTCAAGGAGTTAAGCCAGCCTGCTTTCCCTCACTTCAGTGATCAAATAGTTACAGAAGAGATAAAAAGTGCCAGAGCAATCAGACCCCCAGAGACCTCCCAAACACACACACAGGACTCAGAAGACTCAGACTCAACCAGCTCATGATTCTGCGAAGGGCAGGAGATTCACAGGATACAGAGACTCTACTCTGACTCACCCAGCTCACTGAGGCTCTGCGAAGGGCAGGAGATTCACAGTATACAGAGACTCTACTCTGACTCACCCAGCTCACTGAGGCTCTGCGAAGGGCAGGAGATTCACAGGATACAGAGACTCTACTCTGACTCACCCAGCTCACTGAGGCTCTGTGAGGGGCAGGGGAAACAGAGACTCTGACTCACCCAGCTCACTGAGGCTCTGTGAGGGGCAGGGGATTCACAGGATACAGAGACTCTACTCTGACTCACCCAGCTCACTGAGGCTCTGTGAGAGGCAGGGGAAACAGAGACTCTGACTCACCCAGCTCACTGAGGCTCTGTGAGGGGCAGGGGAAACAGAGACTCTGACTCACCCAGCTCACTGAGGCTCTGTGAGGGGCAGGGGATTCAGACGAGTCAGAGGATTCAGAGATTCTGACTCACCCAGCTCACTGAGGCTCTGCGCTGCCTTGGTGACCTCACGGCTGCCCCCCTGCAGCTGGCCCTGCAGACGCTTACTCAGGTACAGGATGCGAATAATCCTCCTCAGCAGGTCACAAGCCACCTGTGTGTGTGTGTGTGTGTGCGTGTGTGTGTGTGTGTGTGTGTGTGTGTGTGTGTGTGGGGTGTGTGTGTGTGTGTGTGTGTGTGTGTGTGTGTGTGTGAGAGAGAGTGTGTGTGTGTGTCAGGGAGAGAGAGTGTGAGAGAGAGAGAGAAAGGGGGAGAGGCAATACCCAGTCAATACATCAACCATGTTTCCTTATTATGTCACAACGACCAAAAATCATAAGCATTGCATGACCACTATGAATTAAAAATGGCATTTAAAAATTAAAAGTAAACTGCTGGCCATCCTGGAAGGAGAAAGGGAGGTAGGGGGAAAGGAAGAGTGAGATAGAAAAGGAGAGAGAGACAGAGAGAAACAGAGAGAGAATGAGAGGGAGAGAGCACAGCTCCAAGAACTTCAGAAATGCTTTAAAAATCCCACATTTTTAACTCTGACTTTTAAAACCCTTTATATAACATGAACCTTTATCCAAGGGCACAGAGAAAAGAAGCAACAGAAACATCAAAAATCAGATCAGAAGAAAACAAAGTTCAACAGGAAGAGGAAACACTGTCACCGTGCAACTACCAATTATTTTTCTTCAAGCATTTCATACAAAACCCCATTTATTGTCTAACTGCTGCAAAGCTCAAAGAGTACAGCAAAGCTACACAATCACAAAACCCTTGCTGCTGCAGTGTATATTTCTGAATTGTAAATTTGGCAGTTTTTCCATGAACAAAATTACACGAAAACCGTTTTGGAAGAACACACATCTTGCAATCCTACCCATTGAAACATTAAGCATGGACAGCATAAAGAAAAACTGCTGTTTAAATCAAGTGAATTTCACCTGTATATACCCACCATATGGCACTCAAGCATAACTACCGTAAAATCCCAAGAGTACCATATGGCACTCTCAAACTTATACCATGTCAACCAATGAAAATGCCTGCTATACTATTGTTTTGTTTTGAGCCCCTATTAAAACCCCTAATTAAAATTCCCTAATTTTAACCCTTTGGGATGTGGGTGGAGCCACTCCATATTTGGCTTTGGACAGAAAGGGTCAATCTACCCTGAATATGAGCCCGTTAATCAAATAAAAGCAATAAGGAGGTCCACTGTGGACAACGCCCAGGAAACTACAAGCGCATTCAATAATGAAAGAGCACATCCGAATGCGGAGCCCGCGATGTCACTGCAGACCAATGCATTTTTAAAAAGCTCCTCACCGCACGCCGCCCGCCTTGCAGCACACCACCTCTCTGGAGTGCTACAGAGGAGCTGGACCGTGAACAAACCGGACCTGGCCCAAGAGCACAAGAGACCAAACCCTCACTCCTACAAAGAAAAAGAGGAGGTTTCTGACCCGAAAACATGCCTCTTTAACACGGTTAAATGTCTGCCGCTAAATAAACGTGAACCATTTTGTACGAAACACTTCATTAGGCTCGGAATACGAACAGTGTTTCCATTAGCAGTTAAGCGCAGAATGCTAACAGCGCCTCCATTAGCGCTGAGAATATCAACATCGGCTCCAGTGCCGGACGCGCGGCTCCCGTTCGGCAGGGGGGCTCTGAAGGGCACCGGGAAGGTCAGAAGTATTTCGGTTGGCGCTGAGAGGGGACGTCTGTGTGCCAGCGCGAGCCCGCGTGTGTGAAAGTGACGGCTTTATCGGGGAGTGACAGAGCGCTTGCCGTCGTGCGGACGCGGCGGAGAAACAGTGGGCCGCGGCTCCTCGGGCTGACGAGAGCGGTGACTGATTAGCGCTCCTCGCTCCAAACCCCCGTCGCGCCGGAGGAACCCGTGTCAAGGACACGCTGACGGGGGAAGAGAGCTCAGTAAATAACACGCTGGCTCCATCAGCACGCGTAAGCCCTCAAACCCATCTCCCCTCTCTCCACCCCCAGGACAACCCGCTTACACCCCACCCCCCGGCCCCCCAATCTAATACCACTTCACAGACTCTATCCCCCTCACATACACCTCTGAAATACTGCACCGATACTGCCACACCACCTCACACCCTGCATCTCCACCCTCACCTCTACCCCCTGCTATACCCTCACACCCTCACCTCCTGACCCCAAGTGGCTAAAACCGGGCATTTTTTTAATGCTCATCTCCTGCTCTTGCAGAGAGACGGTGCTCACTAGTGCCACTGCAGTTGGCTCCAGCAGAGGTGTTCCAGCCACCCTTTCAATGTCCAGTCACTGGTAACGATACGGCAAAAATACTAAGGCAATAATGCATCATGCACCATGTTATGCATTCAGCAGCCCTACTGTGCACCCTCTGGCTCCAAACTGCACAACATGGTGCCCGTAACCTTGACTCCTGGCATCAAAACGCTTTTTTGGCCTGTGGATAGTCAGTGGATGACGTAGGGCCGAGTGGCTAAGGTACATGACTGGGACCTGGAAGGTTGGTAGTTCAATCCATGGGGTAGCCACAATAAGATCCACACATTTGATGGGCCCTTGAGCAAGGGCCTTAATCCCGCATTGCTCCAGTGGAAATTTCTCCTTCTTAGTATACTCAACTGTAATCCCCTTTGGATAAGTGTCAGTTAAATAACAAATTATTATTACATAACAGGCACTTGGTCCTTATTTTTCCTACAGTATATACTATACCCTACCACACCACTTCACATCGAGAAAATTCAACACCCCTGAAAGACACTCTCACCTTCGCACTGCAGATCAACCCTGGATATCACTCATCAATCACACACACAAGCCTCCATTCCTGACTCTGTACCAAAATACCTATCGCCCTTTAGAGACAGACCGAGTAGGTGAAAGTTCACCTGTGTTTATCAAATCCAGACATGAAAAAACACCTTGGCACAACACGTCCCTACAAGGGCACACAGCTGTGACCGACTGATGGCAGCCATTTCATCTCAGGGATATGGGGGGACTGACATGCATCCTGTCTGTCCCCGAAGCCCTCTGTGTGGAGATACGTGCGGAATAAGGTCCCCCACAGCGCACAGAACCAGGGAACCAGAGAAGACCTCTGTAGGGAGATACGTGTGGAAAAAGGTCCCCCACAGCTCACAGAACCAGGGAACCGGAGACAGTGAAAAATTTAACTCTGAACAGCTGCGACACCCACACATCTTTTAACATCTAACAATCTCCTCCTGACCTCAGAACACAAACGGGCGAGATTAAGAGGCAAGAAAATTTCCATCTGCTTCAGGACCTGCCTTGACACCCCCCCCCTCCCCGAGACACCCCAAGAGGTTGGGTGTCTCACTGGGCCAAAGACAGTGAAACTCACTGGATGTGAGTCACCAGATTGCTTTTCATTGATCTTTCTAAATGGAACATATTGACAGTGGTTCTTGCTTAAGCAGTGATGTCACAGTAGGCTAAGGTAGAGACTGCGTCTCGAGGGTCACTGGACTACAGCTGTCCCCTGTCCAGGTCGTATTTCATCATCATCAGCAGAAAGGGCCAGTAAATTACACCAAGCTGAGCCTGTTCTGGCAACTGCAAGGTCATTTTACAACCGAGCAAATGACACAGTTCTTTCCTTCTCCTAATATGACTTTTCGATAAATCAATTCTATAAAAGTGTCATACCTCAAGATAGATACATAATTTTCCACAAGCAGAGATGCCACATAAAGGTTTCATTACTGTAGAAACCTAATGGATGTGTGATGTAGCTGCGATATAACCTGATTTAGGGCCACCGGAATCTATTTCTGATTATGTGGTGACTATGCTGCCATTTCCTGCTTTTCCATGCAATTTTAAGTGGCTCCTTTTCTAAACAATTTCACCATTAAAAATACTTCCCAAACACTTGTAAAATTCATGATTACCGAAATTAATGTCAGTCAGATGAACGACACTCAGTGTTCTGAAGTGAGTCAAAAGAGAGACCCTGATGTTACACTAATTTACAGGAAGACTACGCCAGTTATTCCAACATCATATGTTGTGTACCTTGGAAACCTTGCCAAGGTGACATCACATTGTCAATATGTGCTTTTGCAGTGACTGAGGCAATAAAAACACAATCAAAACTAATCCGGTTCTGTGAGAGAGGTTCTCTCCCTTATAAAAACCCTGGCTCAATCCGCAAAAAATGTGCCGGCCTCTTCTCCAGACTTCCCATCCAATAAACATGGAAATCACCTCTCCGGGGAAAACCGACACAGGCTAGGTAGCCAGAGCAGAGGCGACAGCCAAAATAACATGAAATTCAGCAGCAAGTCTGTATTCTTTCACCCCAAGGGACAGTTTCCTGCAGGTGGAAGGAATGACCATTTGCCCCACACCAGAAAAAATTAATAAATAAAAATCTCATCCGCACCTGCAATCTGGCCAGCTGGTCAGTCCGGGCCAGAATCTTATTGTATGGGTCAACGATTTTAGTCCTTATCCTGAATAAAGAAAAGACAAGAAAACAACAAATAAGCCACTTCATTTTAAAGAAACGATCACGCTCAATACTAAAAAAATTTTACTAATCTGTGACTGATTTTGGGATGTGTCGGGCCATCTGAGGGAGCTTCCTCCCGGTCATACCTGTCTACCGCCCCCTGCAGCGCTGCAATCCTGGTCTGCATCATCTGCAGCACACCTGAAGAGACAGACTCACTTCAAACTTTCAACAACCACGATAGACAAAGACAATACCTTTTGCCCCACTACCCATTACATTCACAGTCTTCATTTCTTGCTTATGCTGTGATAGTGGCTAGCTATGGGTCTTTTATCGTGGTTCATTCGATGTGTGACAGTATACACCTATAGGGAGAACAGTTCTGGCGTAGAGAGCACAGTAAAATACCAGGTGAGGTCATGGGCGGCCTGTAGCGTAGTGGTTAAGGTAAATGACTGGAAAATGCAGTCGGTGGGTTGATTCCCGGTGTAGCCACAATATGATCCGCTCAGCCATTGGGCCCTTGCGCAAGGCCCTTAAACCTGCATTGCTCCAGGGGAGGACTTTCTCCTGCTTAGTCTAATCAACTGTACGTCGCTCTAGATAAGAGCGTCTGCCAAATGCCAGTAATGTAATGTAATATCAACCAAGGCTTCTTTGGATGGTCTTGTTTATGCACTGTAAGCAAAATAAATTCCCTACCTACTTAAAAAAATGAATATTTTAATATCACTGCATACCATACTGACATTCTAGTGACATTAAAGCACATTTAAACTTAAAAATGATTGAACCTACCTCACTGACAGACTTAATGACAAGAGAACAATTCTACCTACAGCAGGTCTCTGCATTACAAAAGGACCAAAGTAATAATCTGATGGAGACTATTAAAAGCCTGTACCACAGCACCACCTTGTGGTGGCTTCTGGTTTCACACAAATCTTTTTTGTATGACTGTTTATCATTAAAGGTATGTAACCTTCACCTCCAATATTTAGTCATTGTCAGTGAAATGATTCACACTCAGAGAATAACACCCATTGGCAAACTTGCTTCCAAGTAGTCAGTAGAACAGGTAATTTTGCAATTTTTTTACAAAGCAAGATATTAAAACTGTTGGTACTGTCACTCAGCTCCACCAAATAGGCATCAATGAGGCAAAGCCTTGAAACATCTAAAAAATTCAAGACAACAGCAATGAAAACTTACCTTCAAGAGACTCAATCCCTGTTGCTTGAGCCAACAAGTCTTCATGTCTAGCTACCACCTTGGAAAAAGGAAATTGGATATAATTTTATCTTTATATTTTTCTAAAGACATTATATCAAATGTACATCTAGCTACGGGCAACACTGTGGCTAATTTTGCAGCACTTCATACAGCACTGGCTTGGTCAGGATTTTGCATCACTACATACACATTAGGTGATTTAGCAGGCAGGCCACCCATAACTAACTGGATAAACTGGGTAAACCACATTCCAATTCCCTACCATATATTTTAACCAAGTTTTAAAATCACAGGTCATTGTACTAATTTGGATGCTACAATTTGATAAACTAACCTGCTTTAAATAAGAAACTGCTAAATGCTAAAACTGGCATACCCCGCTTGTTACCCAATTTTAACGTAGCGGTTTAGCATAACAATACCTTGCCCCAACCAGAAAAATACTTCCACTCCAAGTCACAGATTGAAAAAATAATGCTTGAAAACTTAAACCAAAGGAAAGGAAGAAAGTGGCTTAATGAACGATGCAGGAATGAGACAGGTACCTGCACGTGGAGCTCTTTGTCCAGTTGGCTGATGCCCTGGGCGAGTTTGGCCAGCTGCTCGGCGATGACTGCATGGTGGATGGCCTGAGCTGTGTAGGTCTTTACATCAAAGTCCTCAGTACAGAAATCTGTATAGCATTCTGAGAGAGAACCAAAGAATGCTTTAGCCAGGAGAAGCCCACTGCCGTTATTATTATCAGTCTTGTATTCAGTGGGCTCAGTCTATGAATTACATCTAGCTTGATGGCTGGGTCACAGGTTTTTTTCACAGCAAAGTTGACTAACTGGAGAGCTGATTTCTCTGGGGTTAGATTTAATCCCCTTTCCCACAATGCAATAGTATGACAATTCTTTACAAATCATGGGCAGAAATACTACAAATGTAAATAAAGTACTCCAGATTCAGGAGCCTGAAATGTGCTTTTAAATAACTATATGTTCAAGTCTTACTATCATCGTCACTACAAAATGCATTCAGACATAATAAATTACAATATTTGGACATGAACTTTAACATGAACTAATTTGACAATTACTTTTTCCTGAAGCGTCTCAATTGCATTTGTAGTACATTCCTGTTTGTGATCTGTCTCTGGTGATTCTGTCACACCTCTGAGGAGAGCCATCTTTTTCAATAAGTTATAAACCCACGGATAACACAGAAAGCATTATAATCAGACATGATCGGGGCGGATTCACTGAATTTCAGTGTACTGACGTCCTGACGAGAGACACAGAAGATCGAGGCACACATAAAGCTAGACAGGCTAGCGGACAAGGAGGCACGGATGTACACACTCAGGCAATAACGAGCAATTTTTAATTTAATTTTAACTAAATTAGTAGACATCTAATTTGTCTGGTAGCTTACTGATTTGCTAGCAAGCTAATACAAGTGGCTGTCAATTTGATTATTTGTACAAGCAATTGCATCGCAGAATGCATCAAGCTAGATACCAAAAATGGTGTCAATTATATAAATGCAATTACAAAAAATCAAACTAATATACTTAAAAGATACAATTACCATCTTTTAGAAGTGCATTCGATGAAGCTGTCTCTTTACTTCCTTCCATGTTGGCCACTTCATCACAATGACGTCAAATTTCAGCGCCAGGTTAAATGTAATAGCTTGTTTTTAAACACGCAAAAATGTAGTTTACGTTGGCAAATATTTAATAGAAATGAAAATTAACTATTAAATTATTTATAATATGTTTAAATATATATATATTTCTCAAAAAAAATATTTAAATGTGCAGGTTAAGGGTCAGACATAAAGTCCCACCCACTATGACACGCGGTGGACTGTTGTGGACCAAAATTGACATTAAAAATATTACATTGTTTGCCAGGTAGTTATTTTTAAAAGAGTAAGTTTACTATGTATGCCTTAATAATATAATTCGCTGTTATTTTAAATAGCCGCTAATGGCTACTGAAACCTAGCTGTGTGTGTCAATCGGAGATACCTGAAACAAGCTGGTGCTATGGCATTAGCTTGCTACTAGCTGGAATAAATGGGGAATACATTCAAACGAAGTGAATGATATCCAGCTACCTAGCTAGCGGACATCGCGAATGGTAAGGCATCTCACAAACATTTAATATTTATTTCAATAAGTTGTGCGGAATTATAAACATTATCTGTTTTATTGTAGGTGAGCACAAGCACACCTCTTACAAGCATGAAGATGTTGGTTCATAGCTCAGCTGGCTTGTGTGTGGATCCTTCGACTGTAAAACATATATTATTCTATTGCAGGTATCCATAGATGAATCGCTGAAAATGAACCTCAAAACGGAATCAACACAGATCATGGATATTTTTGAAAAAGGAAAGGTTCTGAAAATATGCGCGCCGATGGTCCGTTACTCAAAGTAAGTTATGTTGTTGTATGGATACAGTATTTTGGCATTGCCCCGAGTGCTACTCCTAAAATTTCAGGACATTCATCAATTATCATTATTTTGCAGGTTGCCGTTCAGATCTCTAGTGCGAAAATATGACTGCGACTTGTGCTTCACTCCGATGGTAGTTGCAGCCGACTTCATGCGATCTGTCAAAGCCAGAGACAGCGAATTTACAACCAACCAGGGTAGGATTCTATGCTTGTCTTTCAGAATCTTAGATACTTTCGTGAATGTAAGTAGCTCGATAAATTGTAAGTTTAGAAGAGAAGCAGCCTGGGACTTTTATTTATTTATTTATTTTTTTGGGTTGAAAACTATTTTGAGATCAATGAAGTGTTATACGGTATGATCTTTGATTGCCTTATTGAATTAAGACCTGGAATGAGGTGTGTGGGGGAGTTTTAATATGTTGTGTCATGTTGTAAGACAGTTAATTGGAACATTTCTCAGGGCCATCCAACGTGATGGTGAATGGTTGGCATGAAAGTTATGTAAGATGGTCACTTGGGCTAGGACGAAGTGCATTGGTCCACAAGATCACATGTCTTTGGTACTTTCCTCCCAGGGGACCGCCCACTGATCATGCAGTTTGCTGCCAGTGATGGTCAGACCCTGGCTGATGCAGCCCGTGTGGTTTGCCCCTTCACTGATGGAGTAGATCTGAACTGTGGCTGTCCCCAGAGGTGAGATCATGTTCAACAAATCATAGAGCCACAGAAAATCCCTTAATACTCTCCTCCCCTGCCTTATCCCTTGATCGCTGCACAGCCCTGTTTCCATGGGATACAGTGTCAATTATGTAAACTTAGAAATACCACCAGCCACAAGTAATGACAGGTGTTCTGACGGATAAAGGGATGTTCAAACTTAGCATATTTTCTGTATTTTATTTTATTCTTTCTTCACAGTACAGTTTGGACAGATTGATTTATACTGTTTTGTTATAATTCCATTATGTCAAATATTACAGAAATCTTTATGTGCATAACAAAGTAGTCCCCAGAGTAGGAAGAACAGGGGGAAGAAAAAAGAAAGAATGGCAAAGTTTTATACTGAACATAGCTTTAGCTGAGCAAGTGAACACATCAAAGAGTATTTAAAAATGTTTTTAGCAGTTTGAATAAACCAGTAAAAAATATGAATTAATATGCTGCATAGCCTTGACTGTAAACATGGCACATACCGTTTGACTGTCTCCAGATGGGCAATGGCGGAAGGATATGGTGCGTGTTTGATTAACAAGCCTGAACTGGTCAGAGACATGGTTCGACTGGTCAGAAACCAAGTGGACAACCCCAATTACTCTGTGTCCATCAAAATAAGGTAATTTTAAGTATTTCCACCAAGGCAAATCAAGGCCAGTCTGTAGATGACTTATTCTCAATGCATTTATATAAAACCTTATCGAACAGTCAGATGAAAAGGCAATGGCTAACATCCTTATCGTGTTAGGGCCTGTATTGCTAAACTCCATGTGTCATGCTTTGTGTCTTGAATAATAGTTGAGTGTGTTGAATGTGACATTAATAAAAGCTGCTCAGCAGTAAGGCTCTTTTGATGTTGTGGCAGGATCCACAAGGACCTGCGGCGCACGGTGGACCTGTGCCAGAAGGCGCAGGCGGCCGGGGTGTCCTGGGTCACTGTCCACGGCCGCACGGCGGAGGAGCGGCACCAGCCCGTGCACTACGACGCCATCAGGACCATCAAGGACAGCCTCGCCGTCCCCGTCATCGCCAACGGCGACATCAAGAGCCTCTCGGACGTGGAGTCTACCCATCAGCTGACAGGGGTCGATGGTACGCACTGCCGTAGCTCTGGGTGAACGCATAAAGCAGGGTTTTACAACTTTATTTCTATTTCTTTTAAACATCAGTTGTCTTGATCAGAGAAACCGTTGAATGCCAGCATTACAGTTTTTCCTGCAACTCATATCTGATCATATAGAATCCATTTTCTGTGTCTATTTTTGTTTCAGCCTTCAAAGGGGTGTTTGATAACACAATCAAGCCTGTGTCATAATATAATCTTGCTGTAGTATGTAATGTTGATGTAGCGGTTGTTCCCCTCCCCTGTATCAGGAGTGATGGCAGCGCGGGGCTTGCTGGCGAACCCCGCCATGTTCGCGGGGTACGAGGAGACCCCTCTGGAGTGCATTTGGGACTGGGTGGACATTGCTCTGGCACACGGGACGCCCTTCACCTGCTTCCATCATCACCTCATCTACATGATGGAGCGCGTCAGCTCTCAGCCCGAGAGGAAGGTGTTCAACACCCTCTGCAGCACCTCGGCTGTCATCGACTACCTCCACCACACCTACGGGACATGATCCACGGTGGACTGTGCTTTTACCTTTTACATTCATTTTGTTTTTTTTGTTTTTTAATAAAGGACCCAAATTAAAAATTGATTGTTTGAATCAATGCTAAGGATCAATTTCCTTATATAACTTTGCATTTCAAGATGCAGTCTCACGCACCCCTGATACTTGAAGGCACACAGGAAGCAGTATAGCATTTGTCTTCCGTTTCATAACTCCATCCACATGGAATAGCCAGAGATACAATTGACTCACTACGCTAAAGACATATGTCCAAATTCTTGGAAATCATGCTGTCACTCTGGTAATTTGCAAATCAAATGACATGTATAGTAGTTGTATTAGGGGTAGGTGCAGTGCGAATACCCATAAGTAAAAAGGTCTATGTAATAATCTATGAGATAACAACCCACAATGTGATTTTGGGGAGCTCTTTTTTCAGCTTATATTTGGTTTAGGCATATGCACATGCAAACATGAAAGCGGGCTTTAATATGACAGAATCATACATTTACTGTGTATTGGGAAACTTCACGAACCTGTGTGTCAACCAAAAAGATCTGTCTGCAGTTGATGCAATCACCTGAACATTTATAGAGAAGTGTTCACTGTAAATGCAAATCATTTGTTAGCTTGCATATAATTGAATTCATGAATAATACCTATGATTGTCATGGCCTTCTTACATTAAAAAAAAATGCTCAGACACTTCAGCTTACACGGGTCCTTAAAAGGACATGACTCAGTGTGTTCTTAACCACCGTGGTCCTTACATCATAATTACACCAATAAATTCATATTTAGTGTACATTTTAAACATGTTACGAGTTGTGTTGACCAACGTAACTATTTGTATGCATTCGGATTTATATTTAACATTGGTGTTAAATGTACCCTTTTCGTGACGTAATGAGAATGAGACCATTCTCGAGCATCTGGAGCTGGAGGTGTGTCGCACGTACTGTAGTCTTCTGAAGCGCTGCGGATATCTGCATTGCTCTTATTTCAGGGAAAACGGTTATAAAGGGTATGTTATCAAGGTTATTTGTATAATAATTCGTCACATAGTTTGCTTTGCTTCTTAAAACTGAAAATAAACTATAGTGTGTTTGCTAACAAGTCAGATCGGGTCTTTGCTCATTGCTAGCTCGTTGTCAAATTGTCATAACGTTGCTTCACAACTGAAGTACCTTGTCCCTCAGTGACAAGCTTGTTATTTTGCAATTTTCGCCAATATTTAGCTAACATTTTATTTTTATTCGGTTGATAAAAACATTTGAAAACGCTTCGTCGTTTGCTAATATTAGCCTACAAAATATTAAAAATAGCCACAGAACCATGTACTATGGTACAGTCAGCCGAGAATACAACGATTGGCAAACAGTGTCACGTGACAGTGTATCGGTATTATTACTTTTGACAGCTGCTACCATCTGCCACTGTTGCTATAACTTGCTTTAAACGTGACGTGGACCAGTGTACTCCTGAATCTGCTTCCAGTTTCGAGTTTAAGTTATAGTTTAAGGTTGTGTAACTTTACTATTTCCTGAAACAGGTTTTCAAATTTTGCATAACTTATTTATGCAGATAATCGAGCTGTAAAATCCAGCTATGCCAACGTGACCTGCTTGAAAATTGAGCTGGTCAAGCTGGTCATAAACTGGTCTAGCTGGGTATGAGCTGGTCATAAAGCTGGTGTAGTTGGGTATGAGCTGGTCAAGCCATGTCAAGCTAGGAACTGGTCCAGCTGCCAGCTGTTTGAAAACAAAGCTTGAGCTGTTTTTTATTCAGCAGGAAAGTAAAAAAAAACAACAACTGTTTGTGTTTAAGGAGATCCACAAAGATGACTATCCAGTGGACGGTAGTGGCATTCTTTCTCTATGTGGAGATTGGTATCATCCTAATCCTCACTTTGCCCTTCATATCTGCTCAGAGGTACAACACATACACAACCATGCATTTACTCTCTCCATAACTAAAGCATTCTGCAACATTCACTCAGTCAGTCCAGATCCATATTATCCATGACCAGTTAGCAAATACGCGTCACTGTGAAAACTGATGTTCCATAAAAGCGATGAACTCCAAACTTTGATTATTCGATTGGCTGTAAGTAGCCTATTCTTCTGCAACCAGGACACCAGAAATGTAATAAAATTCAGTGTTTTTGCCTTCCTTCCATACTCAACAACAAAACTGATTCTTTCTTTGGAAATTGTGAAGGTTGACTCTGGTCCAAGATGAAAATTAAACTTATTTTTGATATCAAAAACATGGAAGCACTGTTGAGCTTTTGGTGGATAATGATAGTCTTCCTTTAATGCCAGCCTGAGCCCTGCATTTTTGTGAAGTGAAGAAACATAAAACTACCGAAAACACAAAGAAAAGAAAAGCAGTTGTGTGTGTGTGTGTGTGATTAAAGAAATTAGGAATTATTGACATGAAGCTTTTCTGTATCGTGTTTTTAATATGTTCTGTTTTGCAGATGGCAGAAGATTTTTAAGTTCAGCATATGGGACAGACTTGCACCATACTGGAACAAAGGCTTTTTGACAATGATAATAATTCTCATTGTTCTTTTCATTGGTGAGTAAACTCAGGTGGCTAACACTGTTTTGAAATCCAGACGATGGGTATCTCCATATTTTGGACATTACATGGAGAGTTATGCAGACATTATGCAGCAGTGTGTGTACCATAGACAAACACAAATTATTCTCACATATTACCATCCCACTTTCTGGTTGGCTCAGTGTTTAAAGGGACTTTGTCAGCTGACAACAAAGATTCCAAAGATGCATATTCATGAAATGGCATCCTTCCATTATCAATTGTGATTGGTGGATTTTTGTGGGGCGGCACGGATGGTGCAGTGGGTAGCACTGCCGCCTCACAGCAAGGAGGTCCTGGGTTCGAATCCCCGTCGGCCAGGGCCTCTCTGTGCGGATTTTGCATGTTCTCTCCGTGTTTGCGTGGGTTTCCTCCGGGTACTCCGGTTTCCTCCCACAGTCCAATGACATGCAGCTTAGGCTGATTGGAGAGTCTAAATTGCCCATAGGTATGAGTGAGTGAGTGAATGGTGTGTGTGCCCTGCGATGGACTGGCGACCTGTCCAGGGTGTATTCCTGCCTTTCGCCCAATGTATGCTGGGATAGGCTCCAGCCCCCCTGCGACCCTATTCAGGATAAGCGGGTTAAGATAATGGATGGATGGATGGATGGATTTTTGTGGCAGTGATTCTTGTCACTTGTAGTTAGCTACAGTAGATGTGCCAGGTGCCTTTGAAGCCCGAAAGCATTTCTCCTTGTTTCCTCTCTGTCTCCCCCTGCAGACGCTATGCGGGAAGTGCGGAAGTACTCAGCGGCGGAACCGCAGAAAGAGGCAAAGCTGCACCCCAACATGTTCGACCACCTGCACATGAAGCTGTTCCGCGCCCAGAGGAACCTCTACATCTCCGGCTTCTCCCTCTTCCTCTGGCTGTGAGTCGCCCTGCAGCCTGTCCCTGGGCAGGGTCATGTAATCTCACTCCACGGTCACGTGATTCCAGGAAGTGAGCTGTTGCTTGTGCTTGTGTGTCCTCACAGTGTCATGAGACGCATCATCACTCTGATTAACCAGCTTGCCACCTCCGTTGGCACTGGGGCAGCCCTGCAGACTCAAGCCGAGAATGCTAACCAGGCAGCCAAGAAGTACATGGAGGATAATGAGCACCTAAAACAGGTGAGGGGGAAAACAGAAGACTGTGCAGACTAGCTAAAAGATAAGTCTCATCCATCCGTCTCCTTTTGGAACTGTAGAGTAGTGGTGAGTGAGCTGAGCTCATGGCCAGATGGTCATAGGTTATGATCCCGTTTGGGTGGCACTGTTGTACCAGTGAGTTACCGTGCTTAGCCTAAATTACTTCAGTTTAATATACAACGGCATGGAGAACTCATAACTGTATGAATGCATAATGTCCAACAGAGAAAAAGTCAAGCTTGGCTCTGGAAAGGACAGTCAGTTCTCTCTGTGTCTCTCAGGCATTGGAAGTAGAGAAAGTAGAGAAGAAGAATGCTGAGGGGAAGGAGGCTCTCCAGCTGGAAGTGCAGATGCTGAAGCAGGAGCTGGAGAGCGCAGGGCATGGTGGGATATCCTCATTGCGTTCTCTTCCCCTCACACCAGACTCTTCACTCTGTGCTCGTTTGGCCATGCCCACTAATGCATTTTCATGAGGAGAAGGAAAATTAGAACAGTCTGAGCTGGCAAGGATGGTTTTTGAAAATTCAAGCCATGCTGAGCAGATTTTATTATCAGCACGTAGAATATTTTTGTACATGCAGTTTGCATATCCTTTCACTGAGTTCTGTAACAGTGATAATCTGTTTATCTGTGATATCATAAATAGCCAACCATTTGTAGAGTTCAGTTGCTCTGCCAGACTATCAATGGATAATCAAATTAAGTGAAACGCTGTGAATGGGGTGTGCCTATCAATTTGTGTGTATCGCACCTTGTGTGTGTGTGTGTGTGACAGAAGGCTTTCTGGCATAGTGGAAAGGAGGGGAATAAGAGTGGAGTTGATGTGCAGGTGTGTGCTGTTGTATTCGGGGCATGTACAGGAGAGCGTGTCTGTTTACTCCACAGCTCTGAAGAAGTCTCGCGCTGAGGCAGAGGCGATGAGGAGACAGGCACAGGGCCTGACTCAGGAATACGACCGTCTGCTGAAGGAGCACCAGCAGCTACAGGTACAGCTCACGCACGTCATATACACACGTACGCAAGCAGACAGACACACGTGTCATATACACATGTACGCACGCAGACAGACACACACACACGTCATATACACACGTACGCACGCAGACAGACACACACACATCATGTACACACGTACGCACGCAGACAGACACACATACGTCATATACACACGTACGCAAGCAGACAGACACACACACGTCATGTACACACGTACGCACGCAGACAGACACACACACGTCATATACACATGTACGCAAGCAGACAGACACACACACGTCATATACACATGTACGCAAGCAGACAGACACACACGCGTCATATACACACGTACGCAAGCAGACAGACACACACACGTCATATACACATGTACGCAAGCAGACAGACACACACGCGTCATATACACACGTACGCAAGCAGACAGACACACACACGTCATATACACATGTACGCAAGCAGACAGACACACACACGTCATATACACACGTATGCAAGCAGACAGACACACACACGTCATATACACATGTACGCAAGCAGACAGACACACACACGTCATATACACACGTACGCAAGCAGACAGACACACACACGTCATATACACATGTACGCAAGCAGACAGACACACACACATCATATACACACGTATGCAAGCAGACAGACACACACACGTCATATACACACGTACGCAAGCAGACCAACACACACACATCATGCACACACATACGCAAGCACATATAGACACACACACATCATGTACACACATACGCAAGCACATATAGACACACACACATCATATACACACGTATGCAAGCAGACAGACACACACATCTTATACACACATACGCAAGCAGACAGACACACACACATCATATACACGCGTACGCAAGCAGACAGACACACACACATCATATACACACATACGCAAGCAGACAGACACACACGTCATATACACACTTACGTAAGCACACAGACACACACGCATCATATACACACGTACGTAAGCACACATAGACACACACATACACCATATACACACATACACAAACACACATAGACACTCACACAGCCAACTGCCTCCTAGACATGCACACATACATACACAGACATCCGAACAACCCCCCATACACACATGCACATACACAAGTGGTCAAACATATACAAATGCATATGTACTGTACATATGCGCTAGAAATGCACACAGACCCTGCTTTATTCATGTCTCTACTGCAGTGCTGTGCCAAAGGCAGGCAATGACTGCTCTGTTAATTACAGTAATAGTGCACAATTCATTTAACCAGTCTTTCATTAAAAAAGCCATTTACCCTGCAATCTAGTTTATTCGATTTTCCTTTTGTTTCAATGTCATCTTGTTTATTTCCTCTGATGCAATTACATGGAGTCTTATCTCTTATGTTTGTGTCTAAACCAGGATCTCCAACAAGGATCTGGAGACAAGAAGGATCAATAAGGCAGGGTGTGCTCTGCTGCTAGTTTACTGACTCCAGTGTACAGACATAAGAGAACCACTACCTTTCCCTCTCAAAGCCCAACAGCACTTTTCTCTCTGTGTACTGACAAAACAAACAGAGCAGTCCTCTTTAGAATCAGTGAACATGGACAAATTCATACACAGGCACATTGCACTCCTTTCTGGAAGAAACTGGAGAGGAAGAAAAAAAATCTAGTTTCAAAACAGTTGGATTCTGTTTTAGTTGAAATTGAAAAATGTCAAAAAATTTGCAACTTAATATAAAAATGCTCTTGACGACCTAGTCCAGACAGGGACGCTATATGACCTGCCATGGACAAATTAACTTGTTTATGTAATGCAACTCATTTGAAAGAATAGCATCCATCCTGGAAGAGTTTATTTACAAGATTTATATTCATGTGGAGTGCTGTCAAATGAATGGAACAGAAAGTGTGAACTATGTGAAAGTTGTGTGAAGAAAAGTGTTCATAAAGTACCGTTCAGTGAAAATATCTCACATATTTTTTTAAGAATGAGAATTTCTAGCAATGTCGTGCTGCTAAATGTACAGTATCTGCCACATGGTGGCATTGTGCACTCAGCTGAAACAAATGACTGTATTTTATCTGTTAAGAATTAAAGTTATGTTCCTGGCTTTCCAACTTATTATCATTACGGTCAAAATGAACCATTTCACTCACATAATGGGATTTGGCAGGTATTCTGTTCAGTGTTACATACCGTTCCTTCACAATTTTTGTTGTACTCAAACTAACCTTGACAATTCTATTTCTTTTTCTGTCACCCTTGTTTTGGGTGTTTTTGTCCCTGTCCTTGAAAGGTTTTGAAAGTGTAGACTGGGGGTTGTTCTGAGACTTCATGCCTGTGTTTCATTTGTATTTCTCAGTCTATTCATGCAGAATGTTTTTCATTAGCAGCAAGAACCTTTCTTTTTGCTGTCTTGTTGAATAATGAACATTTAATGCGATGCTGTTTACTACTATGAGGCTGTAAAGATATTAGGTAGATTAGGCAAGAAGACGCAAATATTACAAATGGAAATGCCTTTTAGTAGCTCATATACTATGCTAATAAGGAAAATTGAGTGGAATCAGAAGATTGTTCATTCTGTGAATGTTTAATGCTGGGAACTATCCAGAAATGTAGTGCTTTATTATGACGTAGAGTATTTAAACAGCTTTTGAATAGTAATGATTCCATCTTATGGATTTTTATTACTATATTACTACGTCCAGTAGTATTCTTACTTCCATGTGGGTCCCACTGTACTGTCAAATTTGTGCAATTTGTATTTCTAGATTCATGAGCAGTTGTTTTGTACTGTAGAGACTGTATATTTGATGGTTTGACAAGTAGCTGTGGTTGCCGTCCTTACATAATATACTGTACAAGGGAGTGAATGCAACAATATACAGTACAACTGAAGAAAACTGGCAAACTTGAGCTATTATTATTATTTTTATTTTTTTTGGTTATTTGCGTGATTCATTTTTTAAATGATTTACTTTGAATCATAAGTGGCAAAAAGGCAGGTAGGGAAATTGATTCTGATGTCCGTATAATGGAGACGCACATGAAGTTAAATGTTTTCCCTTTAAATTAAAAAAGAGATATGAAATTCATAGCTATTTTTGATCTCCTTTTGTATATTGAATAGCCTTGGTCACTGGTTCCCATCGTTTTTCATCTTTTGTTCTTTGTTTTTTGTATGGTGTGTCCCACTGCATGTTTTTACATGAGAAACTGGAGAACTACCTGTATTACTGCACCCCAGAAAAAGACAGCATTGTGAAGTTTTCATCGCTATTTTAATATAAAAGAGGTAGTTGAAGAATGTAATAGCAAACCATTCAGCAAACTGAAGGCATACACTAGCTCATCTCTTTTCATTGGCTCAGGACTTCATGAGCTCTCAAAATGGAGGCTCAGCTCCAGTAATGTTATTGGTTCAAATGGGTGAATCACTTATAACCCATGATAGCTCCCTCCATTTTAGGGTTGTTGAAGATCGACTTTCCAATCATTATTTCAAGTGCCTTTAAGAAATGTGTAATACAACAATCTTTGTGAGTTGCCCATGTGCCAATAACAACACAGCAGGTTATTTTTAAAATTGTTGTATAAATAAATAGGTATATTACTGAAATAATAATTGACTTTGTTTAGTCAATTACGCGATTCTTTGAATTCTTTCTATGTACGTCATTATAAAATTATAAATTGCCTTTGAAGTCTTAATATTGTGCCTGCTCTTTGATTCAGCTAAGTTTCTACCTGCTTTTAACTTTGAGGAAATGTGGACTTCAATAAATGAAAAAAATAATGGAAGGAAACCTCTCTTGGTATATTTCTGTGTAAAGTCTATTACAACAGGTCAAAAGATCAAGTCGATATTCTTGAGGTTTTGCTTCCATTTTGTGGGAAATATTTGTGTTTAAACCAGGATTGTGTGTCGGAGGAGTGAAATATTGCAGAACATCTTGAATGTTGCAAATTTCATCTAATGCATGCAGGTACCATATATAAGTATGATATTTCAGACTTTTTTTATGAGAACCCAAAACCGCAAACCACAGAGTACACGAAAATGAGTACAGATGTAGAGAAACACATGGGAGCTTTCTGCATGCTTGCTTTTGCTGTTTTCATTTCCAAGGGGGTGGACTCTGACTGTGAACATGAATAGCCATAAAAGTTGTAGTGCTTTCTCTGCTGTAAGCATTGCATTTTTTAAAGAAAGGTTTGACAGAAAGCTAGTAGCCTATAACTACTTTTGTAACATAGTTGTTTTGCTCTGAAACTGTTCTGTACATCCAAAGAACACAATGGTGGTCTGAACACACAACATCTCTCATGTGATTTGCCCGTGGCTGTGTGAAATTTTCACTTTTGCTGAATTCTTTTATCTTTGGACCTCTGATCAACAGCTCCACAGATCCTTGCTGCTCAGCCTTAGATTCAGTGCTTTTCCAGGGTTATTTTCTGCTCGGACAGTATCAGTAGCAAGCGCTGTCCTGAAAGACTACTGCATCATACCTAAAATGATGAGCTTATACACACACTGTAATGGCTGCAGGCATCTCTAACCTTTTACCCCAACCATGTGAACCTTGGCAATGGAACTAAAGGAAAAGGGAAGCCGGATTTTTCAGCAGTGAAGGCATGATCGCTGCTGCTCGCTGCTTTGGCTGCTAGGGACTTGTTTAAGTTACACAAGCTGCAGTGTAGAAGTATAAACTGAAGACAGTGTTTTTCTCCTGTCAAGCTGAGCATACAATGAACTTCCTTGCAATTACCACGGTGGCAGTAAAGATCCCTCGCTCCCCTAATCCAGTCGTGGATCTATTTAAGACAAAAGAAGTGCAAAACCAAGCTGAACGGCTAACCTCAACAACGGCAACCACAACAAAAACCAGACTAAGCTGAGAAGCTCTGATAGGATCTGAACTCTGAAACTTATTTCACATTTTAAAGGCTTGGCAGAACAGCTCCCTGCTTTCCCCCGCTCTCTGAATTACCCACCATACATAAAGTGCAAGTCACATTCAATATTTTAGACATGGGCTTGTCCCAACATTACTACTGAGGCAGGCAAGTGCAAACAATAAGGTGAAGATAAAGTATTGCGAAAAGCAACATCAGGATAAGCGCTACCCCCGTGCTAAAAGCAGGAGTTCAGGCAAGTAAACCCAAAAAGTGTGCTGGCACACTTGCCAACTTGTCCTTTATGCTTAAAAGCTGTGGGTTGAGCTCTTAATCAAACTGAAGTAATGGCTCTGGACATTTAACTTCCTGCCTGGAAAACAACAGCCCCCGAACAAACGCTCAAATTGTTCCACTGCTGCACCCAACCCAGCAGCTTAACGCCATATGTTTTGGTATTTTATGGTCTTAACAAAAAAAAGCCAAAGCGGGTGCTGGTCTGCCCTATTGCCTCACTGTTTGAGGCCAGAGTGTGTAAGGAGCACAATTAATTAACTACTTGTCTGTCCTTTTAACAAATGTGGGCAGGACTACAACCCAGGTATCTTTTGAAAACAGGAAAAATAATCCCTTCCAGTCCTGGGGCTCATGAAAACAACTTGTATTATCGATGGTAGATGGATTATTCTTGCACTTACAAAGAGTCTTAATTAAAACTGAAACAAGCAAGATCGAGGAGATTTTTAGGCCAAAAATTATGAATGGAAATATAATCAAACTAATAATAGATTGCCACAGGTGTTAGAGTGAATAAGTTGATTATACGTAAAAGCACAAATTTACACCTGCTGACAACACTATTGTTGCACCTTGTCACTTCTGTCTAAACTGATACTAATATAAATGGTAAATGGTTGGCATTTATATAGCGCCTTTATCTAAAGCACTGTACAATTGATGCTTCTCATCATCAGGAGCATTTGGGGGGTAGGTGTCTTGCTCATGTACACTTCGACACACCCAGGGCGGGATCGAACCGGCAACCCTCCGAATGCTTGACATCGGCACAAATGAAAATACTACTGCAGTATTCAACCAATGAAAAATTATTTCAGCAAATGAACTCCATGTACAAATGTACATCGTGCTGAGCATTATTACCTTTCAATCAGCGTTTCCTTTCTGAAACTGTAGACTGAATGTTCTATACAGTAGTATGCTCCACAATTTTAATAAGAGGTTTCATTTGTGGACATGTACCTGTTTAGTTTGCCTTGCCCGTTCCTCTATGACTACATTGTATTTTCCCCTTGTTTAATGTGCACTATTCTGTTTTTATTTTTGTGTTTTACAGAAAGCCCTTGAAAACAAGGATGTTCTGTTACAAGAAACGTATCAGAACCACAGTACATTTGAAATAAACAAAATGTACAGACAAATTAAACCTGCAACCAGGGTTAAGGGGGCCAAGCAGTCCAGCAAGGCAGGGTCACCATGGCAACTTGATTGGATCATGTTCATAGTGTGGCTGAAAGAACTGATAACAAGTTTTATGTCAATTGACCAAAGATTAGGAGTAACTAAGGTATGAGCTCATGTCATGTTTAGGTCGTTTGCCTTTGATTTGGCCGTAATAGATCATTTTTTTTAATCAAAAATGCATCAGAGAAGTTTTTTGAGGGTTGGTCTGAAGATGATCTGTGCCAAGTTTGGTGAAGATTGGACTAAATATTTTGGTGTTGAAATGTTTTTATTCAAAAATCTAAAATTCAAAAATAAAGAAATTCAAAAATCCATCTTGGATTGGTCTGAACATCATCTGTGCCAAATTTGGTGAAGATTGGTAATTTGTTAAAACTTATAATATTTATTCCAATATGGCAGAACTTGGCTTGATCCAATGAATCCAACATCACCTGATTTTAGAAAATTGGGCATACGGCTCAAAACTTACAGGCATAAACATACAGTACTGTGCAAAAGTCTTAGGCACCTGTATAACATTCTGTACAGATAAGATTATTTCAAAAAGAATTCAATAAAAGGTCCTAAATAAACGTATTATACATTTTACATTACATTTTAGTAATTTGGCAGAACTGAATCAAATCAATATTTTTTGTGACCACCCTTCGACATTAAACTGCATCACTTCTCTGAGATAGCCTACAGTTCTATAAGGCAATCAGCAGGGAGGTTGTTCCAAGCATGCTGGAGAACTTGCCACAGTTCTTCTGCAGACTTTGGTTGGCTCCTTGCCTCTGATCTCAGACAGCATTGATCAAGTTTTTATGTAAAAAGGAGTTAATTGCTTACAGTAATATGTTACTTAAAAAAAATTAAATACAAAAATGAATATTGGAAAATTGGAATTGGAAAATGAATATTTGGAAATCTCAAATGTGTTATTTTATACTAACACATTTTGTTATGTTATAGCCTTATTCCAAAATTGATTAAATTAATTTTTTTCCTCCAAATTCTACACACAATACCCCATGATGACAACATGAAAAAAGTTTTTTTTGAGATTTTTGCAAATTTATTAAAAATAAAAAACTAAGAAATCACCTGTACATAAGTATTCACAGCCTTTGCCATGAAGCTCAAATTTGAGCTCAGGTGCATCCTGTTTCCACTGATCAACCTTGAGATGTTTCTACAGCTTAATTGGAGTCCACCTGTGGTAAATTCAGTTGATTGGACATGATTTGGAAAGGCACACACCTGTCTATATAAGGTCCCACAGTTGACAGTGCATGTTGGAGCACACACCCAAGCATGAAGTCAAAGGAATTGTCTGTAGACCTCCGAGACAGGATTGTCTCGAGGCACAAATCTGGGGAAGGGTACAGAAAAATCTCTGCTGCTTTGAAGGGCCCAATGAGCACAGTGGCCTCCATCATCCGTAATTGGAAGAAGTTTGGAACCACCAGGACTCTTCCTAGAGCTGGCCGCCCGTCTAAACTGAGCAATCGGGGGAGAAGGGCCTTAGTCAGGGAGGTGACCAAGAACCCAATGGTCACTCTGTCAGTGCTCCAGCGTTCCTCTGTGGAGAGAGGAGAACCTTCCAGAAGGACAACCATTTCTGCAGCAATCCACCAATCAGGCCTGTATGGTATAGTGCCCAGACGGAAGCCACTCCTTAGTAAAAGGCACATGGCAGCCTGCCTGGAGTTTGCCAAAAGGCACTTGAAGGACTCTCAGACCATGAGAAACAAAATTCTCTGGTCTGATGAGACAAAGATTGAGCTCTTTGGCGTGAATGCCAGGCGTCATGTTTGGAGGAAACCAGGCACCACTCATCACCTGGCCAATACCATCCCTACAGTGAAGCATGGTCGTGGCAGCATCATGCTGTGGGGATGTTTTTCAGCGGCAGGAACTGGGAGACTAGTCAGGATTGAGGGAAAGATGAATGCAGCAATGTACAGAGACATCCTGGATGAAAACCTGCTCCAGAGCGCTCTTGACCTCAGACTGGGGGGACGGCTCATCTTTCAGGACAACGACCCTAAGCACACAGCCAAGATATCAAAGGAGTGGCTTCAGGACAACTCTGTGAATGTCCTTGAGTGGCCCAGCCAGAGCCCAGACTTGAATCCGATTGAACATCTTTGGAGAGATCTGAAAATGGCTGTGCACCAACGCTCCCCATCCAACCTGATGGAGCTTGAGAGGTGCTGCAAAGACGAATGGGCAAAACTGCCCAAAGATAGGTGTGCCAAGCTTGTGGCATCATATTCAAAAAGACTTGAGGCTGTAATTGCTGCCAAAGGTGCATCAACAAAGTATTGAGCAAAGGCTGTGAATACTTATGTACATGTGATTTCTTATTTTTTTATTTTTAATAAATTTGCTAAAATTTCGAAAAACTTATTTCATGTTGTCATTATGGGGTGTTGTGTGTAGAATTTTGAGGAAAAAAATGAATTTATTCAATTTTGGAATAAGGCTGTAACATAACAAAATGTGGGAAAAGTGAAGCGCTGTGAATACTTTCCGGATGCACTGTATATCTAGAGTGCTTAAGACTTCTGCACAGTACTGTACCTCCAAATTTGACCCATTGGTGGAGCTAGAGCGCTCGAGGTGGAGACATGAATCTTTTACATTACACAGTATTTAGAAGACAATCTTATCCAGAGCGACGTAAAACGAAGTACAGATCGAACACAGGGACAAGTGTGAAGAGGACCCTAGAGGACAGTACGGTTCCGAGTCCTAGTGTGACCATACAGATACAATAGGAACCCTTGAAGAAATCTTGGTGAAAGGAATCATGGGACTGTCCTTAATCAAGGGGGACAAATTTCAAAACCTTTTACCATACAGTTCTAGGGGCTGCCTTAAACACCCTAGCCAGAAGAAAAAGATGATGATGATGATGAATAATAATATTAAGAAAAGGTAGAAACACAGTGTGTGCCTACGCAGCTTTGCTGCTTGGCCCCCAGAAAGTATTTCATCACAAAAACATTGATTGTGTTTAAATAAATGTATTACTCTAGGCCAGGGGTAACCAACCCTGTTCCTGGAGATCTACCATCCTTTACGTTTTCACTCCAACCCTTAGAAAGCACACCTCATTCAAGAGCTAGAGATCTGCATTGAGCTGCTAATTAGTAGAATCAGGTGTGCCAAATTCGGGTTGAAATGAAAATATTCAGGATGGTAGATCTCCAGGACCAGGGTTGGTGACCACTGCTCTATGTGCACTTGTGGCTCAGTATGTACAATCAGATAATATGGACAGAATAAGGTACAGTGTTTCCCAAGGCTTGGTGTACAGGCTCAATTCAGTAATGACACTGCACAGTGAACAACTCCCTTCCTGCAACACTGTCTTCCGTTGTCTTGGTCACACGTACTTCAGCACTTCACAAACATTTGGGATGGGATGATAGGACAAAAGGCAGTAATACATAATACATTGAAATTCTTCACCCAAAAATATTGAATAGACAATTAGAATGCTTAAATTAATGCAGCGTCGTACCAAGTAATTTTACAGACAAAGCAACCTGTGAAAAACACAAGCCGTTGCTGTGATATCCAGCAGGTACCTAATACACAACATCTCTATTAATAAAACCACAAATTGAGATGAGTCCCCTAACCTGAAAAACCATGCTTGTAATGGTTTTGCAGATGCCTTGAAGAAGAAGGTCTATCGAGCAGAATCGTTCTGCTGCATTACTGAATTACAGACCTTTGAGAGTCTTACAGTAAACTGGCCTGTCTTAGCCCTAATCTGATGCTAAAATGACTTGCCATTTTGGATGTTTTTTTAATGGGACGCACAAAGGCAGGGGAGCTTTTCCACAGTTGCAGCGCCGTACTGAATTCAAACCAAAAACAACAGGAAACGGCAGAACAGCTAACTGACAGATTGCGTAACATCAGCAGAATATAGTGTACAATGCTCTTAGAAAAATACACACAAACTAGGCTATTGCTTAGGTAAAAAAACATGTTTCTATACACACTATTTTAAAATCAAATTAAATACAAAACAAATTTTCGCTACAAAAGAAAGAGTTCCATTTTTTTCTGCAAAAGACAGCTTATACATTCAAGAAATATTATTACAATGATATTAAATACAGCTTTCTTTTATTTCACATAATCTACACAGGTCCGGTACAAATATATAATTTATGTCCTTTGAAATGGTCCGATGCGACCAGGAGTTCTTCCGCATGTCTCGCATGCTTCGGGGACTGTCGGGGGAACGTGGCGTGAATCACAAGCGCGTCTCCCTGTCTGGGTTGCAGCCCGAGGTCTGGATGAATTGGTCATGGGAGAGGGAGCCGGCCTCCCCCTTTCTCAAAGACTCCACCTCTGACCCCCCATTGGCCAGAGCGGACTTCTCCTCCTTCTTAATGTGTTTCTGGAGCGACAGGAACCCCGGCACGCAGAGGAGGAAGGAGACGGTTCGCAAGCCCAACGTAAGACCCAGGTACACTAGCCTGTGGGGTCGGGGAAGCACAGGGAGAGGGAGAGAGCAAGAGAGAGTGGAAACTCAGTCTGTTCAGAAAGCCTAAAAAGGACCTCAGTACACCAAACTCTCCAACAAAGGCCTGTCTTTTAAAAGTAGCGCCACAGCGATCTTAAAAAATAAACAAAGAAACACCTCAACAGGTTTTAAATGATACCAAAATGATTTGATTGCATCTTTTATCATTATATTATAATGTTATAATGTTGGAATCATGTTGGAATCAAGAAGCCAAAATTCCTGTAACCCATGTTGTGATACATGGTTTTCTCCGAGTTTAGCTGAGGTTTTTCAAACGATAGGTAAGGTAACTGTGTCACAATAACTGACAGTATGTTCACAGAGGGGAACTGACAGTCACAGAGCTGACAGTACTCTAACAGTGGGATAACTGACAGTCCTTTAGGCATGTCACAGAACTGACAGTACTCTAACTGTGGGATAACTGACAGTCCTTTAGGTATGTCACAGAACTGACAGTACTCTAACAGTGGGCTAACTGACAGTCCTTTAGGTATGTCACAGAACTGACAGTACTCTAACAGTGGGCTAACTGACAGTCCTTTAAGCATGTCACAGAACTGACAGTACTCTAACTGTGGGATAACTGACAGTCCTTTAGGTATGTCACAGAACTGACAGTACTCTAACAGTGGGCTAACTGACAGTCCTTTAGGCATGTCACAGAACTGACAGTACTCTAACAGTGGGATAACTGACAGTCCTTTAGGCATGTCACAGAACTGACAGGACTCTAACAGTGGGGTAACTGACAGTTCATTACAGTCATAGGTGCCTGACATTCGTCTTGACGGTACCTGTAGGCTGTGGTGTTATAAATCCTGCAGGCCCCTCTGCCGCCACACCTCTTAAACCCCCACTTCAGGCACGTGGTGTCGATGATCGCCCCAAAATATATAGGAGCTGGGATCCCTGCTGTGGTGCCATAAACCAAAGGGGTTTCATCATTTAACAAAATCCCAAGACCTCATCTGCAAAGTCAAACATGGGATGGCACTCTGGAAAAGTGACTGTTCAGAACCTTCGGCTTTACAGAAGGACCTGCTTCTATGCTGCTCTCCTTGAATTGTAGCAAGGGATAAAATAAAATCAGGATTCAGCACACAAGCATGCAAAAAACAATAAACCCTGCAAGTCTTAACAAGTCCACATTGCATACGGATTCTAACCAACTGGACTTCCATCCACACTGAAATGCTGTGACTTGGTTGAATTCCAAAGTTTGTGAACAGAAAAAGTAGGCTTATGGCAGACATTTAAGGTTGCTATAACTGGTTAATATAATCTGATATTAATCACTGCTCATGTCGTGCTTTTATTTTTCACAAATTTCACAGGACTCACCTAGGGTTCGAGTAGCCAACGTGTGTAATCCCAGTGCTAAGGATTTAAGTTCAGGCTTGATGCACCTGCACAAGGAAAATGATCACTGTAAAAGGTATGCAAATGCAGCTCTGTGTATCAGACACGCTGAAAAAATGAAAAAGCAAGGAATTATTTTGTCTACGCTATTACTTGACCTGTGTTATAAACAGTGCTTTACAGCACGTAGTGCCGTTCAAAAATGTTAGTATACTCTATGTGATGCAATTTCAGACAAAATATAGTCAACACATAGTTGTACATTGTGGACATCACACTTAGTGTGGACATCAGAATCTATAGGCTGAGCTGAGGAAGGTACTTCAACCATTCTCAGTTTATCTATTGCAGGCTAAGCAGACAAAACACATAAAACAATGTTTTCATTATGAATTTTCCTTAGAAGGATGATGACAGCGTCTTTTGTCATACAGAATGTAAACGGAAACCCACTTGGGTAAACAAATGCTAGATAGACTGACCCAAATGAAGACCAGCAGGAACCGCCACAAAACTAATTTTCCTGAGGCAGTGGAGACATACCAGTGCAGTTAGCAGGTCAAGTTTTGTGAATCCAAGGGACTCCTACAGTGTGTGTGTGTGTGTGTGTGTGTGTGTGTGTATGCACACTCAATGCTCACTGTGCTCATGAATGCACTAGACTTGAAAACATTTGCCACAAAACTAAAATTCAGGGCAAGTTCATGTAATCCAACATTATATGTTTGTATATCCAATGAACATAGCTGTACATCTCTGCAGTATTCTCTGTTGTATTGTTTTGTCTGTATCACTGTGCCTCACCAAATTCTCAATGCATTTACTAATTAAAACATAATATTCAAACAAGCAAAACACTAACAAGCTTAATCAAGAGTACCAGCCATTTTTTACAATAATGAAAAATAGTAAATCTTATTGCTCCACCAGTTTTTTTCTGAAGAAAACAGAATGTCTAGTCCTCAGGTATTAATGCTAAAAACACAACAGAGAGTACTTGATGTTTCCATGGTGACACACAGGAACAGAGCTGACCTGATCAGCAGCACGTAGCCTGGCGTCCCGCCCAGCGAGATGATGAAGGAGCTGATGACGGACAGGGCCAGGAAGTAGGGGAAGATGCGTTCGCACCCCTCCCTCTCCCGGCAGTGCCCCACCGCAGCCGTGAGGTTCCCGGGGGCCGAGCCAGTCACCGACACCGCCACGCACCTGCAGCGCTCAAACACCTGGGAACACGGGGACGAGAACACGCTCATACTCCCACACCCCGCTCACAACTCATATGCAGTGCCATTATCCACGGGGCGGCCAGCCCTATTTATGGAGATTCACCGATTTACTGGTGTGTGTTGTTACTCAACCATTCATTGGTTAATTTAAGCGGTTGATTACACAGTTAACCGACTTTACATGGTTTGTGCTGCTGACTTTAAGAAGAAAACAAAAAACATGCAGAACATTTGGCTCTCCAGGACCAGGCTGCCAGGTCTCCGTTATGCACTCTAGTCCTGCAGTCGTGAAACATGATGTAGCACCATTATTAAACTGAAATACTGCCGTCAAACAGCGCTACATGGAGTCATTCGACTGTAGAGAAATCCCAATCTAAAATCCCAATAACAGAAGTGTGTATCTGTAGTTCTGAGCAGAACACACATTCAAATTAAGTCCACAGTAAAGTTATTGCCGACATGAAATTACAGTAGATACATAGTCCGGGCAGATTTATAGCAGAGTTTCTGTTCAATCCTTTTACACAGGACTGGCTATAAATTGTGACCGAATTCTCAGAACCAACTGGATAGCAGAAGATGTTGGTTATTCCTATCTTGTTTACTTTTATGATTTAGCAGATGGTAACTTTACATAGTTGCATACCAAAAAAGGTTTACATAACAAAGAACCGGTGCTTCATTGCTGGTGTAATTTGGGTGGCAACCAACAGTAGCCATTATGATATAACAATTCCACAGCAGTCAAAAAACATTATTGTATTTAATAATATTGTATTTAACAGCACATTACAACATACTGTAAAGCATACATCAATCTTGTGTTACTATGTAATACGCAGAACCAAGGTATAAGTTATTCAGTACTCTCATTTGGTAGTGGTATTTCTCCTAATTGATAACTAAGGTGTTTGCTCCTATTATCCTTGTGAAATGCCTCACTTTTGAATATCTTGCCATTGGAGTTTTCTGCATTTGAAACCACAAGCCAGATCAGGGTTTGTCTGAAACTTTTAAAGCTATGTCTTAAGGCAGAGAGAGCCTGCTCTGGTCATCAGTGTTACTCCATAACAATAATAAGATGAACTCAGTTTCATCTTATTATTTATTTGACATTAGAATAATTATGGGCTCTTGCATTTGATTTCCTCAGGGAAAGCTACAAGTCCCAGACTTACAAAAGAGACTTGAATGCATGCATATGGGAATGATTAGCCCAGTGACAGTGGACAGATTCTGTGTGGACGGGTTCCATTCTGACATCACCGTATAAAACATCAGCAGGTTTCCCCTAAACACGTCTCAACAATAACCCCTCTGTGAGTTGAAAAGAGGGGTGATTGTTGAAACGTGTTTAGGGCAAACTGCTTTCACACCTGCCAGCCATAATTACAGGAAACCAGGCCTGTTCATGATTTTTGTGCATGGAGGGGTGTTAGGCATTGCTTTGTATACATTACACTCATACATTTCGTGTTTCCATTTTTGGTCAGTGTCTGTGTATCAGTATTTTCCATTAAAATTCATTCAAATTGAATCAATACTAGGAATACGCATCTCTGCACTACACAACCCCAAGCACACAGGGTGTGCGTAGCTACAGCGTACGTGTACAGTACATGTAGCGATGAGTGACACTTACCGTGTTCTTCCCAGAGCCGCTGGACGACTGGCAGCCGGCCAGACACGGGGAGATGTAGGTCACCCCGTTCTCCCCGCACACAGGGTCCCAGTCCCTCCCGGAGCACAAGCAGCCGGAGTTGCAGTCTGCAAACAGCGCCCTCTCATGGTAAGATATTCCATCCACTCTATCGGCGTTAGTTCATGCAGAGAGGGAGACGATAAAAAAAGAAAGAAAATGAGTTACGTCATTAACATTTGCTACAATGACAATCAGGAACTACGTATATTATTAGCAGGCTTCACTGCTTTGGCAGTGATATAATGACAGATTTCAACATCGTGCCAAACAGCCATGTCAGTTACATGGTTTTTATTAAGAAGCCTCACTGTCTCAACACTAGGACTGACAGCCAATTATCCTCTGGCTACAAAATGAAGAGTGAATACCAGAATAGTACAACAGTGACTTAAGACTCACCAAATTCCTGTTACATTTCAGACAAATTGTAGTGGTGTAAATATCCAAAATCTAAATGAAGATCATTCCCTTCCATGTTTGTTGTGTTTTATCACACTATTAACGTGACTAACTAGCCATTGCATTCCTGGAGGAATTATATAAGAATTTATTTTTTCTATATTTTAAATGCCTCCGACTGGACTGCACCGTGTTTAGGGGTAGAAGCGTGAAGACCCAACCTGGGAATCAAATCTACAGCCCCTGGGCTGAAAGCCTGCCCAGGCATGCTACTCCCAGCTAAATACTGCATCGAGAATCACTCCACATTCTCTAAGAGCTCAGAGACTGGTGCGTTATGGAATGCCTTGTTTGACAATATGCACATTCAGGTTTTAGACTTTAGGTATGTTTTTAATGCATATTCTAATAACCATTGCTCTCCCTAGGTTATACCCTCCTTAAATTACAATCTTGATTATGTCTCTCAGGCCACACTGTTGTTTTATATTTACCTCGTTTTAATGCTGCCCTTTTCATATATGTCCTTTTCTGCTTTACTCCTTTGTGTTTATTATTAAGCAGTTGATTACACAGTTGCGGCTCATTATTATTTTTACTATTATTATTATTAGCCAAGTTAATAGGTCTGTAGCCAAGCTCCCTGCCGACCTACCCCTTGTAAGACGTCGTTATCCCTGCAACCTTGGAGTTCTCACAGCCCAGGGCGAAGAAGAAGACGGACAGGAAGTAGCCCAGGAGGGAGGTTCCGAACGCAAACTTGGCCGCTCCCATGATGCTCAGCTTAAACTTCTTCATGACCACGCCCCCTGAGAATATCCCCAGGGCCACGGCCGGGATATTGATGACACCTGTGACAGAGGCGCACGTTTAGGGAGAGAGGGGGCCTGAATAAGTCCAGGACACTCATAATCAAACACCCTAATTTCTATCAACGCAATCTCATACACAATTTAAGTGAAGTGGTGAAGCCAAGAGAGGTTAGAAAAATAAGTTTGATAGTTGAAAGGAGTATTATTCACCACGTCATCCTCCCACAACAAAAGCTATATTACTATTTAAAATACACATTCCACACACAATTTCAAAGACATCGTTTTACAAGAAGTCCCATTGTTAACACCTTGCTTTCACCATGAATACTAAAACCTCAGTGTGAAGAGCATTACGGTGAGATAAATATCTAAATGTTAGAAGCTTGTCCTACCCATCAGGAAGTTTGCTTTTGATGCCGACTGTCCATAATGTTGCTCTATGTATTTGGGCTTGTAGGTGACCATGCCAATCAAGGAGTTGAATTGGATGATAGTCACACACAGATATATGAAGTACACAGGGTTTCCAAACAGGTTTTTCAATGAGGGTAGAAATTCTGCAAGAACAACAATTTTAATTGTTATTAATATTCATAAATGTACATTTCTTTTACTGTACATTAAACTGATTTACATAGGTGAAACACTAAACACACAAAAGCAGTGTCCTGAATTTTCAAACCTGTGCTACACTATACTGCCACCTGTAACTGACATAATCTGCAGAACAAAAAGCTTTGTCTCTCAATGGCCAGCAAGAGAGGGCTACTCTGACCTGAGTGGCAAACAGGGGTTCTAGCAGAAGTGATATGAGGTCAACATGGATACAACTCCAGGTCTTGGGGGCCCTGTGTCTCCAGGTATTTGAACCAACTCCGTGCTACCTCACCTGACTTCACGACTTTACTTCCTGAACCAAGCAGGTAAAATTTTATTTGTGTAATCTAGTGAAATCTGGTGGTGTAGTGCATGCTGGGAGTAAATACCTGCAGACACTGCGGCCCTCAGGACCTGGACTTGAGTAGCCCTGATATACATTATCAGAGCTGATATAACATTGAACTGAGGCTGTTTGTTTACCTTTTGCCATTTCCATAAAGTTGGTGGGTTCCTCTGGCCTGTACTTGGGCTCTCTGTGTGGTGAGTCCCTGATGAAGTAGGACTGTTCCGGGGAACACTTGGCATCCAGCCGGGGTGCTGACGTTGGCAGGGATTTGGGCAGGAACCAGAAAGGGACGGCAGAGAAGAGGGTGATGACCCCGGCTATCAGATAGCCCAGCCACCAGGCCCCCACCCAGCGAGCGTCTCCCGGGGTGATGGTGATGGTCTCTGCAGGGAGCGAGGGAGATTTCACAGGCTAATAAGGACGCTTACCAGAACAATGCAGAGCCAGCATATTAGTCCAATTACCTAAACATATGCTCTAAACACTGCTTGGGCTTTCTCTAAACTAATGCTCCTCACTCCTGGGCCTGGGGAGCCACAGGGTGTACTGGCTTTTGTTGTTACTCAGCACTTAATTGATCAATTAAAGCAGTTAATTACACAGTTAGCTCACCTCACTTGGTTTCTTGGGTCTGAATTGATTGAAAACAACTGAATTGGAGTGACGACCACTGCTCTAAAGGACTTCAAATATTAAAATATAATGAATGAAATGCCGTATTTTTTCTGGGTTTGTTTGAACTGCATTAAACCAGATGACACAGCCTTCCCACTGTAAGTGCAGAGTCAAGTTAGCCAAAATGTCATGATATTATGCAGTTGAGTTTAGAGGAAACAGGAAACCTGGTTCAGAGGGCAATGTTGGCTTTTTGCATAGGAGGAGACAGCATCTACATAATACTAGCATTATACTACATTGTATTACATTACACAACACAATGCAAGCTACTAGCATGAATAGCTGTAAAGTAGGGTGGGAATGGCATGACCAGGCCTTCACTTGTTCTTGTACTCACCCATGTCAACAAAGCCAATGTCCACGTATATTTTGGCACACAAAGATCCCAGTAAATAGCCAAACACTGGACCAATTATAGAGATAGTTTGAACGCATCCTGAAACACAGAAATAACAAGCCAGCATGAGTTTCACACCACACTGCAAAAAGAGCCAGAGGGGTGACAATCCCAGCTTTCTGTTTAATTGAACAATGTTTAAGTGAAAATTTATTTAGAGAAGGCACGCAAAATTACGCCTGATAAGTGTCAATCTGTCATAACACCAAGGAAAGTAAGTATAAATTACATCAAAAAATGAGAAAAGTAAACAAATCAATTGTCTAGTAAAATAATGCATAACACCAATTAAATGTAACAGCGCATGATATATAGTCACGCTTAAGTCTGACCTCCTGAGGACAGCATGCTCGTTTGTTTACATGGATACATTACCGATGTAGAAAGCGGCGTTTTCCTCACGAGCATAATCGTCGATGTACGATATTCCCAGTGGCTGTACTGGGGTCTCACCGATTCCACGCAAAACATTTCCCAATAAAACGTAGGTCCACATGGAGAAGCTGGACTCCCGTACACACCCTTATAAGAGGAGAGTAACGAGAGAAAGAGAAAAACAGGCAGCCATGACTAGAAAGTCGGACAATAACTTCCGTAGAGTACTGCAGCCACACCAAAAATACTTTTGCTCCAATCGCCTCACAGCAGGAAGTTACCGAATTTGAATCCCGATGAGGACCTTTTTGTGTGCAAGTTTGGTTTCTGCTGAATACTCCATATTCCTCCCATAGTCCAGATATATACAAGTTAGGCTAAGTGGATGGATTGGTGGCCTGTCAGGGTGCATTCCTACCGCTATTCCAAGCCCATTGCATGCTGGGATAGGCTCCAGCACCCCCCCCCCCCCCTCCCACCCCACAACCCTGATCAGGGATAAGTGGATATGAATGGATGGACCTTTCATCTAAGATCAGATCATGATGCCAAACCATTTCAGCATTTACTTGGATAACAATGCCAATAACATGTTAGATCTTTCAAAAGCATATATTCCTTCAAAGAACATTGATAGTAGGCTAGGTTTGAGGTTGCTTCATCAATTATCTACAGAAAATGGAACAACTGGACACACGGAACACCCATGTAAGCCTGGGGCTCCACATGTGAAGGGAACACGGCAGTGTTAGCATGGCAGTGAGGGAGTGGGAGTGATGCCTCTTACCTGTACCGGGCAGTGTGGGGCTCCTGTCGCCTGCAGGCAGAGGGTCAGGTGAGCTTGCTGGACATGGAGACAGGTTATTGGTTGAGTTCACTGAAGATCTAATTGATGTTTCGAACTTATAGCTGTGTACAAAACACCAATGCGACTGTTTAGCAGTGGAGGGGAGAGAGCACCACGCACCATTAGATAACCAGACAGGGCAAAATAAATATGAGCAATTACAGTACCAGAGCAGACTGCATTTGAGTACATTTGCAGCAAAGATGCATCGTTCATCCTGTGGTCCTGGTCATTTATATACTTTTGTCTTCCAATATCTGGTTAAGCTATATGATTTATTCTTCACCCATACAGTGCAAATCCCTTAATGAACCTACTGATGAAATGATGTAGAAATGCTTCTGCCCATAATGATCTTTAGCCAGGTACTGTAAATATATTATATAACGCAGTTCATTGCATCCAGTAATAAACTGAAGCAAATAGCTTGATCAATACAGTCGCAGGGAAATATAAACATATATTGTATAACAGGTGAAGCTGTAAACAGTCTATGAACTGAAAGAAAAGAATGCTAGCAGGGAAATACAATAGCAATAGCTTGACTTGGCCACTGATTTATTATTCTTCATTAGTCTCTATTTGTTGAAAACAAACAAAGCCTATCCTAAAAGCTTTGATCAACTCACCGTCCAATAATGAAGTGTGGCATTGCAATTAGGAATGTCCCAATAGACATTAGGAAACAGCCAATGGCAATGATCTTTGGTCTGTGTAGTTTGGCTCCAAAGTAACTCACGAATGCTATCACCAGCAAATTACCTGTGGACAGGCATGACAGACTATTTTAGTAGGTGTGGAGAGATCTCTGTGCAGTGCCAAAAAGGCTTCTATCTTTGTGCCAAAAATCTCACTACAGCGCTGCTACTATTGGCTGCTGGGTCCTAACCAGAAACATGAACCAGAACATGGGCCAGAATCCAAAATCTGAATTGTGTGGATAATGTGATTTAATAAAGTTTTTTTTATTTTCTTAGAAAGTCATAACAACTATTGACAACCGGCCAAGAGGAGGTGCCAGAGGTAGATATTGTAGCTTCCTGAAAGAGGCCAAAAGGTAGCCCGCTTTGTGCATTTTCACTCGATAGCTATTAACTCATATGCTAGTCAGCATTCACATTTGGTTACAAGACTGAAATGTGAGGCGACTTCACATTGGAGCACCAACAAAATAAGGTACACTTGAAGTCTGTGTGAAGAAAGCTATGTCTGTCAATAAACAGACTAAACATAAGTAAAAGTTGTTGTTTTTTTTACACTCACTGAGCACTTTATTAGATAGACCTGTACACCAGCTCGTTAATGTAAATATTGAATCAGCCAATTATGTGGCAGCACCTAAATGCAGAAAAGCATGCAGACATGGTCAAGAGGTTTATCTGTTTTTCAGACCAAATGTCAGAATGGGGAAGAAATGTGATCTAAGTGACTTTAAACATGGAATGATTGTTGGTGCCAGATATGGTGAATATCTCAGAATCTGCTGACCTCCTGGGATTTTCACACAGTCTCTAGAGTTTGCAGAGAATGGTGTGAAAAACAAAAAACATCCAGTGAGCAGCAGTTCTGTGGGCAGAAACACATGGTTAATAAGAGAGGTCAGAGGAGAAGGGCCAGACTGGTCAAAGCTAACAGGAAGGTGAGAGTAATATAAATAACCACACATTACAACAGTGGTATGCAGAAGAGCATCCCTGAACACACAATGTGTCAAAGCTCTCAACTGGATTGGCTACAGCAGCAGAAAACCAATGTCTATAAAATAAGTCTAATAAATACCTAATAAAGTGCTCACTAAATGTATATTATTTGTTGTAACCTCCGCCAGTTGCACTCTGCCTGAAAAAACAGGGCAAAATTTGGCCCTCGTAAACTTCGGCTTTGTGGACTGGTGCCATGAGAACTGTCTGGGGACACAGGTGACGTGGCTCTGACAGCCAAGGAAAGAAAAAAACGGACTCTATAGTTAACCTAATTGGCTGAAATAAATCCCACCATGTTGCCTGGACTGCTGCTCAGTTACTATGGAAACTTGACTGGCTGAAACTGCCTTTGGACTCCTGAGTGGAAGCTGGTCTGAAACGTATGGTGACCATATAGCACAAGCAGGTGCTCTGCCTGTGCATGAGTACGCAGATAACACCTGGCCCTTTTTTATTATTTCTTGTGAAAGCCCTTTCACTGAGCAGTGATTGAGAGTGCATGGTATTTTATTACAGAGGTCATGAAGCCCCACACATCCAGCAGTAAATTAGTGATGGACTGTGAAACTATACAAAAACTAGTCAATGGAGCTTACCTGATAAACTTAACCAGCATCTGTGGTTCCACTAGAAGATATTTCGCTCATGGAATAATGCTAGTAACAATATGAAAAACTGTTACGGCTGAAGTAACTGTGCCTGCTTATTATATTGATTGTAATTGTGGAATACATTTAAATGTATTGTCCTCCAAAAAAACGTAATACATGATGATTGCTTATGTGACGGCTACACATAATGTTTCATACATTAATGAAGAATTCAGCAGGGACACCAGGGAGGCATGAAGAAATGTTACATACCTACTTCAAAGCTTCCGTCAATAACTCCAATTAAGTAACTGGGAATATCAAATCGTCTTTCCAGCTGAGTTATTGTGCTTTTCATGTAGCTTCCAGATAGGGCCTTCGCAAAATAGGCAAAGGATAAGGCAGCGAGAAACATCTAGAAAGAGACAAAAAGTAAGAGAAAGCCTTTAACTCCATAAAATACTGGATACAAAAATATTGGTTGACCGTACAATTAACTTGAAATAATGTGACAGTGTTGTAAATCATTGTGAAATTCTCAAACTTACAGATGTCTTGTTTCTACTTTTCTTTGACAGTGCCATGGCAAGCATGTCAACAGACAGAGCGAAAATTAAATAGTGACAGGACACAGAGAGGGAGAGAATGAGCAAAAGACACCCATTTATTTAGCACCCAGCGGTAGGAGAAAGAGAAAGAGACAGAGAGAAAGAAACTTAAATAAAAAAAAAAAAACCTTTACTTTGAATTTAATATAACGTGGCCTTGGGTTAAATGCAAATAGCATTATGTTTAAACCCAGGCCTGGGAGGAAAATGCATATGTACATAGTAAAACATCAAAGAGGCACAGCGTGAGGAAGCATGTGTCATGTTTCAATAGCGGCGAAGCTGAAAACGCAGACTGGACAGAGCGAGGATCAGGAGGGAGAATCTCGCACATGGAGCCAAACACAGCCAGTGACTCAGGGCTGATAATTGGGAACAGATGATGGCTCATGTCAGTCTGCCGTACGTGAGGGTTGAAAATAACACAAAAGTGCTGGGGGTGCATGGGGAGCATTGTGTTCAGTCCTATTTTCAGCAGCTGTTCTCAGCCACACATCCTAAGACTTTTCTATTTGCCTTTTTTTTTTTTAAGAGTAAGGATTTATTAACAAATACACCAGGGCAGCGCTTCAATTTTCCCTTCAAAGGACATGAAGGGATCTATTTCACTGAACTGCTTTGTTTTCTGAGAGTAAATGTCTCATGATGCATGATTCATCATTTTTGTTCCGGCACACTTATATTTACAATAGAATTGCACCGGTATATTTCCGCTGCAAAATGTTCCCAGTTAGTATGTATAAATACAATAATAATAGAACTCTTCAAGGTAGAAATAAACTCTGTAACTCACAGTAAGATACAGAAAGCCTATTCACATCTCTTCCAATGATAAATGTAATGCTTGTTTTGAGTCTCAAATTCTGTTCTGGATTTGAACACTAAAATGCATGAACAGATATGGATACTTTTGGATCACTGACTCCCAGTACAGTTTCAGATACAACTAAAGATTCTAGATTCTAGAACTACATTGTTTTTGATGATTTTAGTCAGCTATTCAATGCACCAAGTGGTAATGTTTGACAACAGACCTTTAAAAGATATTCATTACAACATCTGAATAATTTTCTTCATTTGAACAGAAGCAAAACAGCAAAAGCAAAAGCAAAAATTCACCCCTAAATTTCATGAGAAACATCTGGAGGTCAGACACTGCTCTTTAAACAAAACCCACACTCCCAGTGATATCAAATATATCAGCAGGAGTCTCATTTTGGGAAACCTCATTCCGGTCTACATTTCCATATAAACTTGCCTTTACCGGAGTCTGGCATGTTGTCTTTAACACAGCCGTGTGTGTGTAGTCAGACATTAACAATGTCTCCCTCGTGTCCAGAGCTCTGAGAAAAAGATATGTGAACTCATCCCACATGAGGTTTAGAATTCCCCACAGGCGGGTGCATAACTCAACACGTAGCATGTCATGAGTACAACAAATCACAGGGAAAAAGAATAACAAACTTGGGACAGAAAGGTCTCTGCGATCAGTTGACGATGCACCCGGCCGACTGAGTGTTTCACCTTTCTCTGCAGGCAAAGAAAGCTTCTACTGTATAACAGCTGCTAGTACTGCGTCACCACCAGCAACAAAGCAAAACACAACTACCTGTGAGACATAACCTTCATTGTGCAGGTAACTGTGTTGCAAATCAGTGTATTACCTTACTGGGAAAATAATATCAAATTCACACAAGTGAGAGGCTGCATGTCCTCTGGTCCTCTGGTACTTTTTGGAGTTGTTTTAAAATGACAATAATTTATTAGTTATAGGCAGTTGCTTCCACATTTTGATTCAGCTAGAAGGACACAGATGTTTTCACCAGTTTAAGGCACTTAGCGTTGATCTGGGATTGCATCATTACTTTTTATGTTTCAGAACATAAAGACGCAGGATCTTCTGCAGTGTGCCTTTTCCATTTAAATGCATTTCCATGTTAACTACTGAATTCTGTGATTCTGTACACGCTCACCAAAAGGCCCTAATTATACAAAATATGTGCACTCCTACGGCACAATTACTTGCTGATGTCAATAACAGTTGTGGTGATAGGCTGAACCCAGACACCTCAGCCTTGTATGCATCTAGTATCAGAGTGGAGTCTATGCATCTGAAACCAAATACTCACACGTCACCCCCCTGCTTACTTCCCTCCACTGGCTGCCTGTCATGGCTCGCATCAAATTCAAAACATTGGTGCTAGCCTTCCAAGCAGTTAAGGGGTCTTCCCCAGCTTATCTGCAAAAAATCATCAGACCCTACACCCCTGCCAGACCTCTTCGTTCAGCCTCCACAGGCCGCTTGGCACCTCCCCCTCTCAGAACCTCTACCTCACGCTCACGAATACTGTCTGTTCTGGCCCCACGGTGGTGGAACGAACTCCCCGTTGAGGTCAGAACTATAGAATCTCTCCCCACCTTCAAGCGCAAGCTGAAGACACACCTCTTCAAGCAGCACCTCTCCCCATCCCTCCCTACCTCCCTGTGACCCTTAATTGTTGTCTCTGTGACTTGCTTTGTGTATCGGTATTTTTAGTTGGCTAGGTAAGCAGTGTTTGGATAGTTAACTTTGGTCACTTTTGCTCTGTTTGTTTGTTTGTTTGTTCAAAAAAAAAAAAAAAAAAAATCAATAAAAATAAAAAAAGGCCCTTGTCCTTATCTTTGTTGTACAGGTAGCAGTTGAAATTGTACTTCCCTCTAGGGTCTTTCAGCGAACTTATCCCTGGTTATGGGTATGCACTTTGTTGTACGTCGCTCTGGATAAGAGCGTCTGCCAAATGCCAATAATGTAATGTAATGTAAAACCAAAGCTGTAATTAAAGGCTAACACATGCTGCAATACCACATACTTACCATGGGAAATTAGCCAGCCTTGTTGCTAGGGTCACATGATTATTATTATTTTAAAAGAAAGAAAGCTAGGACAAATGACAGAAATTTCACCTGGGTAAATGTGATTGAGAAGTGATGTGGCAGTTATACTCATTCATAGTTTATCCGCTTCTGGCTTCTAAAACAGGTCAGCGTTTTTAAATGCAGACAGGGAAACTTGGGTCCTGTGATGTTAGTTCTAAGGGGAATTGTTAGCAGCATGAGGCTTTTGGTTAGTGATGAGAAACTGGGGTGTGAATGTGAGAAACTTGCGACAAGCGAAGCTACTGACTGGGACAACAAACCAATTAAAAGGTTTTGCAGTGCAGAGCAAAGCGCTGTTTTCAGTTCAAAACAGTGGGTCGTACATTTCAAAAATTTTGAGGCCAAACGTCTCCATCTCTAGTTTAAATGGCAGGCCCAAACTGTGGTGCCCTCTAGCACGCCCTCTCTGCTCATGGACAGCAGGCACTGGCATATTTAGCTCAGATATTTCACATCTCATGCCAATTCATATCAATATCATCAATACAACTGCAATTAAGGAGAGAACAAGAGAGAGAGAGTCACAGCTAGGGCCATTAAGGGCTGCTGTTGTAACTACCCAAACCCTCCTGCCAGCCACCCAGCTTCTGCCAAGAAAACAATCAATTATCTCTGCTAAGTCCATCTGGGCATGCGACAGTTCCAGAAGAATACAGGCCTTGTTCCTACAGTTTCTCTAAACTCACAGATTCAAACTGGGTCACAGTGGCCTGGTCGTGGTCCATAGTGCCACCCACTGTTTGTATCCCTGACCGAGGGGGGTTCCAAACCCGCCCCCCCCCCCATAGGACACAAGCCAGTGGGCGCTGGACTCTTCTGAGCAGTGGAGCCTTTTGGTTAATTGACTGACCCTGAAAGGTGAGATGCGTCATTCAGAAACTGGTAGCAGATGACAAATCCTGCCTCTGACAGAGCCTACATCACCTCACCTTTTTCCTGGCTGAAATGAAGATTTTCCTGTGTTATACTCCCCAAGCTTGGCAGGCTACGGACTGCTAATGTTTCTGCAGTCTTAAATTAGACTGTTATATCATGCATTATTGCCATTAAAAGCAAGGATTCAGGTCAGGGATGAAATTGTCAATTAACTGTATTGAACGGTAAATATCAAAGTTATTTGTTATATGTAAAATCTAAAGCACTATAAAAGTTTACACTATAAAATTTGAACATGTAATTATGTATTACAGTATATATTGTTTTCTAAGCTCAAGAAAGTAAAGCTAAACATCATTCTCCAGTCATCCAGCTACAGGATATAATACATTTTTTTTATATTTGATCTTAATTGTTGCTCACAATCATTTCCTCTGAGCCTCCAGTATCTCATTACCAGTTATACTGTTCTGTGACAGCTGTAACCTTATTGGTTGCAGAAATACATGCACCTAACCCCTGTCTCAAATTCAGACACAAACTTTACCCAGCATGCACTGCCCACTTACTCTTGTAAATACTTGCTGGAGCAGCGAGTGCCAGAAGCTTCTGCTCAGGGATGGAATGCAGCATATCAGCAGAAGCAATGATGTCACAAAGCACACAGAGCACAGGGAGAATCAGTCATGCTGCCTGACAGCTAACAAAAATGTAGCATAAAATATGACGTCGTAAAAAAGGACATTTACATGGCTTCCTACAGTACATGCCGCAGCAAAAATCCAAAAAGTTGTAAAATCTGGGAATCTTTTCTCCCCCAGGTTACACACTAATGTTCAGAGGACGGAATACAAGGACTCTGTTTGGTGTCAGTCTGGCAGAGTAACACTCCCATGAGACTTTCACATACTATTGGAACATTACATTCTACATTACGGGTGGGATATTAAAGTGCTGTGTCGTTGGGATGTGAACGTTCTGTGTTATGGGCCAGCGCTGAACGTGACCCGGAGTTGCATAATTACAGAGAGGGTGGGTTGGCATGTTCTCACTCTTCTTCTCTGGTCATTTCAGTGCATGTGATCTGACATTAGCAGTCCTCCAGGCCAGTAATTGCACAGCTCAACTAGTGGATTGTATAAAGAATAGAAACAGTGTGCCACTGGAGCGGTATCCAAGGTGTATAAAATTGTATATACCCCAGCAATATACAATTAATCTGTAAATGTTTTGGACCCAGTTGCTTTTTTGTACACATTGCTGTACTTTCAGGGTATTTGGTCATTTTGATCCTTGAAGAACAAAAATGTACTTCCACTGTCACTTTACTTCTGAGAGTGTGATATACCCATAACATCCAATCTGCACTAGCAGATTCTTTATAACATTCCTTCAAGCAGGAGGGAGAGTGTTTTAAAATTCCCACAAATAGTCTTCACTACGTTATGTCTCATGCTCTATGCCAAAAAAGGAAGTCAGAGGTCCTTGATCTGACAATCGATATTTATTGCAAGGATTGAAATCCAAGTGAAAATCACTCTGCCGTGTCTCCACACTCTGGAAAAACAGTATGGCGAGTACGGGCTGCCTTATAACAAAATCATGAATTTGCAATTGAGCGTTATGAATCACAACTTGTCCTTTCTTTGGACTACTCTATTCATTCAGACAGCCATTTTGTATAATGCCATTTTCAGCCAATACATTGTCAGTGTACAGTCACTGCAAGCCTCACGTGCACATGGCACTTTCCGATCCACATTTCAAGAGGGAAAAAAAAAAGAAAAAAATCCCCTTGGGGGAGAACCATACTGCGAGACTTGTTTTATGATTGCTCAAAGGAGTGCTAAACCATTAACTCTACAAATACACAAACATACACACACATACCCAGACACACACACATACAGTCCAGTTTTTGGACACAATTTTTGGTGACGTCGATGGGCCAGTCATTAAATGAAAAAGATTTGCAACCAATCAATAAACATGACTATTCAAGATCATTTTAATTTCTCCAATTGCTTTGTTCCCCCAAAATGTGGGGCAGAAATTCCTACAGTACATGGCTCACCTGATATGGATGTAAATACACTCAAATCAATGCTGAAAGTCTGCACGTTAACCTCATATTCACGGTTTCATTTCAGATCCAGTGTGCAGGAGTACAGGGCCAATGATGTCAGTGTATACCCATTGACATGCAATGTGTACATGTACAGTACACAATTGTAGGCGAGCATGCATGCGGGCGTATGTGTGTACAGTATGTGTATGTTTAGTTGCTTAAAAAGCAGATTATCTTTCTTTAAGAAGCTTTTTTATTATTGTTTAATGCAGCTTTAATCCTGCAGCAAGAACAAGCTCTCCATTCTGCTTTCATCTACAGGAGCCGAACATTAAGGGGGGACTTTCTATGGCACTGAAATATCCTCCAGGCCTTTCAATAAGGCTTGGGCCTATGTTCAGTAGGTAAACAGAACAATGCGTAATTCCACTTGTATTCTGTGGAACTTATCTTGGAAAAATAAGTACAGCCTGGCAGAATTTTACATTAAAACACATTTAAAAAAAAAAAGAAAATGGTCTACAGAAGTTATTTTGTGTACAAACCTGGGTACAATTCACTCAAATTTGGCATGGCTTTTATTTCACCACACATAGCCACATAGACAGCAGCCAATAAAGGAGCTTAGCATTCTATGAACTATTTTAAAATGTTGCATTCTACAAACATTTACATCACTAAGCAACATTTCCAAATTGGGTTGAGAGACATCTCTATTCAGTGCCCACCATGGAAAGCCCCGGCTTGCTTTCTCTGCCACCCAGTCATAATTTATGCTGGAAACGGGGTCGTTTTATGTGTTCAGTTCACAGGCTGTAGCCCCAGGAAATGTCTCACTATCCGGAGAGGCCTGCTGGGTCGAGACGACACCAGGGTCTCCTGCTCTGTGGGTGTCAGTGAGAGAGGGGCCCTCTTCAGACCCACTGGGGTCTGGCAACTTTGAACATGAAATTGATTCCTATTCAACTGCTCCAGCTCCCCCATACCATCTTTCTCTTCAAAACACTCGCGATTCACCCAGAGGAGGCAGCGGGGAGGCAAAGGAACTACCTTTGAATCGAGCCATTAAGCCGCTCGCTAGGTGATGTATATTTGTTCGTTGTGCAAAGCAATCAAAAGCTGAAGCTGGAGCAGGACAATTCACATTCACAAAGCACATTTCTAAGTTCAACCGGCTGTGACCGTTCTGGACCTGGGATCTGGGACCTGGGAGGCAAAGGACGGAAATGGGGACTGTGGGCATGGCCAGTCACATGAAATACTCAGCAGATGAAGGATGATCATCTGTTGAGTATTCATTCCTTTGGTATTCCTCTGGTTCAAACATAATTTCAAGCAATGCTACGTACGTCTGTACACCACTGCATTTTTCAGGGTAAAAAAAACCCTTAAGAGTTCCATAATTTTGGCTTCCGTGTCCCAAGTGATATATTTGAGATAAAAAGCAAAAGGCCATCCAAACCCACCATAGGCCAGTGAATAAATCACAGCATTACTATACCACAGCATTACTGTCCCATATCATTATGATAACAGGGATAACAACACCCATTTCACTTAATTTCATATCTGGGTAGTGAATGTACTGAGGTCTTCACGTTTTTGGGTCATTGTGGAATGCAAACATTTCCAGGGTCAGGCACAGAAGGGCAAAGGGCCTTCAACAGTGAAGAGACAGGACTCGGTTCTGACTTTGACACAGCAAAAGCAGATGCTTTGGCTCCAGTTGCACTCCAGGACAGAAACTGAAGCCCCAAAGTATCAGTTGCTGTGTCGGTTTCTGTCATATTATAGATGCATCTTCCCCCTGAAATCTTCCCCCTAAACAATCTTATGGCAGTGCACACACCCAAGACCATCACCCCCTCTTCCCGACCCATACCCACCTCAAACCCCCAAAAAGACCACATGACGAGCCCCAGGGCAGATAACAGAATACTGGGCCAACTGGCGTAGTAGCGTAGTGGTTAAGGTAAATGACTGGGACCCCTAAGGTCGGTGGTTCTAATCCTGGTGTAGCCACAATAAGATCCGCACAGCCGCTGGGCCCTTGAGCAAGGCCCTTAACCCTGCATTGCTCCAGGGGAGGATTGTCTCCTGCTTAGTCTAATCAACTGTACGTCGCTCTGGATAAGAGCGTCAGCCAAATGCCAATAATGTAATGTAATGTAACTGTGCAGGCCAATTCTGAAAACTGATTATTTCTGGTCTCTATTCATAAAATCTGCAACATTGTTGCTGCAAACAAACTCCTTTGCTGCACAGTCAGCTTGGATATACCACAATTATCTTGCAGTATATCATCAGTCACATATCTTGCCCCTTAGCCCCAATACAGTTAAAACAGGGCAGCCCAATGCTTCTCACACAAGGGCCCTCAGGCAGGCTTCCTACAAACGTGCTCATCACTGCTTAACCAGGCCATGTTTTTGGCATTCTCCTCTTCGGGCATTCAGGTGTGTGGCATATCACTCCCAAATGTAGGATCCAGCTGAGTGAAGGTGGGAGGTCTTCAGGGATCCTACGGCTCGTAGGATGAAGGGCCTGGTATCGCACAGCTGCTCCCAGTGATGAGCAGAGCTCTGCTGGCTTCACCTCTAAATTTGGGAGTCTGACACAGTCTACATGTAATTTTTCTCAAACTAACCAGGTCCATTATTTCAGCAAAGCTCACACATTGTGTTCTCAGCATGATTTTCCACAACAAACCGTCAGACTGTATGATCTTCTTGTATGACTTCTTACTACTTGCACAGCAAAATAATACCACATGCTATAACCAATTAAAGATATGGTGGATTGGACTTCATTTTTAGTTGCTGCCGCTAGGCGGAGCACCTTTCCAAGAACACGGTTCTGTGTGTACGGCTCTTTCAATTTGTTAATTGTTACTTCAATTTGTTAATGGGGCGGCCCGTAGTGTAGTGGTTAAGGTGAATGACTGGGACCCATAAGGTCGATGGTTCGATCCCCAGCTCCAGGGGAGGATTGTCTCCTGCTTAGTCTAATCAACTGTACGTCGCTCTGGATAAGAGCAGCTGCCAAATGCCAATAATGTAATGTAATTCATTCATTCATTCATTATCCTAACCCGCTTATCCTGAACAGGGTCGCAGGGGGGCTGGAGCCTATCCCAGCATATATTGGGCGAAAGGCAGGAATACACCCTGGACAGGTCGCCAGTCCATCGCAGGGCACCCACACCATTCACTCACACACTCATACCTTTTGTGATTGCTTCTGGCATGGGGGGGGGGGGGGGGGGTGCAATGAGCTGAAAAAAGACAAGATGGTAATGTTTTATCAAAAAACAGCTTAGGTTTTTATTTTAAACTGTCTCCTATGATCCTTCTGCAGCAGCTTGCATCCTAACAAGCAAAGACCGAGCTGGAATATAATGGTGTTTTTTTCTAGATTAAACTGAGCTTTGAATGCAAATGTTTTGGGTTAGCCAGCAAAGACTCCAACAACAGTGATTCAGATGTCTCATACCAACTCAAATAGAAAACACATCTCATCTCATTTGGAGATGGCCTGTTAGTTAACACACGGGGCTCCTATCGGTCGGAAACCTACAAACACAATCAAGCGAGACGTGTAAGCAGGGATGCTACATTTCATACAGGCCACTTGGGTGAGACTTCCTACTGTGCCTGGTCAGAGAGCCTGATGTTAGAGTAGTGGCTGTGTGGGGTGTGGAGTAGCCATCAGTCATACTGTATGCTAGAAATATCCCTGTGAATGCAAAAGTCTGTAGCAGTAAATGAGCCCAAACATTAACACCCAGCAAGGCTTACGCACGGTCACAAGCAGCTGTGCTTCCTTATCAGATTTGTTTTTTTGTTGTTGTTTCGGGGAAAGGGTGAGAAGGGAATTGGCTGGCTCTCACAGATTGGACGGATCTGTGCCCATACCTTTAATTTAGAGCAACAGGGCCGCTGACCCCTTGGTGCTGAGGGCCCATTTCCAGGGGACCATCCCTCCTTGGCTCGTGGTTCCATGCTCCACAGAAAGATATCCTTTTCCTTGGGTGAAGTTTCCCCAATGAAATGTCTTGGCATTGATGCGTGCACCCCTGTAAAGTCAAAGAAAAAGCTACATTTTTCATAGCACTAGTTTAAAGTATACAAACTAGTATATATGTATGTGTGTGTGTGTGTGTGTGTGTGTGTGTGTGTGTGTGTGTGTGTGTGTGTGTGTGACCTGCACGCTTTTATGGGATTTTGATGTCTACACTGAAATTCCTCTCATAATCCTTTTTATAATTAGGATCAACAGTCCAATGGGATTATACAAATTCTTTCACTGTACATGGAAATGAAGTCGATACCTTTTTAACAGGTTTGACTGTGTAAATCAACCTAGTTATAAATATAGATATTAATGATACTGCATACATACTCTATATTAAAATCAATAGTGCAGAAATATTACAATCCATATATAATAGATTACTCAGTAAAATAAACTCATTTTTGTAAAGCATAGTCTTGTGTGTTACGCAACTGGTGTTCTTAAAAACTGGACTCAGTGATTAATTTTCCCTATATGTTTTGCTCTACACAACTGTAAAAACATAAATCACACATTTCATCATACACAACGTGCTACATATCTGTTTTAGGTGAAGCACCACATTTGGTAGACAGCCGGACATTCATATATGGTTGTTTAATCGATGTGACTAGCTTTTAAGGGTCAGACGTCATGACAACCAGCTCTGTATCCCTGACCACGCGCACTTTGCTTAATTAGCCTCATGCATATTTTGCCGACGCGCACTGAAGCTCTACTAGCTCCAACACAGAAGACCACCTTCCATAATCCAGGTGTTTTTAAGCACTTACGAATAACCATAACAGTCTTACTAAAGTAAATAATAAAAGTAAAAATCCTAATAGTACTTATGAAAGACGTCGTGATTTTTTACACAACACATACAGGAATATATATCGCAAATATTAATCTAGTAGAGGTGGATATTCACTATTTAAAACTACCACAAATAATGCCCATTATCAAAACAAAATTCAGTGGAATGTGACTTACAGGATGTAAATATTATTAATTTCTCACAGTTCAATGTGAAATTGAAAACTAACCTTTCACTCACCCACAATTAGAAAACGTGGTGGAGAAGGTCGACAGATACAAATACTGTAAATACTTGACCATGAAACTGTTTCGCTACAGCCGATTTAGCGTATTGTTCCCGCTCAACGACGCGCTACCAATGGGAAAAAATTACGATTCCAAATCTAGATAGAAGCTCCTTTTCTTGCCACACCGAGAAAACTGGAAAATGATACAACTTACCTTTGCCGGGTATTCGAGAACGATTCATAAACTACACTTTCCCTGTACTCTGGGGGGAGGATCGGGGGATTATACAACCTATGGATTTGCAAGTATTCCCGATGATGGTGAGTGCAATCGTATAGACAACACTGAAGAACTGACTCACGCCGAAACTTCCCAGGAAGGATGGCATATGCATAGGGTTTCGAGGACGTCTTTGAAGTATTTCTCAGGAGTTATTGTCAAATACACTTATTTCCTTTTTGGGGTTCATTCGGACATTGTTTCCAATAGAATAATCTTTGACGTCAATCAGCCAGGTTTAACAACAGCGTCCCCGAAGAATTAAACAGTTTCAAGCCTTGTTTAGTTTGTGCAAGCTGCTCGAAGAATTCTGAACATGTGATAACGTTTGTGGGAGCGAGCGAGAGGGAGCTAGAGGGGTGCTTCTCATCAAATGCGTATGGAATTGAATTTGCCTGCTGGAAATGGTCACAAAAATATGGGGAAACTTCTGGGACATTCAACAAATATGGTAACAAATACGGATGTATTGCATAGATGGCGATAAATTCTCAAATCTAATCTGAAATCTTAAATGAAATTGTGATTATATTTATTTATTTATTTTTCGTGTTTCACAGAAGCGCGTGCAGGTTATTATCGGGACTCTAGATGCAGTAACATGAATGAACGCTTTGCGTCTCGCCAGAAAATTACTACGCGACTTATGTTATAACATTGATTCATTAAATATTCATTATAACAAAATAGGATACACTAATACATTACAAATCAAATTAACCTCCTCCATGAGTTTGCCTTGAAACTATGAGTTTGCCTGTGACCCTATTCCAGGTACACATCGAAAACATCCGATCATTATTGTTGCAGGAAGTGGTGGCTGGCACATACGTGGATTTTACCCCAAGCCCCGCTGTTCCTTGTGCTTTGTCTCCATGGAGACAGCTATGTAATGCTCTTGTGCTCACTTCCTCATAAACATGTCTCTGATTATTATTTATGTTGATAGAGTTTTAGCAATAATGCACAGAGGGATAATGTTCAGTCCCATACATTATTCAGTGTGCTGCATCTCTGCTCAAAGATGCTCGCCACTTAGCCTACTCAATAATCAAATCCAGATTTTTAGAACACAAATTTGTACTTCATTGTCTGTATTCGTGAAAACGCTGATGAAGTCAAACATGTTGTTCTGAAGTTCCTGGACTGGAGTGGACTATGAATATTCATACATAATCAGACATTATTTACAGGTGCCAGGAGTACAAAACAGACTAATGATAAAAACAATTCCCTCCCATTTTAACAAAGGTTTAATTAGCAAAGGTCTTTGTCAGGTATTGCAGGTTAAAACACTATTAGCTCATTATCTTGTTTTGGTGCATTTAATGCCGCAACTTCAGTAATTTATCGCTTAGTTGTTGGCATCTCTGATTCTAAAGAAAGAATACATTACACTCCATCTTCAGCTTGTGCCTTCTTTTTTAGGAGGGGCAGTGCAAACATGCCACAAACTGGCGGTGTCAGAACCATCAAAACTATTGGTAACAAGAGCAGCCGCAGCAATCCTAGGAAGTGTTGACACATTTCGCTGTGTTGATTGCTCTAAGGGGATTCACCCGTTTTATCTCTGCCAAACTGTGAAATGTGTGAAAAGACATCACTACACTCTTAGCTTCCGCAGAAGTAATCCATTAATCTGTTCACAGAACATATTTGTTGGTAGAACTGACTTTGGCATCATATGCATTAATCAATGTGTACATTTAGTCAATAAATAGCTATGAATTCCATTCAAACAGCATACCATACCATTGTTTAAAATCCAGGGAACTAGAATAGCCTTACACAATATCGAAACTTATTATTTCAGTTTATCCTCTCTTAACTTTTAGTCTCAGCTGCACACACTGGCAATTTGTCAGTTGTATAATACCTCAATTGGAGGGTTGATATTGTGTAAGGCAGCTTTTCATCCATTCCACCAGTCCCATACTGTATATTGCTATTTTGTAATAAATAAAAAAGAACAAGACAGAAGCAGAAGTTAGTCTTTGTCTGTGGGAGTGGGTAATTAGTTATTTGTCGGTCATGTTCACAGATAACTCACTGTCTCTGCCTGTTATAACTGGCAGGGGAGCGCCCGTCCGTCTGATCGTGTGAAATCAAAAGTCTTTTGTGACTTTCAACTGCCAATCAAATATGATGTTGTTGATTTTTCTTTGTGAGCACAATTAAGTGAAAAGATATAGCAGCTGTTCTGAAGCATTTCTCACTACTGCGTGCAAGCTATTACTAAATAAATACATGTTCATCAAGTTATTCCCCATGAAAGGATGTGACAGTGTGTACTACTGGGTAGACCATATTATACTGCCATACAATCACTTTACTTAAAAAAACTTTACTTTTACTCTATCCAGAGTAGTGTACAGAAATGAGAACAGAATCAGTCTTAGCCTCAGAAATAGAAAATTTTTTCACATCACCACTGACGCAATTTTATAGTGTTTTTACATCTTGAAAGCTGCCATAGTTTCAGGTGTCTTTTGTTGTTTAGTGAGCAGAGCACCATTCACATGAGTATTTACAGTGGTAATGTAATGAGAGCAGTGAAACACACCAGCCCCCAATGGCAACTTGAAAGTGCCTCAACCCAAACATATGTGGTTGGAAATAAATGAAAAAGTAAGTAAGCAAATAAATAAACAAAAGCATATTCGATGTTTATTGAGTGGGGTGGACTGCTTCTGCATACGACCACACAGTGAAGTCATGTGACTGCTTCACAGCGGGGGCACTATTTCCGAGTAGAGAGACTTGCTCACCCCTGCTGCTAGAGGGGCTTATAGACCGGAATAGCTCTCCACTTTAGCGGTGTGGAGGTACCTTCCCACAGACCTATCACTGAATCTCTCCATGTCGTAATTCACTGCCATATTTCCCTCTGCTGGTGGCTTCTTTCTCTGTAATGCATACCATTAATGTACCATGAATAAACCACTGAAAAACACCATGATGCATGTATATAAAATGCTTAAAAGTATGTACATGTATGTACAGGTATGAAAGTGGTTTTATAATTTTTGTAATAATGGTATTTTTTGAACTGCCACCCATCACCCTCTGAACTGTACACCAACAATGCTTTTTAAAAAACAATATATTTTAGCCGCATTATAAAATGATAACCTTGTGCAGCCTTACTCTTAGTTCAGTATCATATCCACGACACAAACACGAGCCAGCCACCTCATACCAATGTTCTGTGGTATAATAAGAAACACATACGTTTACTTAGTGACTGGTATTAACGTCCTATACTTCAAATACCAGTCTATGACAATGGTTCAATACAATATTTCATCTTACCAAAAACAATTGCACACAGTGATGCAGTCATTTATTTATATAATTCCACATACCTGTAATTGACCCAGTGTCAGGTTTCGGGACAGGGGAACCAATCGCAGACTCAGGGATAATGTCAATAAGGCAGGCTTTAATGGCAAAGGGAAGATACAAAACATAGTCAAAGAACAGGTAATGGTCAGAATCCAAACTGACAGGTATGTGCAGGGCAGGCAGAGCGAAGTCGGGAAGTCCAAAAACCAGGCAGAGATATCAAAACCATAACAGGGAACAGGTATGGGGTAGAGGAAGCTAGAACTGGGGTAGGGACCAGAATAACAGAAAGACGAACTAACAACAAGAAACTGAAAAGGACAGGTTTAAATACACTAAAAAATTAACTAAATGATAAACAGGTGTAAGTGCTGGGGAACAGATAATAATAACCAGCTGGGAGAAGACAGGAAGGAAGTACATATATGGTGTGGGAGGCGGAGACACTAAATGGGGTACAGGTGAAATTAATGAAGTGAGAGAACTGACAGACTACAGTGAGCACAGAGGGTAACAAAGAACGAAAATGCTAAGAACTTAGACAAAAAAACAGATAACAGAAAAAACTCAGAAACTGACACCCAGAGCCTTTATATTAATATAGTACTGTAATCAGAAATAAAACACCCACTCTCAGTTATTCCAAATAACTGTAACTGATGCCAGGGTCTTCATGTCAGTGTTTATTATGTAATAATATCATCAATGAAACACCGGAAACACCCACTGTCAGTGATTTCATTTTAGCTATCCTGTTCTCCACTTACCAGTCCCTGACTCCTGGGGCCCCATGTTAATGCGATACTGTAATCAGCAGTGAAACACCTGCCCCAAGTGATTGCAAACCAAGTCTACTGTCATTGACCGCAGGTAAATGAAACTGGCAACTATAAATACATTCAAGCAGCTTATGTTCACAAGCTATATTTGGGGCAGGGGTTACTGTAGTCAGCTCGAGGGGCCATTGGAGGGAGGGGAGCTCCACAGGACTATCTCCCACACCATCACTTTCCTCAACTGTGCAATGTGGCACTGCAGATAGAGAAGCAGCCGATCATCACAAAGTGAATGTGCGTTCAAATGCTAAACAATGTTTTGTGCTTGCTTCTGTCCTATATTAAAAAGCAAAAAAGCTATGAACAGTAGCAGAATCTGAACGGTGGTACATAGCCTTAAAAAGGATAACTAACCAACATTCAACAGTAAGCAATAGTGTGTGCTTGCATTGCATTGTAAGAGATCGTAAATGACCAAATTTCATACAGTATGTGTGTATTCATACATTGTTGAGATGCAGAGAGTTTTATAAGATCAGAACAAAATACCCCACACTTCTTTATGTCAAAGGGAAAAATAGCCGTGAATGTGAACAAATGTACTGTATTGAACTGCAAAAATCAGAACCAGAGCCACTGCTAATTCCATTTTGAGTCTAAAGCTGACTTCCTGGAAGCCAGAATAGAAGAATAAGACTACTGGTTTTAGGCAAATCCTGAACTAATTAATTCAGAGAAACCACATCTTGAGTTTTGATTTATAATCCACTTAACAGTATAAGTGTTCTTTAGCCCTCCCTCTTTCTCAGTGAAATAAAATTCTACATTGTCTTGAAGTGCATATGCTGTGTGTGTGTGTGTGTGTGTGCGTCAGAGTGAGAGAACAGGTGGTGTTTAATGCAAATATAAATATCTTTTTTTCTATTAAAAAAAGCCCACTTCAAACCGTATTTGGAATGAAATTTATTTGGACACAGTAACTATTTCAAAAGAAATGTCAGGAACAATTGAAAGTTCGATGTCGAACCGCAATCCCACGCTAAATATACCCAAACTCTTCTGAGGACCTGGTTTAAGCGAGAAGTTGACGGATCATTCTGTGATTCTGGGAGATGAGACGGGCGGTTTGTTCAAGGATGCTCAGAGCAAAGTCAGCGCTGGCCACACCTGCACCCACATCACACAATCAACGCTGGCGAAGAGCAGGATGCGTGCTGAATGCCACTGAAACACAGGCCGATGAATACAAAAACAAAGCTAATTCATTTCAGCTTTGTCATTTCAATGTCAGTCCTACCAGGCAGATACACATTTCCCTTTGATCTGCCATTTAAATTTTCTCAACAGTCTGTTATGTCTGGCTTATCCTCTTGTTGCCTTTATCTCTCAGGCAAAGAGATAGCTGAAACGTGCGCAAGCAACGCAGTGCTTTCCTGAAGGGACACAATGTTTAAAATCTTTCATTCTCAAATCACCAATCAATCACGCATTCTGCATAGCGAACCACACATTGTATGGCTTATCTGAATGGGCTTCAAGGCTTTGCTGCTATCTTGACGTTCTTGAGTACTTAAATAACAAGTGCTTCTCTATGTTTGACTAAAAACTTTGTAATACTCAGCATCATTTTTCCTATCAGAACTGTACATCAGTGCTCTGTGTATTGAATTAAAGGTAGCCCCTTCACGGTCATTTAGAAATAAAAACGCAGACAACCAAGTACCACAGAATTAAATTCATGTTATTCAACTGTATTCACATTACAACATCCACACTGCTCAGTTTGTGACAAATAAGTTCTACATATTTACTGTATAATACATTATACCAAGAGGCACTTCCAGTAATTCTGGCAATATAGGAGCTACAGTATAGTGTCTAAATTACAAAAAACGGTAAAAATAAATAATCTAAAAGACTTTTTTGTTGTCATTTTAATTTTTTTTTATCTGTACAGCATATATTTTGTACAAAATGGAACATGAACTAACAATGAGTATTTCACTTAACAAATACTTGTGAATTACATATTCATCCTTTTTTGTATTGCTACATGTGTTAAGTGCAAGATACTAGTGAGAAGAACGGAATTATTCAGTCAGTGAAGTGCCAACTATATAAAAAATACAAGTCTCATTTTTCAGTTTACAGATTGTAAAGCTTGTTTGGTTCTTCTTGTAATCAATAATTAGGCATATTCATGATTATGGCAAATGAATAAAGACATGTAAAGACAAAAAAAAAATCATAACGCTATGGTGACACAAAGGAAGAAATTAGATCAGTGAGGGAGTGTGAACGTCTCTTTACCGCATGACCTGAATGACCTGTTATTCAAAATTCTGTATTTCATTATTGTTCCAGAATGCTCTTCACTGCTACAGCACTAAGGAGAACTACTGTAAATATAGAATTAGACGATCAATTCTCACCTACTGAAGGCAACGGTCAAATGCATGCAGGGTTCTAGAGGCCATATTTCGGCAGGTATAGATCCAAATTAAAATGTAACTCAAACACCTGGCAGAATCAGCCGTGATTCTAGATCTGTGATTCTAAATCTCCACTCTGAAGTAAAATAAATGCATGAAAATACAATGTACTGATGCACCCTCATACTAAAAATTTGTACCTGACATTCATAGCACAAGAAGGGCTTTCCCTGCATTTATGGGGTTGACCATCATGAATCTGCTGAAGGGATTGTCTTGAGTAGAGGCTGTATCATCATGGTGGGAAAATGATTACATTTTGTCACAGAAAGTTGCACTGTACAACAGCACAACACTATGCAATGCCTTCCAACAAACGGGGAAAAAACATTTGAAACTTCAAAAGCAAGTTGAAGTATCTGTCTTCGTGTTTCCTAGTCATTTAAAAAGTGTAATCACTAGTAAAAACTGGTGCACACAGCGTATTTCCTTAAATAGAAATAAAACACAGAAATAGGCCAGTTGAAAAAAAAATCTGACTTTTGGCCAAACAAGGCCAATATTTCCCATCAACAGAGTTCTTATCTCAGGCACTCTTTAAGAACTTTTAAGAATGGAGCTTGTCATGACAACATTACATGCGCAAACGATAGACATAACATGTTGCCAAATGAACAATAAAAAGTGTGACTAACTGGTAGTAATACCACAGTTTTATTAAGTCTCATTGCTTTAATGTATAGGACGGAACTTGTGAACTTGGGGGGCTGCAAGGAGGGAGGGGGATTTTGGAAAAAGGTTGCAGCTTACACTGGCCGTTGGTTGTTCAACCTCTCTGACACCCAGCAGGACTTTGTCACTGGGAATCTGACGTATGGAGGAACTGGGAATTATTGTAGGAGCACTGGAGCACTTTGGAATGCTGAAATCTCAAAATCTCAGTAACCCTGTTCTAACCGTAAGGGATGTACTGCAAGGTGAAGCCTTAACTACCGCTGTGCTAATATCTCCACATCGCTCTGACAGCTTCATTTGGAGGTGGAGGTGCATTTTCCTCACTGAGAGACATGCCCCGTAACTAAAATCGGGACATGGCACTTAGAGGTGGGGAAAAATGGAAACTAAAGCAAAAAAGAAAAATCAGTTAATTCCGAAGGTGGCTAAATATCAGCTAACACATCGATCCTGGTGCCCAGGGGCTTTGGAGGTGGTCAGTTCAAACAGCGAGCTAAAGTAACATAAGAATACAGCCCCTGCTGTGCTACTGATGCCCATGTTCCCAGCGAATGCATCACTGTTGCATAAGCTCGCGTATCTGAATCATGGGCTGTGGCCCTGAGTTACAGCCAGAGCTGGAAAAGCACAGAATACCAGGTTTCACAAGGGGACCCCTTCTCCCTCCTGCTCCGCTGTAGCGTGCCACGACAGTGTGCAAAGTCGCTCCCCCACCCACGGTCCCAATCGACATGGCCCGCTTCATCCACACCAGGGACATCGCGTGATAGAAAGTTCCGGCACAAACACAAGTGACTGTGAGACAGAATGTTCCGTCTGCACATCACAAAGGGGTGGAGTCTATTACCATGGAGAGAGAGAGAGACCCCTCCCATTTTCCTGCCACCCTCCCAACTCCCGGACGGAATGCAGCCTTCTACACCTTGCCTTCACAGCGCACCACCATTCCCCATCGACTCCATCTCCGGCCCCAATATTCCTGCCTGTGCAGAGAGATTTGTGGGAGGGAGGAAGCGAGCCCTGCTCTGCTGGGCCCACATGCGATAGCAGGCCTGTGCGTTCGCTGCAGTGTCTGGAGGGAGCATGCCAATGGGCACATCCTCCGGTGTGTGCAGCCTGCAGCTCTGTTTTCACCCTGAGCCCCGCTACCTGAGCTGTGCTGGAGGACTGCACCTGGGACAGGAGCACGGCAGGCACCCGACTGACCTCAGGGGTGAGTCAGTGCCAGTCAGCCATCAGGCCAAAACCCTGCCAGCAGAAAGTGTCCTCTCTTTGGCCTATCCTCAGCTACAGTATGTGGCTGGCCTTCTGACCACGGTCAGCACTGACGGGGTCAGGATCTACTGCACCGAACTGGCCTACTGGGAGGCCCACTGCCACACTGCTCTTAAAGTGCACTGCACCTTTGGTGAATGTTTTAATGTGACTGTGTACTGAAGCCATGTCATCCAAGTGCGGTAGCAGGCCTGCACTGGACCAACAGGAAGTAAGCTCTCCATGCTGGCAGTGGTCTAAGTAGCTGGCACACAGTCAAACCAGCAGTGAGCCTCAGAGGTGGCCTGGTGCTCTGCCGGGCAGAATCACCGCTGGATACAGTAGCAGAAGTCCCCCAGACGCTTGCCCCTGCCTGCTTACTCAATGCTACGAGCAGTATTGAGTAACAACTCAGATTTGTGGCAGGGAAAAATAAATGACTCCCAGATGGGGATCCACAGGAGTGAAAGTAACCGAACGCAACATGGTCAACTCGGCTGGAGCGCAAAAAAGAGAGCCAAAAATGTCCCAGGGGGCAACAGTCACACATGCAATCAGCTGCAGAGGAGCGCATGTGGCCTGCCCTCTCCAGGGACAGGGGCGTGTGATGTTTGAGCGGCGGGTGTGAGACCCGCGTGCGAGAGCAACTGACGATAACTCATCATGCGCCTCGCAAGCTTCCTGTCCCGTCTGCGGGCCGCATACCAGCACACCTCCTGAACCAACATCGATTGACATAACCCAGTTATTTCAACAGGTTCCACGTAACCGAGTCAGTGTAACCAAACAATACGACTTTGAGGCTACGCAGCTCAGTTACTCGGGGAACCTGTTGACATAACTGAATTAAGTTAGTCCAACATTTCATCTTTCTTTTTGAGTGTATACGGAGAGACTCCGGGGCTGAAAACACCCTCCTTTTCCCCTCTGTCCACTATTTATTTTTTTTCCCCCGCAGAGGGAAGTTGTTGAAAGGCTCTATTCATATTCACATTACAGACCGACGTGTGACAGAGAATGAGAGCCGTACCAGGGTCAAAGGGTGCGCTGTATGGGGCGCTGTTCTACTCCGTACACCTCCCACGTACTGTTACATTTGCTCTTAATGTGTTCAAACGGGCTCTATCCAATCACAAGGCAGCATGATGGCCAACATTCCATTCCACCTTTGGGCTAAATCTCCAAGGGCCAATAAAAGCTGGTCCTACTGTACAGAGACGGCTGGAACAAAGGGTTTGAAAACTTGTTCTGGACTAATTTTGGCAATTGTAACATCCAAAAAACGTATAAATCGGTTATTTGGCACTGCAAACGGAACTATGTAGTTTAAAAAAATGATTTGAATTCGGAAAAAAAATTGAAAATCTGAGAGCACAAACATAATTTTCAAGATAGAAAGAACGGAAGAGGAGGTACTGCTTTTAGTGTTCACCAGACTTGTTCGAAGGAGGAACACAGGAAACATCAGACTTGTTTGAATGCATGACGGCAGCCTCCAAATGCACCCTTTTTAATGAGCCTCCCTTCAAAGCACAGAATTCAGCTTTGTTTCATCAGCAGCTCAGCGGGCAAAAAAGAGCAGGCTGACGCTACGGTTCAGTACCACCCTCAAGGAGCAGGATGGACTAGTGATGGACCAGTGATGGACTAGTCACTGTCCATCACTGGGCATCGACGGCCACTGTATGTGTACACACCTGGCTCTCCTGCCATTCTGTGTGACCGCAGAGTGAGGTGTGAGGGGCAGAGGAACCGCTCCCTGCTCACCCATCCCCCTCGTGTGTGTGAACGCATTGCCCTCGAACCATGGATGAAAGACGGAAAGTTCCGGACCATAACGGCAGCCTTGGGATCCCCCGGGCGGGGGAACCAGAGCCCCCCAGAGGATGTTCCACTGAAGCCCATCGCCCGCTGCTTTTCATCATCCCATTACACTGCCCAACCCGCAAAATCACCACAAAAAAGCGTATTTAAAAATGTGGGGGGATTTCTGAGGGATGTTGATGCTCTCAGCTCTCAGGTATGTGGCTGCAACACTCTTCCCTTCTGATCTCTCACCAACGCATCCAGATACTTGCTAGTGCTAGAAAACAGTGCTCTTTTGAGCTACAACAGCAATGTGAGCCAGATGTTATGCTGTTCTGGGGACATTCTGTGCATGGTAAGGAAAATAATGCGCTAGCCTACACACTGTGTGGAGTCTATGAACAGACAGCGACCGTAATCATGTTTCATGACCGTTCAGATCAGAAGTTATTGCACTGCGAATCTAGTCAGACTATTTTCCCCGTTTCTGTAAAAATCATCCCACACCATTCACTTTGGATTACGAGGATTGGTCGATAGTCTGGTTTCTCTTTGAAAGACCAATAGCTCCCTGTTTAGACCAGTGTTCATTCTGCTTTGAGGTGTCCTATATTGTGTCTGTACACACGCAGACACAAAAGCTATGAACCACGAGCCAATGGTTTAAAAGGAAAATAGCTCAAAAAATTGTTCAAAATATATTGCAATGTGTTGATGATAGAAAGGATTCAAACTACATGAATTACTCCTTTAACAGCTAGTGAACCTTTTATACCCAATAATTTCCCTTTTTTGACCAGGTATATACAAGGAAAAATTATTTTAAAGTCTTTACCTGTAGGAAAATAAAATAAGTCCTTCTTATAATTACAAAAAGTACAGCACTCACTGGAGACAAGTGACAGCCAAGTAGATCTGTGAGAACTATCTTAGGCAAGCATAAATCACAGTAGGGATTTGGCTCGCAGCAATGGCAGAAACAAATGGATGTTACTGTAGATAGTCAGAGCTTGCTCTTATGTACTACAATACTGTGGAGGTGTTTGACAGATTTTATGAACGGTCTTAACCATAGCGGGGAAACAAAGGAAAAGGGACTCCATGTGATGTGAAACACTGCTGTTTTTCCTTGAATTTGGATAAAGCTTTTCAGAGCTGCGCAGCTCTATTACCCTCCCCATTCTACTCACAACAATGGAATGGGTGCTACTGGAAATCCAAACTGCTGACTGTCCATTGCAGGCGCGACTTGTGTCCCTGGGAAACAACATGAATGCTGTTCCATCCACGTGTCATGTGTACAACGCGCGTCATCGTTTTTTTAAAATATCATTGTTCTAAAAAAAGGTACTCTTACAAAAATGGACCAGTCCGTAGAGTCCACTGTGAACTCGTAGGATTTGGGGGTGTTGGTTAGTCAGACTCCCCTCCCAATGCGAGCAGGGGTTTGGGGGTAGGGTTGGGGTTGAAGAGGAGAGTGGTGGGAATGGGTGTAGAGTCTTTGTGATCCTGCACTATGGAAGCTTCCTCAAACGGAAGGTTGAGTTCTCTGAACCAGGACCTGACCTCATTAATAAAGGTGTAAAACATTAAAATCCTTTATGTACCCACCCACCCCCACCCACCACCCGCTACCCCTCCCACACTCCCATTACCCCAGCCCCAGCCTCTTCCCCACCCTGTTTCTTTAGGCACATATTCCCAAAACTTCTACAGTGTTGTGTCTAAGTGATGTGCTGGCAACAAAATATCAAGAGTCTGTTCTTTAAAAAACAAAAAAACAACGTTCTGGCTCTGGATACTGGCGTTCTGCTCCCTCTCTCTTCTTTTGGAACTTTCCGTCACTCTGGGTCCTCAGAAGCCGGGGTTTCTACTTCCTCCTCCAGGGGCTCTGTCCCCTCTTCCTCTGTCTCCACTTCCTGCTCCAGGGTGTCCACAGGCTCCTCCTCTTTGCTTGCTGGCTCTTCCTCCTCCTCGTGGATGGCCAGGATTGGCTCAGCGGGGTTGCTATGGCGCCCTGACTCCTCCTGCTCCTGTTTCTGGGCTTCCTCCGCGATGACCTTCTTCCACATCTGGTGGTTCTCTAGTAAGTGCTGGGTAATCTGGCAGAAGACTTTCCGCCGTTTCTTGGGTACCCGTTTCTCTGAGAGATTTGAACAGGAAACAGAGAGAGAATATGAGCCAACTGACATCATAGCCTTTTCCCAAGCTTGAAAGCTCAGCTTGGTACATCTGTCAGGGTTTTCACATTTTCACTTCAGCCCAGTTCTCCTGGACTGAAAGTCCTTGCCTAGAATGTCCAGGAAGTGCCACTCACCAGTAAATCACATCTAAATAACCAAAAAACATTGATCAAAATTGAAACATATGGTTGTGACTTATGGCCTGGGTTCAATCAATATTTGTGTTTAGCTTTGACTTACAATTAAATGTTTCAGTTATTCTTTTGCCAAATTAATTTTGGTGAATGCAGAACTGAGTGAACTGCATTTGTGAAGAAAAGCAATGTGTAATTAAAGGAAATACAAGGCTTATGGAGATACTGAAACTGAAAATACGGGAGAGTGAGAATGTTACAGAGAGGAAAAGCCAAAGACCACGTGGACATGATTGGGCTCAATTTAATTTCAATTCACTTAACTCAGGAAGTGAATTACAATGAATTTCCTGAATTGACCGAATTGAAACTGAACGGAGCGCCGGCCTGGAGGGCTGAAGCCCTGCCGCTCAGGACAGCAGAGGGCGGAAGCGCGGTCTTACGGGAGGCCTCGGAGCCTGTGGACGCGTCCTCCTCTGCCGTGTCCTCCTCCTCATTTTCGTCGATGTCTCCTCCCTCCTCCTCCTCCACCTCGGCCTGCTCCACCCAGTGGCCGGGGATGAGCGCGGCCGAGTCGTAGGAGTTGCAGAGCGGCCCCACGATGTGCGTGATGAAGGACTCCTGCAGCTTCGCCAGCTGGGGCGCCGAGCGGTCCATGAAGGGGCTGATGGGAAGGCCCATGCTCGACTCCTCGTCCCCCTGAAACCATGGAGCGTACATAAGGGCTAGAGAGGGTAGGACGGCCTAGTCTGGACTCCTCATGCCCCTAAAACCATAGAGCGTACATAGGAATTAGAGAGGATGAGAAGGCCCAGTCTGGACTCCTCATGCCCCTAAAACCATAGAGCGTGCATAGGAACTAGAGAGGATAGGAAGGCCTAGTCTGGACTCCTCATGCCCCTAAAACCATAGAGCGTACATAGGAACTAGAGAGGATAGGACGGCCTAGTCTGGACTCCTCATGCCCCTAAAACCATAGAGCGTAGATAGGAATTAGAGAGGATGAGAAGGCCCAGTCTGGACTCCTCATGCCCCTAAAACCATAGAGTGTACATAGGATCTAGAGAGGGTAGGACGGCCTAGTCTGGACTCCTCAGGCCCCTGAAACCATAGAGCGTACATAGGAACTTGAGAGGATGAGAAGGCCCAGTCTGGACTCCTCATGCCCCTAAAACCATAGAGTGTACATAGGAACTGGAGAGGGTGAGAAGGCCCCATCTGGACTCTTCGTTGCCCTGTGACAGCATCGATGAGCATTAATATACTGAACATGCCTTAACCTGTACCTGAGAGTAGTGCTGCAATAGTGGCTTTAATTACTATACATGGCAGGGACAGGCTGCATTTGAAATATATTCACCTGAACATCTTCCTTGTAAAAAACGTTCTACAAGGTCTCCCTTGTAAAAGAGACTCTAAAAGGTCTCTCAGGCTCTATATTTTAAAATGGGATTTTATAAATAGTAGTATCAGTACACATTGGAAGGTGTACCATACTTATTTGCATTTTGAGAAACATCTCCACAGCACAATAAATACTGTTCATATTACATTGTGTTATAGCATCCTCTTGACTGTCAATGACATCTATTCATGTTATAATATAATAAGACAGAGAACAGAGAGCTGCTCGATTCATGCGCAAACAACCGTGAGCCTCGCTCAACCATCTTCTTTTCTTCTCTCTCTGTCAAGGGCCCCACGCATTCTGGCCCTTTTGTCCAATCAGCAGCGCTCTTACTGAGGCCCCTGTGTGGATGACCCGCGCCCGTGCGTCACAGACACACTCAGCGCTTCCTGTGTCATTATTGCTGAAGTGTCCTGTGGCAGGAAGACACTGAGATGTCAGTGCTATTGCAGGACAGCACAGACTGAGTCATGGAGGCAGAGGTCGTGGCGTGTGCCACGGGTCGTATGTCACAGGTGACCTCCTCCCCCACAGTGAGGTCACAGCTAGCCTTTCTTACAGGAAAACAGCTTGAGAGCCACACCTCACATTATCAACCATTTTACTGTTTCCCCAAGGGAGGAATTCTGGGAAGGGATGCTGATGGAGGGGAGGAGAAGAAGATGGCGGTGGGGTGGGGGGGAGCCGGGAGGGAACACCGCAATCCCGACCAGACTGCCTGGAGACCCATCGACCAAGCTTTCAGTCCCTCGTTAACGGCAAGCACCATCCTCAGACAATAAAAGCTTGTGAGTGAGTGAGAGACGGCCTCTTTATGACTCAATGAAATTAAGGAACAGATGGCTACAAAGCACTTTGTAAGAATAGCTGGAAAAAAATGGAAGGCGTGTGTGAATTTTATGTAATGTAAATTATATTTCTTTCCCCCTTCATCACTGAAATGAATGAACATTTGTTATGAGGTAATGTGAAACTGTAGCCTGTACTTAAAATAACTGGTAGAATTAAGAGTGAAGTTCACAGCAGTTACACTGGAAGTGGGCTTAGGTCAATGTGGGATTTATATGTATTATTTATAACTTGCACTTCCACCTAATTCACAGCAGCTAAAAACCAGCTGCATGAAAACATATGAAAAGAGTTTGGGGCAGCTGTCACCCACACTGGCACACTGCAAAAAACATCTGTCTTAACAAGTATTTAGTCTTATAAGGAGACTTAAAATCAAAATATTACACATAATTATAAATGATTAAAATCATATTATTTTCAGTCAAGTAGAAAATATTAGCTTCACGTTACTTTTTGCTTGATAAGTACCCCCTTGAAATGAGTAAAACTGTCTCATCTCACCTGGAATCTTTTTCTGATATTCGGCCAAAAACCTGATAGAATTAAGATTTTCTGGACATAAGACAAGAACACTTGTTAAGTCTGTCTACTCATTTCGTTTTGCAGTGCGTTTTGGTGAGGGGAGGAGGGGAGCGGAGAGTACCTGCTCGTAGAACTCGTTGACGATGCCCTCGGTCCACTGCAGGTGCAGGTCCTTACACTTCAGCGGCCCGTTGATGTCGGCCAGCTTGATGCACATCTGGCACACCAGCAGCCGGTCGTTCTCATTGGACCAGTCGATTCCCGAGCCTACGTCGTCCCCCACCTGAGAGAGGTGTGTGGGTTTAGCGAGGCACAGTCCGCGTCACGCAGAGTACAGGCCTGTGCGCTGCATTCTGTTCATTCCGTATTTTATTTACAATAATGTCTGCTAATGTTGACATATCTGAAATGTTTCAAATATCCAGGAAATGTATTAAACATGCACTTTCTTTATTCCCGCTGTACTGCAGTCTACAAGCAAACACGCACACACAGACACACACACACACACACACACATTCTGATAAGACAGATATGCCATTGATTAGAGTGATTGCTTAATTTGATGGGAATGTCTACTTTAATCTGTTCATTGGCTTAATGAGGTACCGTAAATCCCAAGACTGTGACTCACTCCCCAGGTCTTGCGAACCGCTTGGTACTGATTGTTGGCACTAAACCTCAAACTGCCAACCGACTGCCGTTATCCATACATTCAGAAAAAGAGACTCCAACGATGAGAACACTTATTTTGCCTACTTGAGTAACTATAAGCAGAAATACTACAACAAATGCCTGTATTAGCCACATTTTTTCAAAATAAAAGTTATATTATATAGAGTGCAGCTCTTCTTTCTCCTAAGAGGATTTGGCACACATACGTGCAAGAATCACACTTTCATTTATTGGCTTGCATTTGGGACTGATTCCTAGATTGTTATATGAACTTACTCCTTTTACTGCATAGTAACACATTATTAAAACACATATTTATTTATTTAAGTAAAAAATCGTAATTGAATGATTTTTTAGGCCAAGTAAAAAAGTCATTTTCACATGTGTTCTGAGTGCCATGAATATTCTGAGAGTGATTCAAGGCTGTGAATCGCGTACTGGCGAAGCAGGCTGGCTCTCTGATCTCTGATCCGCTCTGATTAGAAAACTTCCTTTCAGCTCTTCAGAGAAAGAGAACCGGGGAAGGCTGGAGCGGTGAAGTGGAGCCCACGGGGAGTGACGTGATGGTGGTGGGGTTTAAACCGGGATAATCAGCGCAGTGCTGCTGCCGCATGCTGCCTCACACAATAAACACTGGCCATGGTCCTCTGCCCGTAATCAAAACAGAGAGTTTCCAGTAACGCGGCTTCTCGCCTGCACCGTCTCAAAACAGCCCCCTTGCCATTGCTTTGCCTAAACACAGAAAGGTTGGGGCTTCCTGTAGAGGATACCCAACAATATCGACATTGTTACCGAGTTACAGGAGTGTGAAATGTCTTTTAATGGTTGTGCTATGCATTAGAAGACCAAGACTAAAGCGATCGGTCACAGGGAGCGCTCAAAACCAACTAACTACTCATAATGCACTCCTTCCCACAGTGCAATGCGGAAATTCTGCTCTGTGTCAAGTCACCTTGGCATTGAACTCCGCCAGGAAGTCGAAGTGTTTTTTCAGGTCGGTGGCCAGTATGGCCTCGATGACCAGGAAACGAAAGCGCTTGAACTCCATGTGGTCGAGGTTGAGCAGGAAGTTGTACTCGGGGCGGGACATGAACAGGCTCCAGGCGGAGGCTGCGTGGTGGTTCTCCAGCACAGAGCGGTCATTGTACAGCACTGCCTGCAGGGGGAGACAAAGAGCCACACAAAAGAGAAATATAAAAACAATGCCTGAGGAATACTACTGAACACGATTTTCTGTGTGGCGGCCAGATTTGAGTCACATACCTATTTGAAATATTTGAACCCTTTAGACAGAAAAATTATTGTGGATTCTTCTTCATATGACTTGTCTAATTTGCGAACAAGATGTTTTAGTGAGTAACAGCAGGAGGGTTCATCCTGATTATGGCACCTTCATGAAAGTAAAAGTTGAGCTGCTGTGACAGATTTACACTCTATTATAACACATTATTTCTCAAAGCAAACAAGGGCCTGGGATTAATAGACTCTGTACAAATAAATGGAGTCTTCAGTTTCTTCAGTTAAGTACAGGTTGAGTTTAGTCATTGCCAAACTCTGCCAAATTGGGCTTGTTCAAATATTGACTAAAGCCAGGCTAGGATAGAGATGCCCTCCGTTCATTAAAGCATCTTTGCTGGTCTCCAGAGCAGTAGCACCCTCAGCTGCAATCAGAGTACACACTGTGTAGCCTACCTCAAGCTGTTTAAGTTGGATCCAAAAATTGAAATTCAACTCCCTCCACTCTCAGAAATAAAGTAACAAGTTCTTCAGGGATCTAATACCCAGTAATGTTCTCTTTGGGTAGAAATGAGCATTTTCCAAGCAGAAAAGATACAAAAAAGGTATACATGCTGGCTAGGGGTGCAATTCTATGCACTTATAGGGTACCGCACCAGAGATAAGCATTTGTACCTTTTTTGACACTTTCTGAGAGTGTGCGAACATAGAAAAGTATGTGGAACAATGTCTACAAATGTGAAACAACACAAACATAAATGCCGTAATTTCTTTGGTTATTGCACTCTGTGTCTGTGGCACCACTGCTCCAGTGGGTCATGATGGCTAATTTGGGCAGGTTCTGAGATCTTTAACATTATACATTATACAGATCCTGAGGTCTTCAATATTACACATTATACAGATCCTGAGGTCTTCAATATTACACATTATACAGATCAACATTACACTGAGGCGTCCAGCAGTGAACACTGCCGTGGAGCGCGCACACCCCACCAGCGATGATTCCCACCTGTGGTGCGCTGGTGGCCACCAGGAAGGCGTTGGTCCTGCCAGGGTGGTCGTAGTCGTGCATGGCGGCCGCCACGTACAGGGCCATGAGCTCCAGGGCGGGGATGAGGCCCGACAGGCAGCCGTAGCCGTCCTCCGACACCGTGTACGTCTTGGACACCAGGAAGCCCATGTGACTGTGGGTGATGCCGCTGTCCGAATCTGCACAGAGACCGCCAGGGAGGGCGCACTGTTACGCCACAGCAGGTTTATTCATAGCCAGCCCCCCCTACCCACACACACACTCTGGTACAATCCTCTTACACAGGTCATAACATTTTATGAAAATATAAGAACTGCTTAAGAGCTTCACGGCCATTCATCTGGCAACAGATCTTAAAACAATATTCACTCTGTGTGAGTCTGCACGTGCAGGCATGTGTGTGGGCACCTAGCTTATAGTCATATCGTATCAAAGGAATAAGAAGGACCACCATAGAAGCACATGCACTCAAATGGAACTGCACATATGTGTGTGCGCACATAAACAGAAACACACATGCAAGTACGGATGCGTGCACACACACACATAGGAGACAGGATCAACTAGCCAGCTCCTGTCAGAAACACACACACACACACACACTAACACACACACACACACACACCCCACACATGCACCCACAGACACACACACACACACACACACACACACCACATGCACCCACAGACACACCCACAGACACACACACACACACACACACCCCACACATGCACCCACAGACACACACACACACACACACCACACATGCACCCACAGACACACACCCACACACACACTAACACACACACACACACACCACATGCACCCACAGACACACACACACACCATATGCACCCACAGACACACACACCCACACACCACATGCACACACAGACACTAACACACACACCACATGCACCCACAGACACACACACACACACACTAACACACACACACACACACACACACCACATGCACCCACAGACACACACACACACACACACACTAACACACACACACATACACCACATGCACCCACAGACACACACACACACACACACCACATGCACCCACAGACACACAGACACACACAGACACACACACACACACACCACATGCACCCACAGACACACACACACACACACGCCACATGCACCCACAGACACACACACACACACACACACACACACACACACACACCACATGCACACACAGACACACACACACGCACAGACACACAGACACACACACACACACACACACCACATGCACACACAGACACACACACACACGCACAGACACACAGACACACACACACACACACACACACCACATGCACACACAGACACACACACACACACACACACACACACACCACATGCACCCACACACACACACACACCAGAGTCACTGGCGGAGCCGTGTTCGTTGATGAGGCTGGGCAGGCCTGGGACGGCCTGTGTGGTGAGGTACCATACAGCGTGAAGCACATCTGTGGCGTGGATCCTGTTGTGATCTGGAAGGGAAGAGAGCACCAGAGCTGCTGCAGTACCAGAACAGTCCACTAGAGGAGAGTCTAACACTGTCAGAGGAGCTGGACCAATGATTGAAGCGAGATAGCTCAACATAGTGGCTAATTCTAGGTACTACTGTTTAATCTGGGAAATATAGTAATTCAGGAGCATTTTAATACCTTCCTTACAGAGCACTTCCCCTACCAACCCCAATACTATAGCATTATGGCACCCATGTGTACACAACACTAAACAACTTCAACTATAACAAACACATTCTTGAACATTGAACACATTCTTGTTTTCCATGATAATTTAAATGTGTACAGATCAAATCAAGTAAAAGAGGAAGGAGTGTTATTCGGTGATCCATATTTAATACAGAAAGAGTTTCAGGATGGTTGTAAAACAGTTCCTCTGCCTGCCCTGTCAGTTGGCTGCTGCATCTCTCTCTCAGTGGTGAAAGTGTGCTTCAGGCAGCCTTCAGGCAGCCTTCACTCACATGGGATGTCCCTGTACCCGTTCTCCAGGGCGTGGAAGTAGTTCATGAACTCTTGCACAGGGATCTTGAACGTCTCAAAGAGTCCTGTGTCTTCAAACAGCCTGTACGAGACCTTAATGAAAGAGACACACCCATGAACTGACCACCCTTCCAAATAACAGAAATTGGATACAGTCCACAGTTCCCCCTTTCACATTAGTGCCTTCCACATTCTCATGAATTCAGAAGTTGTTTTTGCTTGTGTTGTTCATCAGTTGACCAAAGAACAACTGACAGTTTGTTATTTAAACAGCAGATGGCACTGTGGTGCCATCTTCAAACTGAAGCCTCAGCACCCACAGAGACACACACAAACATTCATTCACAAATACAGACCAATGAAGCGAGACTTTCTGGCCTGTCTGCCTGTGAGCAAGTGTGTGTGTGTGTGTGTGTGTGTGTGTGTGTGTGTGTGTGTATGTGCGTGTATGTGTAAGTGAGTTTGTATGGATATGTGAACGTGTGTGTGAGTGTGCGCACAATATTCAAAAACAAACCCTGAATGAAGAATGGCTACATCCTTTCCACCGCTAGATTTGACCTCTATCAGGCTGATAGCCCCATGGGCCAGACAAGCCCGTCTGTAGCACCCTCTCCAAGAGGTTCCGCTCATCAAACAGCTGCTGTTTCTGCCACACCCGACCCTGTCACCAAACCAGAAAAGCCCCTCCCTGTCTCTGAAGCGCTTCCCCAGCCCTGAAAGCATCCTGGCCCCGCAGACGGACATTAGCTCTGCTCATCTGAGAGGTGGTGGCTGTTTGCTGTGCTGAGGTCACGGCCGTCCGAGAGCTGGTTTCTCTCATTCCATTCCAGCAAGGCTGCTGCTAAACAACACGGCACCGCCTGCCTGCCTTTCATCTGGAGCCGTGAATGCTAAGGATCAGCACAGCTGGTGTGTGTGTGTGTGTGTGTGTGTGTGCACACGTGTGTGTGTGTGTGTGCGTGTTCGGTGTGGGGGTATATCTGTGGTGTGTGTGTATGTGTGTTTGGTGTGGGGGTATATCTGTGGTGTGTGTGTGTGTGTGTGTGTGTGTGTGTGTTTGGTGTGGGGGTATATCTGTGGTGTGTGTGTGTGTGTATGTGTGTTTGGTGTGGGGGTATATCTGTGGTGTGTGTGTGTGTGTGTGTGTGTGTGTGTTTGGTGTGGGGGTATATCTGTGGTGTGTGTGTGTGTGTGTGTGTGTGTGTGTGTATGTGTGTTTGGTGTGGGGGTATATCTGTGGTGTGTGTGTGTGTGTGTGTGTATGTGTGTTTGGTGTGGGGGTATATCTGTGGTGTGTGTGTGTGTGTGTGTGTATGTGTGTTTGGTGTGGGGGTATATCTGTGGTGTGTGTGTATGTGTCTTTGGTGAGGGGGTATATCTGTGGTGTGTGTGTGTGCTCTTGGTGTGGGTATATGTGTGTGTATGTGTGTACACGTGTGTGTTGTGTGTTTGGTCAAGTGTATATTTGTGGTGTGTGTGTGTGTCTGTGCCTTTGTGGCAATATGATTGTTTATGTATCTGTATGCTTGTGCATATGTGTTTGGGTCTGTTTGGTCATTTGTATGTACTGCATGTGGATGCATACATGTGGATGCATGACCATATGCAGTGTGTGTGTTCCTGTGTCTGTGTGTGTGTGTGTGTCCCTGTGGGTGTATGTGTCTGTGTGTGTGTGCCTGTGTGTGTGTGTTTTTAGTTTTTGTGGGTGTATGTGTGTTTTAATTTTGTGGAAAGCCTCACCTGGCTGAGTATACAGCCACGTTTGCCATGTGTCTTCTCCACCAGGCTGAAGATGGGGAAGTTCCAGTTGTTGATCTGGCACATCAGAGGATCCAGGCCCTCCATCACCAGGGGCTCTGGGGCCAGGATGGGCTTGTCCTGGGGGGTCCGACAGTACAGAGCCAACAGCCGTTAAACCCCACCCAGCGTGGTCCAACCAATCACCTCTATTTACAGAGTGTCTATAAACAGAGATGCTATAATCCCTCAGTCTACAACTACTCAACTACTGGGTGCATCTCTGAGTGGATCACAATGCAGTGTCTCTATGTGTATAAGACAGCAGATGTGCGCCTTTGTGTGGCTCAGATTGCGGTTGTTATGCATCTGTGTGTATCACTGTTTGTCTCTGGCAATGTTATGCATCTGCAGGGTACTCTGTGTATCAGATGGGGTTCATCTCCAGACAGCAGGTGTGCTGCTCCTGGCTCATCCTCAGGTAGAAAATGGGTTAACAACGTGAAGACTGGGAGTGTTGGGCTGCTGCTTTGTACCGCATTACACTACTGCTACAGACTTTGGTACATACAGTATTAGGTTGGGTAGCTTTGCATATGGGGGAGTTTAGTAGCTGTAGTATGCCTGTGGGTATGTTGGAGGACTCGTTGGAGGATGAAGGAGCGCTTCCACACCTCTGAGAGTATTAGGGGGTGCAGGATGATGCTGTCTGACGGGAACGTCCTGCACCCCGCCTGGGCGTCTGTGGGTTTCCTGCCTCGCTCTGGATCTTCGCTCTGCGCAACGTCACTGCTATCACTGTTGTTGGTCTCGTGGGTGCTGTCGTAGTCGGATGAAACTATCGCCTGATCATCTAAGAAGCGAGAGAGAGAGAGAGAGAGAGAGAGAGAGAGCTTCATGTAGTTGTTTCTTTTTTCCCAAATAAAATGGATGTCAAAACATAAAGAGTTGATTTGAAAGGCAAATTTGAATGAGTTAATTAAGGCACATGTGAGGCGCAGCACTCTGTTTACATTTACCCTCGAGGGAATGTGTGAGAAGAGAATGAGCGAGAGCAACAAGAGCAAGGAAAGAGCTGAACAAGAGGTGACCTTTTTACCTGTTCTGCGTATTCTGTCTCCTCTGTCCATCGACCCATCTCCAAGGCTTAATATACTGTACGGTCTCCCGCAACTGTGAGAAGGAGAGGGGAAGTCAGAGGTCAGAGGTCAGAGTTCAGACAAACATGCACAGAAAGGGCAAGAGCATGCAGGCTCCCAGAGTTCAGTGTGTGTGCTTAATCTCATGCGAATTCACAATTCTGACCCAATGCCACGCTAACTGGGGCTACACACGCATAATGGCTTTCAGAAGAAATAAATCTGACTTAAATAAAAAGGCTGACCTCCATCACCTCCACAACTGCATGTTTAGCACAGGGACATGGCAATGCAAAGGGCGGATAGAAATTAGAGACAGACACTAAACCAACTGCCACCCCTCACCAGCTCCCGAGACTCCAAGACACAACTAAGCCCAACTGTTCCCCACAGAGAAGTCACACACACAAAACTGCAGACAAAAAATGGGACACCTAATCTTGTGACACAACGAGCACGTTAACACTGTTCCTATGACCACAAGCAGTGAGGTGTGGCTCCAAGAAGATATGCCATTTTAGAATGCTTCTTCCAGCAAATTTTAGTCCAGAGACTCTCTCTGCCCTGGTTACGCTGAGAGCACTCAGCCAAGCCACCCACTGCCTTCTGTACCTATTCCCCAGAGACTGTACACCACACCAGGAGCGACAGCGTCAGAGGAAGCCAGCTCTACGCACGGTGGCCTGAGTTTCCAGTGGCGAAGCTCAGCACCGGCTCATCTTACAACCAAGCAACCAAAGCCTCAGTTCTAAGTTGGAGCTCGGCCATTGTACCCTCAGGCAACGCACTTCATCTGAATCGCCTCAGTAAATATCCAGCTATAAAGCGGGACAAATGCAGGAAAATGTAAGCCGTGTAATTTGCCTCGGATAAAGGTGTCTGCCAAGAGAGTAAATAATATTAACAGCATGATAGGAGTCATTCTTAAAGAATTAAATAAGGTTCATGATTTTACATTTTCAAGGCTCAAGACCCATGTTCGTCCTATTTTCTGTAGATGTTTTGGTAAGGCCCCCTTTTCCATAAAATGAAGTTGATTCAAAAGAGATGTGATTAATGTGGTTTATATAATCTCAGACAGGACGTCCCCTTGGCGCAGGGCCGAATGGTAAAAAATGTTCTCTGACGGTATGAGAGGGATTATGCATATACAGCATGGCATCTTTGCTTCAGCAGGGACAGGCAACACATCCTAAGATCCTCTTCCTCAACCCACTACAGGAAGCTCCAGAGGGAGATGAGTTCCCTAAGCCTGAAGGGACAGGCTTTTCACGTTCCTTCTGTCATATCTGCTTGATCCAATATGATGTTTCTTTCTCTCTGCTTTGCTGAAATTGCATCCATCTCATGCACTCGTACACACACACACACTCACACACACACACACACACACACACACACACACACACACACATCACAGGAATGCAGTCATACTGTACACTCACAAGCACAATTTATATAAGATTATAGTCTGATAGTCTTATTGTATAAGCCTTATACAATATTGAATAGTTTTCCTGTACAAATATATTAATGCTTCACCAAACAGTCTATACCAGCGGTCCTAACTCCTGTCCTAAGTCAGTCCTCAAAGAGAGTATAGACCAGTGGTCCTCACTCCTGGTCCTGGAGAGCCACAGGGTGTGCTGGTTTTTGTGTTCGGCTTAATATCAGCAACCAGGTGAGGTGGGTTAACTGTGCAATTAGCGGCTTTAATTGATCAATTAAGTCCTAAGTAGCAACAAACGTCTGCACAACCTGCAGCTCTCCAGGACCAGGAGTGAGTACCACTGGCCTATACTCTCTTTGTGGACTGAAGAAGACAGGACTGCAGAATAGAGCCCCCTGGTGGCAGTGCAGGGGGAGTGCAGCTGCAGGTCTTACCTGCTGCAGACAGTGTGTGTGGGTGTGCACCCGGGTGCGCTCTGTGTGTGAGTTAAGGCTTTGTGAGCGCTCGGCGGCACCACACACTCGCCCAGCGAGGCCGCAGCGTCGGGGAGGTCCACGGAGGGGACTTTGCTGACGGGGCTAGAGACAGGGGTCCCCTGGCTGGGGGACTGGCACGGCGATGCCAGGGGTGAGGTGTCGACAGGAGGGAGACCTAACAAGAGAGCACCCAACGTCGTGTAAGACAGCGCAAAGCCACGCCAGACAAAACAGTGTGAAACAACGCAAAACAAAACAAATCTAAAACATGAACAAAAACAATACCAGTGAGGTACAAAGCCAAAATCCCTCCACTTGGGCTTTCCGGAGTGATCTCCAGACAGAATGACTAGTGTAGCAGTAGCAGTGGTAGTAGGAAAGTGTGACAATTCACCTGGTAACAATTGTGCCACACAGTGCACTACACCTTAATAAACACTCTATAAAGCAGTAATAATCAAATTTTAGAGCAGTTATACACAATTTATAACAACTGATATTCAATGTTTTTCACACTTCTAGCACATTTTTATACAGTACATGAACTGCTAGGAAGGAGAAGAATTCAAAGTCATAAAAGTACCATGTATGCTTTATTAAGGCCCAATGAAGTTGCATGTAATAAAAAAGTGTGTCACTATAGTGCAACTATTCTTAGGCCTGACCCAATGGGCTTGAATATTGATTCAATTTCTACTCTGTGGATGAATTACTCTTGCCTGATGTACTGTACATAATACACAGATGCTTTGAGAGACTACATCAAGGTACACCATCAAGGTACGCTTCTATTTATAGCATATGTCCACAATACACTTCAATGGTTTTCGAGGGGGTTCTTTGCTTATATTCTATTAACATTTCTTCTGTCCTCTATGTCTTAGAGAAAGTGAAACAAGTTTGACATTGGCTTTACCTTCATCAAAGGTACTAGGGTGCCTTTCATTTCTATAGGTTACTGTTGCTTTAAATCCTTTTAACAATGTTCAAGTTATTTGTAGTCATGAGTGAGAGACACTCATACACTCATCAACAACCACATCAATACGACAAAACCTCTTCAGAAATCTTTGATAAGAAATTTAATGCTTTCCTATAGGGTAACATTTCACATTATGCAAGACTACCCTAAAATGCGACCTATTTTGACTTAAGGTCTACCCTGATAACTGGTGCACAGAACTGTATTAAGGATTTATAAAGGTGTTATACTGTGGTAATGATGGTGTTATAAATGCTCTGCGTAGGCTTAAGAATGCATACTGTTTGTAAAATGTCAATGATAGCTTATCTTTTGCCACATATGCCTTTACATGTGGCTGATTAGTGTGACTGCATACCATTGATATGGAACAGAACTGACAAGATTTGTTCCCTATAATGTGTCAAAATTATCTTCCACAAAAATATTTAAGCTGTACACAAGTGTTGAATACCACTGATACTGCCACTACAGTGACTCATAATTTGCAGCAGGGAAATAAAAACTTGCAGAAGTGGTATGAAACACAGAAACAAACACACACACACACAAAAGACATAGACACAAAGACACACATGTCCAATGCGGAGACAAAGTGAGCATCTTCTTGTTGCTCTGCCTTGAACATTTAAGAGAATAGTCCTGAATGCCCATAGTCCGTCTATCAGGTGGGAGTTACACAATGTGTCTTGGTTACCTATTTCAACAGCAGCAATTGGGGGACAGCAGAAGATGAAGGCCCAGAGAAAATGATTAAATATATAAAATAATCTGAATATAAAAGAATATTAAATATAATCAGATTTTAAAAATGTTGTAATTTTTCCAAATGTATAATGCAGACTGTGTGCGGAATGTGTGGTCCTCTCAGAAATTCATACCATTGATTGGCTCACATGAAGCCACACATTATTTTTTTTAAGAGAATTGTATTCGAATGGTGACTGCATTCACATCTGAAATTTCATTTTTGAAAACGGCATATAAGTCCTTGCATCACACTGGCTGGAGCGGTGAGCCAGCAACAGTAAACAAAATGAGTGAGATCATGATGGTGAGTGAAGGAGAGGGTTTGGCTTGTTACCAAGGTGACAAACCATAGCTCCAGAAGCCAATCTTTTGTACTTGCCGCCAGGCAGGTCCAGTGCACGATTTGCGCTGACATAAATCTGCGCTAGCCAACTATGGAGCTACATGCACTCTTCGTCCAGCACCAGATTAGCATGAAGCCTTTTGCGGGTTAGCTCAAAGGAAAGTACTGAAGGAAGAGAAGAAAGCTGGCACAGGGAGGGACGCAATTCCAGACTATTCAATTCCTATTCCAACCGAGAGTCACATTCAATCATCATCTTTGCCTGTTCAATCATTAGAAGAAAAATATATACACACTAAAAAAGTGAAAGTAATGGAATATGTTTGGAAAGGTTTGAACATTTCCCTCATCTTCAAAAGTATCAGTCTTCTTCCAACACTCCCTCGGTACCCGTTGTTTTCATAGCACTGGTTTTCCATTGTCATGAACACAGCTGAGTGCTGATGCTTTCAATTTGAATGCCTCATCAGAAATGAAAAATAAAACCTGCAGTCACACACCAGGAAACGCCAGGACTTATAATACAGTATTTCATGAAAAAAATGGCTGTGCGAGTGTTTATATATCTTTCAGATAAATTGGCCTTTGAGATCGTTTGAGTGGCACCCCCTCCTCCGTTAATGAGACAATAATTCAGAAATAAAAGCGCTGTTGTACTGGTGGTTGGACCAGTTGTGTGTAATGCGCAGCAGGTGTGGACTAGGAAATGGAGGGTTTTGGTTATGCAATCATTACATTATGATAATGTGAGCAGAGGGCTGGGGAGGATTTTTATTTTTCTGTGATGGGGTTTCAAGGGCTGCTAGAGCTGTTATTTAAAAAAAAGAAACAAAGGAAAATGATGTGGTTGGATGAACCGAGAGCTTGGCCCTTTCACCCACCCTTTCCCTGGGAACCATTAACCTTTTCCAGAGACCTTAAAGCTCATTTCAAGCTCAATTTTGACATAAATGTTACAGAATGCTAGCGAGATGGACCACTGTTTATTTTTCAGACGGCGATCTCGTGTGCTCTTGAAGACATCTAAATAAAAATAAGCTGTCCCATCTGTCAATTCTGTTTGTGTGTCAAGAAGATCCGCTGCATGATATAAAAAAAAATATACTTTTACGTCCTGTAATTCCCTGAAATGGACCTTTACCTGCACAGAGGCAGAGCATCAATAAAGAGATCACTTCCTCTCTCTGCAGAGAGCCGCACTCTCCCAAACGCAGTAAACACAGTCATCACTGACACCATCACAGGCACAGAGGCAGACTATACACTCACAGGCAGGCTGCATACAAACACAAATGGACATACAGACCCAAACACACACAAATATATACACACAAGCACACATACATAAATAAACAAGTATCCAGACTGTTGGATGGACAGATGGGCACAGAATCACACAGCACACAGAAAACAGCAGGTCGGGAATGACAGTCACCTGGTCTACCTTGCCGTTTGGAGTAGAGGTGGTTTGTGCTGGCAGAGGTGGGGTAGGACACAGACATGGACCTGCTTTTGGAAATAATCAGCGTAACTGAACAGTTCCACAAGTCACTATTAACCATACTGCAAAGCAGGAGGACAAACTGTTAAGACAGGTGCACACAAGAACACAGGCAAACATGTGAGGCATACAGGGTGGCACATAATACAATACCAATACCAATTGTGCGCCGCATGGATTAAGAATTCAAATAATTTCATTCGTTAATATAAAAAACATTCAATACAATAACAGAATAAAATAATTGACATGAAACAATACTGAAGACAACATACTATAAATGAACGGAGAAAAACTTGTTTACAATTTCCTCACATCGAGAGCTCATTTCAGGAGCAGGTTTTCCTATCTGTTGTCATTATAATTCATTAACATTTCATATTGCTCCAGCTGGTGAACACACACAAATGGATTTCAATCTGCTATACAAGCACGCAGAATGCTCATACAGGCACAAAGACACGAGCACACGCACACACACACATACACACAATCATCTTGGTAACCTAGCTATAAGCCTGATAAAAAAGGTAATTATCTTCAGATCGGATGGAATGGCGGTTGCTGTACAATGCGTCTGTAATTTCACAGAAGTCCTCTTATTTTTGCTTATCTTACCATTCTGAGACACGCACTAAACTGTGATTGCCTGCACTTTGTTATGCTTTCTGTATTAACTTGCCACAGCGTTTTGCATTCAACGATTCCGCAGTGTACAGATAACACTTGGTCCCAGGCCTGAACGAACAGCGCCCAAAGCCATGGTAAACAATGAAACTCTTATTTTGTTGCCAGGAATCTACTGTATGCCCCATAGGCTCAGATTTAGGGTTGATAATGCACCCAAGTACAGTAGGAAAAAGGGGTCCTCTACGCACTGCTTCTAGCTGAGATTCTCTAGATAAGATGTCTGGCTTTGCAGCTGGCACAATTACACTGCTACTTACGTCACTACAAACCGCCTGCTAATGGACAAGGAAAAAATGATGCAAAAGACACAAAAATTATAGACAGCCCTGCAACTTGCACAGCAAGTATCACAGACACAGCACTTTTCTTTTCTTTTCACCGGGAAAACAGTTTCCCTGTTAAGAGTTATGCATTGTGATTGCATCTATTTAAAAACACTAGCAGATGGAGAAGTGTTCTGAAACCTTTTTTTCACTCACTGAGTGGAATGCATGATTGAGAACTGAATATATGACAACCCAAGAACTGTTCATTCAGCCTAACGGAAAGCTTCTGAGAACTTCTTCTGAGTAATATTTATCGTATTTTATTTGCTCCAGATTCAATCTCTACAGCAATATCACTTCATACAATTAGAAACTGTGCTTTTGGACAGAGGACATCACCTCTAAACATATATGGGTGATATCTTGACAAGTTAGTGCAGTCGCCAACCGTCATAGCCATAAAGATTAAGCTAGTTACTGTACTGCGGGGACAAACTGGACTGTCAATCACAGCTTGTTCAGTTCACAGCCAGACCTAGCAGCTGCAATACCGAGTGTTTATGTCAGACACAATTGGCTGCCTGATTTTAATGTCCAGTGTTTGTTTCTCCTGAACAAATAGCCAAGCAGTGCTCTTGTTCAGGCGACAGTGGTAGATAATCCTGGTGATTGAGCTTACTGCTGTATAATCCAAACAAACTGCCTGAATCATCATTAAACCTACAGCTCAGGGAGGACACAGAAGCACTTAATAATTACAGAACAGGCAGTCCTCCTCCCAGGACAGTACATTATGCTGTCTGAGGAAAGAAAAGAAAACAAGACGGTACAGTTGTGAGTGTGAGTGAGCGTTAGTGTAAGACAGTGACGTTTTTCACCAATTTCAGCCTGTGCCTCTGGTCGCAGATTTAGCAGAGAAAATCTGTTTTTAATTTGATCTCTGACCGCTGAGCTGAGCTGTGAGAGTAAGCTGAAGACCTCCATTAGGAGCCCTTTGCTCAAGGCCACTAGGGGGGCAGGGTGCTGAAAGACCAACCAAATTCAGACAGCTGCGTTACTGCTTAAAAGGTGGCCTTCCCTGAATGCTTTTACCCTAGTCCTGCAGTCCAGAGGATGATGAGTTTCTCAAATGCACAGAAAAGAAGGCTTGCATTCTGTGCATTAGACCATGCATGTGGGCCATAGTCACGAAGAGCAAAAACAGACTTTCAGAATGTGTGGAATAGTGGCCTATTTTGGAGTGTTGTGTATCTAGGAGACAGTCTTGGGACAGACACGTCAAGAGGAGATGGCTATCTGAGGTTATTATCAAGATTAATAATTGAACTTGAGCTCCTACAACCATATTTCAACTGGATTTACAGTATACAAACCGTAGAGAAAACTAAAATAGAAAGCAAAAATTCCTAAATATGGAAATAAACAGTGCTTAAACAAACAAACACTGGACCAAGCTTTCCCGCGAATGTTTTCTGAAGAACGCCCTCTCGAGCGGGCGTGCATTCCTGCTTCAGCCTCCCCTGGTATTTGACTTAAAGCGGGGTGACCGTGGAGGAGTTTACACAGGGCTGAAACGCCGAGAAGCATTTCTATTTACATAGCAGAGTGACTAAGGCCTGAGAGGACTTTCGTGTTGATGTCATGAAGTCGCTGGGGGGAAAAGGAGAGGGGAGAAGAAACATGATGCCCACCTTCGCCACCTGATTTTCCCCTTTTATTCTGGCAGGAAAGAGGTTTTTGATGCTTATCAATTATTTTGCACACAGAGTACTCCCGTCACAGCGTGAGTAAAAAAGGGATGAAGAAGAAAAGAAACGTGCCAGCGACCGCTGCTTAACTGCAGTTTGATCAGCCAGCGGTGCATAAACCGTGTTCGCAGATGGAGATCAAAATGTTTAATGAGTAAATAATTCACAGAGAAAATGCTAACCCGGCGCTTGGATCACGGGGAAGCAGAAACTGTCCATCTGTGGCACATTGATTATGTCATTATATAAAAACAGCCTTCGATACCCAGTTAGCGGACAGACCGAACAGCCTCGTGTCAGCATCTGACAGAATCATGGCTGGAGACGAGAGGAGCATGTAACACTGCAGCGAGAAATTCACAGCACTGTTTTGGAAAACCCCCAACAAATTTGGGCACACGACACCCTAACGCCTGCCAGGGGCTGACCACACAACACCCTGCCCTTGGGAAGGTTGGAGCAGGGGAACAGAAACGGAACCTGCTAGTTGCTGGGATCTCACGGAAACTCCGGTTGGATGTACTCTTGAGCCCTCTGAGGAAATACTCCAGTGTCTTAATTAGAAAGGGTGGATAAACCAACCAGGCCCTGACCAAGACCAACACACACGCACACTCACCTACAGCCACAGCACACTGTTTGGATTTTAGTGAGGTAGGCCATTAATATATAAATAAAATGTCTTCAGCATTAGAAACGTTTTCCTTTCTTTGTATACTATAAAGATTAGCCACAATACATCAAAATAAATAAAATGCAGCCACAATATTTTAAATAATACACTTTGAAAGTGGATAAACATTGCGTCTGAGACATCAGTGACAGTGTGCTGACCCCTATGTCGGTCACTGGCCTCCACTTGACATTTCAGCTGTTTCACGTCACTTCATCCCTCTGTTCCCCCCCTGACTCCTCCTGTTTCCCATGGTCCACTTCAGCTTAGGCTGATGACATCACTCCACAGCCTCTCCCCCTGCTTCACTCCTTAACTTACAGTCCAGCCAACAGAGAGACAGTTCATTGCTACCATCTCTGCTACCTCTTGCCCCTGCTAAACACTGTGGAATTCAAACTGTCTCAAGAGCTAAACAAGTGATTTGATTCACTAAATTCTCTGAATTCCATCCAAAATGCCATAAACAACAGAATGAAGCAAGCTTGTGCGTCACGCATGGGCCAGAAACTCTTAACCACACGGTGGTTTTGAGCAGGAATAGGGTCTAGAGCTTTTCCGATGGCTCAATTAGACCTGTTCTTAATTTCTGCAAGCCTCTAACAATAACAACCAACGACCGCAGCACAAGGCAGACCACTGAACAACTTTGAACACAAAAGGTAGAGAAAGAGTGGGTCAAGAAGAGTGGGAAGGGGTGGGGGAGAATGAGAAAGAGACAGAGGGAGAGAAACAGAAAATGAGAATGAAAAAGAAAGAATTGGGGAAGGATAGAGTAAGAGAGAGGGAGAGAGAGAGAGCAATGGAAAAAGGAGCAAGTTAATCTAATGAAAAAGAGGGTCATTAGGGGGTATGAGTCGGAGTATCAGGTGCGCAGTAACTGCATTTGGAGGGAGCTGGGGGGTGGATAGAGGCAGGGGGGGTGGACTCACCTGCAGACAGGGCCCTCGTGCAGCGGCTTGATGCTGGCGCTGCGGTCCCGGCGCACGGGGCCCGGCTCCATGGTGGGCAGGCCCGTGGCGGAGGTGGTGGTGGTCCAGGTGGAGGAGATTCGCCGCAGCAGCCCCGGGGGAAGGCTCCGTCTCAGACGCTGCACACACACACACACACACACACAGTGCTGCGTCACTGCTGGACCGAGGCTGGCCACCAGACGCTCGCAGAAATACAGAGTACCAAGAAAAGTGCCCAAACAAATCCTATAGGTCCATAACAGTTACAATATACTGTAGCAATGTACTGTAAAAAAGGACTAATTTGTACCCAAAGAGAACATTACTGCACTGTACTCAGGGTACATTTCGGAAATGTGAAGAACAAAAAGGCACCTCCACGTCACTTTATTTCTGAGAGTGAAGACAGTTTGGAGGAGGTGGAAAAGTCCAGGGGTCGGAAAGTAAAAGTCCTGCCATGCGTTTCTTCCACCCATGAGCTCAGTCAGCTGATTTCACTAATAGGGTCTCCCTCCTT